>NW_027397084.1:15517238-15871792 GCF_003265705.2 Callorhinus ursinus
TTGAGCACCTCTCCTCCCTTCCCCTCTGCAACATCCTGTTTGTTTGAGCACCTCTCCTCCCTTCCCCTCTGCAACATCCTGTTTGTTTTCTTGTCTGTCCTCCCCTCTAGACTCATTGTGGCTTTATCCTTCCTGAAGACAGAGATGCTGTCTTTCATCCAAAAAAAACCAGCCCCTGACCACGGTGCCTAGAGTTCATTATAGGAGCTTAATGAATGTGGGCTGAATGAGTGGAGTAAGCAGGTGAATGTCTGAAAGCTTATCTGAGAGGTGTTGGCAGAGGCTGCTCTGTGTTTGCCTGCATGTGTGAAACTATATATGGCAATGGGAGATTCTACATTTGGATTCAAGTTAATGTGATAGATTATTTTCATCCTCTTTTCCAAAGAGTCTTCAGATATGGCTGGAGAACCCTCTCAAGCTCTGTTAATGCCTTGTGGAAGAACTAAATTAGTAATTTTTTTCCCTATGGTACCAACCACCCACCCCACCCCCCACCCCCAAAGAAAGAAAGAAAAGAAAAGAAAAAGGCAACTAATTGAAAAGGTTCTGGTAAAAGTGACTAAGACTGATTTAAATAAAAGTAAGTTTCTTTGGTGAGAAAAGACATTTTATTATTCAGTAAACATTTACTGAGCACTTGACATGTCTCACTGAGTTTTCAATATGTTCAAATCTGGAAAGAATGATTAAGAAACTGTGTTTTAGAGCTTTTAGTCTAGTGGAGCCAAAAGGCATAAGTCACTATAATAAAGTATGATAAGTGCTTTAATAAAAATACATTTAAAGTGGTAGCTGTAGAATCCGAGGGCCAAGAACTGCCGAGAGAGGCGTGACCTCAGGGAATGCTTACTGTAGGAAGTGATCATTGCATTGTGTTTGAAAGTCGAGTAGGAATTTCCCCAGGGAAGCAAGACTTACGAAGCAGAAGGAACAGCATTCATTCAACAGTAACAAATAACAAGGTGATGACTATATTCCAGTTACTATTCAAGACACAAGACCTCTGCCTTTATGGAACTGATATTCTAGCCAGGGAGACAGTGAACAAATTAGGTGTGGTCAGAGGAAACTAGACAAGACAAAGAAATAGGATAAGACTTAGGGGAGGTGTGTATGGACAAGGTTGTTGGGTGTGTTTTGAGGAACCCTAGTCCTGGGAGAAGTGTGGAAACAGGTGCTGGAGACAAATTAATTTGAGAAACACCACCCTGATAAGCCCTGCTGTAAAAAACTTAGATAATTCTGGATTGAACCAGACCAAAAAATGCGTTAGATGAGAAAACCCTCTGAGTCAGTAGGATTTTGTGAGCTAAAATTTCGAAGAATATACTGGAAGAACCTGGACTAGAATGTAAGGACCCCAGTGGCCAGTCAGGGCAGGAGAGGGGCCCAGGAAGGGAGACTCGGGACCCGATGAACAGGGCCTTTTGGAGCATGATGAAGTTTGGGAGCCAGCCATGCCAGGATTAGATTTGATTTTGGAAAAGTTACTATGGTGGCAGTTTGGAAGCTGTCTTTGGAAGAGTGAAGAAGGGATAAGTTAAGAAGCTTTGCAATAAAAAAGAGAATGATTAGGGCCTGAACAATGGGGAGGAAAAAAAGTGTTTTTATAGACATTTGGAGGTAGAATTGATTCAGATATCTATGTTTATAGACAATGAAGAGTGAGTCGGGAAAATTCTTGCCATGTAATGTTTTAAACGAATGAAAGTACATCTTCAAGAGAGGGAAACTTGCTCCTGATCTGCCAATAACTGAAGGTCACAGCAAAGTTGTAAGGTGGTGGCTGGCTAAGCTCTGCTGAGTGTGTGAGAAACAGGAGCAAAGTAATGTTCAAAAGTGTTCCAGACTCTGCCTCTCTGCCACATTTTCTCTTTCACCTTTGAAATAAAGGACGGTTAGAAATGAAGTGGAAAAATATCAGCCCCTCGACTTTTGAAAGCTTGAGCTTTTTAGAAAGAAACAAGCCGTTATCACTTTTAAATAAGACAGAAAATGACCTTGATTTAGAGATAGAATAAGTGCATATCTAATTGGTGAGTGCAGCACACCTGGATGTATGGCACTCACTCGCCGAGGCCAAGGACAGGCAGGTGGCTATGTTCTGCTGCCAGAGAATCATCTGGACCTCATTGGCAGGCACTGAGGCAAAAGGCACAGAGGAAGCTGCAGGTGGCAGGGAATAGTAGAGAACATTAGGAAGAGAGAAGGAAGTGTGGCTCAAAGTTCTAAAATATTACCTATATTTCTATCTAATATGTGTATGTGTACATATAGATTTCCCATCAATATTTTGTATATCATGTTTGTCAACTTGCTATGGTCTATTGCCAGTCACATAAGAAAAATATCAACTAATTTGCTCCTCCTTCCTCTACTGCAGGGGTATCTTGGTTAACCAGTTTATTAGAATTCAAAACCAAAACAGTTATTTGCCTTGAGGATGAAGTAGTAGATGAAGTGCAATTAATGCTTTTACCTAACTTGGCATATGCAGATAATGATGTTTTCTTGCAAAGATGACAAAGGGTATTGTTTTTTTTAAAAAAAATCTAATATTCTTCATGGTGGACTTTAGTCAGCTGATAAAAAAATAATTCAAAATATAGAGAGAGCAAAGTTAAAGAATATTAGTTACCAAAATAGAGTAATTTGATATCACTACTCTTAATTTTTTCTTAGCCTTTTGATTACTGATGAACTACAAGAGAACAATAAATGGATTGTTACACTTAAAAGTTTGACTTAAAAGTCAAAGTCAAATTGCTGTCTGAGCAATAGTCTTAAATCTTCCTAGAAATTTTTTCTTTAAGTAATTTTGTATTTTCAAATAAGCCTTATTTGATATGGTTGTTCAAATTGTTTGGTTATATTTTTCTTTTCTTTTTTTAAGATTTTATTTATTTATTTGACAGACACAATGAGAGAGGGAACACAAGCAGGGGGAGTGGGAGAGGGAGAAGCAGGCTTCCCGCGGAGCAGGGAGCCCGATGCAGGCTCGATCCCAGGACCCTGGGATCATGATCTGAGCTGAAGGCAGTCGCTTAACCAACTGAGCCACCCAGGCACCCCTGGTTATATTTTTCTAAAGCAGAATTAGAAAGATTTCTAACCTAGGCATCAGAATTGATACTTACGTTGGCTTATACCAGAGGAAATCGTGCTATGCTCTGCTCTTCCAGATTGGAATATGAAACACCTTTTGTGAGCTGTGGGTTACACTTTGATGTTTACAGGCCATGTAAATAGTAAGCTGTGGACTCCAATTCATTTAACCTCATTCCTCTGGCTTTCTACACTTTTCTTCTACCTGGTCCTTTCATTTTCCTATTTGTTTCTTCTTTTTTTTTTTTTTAAGATTTTATTTATTTATTTGACAGAGAGAGAGAGCACGAGAAAGGGAACACAAGCAGGGGGAGTGGGAGAGGGAGAAGCAGGCTCCCCGCGGAGCAGGGAGCCCGATATGGGTCTCAATCCCAAGACCCTGGGACCATGACCTGAGCCGAAGGCAGACGCTTAACGACTGAGCCACCCAGGCGCCCCTCTATTTGTTTCTTTTTGTCTCCTCCTTACATTTCTTCCTCTTGATGAGTTTCCCTCCCCTGTTTTATTTCTGACTTTCTCTGGCCAATCCCTGCCTACTGAACTCCAGCCTTGTGGAGCCATCCCTTTAGGAAAAGGAAAGGCCAATTTAGGAGGATGGAGGCTTGACCCTTCAGAAGCTATCTGGCAAAATGAACGCTGTCAAAAAGTACTGTTGCCTAACTACATCTTCATTCTGACTTCTCTACAGAATTTTATTTTCTTTAAAAAATTTTAATGTCGGGGCACCTGGGTGGCTCGGTCAGTTGAGCCTCAAACTCTTGGTTTTGGCCCAGCTCGCAACCTCAGGGTCGTGGGGCCCAGCCCTGTGCTGGGCTCTGCGCTCAGCGCGGGGTCTGCTTGTCCTTCTCCCTCCGCTCCTCCCCCAGCTCTCGCTCTCGCTCTCGCTCGCTCTCCCCCCTCCTTTTCTTTCTCCCTCTCCTCTGTCTCAAATAAATAAAATCTTTAAAAATTTGTTAATGTCAAATTATGATTCCAACACAAAAAATATATGTAAACAAGCACATATAAACTAACTCCCCATGGCCTCCCCCCCCAGAGCATATTTTTAACAAGAGCAAGCTTAGGAAGGTAAGTTCAAAATTTGACACATTATAAAATATTACCACAGCCAATATTTCTTCAGTCTTGAAAACATCAAAGAAAAATTTTGGTTTCAAAGAAAAGCACACCACTTTTGGTTAAATCCTAAATCTTTCTCAGGTTCCCAGTTGTCTGGCTACAAGTCAAGCATATATGTCCACTAGCCTGGGACATGTGCTCTTCTGTTAGAACTTAGCACTTTCTAAAAAAAGATTACTTGAGTTATGACTACACGCAAAATTTAAATTCTAAATGAACCCAACCGTTGCTAAGAACCCGAATTTCAAAGAATAAGGATGGCTCAATAACAGAGTCATCTTACGTGTGAACAATCACCGCTTAACTGTCTCTGTCCAGCCGTAGTGACTTAGCAGGGAGCATTTCCAGCGTCTGCCCATTAACACACAAGTAGTCCACCTTCAGAAAAGCAGAGAGTCTTTTTGAGGATATGTAGAACATACTGTGAGAACTTCGCTCCTGATCTCTAATTCTTTTCCACAGTCTACCTCAGGCGTTTGTCCTTCTTGGATTTTGGTGTTTCTTTGCCAAGTTTCTATTTTTCCCCTATTTCACAAATTTTGGTGCTTTGCAGATAGCTCAATTCTCTTTTCTCTTGATTTTTAGCTTTGTATTTTCCTGCTTGGAGTCATCCAGCCCTTTGACAAATGATATCAGCACCATCCTCAACATACCTATAGACTATCTTAGTATAGCATTTGCTAGTGAGATTGATATCAGAAGAACTTGAGAAAACTAGGTGCAGAAAAAGTCCCAAGTTGCACTTCATATATATATATGGTAGAACATCAGAATCACTTGCCGGGTATTTTGAAGTCTGCAGAGGGGGTGTGCATCTAAGGTGTTGCTGACACTGAGAGACTTCAGGGGTCCTACTCACAGCCTATTGCATAAGAAGCATCTGTTTGTTACCTACACTGTTTAATGACTTTTAAGTGGTATTTTTGGCATTCTACCTTTATTTTATTTTTATTTTTTTAAAGATTTTATTTATTTATTTGAGAGAGAGAATGAGATAGAGCATGAGAGGGGGGAGGGTCAGAGGGAGAAGCGGACTCCCCGCCGAGCAGGGAGCCCAATGTGGGACTCGATCCCGGGACTCCAGGATCATGACCTGAGCCGAAGGCAGTCGCTTAACCAACTGAGCCACCCAGGCGCCCTCTACCTTTATTTTAAATGATGGTTTGTTATTTATATATTGCATTTTACTGAGCTTTTTAGCTACTTAGTTTTATTTAGGAAATCAGTTGGAGAGGGGAGGGGTTGAGTGACAGGTAATGGCTTACTCTAAAACATCAGGGAATAGGTTCCTATTAAGCATTTTTGTGTAGAACAGCTGTTTTTCAAAAACAGTTACAGCCAGTAAGTGGGGATGCGACCACTTCTAACCACTACTCTTACCTAAGCCAGCATCATCTGTTTACTGGATTCTTGTAAAGAGCTCCCTGTTTGGATCCCTCCTCCCTCTAGTTTGTTCCCAGCATATAGCGGGCAGAATAATCCTGTTAACAGTGTTCGGTCGTGTCACTCCTGTGCTAAGAATATTGCAGTAGCTCCCCATTTTACTCAGAGAAAAAGCCAGACTTCATTCATTGGTCCACAAGATCCTTCTCTTTCTTCTCTTTTTTCTCTTCCTATATCTCTATGATTTAGATCATAATGTGAAATTCAAGTACGTGTGTTTATTAGTTATTGGATTTTTGAGTTTTGGTCTACATATTCTTCTCAAGGAAAACAAAATCACAAATTGCATAGGATTTTTAAATTTTTAAATTCTTCTCACAATAAATGGCACTCTCTAGATAGACACCCCTATTTAAGAGGATATATTTCTTCATCTCTGAAATGAGGATAATACCTTCCAGTAATACCTAATTGCCTCAAAGCAGTCTTTCCCCTGGATTTATTGTCCCCACATCTCTATTACTTGGTTTACTTCTTCCTTCCCTAGATCCTCTCCTTAGGCCTAAATGTGTCTGTCTTTGAGTAGCTTTTCCAGCCAATGAAAAGCACTCTGTTGTCTTTTTTCCTCATATACCATTACATATGTGCAGAAACTTTCATTTACCTCAAGTATGCTGTAACATCAATAAAGTTATTTAAGGATAGATGATGGTTGAATGATTTATTTATGGATTTGCAAGAAGTTTCCAAATAAAAATTCATCCTAGAAAGATAAAGCAAATAGGAAGAGGAAAATTAAATGATTTTGGTTAAGGAAGAACCTTCTCTGAGAGTGGAGCAGGGGGATTGATCTGTGATTAATCTAAATTTACTTTTGATGGAACCTAAAATTTCAAAATACATAAGCTTTTCTTACATTCTGTGGCTTATATGTCAGTTTTCCTTAGTAACTTTTTACATATGTGTATGTCACCCAACTAGATATTTTTATTAATTTATTTTAAGTAGGCTGCATACCCAGCGTGGGGCTTGAACTCACGACCCTGAGATCAAGAGTTGCACACTCCACTGACTGAGCCAGCCAATTGCCCCCAACTAGATATTTTTTAAATGTTTCTTATAAGTATTGACTTTATAGCATGCTTCCCAAACATGTATATTATAATGTGAATATATAATGTTACATATTTACTTTGCAAGGAACATACTTAAATATATGTGTATAAGTTCGTATATATTTAAATATATATCTCTCCAGTATGTATATGCATAGAATATAATGTTGGATTTATTTTTACATAAAAGAGCTTTATTATATACCACACAGTGAGCTTTTTGTTTATTTCTATGAGTTCATTTTCTCTTCAGGTCATTTATGGTATCATTTAAAGTTTGAAGACTGTGCTTCTCCAAAATTGCAATTCACAGATATTCCTTCCTGGTATCATTGATGTTTGCCAGTAATCAGTTGCAAGTTCACCTCAACACAATTTGAATATCTATGTATAGAATTACTTTGAAAACTTTGTGACTTTCTTCATTTTAAAAGATTTATAGCCATTCATTTTAAATGGATTTATTTTTCATTTCTGCTCTAATAATTCAAGAAAAATGAACAGGTCAAATAGGCAGGATCCTGGGTGCTGTGATTGGTTGGCATTTACATAGGTCATTCATATAGGATTTAATAAAAGTAATCTATAAGACAATCAGAGAAAAACAGTTCAGTTCTTTTAAGCACATTCTTGTCAGGATTGTATGATGCCCACTCCATAACTGTAATAATTTTGTGTATCTGTCAAAAGGTGTCAACTATATTCAGTAATGTGGATAGCAGGAATTTGAGGCTTCATGTACATTTCTTGTTGTCACAGGAAGGTCAGCCCTTTGAAAAGGGATAGAAATGAACATTTCTCCAGAATTTTATTTCCCTTCATTTTAGGCTATCTCTTAATTCCTGCATTTTACTGTGTTTGATAAACAGGCCAAATATGTATTTTATTTATTTGCTGGGGTAGGGGAGTGATGAAACTTTACGAATTTCAACTGGCATTGCACTTGGCTGATAAGAATGGGAGTTCGTCCCGCTCCAAAGAGATTACATGAAGTAGAATTGGAAAGAAAATTGTATTTACAAACGATAGGATGATATTCCTAATAGGTGTTCAGAATAGGCTATTCACTCTCATATTCTGCTGAGCTTTACTAGAAATAACTTCCTTTCAAAAAAAAAGAACAAATCTGATTGAAGGCAAAAGCATTCCCTTTCCAAAGATACTCGTCCAAAGGGCTTACATTAAATTTTCCTGATGGGTACACAGCTGTATTTTAGACTGCATCTGTATAAACTGGTAATGTGGAAAATAAAAATCTAAATAGTGTACTTGATTGCTTTATGCACCATTTAGAGTACTAAATTTATATCTATAATTTTGGAAGAGATGTTGCAATATGATCTGACAATAACTGTCAAAGTCATAATACTGGGATCTATTTTCATCTTGTTGTCAAGGTAAAGTTATTGAAATTCACAGTTGGTAGGTCAGAAAGATCACTGACTATCTCTTGTCATCTGTAGTTTAATGCTGACCTAAACAGCGACTGTATAATGTCAGCATTATCACAGTGTCCAGGCTGCAGAAGTACAACATACCCCATGATTTAATGCATTTCCTGTCTGGAATAAAGATTATGAAAAGGTCCACAACCGTGAGCTACAGTGGTTTAGAGAAACTTCGTTTCTAATTTTGCTTTCTCTTTTTCCCATGCATTTTAGATCTTGGATTTAGTAAAAGGGACGCATTATCAAGTGGCCTGTCAGAAATACTTCGAGATGATACATAATGTAAGTCCATTTTTAAACTTTATGGCTTAATTCTTTGGGGTTTTTTTGTTACTCCATGGTTCATTCAGGGATTTTAGTTGCAGCAATAGAAACCACTCCAGCTGTTTTCACCAGCAAGGGATTTATTACATGGTATTAGGTAGCTTATAAAATTTATGGAAGGGCCAGAAAATTAAAACGAGGATGCTCCAGAACCAAAAACATTGTAACTAGGAGAAGCTACCCAGTGGGAAAACCTACTAAAGCCTCCACCCACCACGTCACATCTAGGGATGAGACCAAGGGTCAGTCAGCTTTCTCAGCAAAGTGCCAGATTGTAAAAATTGTAGACTTTATTGTCCATATGGTCTCTGTCAGAACTGCCCGTCTTTGCTGTTGTAGTCAAAAGCAGCCATAGACAATATATAAATGAATGAGCATGGCTGTGTTCCAGTAGAACTTTATTTACAAAAACAGTGGGCCAGATTTAGGCCTTAATTAGCAACTCTTGGAATAGATCTAGCATAGTTACCCGAGGTGCCTAGAAAAACCAGAGGCTTTTGCCATCTTCCTTGTAGAAAATCTGATTGTTTTAGTTGTGGCTGCCCCCTCCATGTTACTCTTGCTTCCCAAATCTCCTATTTACCTGCATGGCAGAACCTCAGTTACATGTAGGACCCCTAACTGCAAGGGAATCAGGGAAATGTGTTGGTTTTTGTCTTGTCAGCCTCTTTTGACATGCTTCTGTAGTACAGTACATCTTCTCTCAGTACCCTTTTGACATGGTATCGCCAAGTACCTTGGGTTTGGCTCCAGACCATCACAGTAAAGTGAGTTGAATGCGTTTTTGGGTTTCCCAGTGCATGTAATATTTATACTGTAGTCCATTAACTGTGCAATAGCATTATGTCAATGAGAATGTACACACCTTAATTAAAAAATACTTTATTGCTAAAAAATGCTAACCATCACGTGAGCTGTCAGCAAGTCAATCTTTTTGCTGGTGGAGGGTCTTCCCTCCATGTTCATGACTGCTGACTGATCAGGGTGGTAGTTGCTGAAGGTTGGGTGGCTGTGGCAGTTTTGAAAAATAAGATGTTTGCCACATCAACTGACTCTTCCTTTCATGCATGATTTCTCTATAGCATGCGATGCTGTTTGATAGCATTGTACCCACAGTAGAAGTTCTTTCAAAATTGGAGTCAGTCCTTTCAGACCCTTCCACTGCTTCCTCAACTAAGTTTATGTCATGTTCTCAATCCTTTGTTGTCATTTCAACAATCTTCACAGCATCTTCACCAAGAGTACATTCCATCTCAAGAAACCTCTTTCTGTGCTCATCCATAAGAAGTAACTCCTCATCTGTTCAAGTTTTATCATGAGATTGCAGCAACTCAGGCACATCTTCAGGCTCCACTTCTAATTCTAGTTCTCTTGCTATTTCTCCATCTGCATGTACTTCCTCCACTGACACCTTGAACCCCTTAAGGTCATCAGTGAGGGTTGGAATCATCTTCTCCCAAACTCCTATTGTGTTGGTATTTTGACCCCCTTCTCATGAATCACGGATGTTCTTAATGGGATCTAGAATGATGAATCCTTTCCAGAAGGGTTTTTTTTTTTTTTAAAGATTTTATTTATTTATTTGAGAGAGCGAGAGTGCGCATAAACGGGGAGGGGGCAGAGGGAGAGAGAGAAGCAGGTTCCCGCTGATCAGGGAGCCTGTCGTGGGGCTCCATCCCAGGACCTGGGATCATGGCCTGAGCCGAAAGCAGATGCTTAACCAACTGAGCCACCCAGGCGCCCCTCCAGAGGTTTTTAATTTACTTTGCTCAGATCCATCAGAGGAATCATTTGTGTATGGCAGCTATAGTCAAAAGTCAAAATGACTCCTTGATCCATGGGCTGCAGAATGGATGTTGTGTTAGCAGAGATGAAAATAACATTAAATTTATACATCTCCGAGCTCTTGGGTAGGCAGGTACATTGTCAGTGTAATGTATGCCCAGCATGGGGCTTGAACTCATGACCCCTAGATCAAGAGTCTCATGCTCTACCGACTGAGCCAGCCGGGTGCCCCTGGTAAGCAGAAATATTTTGAAAGGAATTTTTTTTTCTGAGCAGTAGGTGTCAGTAGTGGGCTTAGAACATTCAGTCAGCCATGTTGTAAGTATATGTGCTGTTACCCAAGCTTTGTTGTTCCATTTATAGAGCACAGGCAAAGTAGATTCAGCATAATTCTCAAGGATTATTCCTAGGATTTTCAAAATGGTCAGTGAGCATTGGCTTCAACTTATAGCCACTAGCTGCATTAGCCTCTAACAAGAGAGTCGGTCTATCCTTGAAAGTTTTGAAGCCTGGCACTGACTTCTCCTCTCTAGCTATGAAAGTCCTACATGGCATCTTCTTCAAATACAAGGCTGTCTCATCCACCCTGAAAATCTGCTGTTTAGTTTAGCACCTTCAGGAATTCTCTCGGCTAAGATCTTTTGGGTAACCTGCTGTAGCTTCTACATCAGCACCTGCTGCTTCACTTTGTACTTCCAATGTTATGGAAATGGCTTCTTTCCTTAAACATGAACCAACCTCTGCTAGCTTCAAACTATTTTTCTGTAGCTTCCTCACCTGTCTCAACCTTCATAGAATTGAAAAGTTAGGGCTTTGCTCTGGATTAGCTTTGGCTTCAGGGAATGTTGTGGCTGGTGTGATCGTCTGTCCAGACCAGGAAAACTTTCTCACATCAGCAATAAGGCTGTTTTGCTTTCTTTTCATTCATTCGTGTCTTCTCTGGAATAGCAGTTTTCATTTCCTTCAAAAACTCTTCCTTTGCATTCACAACTTGGCTGTTTGTTTGGCACAAGAGGCCTAGCTTTTGGCCTCTCTCAGCTTTCAAGATGCCTTCCTCACTAAGCTTAATCACCTCTAGCTTTGATTTAAAGTGACAGATGGGCAGCTTTTTCTTTCACTTGAACACTGAGAGGCCCTTCTGGGGTTAATAATTGGCCTGATTTCAGTATTGTTGTGTCTCGGGGAATAGGGAAATCAGAGGAAAGGGAGAGAGATGGGGGAATGTCCAGTCAGTGGAGGAGTCAGAACACATACGGCATTTATCAATTAAGTTTGACATCTTGTATGGGCATGGTTTCTGGTGCCCCAGCACAATTACAGTAGTAACATCAAAGGTCACCATAACAAAAATAATCATAAAGTTTGAAATATTGGGCGAATTACCAAAATGTGACACAGAGACATGAAGTGAGCAAGTGCTGTTGGAAAAATGGTGCTGATAGACTTGCTCAGCTGCAGGGTTGCCACAGATCTTCAATTTCACTTCAAAAACACAGTGTCTGGAAAATGCAGTAAAACACAGTATGCCTGTATAAGTCCTACTAGTAGGTTCTGAAAGGTGTAAAGCAAGGGTCACAAACTCAGAAGCCTACGGAGGTCAGGCAGATAACCCAGAAAAGTGTAGGTGGCTGTGATTAATAGAATACGGGAGGAACTATGGTGTGCTGATGAATTCACATCCCGTTAGGGGCCTTCACACTGACAAGTTTGAAGACCCTGTACAAGTCAGCAGAACACATCTGCCCATGGACCCCCCTGTTGGCAACCACTGGTCCTGATCATGGCTTCCTAACCTAGGACAGACATCTAAGAATAGACCTGAAAGTCCATGCACTTCTTGAGACATTTTTTTCTGTGAGTATATATGTGCAGTTTTTGGAAGTCTCTTACTGGGTTTCAAAAGGATCCGTCCATGACCCTCCCCAAATAGATGTTGCGTTTATTGAATTTGTCATCCGCTACCATGCTATTCACTTTTGTTTTTCCTAGTTTTCATGAAATAATTTTTCTGTTGTAGTTATATAATAGCAGAATTTCTTACATTATAAAATATTTCATAGGAAAAATATACCCTGTAATATTACCAAGAATGAATATAGTACTAGCAGCCAACATCTGTAGAACCTTTAACACATGCCTGGCCCAGCACTAAGTACTTTGGCCACATTAGCTCTTTTGATCCACACTACAGTACTAAGCTAGATACTATTTTTATTTCCATTTACGAATGAAGTTTAGAGAAGCTGAGCAACCTTTGTAAGGTCATACTGCTCATAAGGGATGGATTTGGAGTTGAACCAGACTGTCAGGTAACTCATAAAAGCTTATGATGAGCCTAACCATGACTGTGCGCTTCTGTGGAATCCAATACTGTATTTGTAATAATGACTGTTGAGGTCACTAGCATTTTGTGTCTAGATTCATGATCCAGCCATCATAGTTTACATTAAAAAAAAAAAAATCCAAGGGCCACCTGGGTGGCTCAGTTAAGCGTCTGCCTTTGGCTCAGGTCATGATCCCAGTGTCCTGGGATCGAGCCCTGCATTGGGCTCCATGCTCAATGGGGAGCCTGCTTCTCCCTCTGCCTGCCTGTCTGCCTACTTGTGATCTTTCTCTCTCTGTCAAATAAATAAATGAAATCTTAAAAAAAAAAAAAAAATCCGAAGCCTAGCGATTCTGTATGATTTGCCTGAGGTGCCACAGCTGGTAAGTGGGAGATCTGGACCTAGCACCCCTGGTCTGCTGTGGGTCTCATCTTCTGCTACACCTAACTGTTGAAAATATTACTGTTATTTCAAAACATAAAAACTTTGTTTTCACAAAATGTGAAGGACTAAATAGACATCAGTGAAATAGGAGACAAGCACGAGTTCTCATTAGTTTTATGAGTATAGGAATCTTACCAGGTAAGCCCTGTTCATTTGGTATTTTCAGTACCAGTTTTGCATGACTCTTTTCCTTAAAGACCATATTCCTTAATTTGCTTGCTCAGCTTGAAAGGTTTAATTTCATATGTGTTCTTAATTATGTGTGGACCCTTCTTTTAATTAAGAGGCCTCAGAACTTCCACAAATTGAGGTCTATTAGTCAACCTCCTTCCTTGTTTTTAAATAAGATGTGAAAATTAGATTGAAACATTGAGTTGGTGACATAATCACCAAAAAGTAAGAAGAATTTTTTTTTTAGTTCTCAGATCTGCTTTTGTAGTATCTCATTCTTATAGGAGTATTACTACTATGGCCAATTTTAAACTTGCCTTAGATTAATGAAGATTTTGAAAAGACATATGTCTAAATCCTCCCACGTACAACTTAAGCTACATAAAAATCAATGGAATAAAAAGGCTGTTTGAATTCATGAGATACCTATTATTTTTTCTCATTTAATTTCAAAATAGAATGTTTTTATTGTGTTTTCTGCCATCCTGCCTGCCCCCCCCTTAAAAAATATTTTTAAAGCTATGTTTATTTTCCTGCGGACTGATCAAACTCATTTTGATGAAAGTTTTGAAAATGAACCAGTTAATTGATCCCATTTACAGCCGTGCTATGATAGTTCCATATGGCTTTTTTGGTAATACCAGCTGCCTCATTATAAGCTGTCATTGCAAAACCTCTTGATTAAAAACCCAAATATCCCATAGGTAAAACAATATTGCTTCCATTCCTTCAAACTACATTTGCTGTGGCAGAAACATGAGACCTCTGTTTGTGTGAAGGTCATTGTGTGGAAAACATGTTGATTCCAGCAAATGTTTGAGATTCAGTTAGTAGATACCAAAGTCTGGCCTGCTTGAAATGCATTTTCCTCAGTGTTTTTAGGGAGCAATGTTTTATACTATAGTGTATGTTTTTTCTTTTGGCATACTCTCTGTGTAAATGAAAATACTAGGCCTTGTGTAGATTCATCTCTGAATTTTAATTGAAAATTGTTTCTTTAGAAATAGACCTCTTTAGGCACTGAGTCATTCTTGATACTTATTTTCCAAATAGCTGAGCATAATTTTTTTCCCCACTATATAAATCTTTACAGAAATCTTGCTAAATTCTACATTTTCCTGCAACCTTTTTTTTTTTTTTTTTTAAGATTTTCTTTTTTGACAGAGAGAGAGACAGCAAGAGAGGGAATGCAAGCAGGGGGAGTGGGAGAAGCAGGCTTCCCGCGGAGCAGGGAGCCCGATGTGGGACTCGATCCCAGCACCCTGGGATCATGACCTGAGCCAAAGGTAGACGCTTAACGACTGAGCCACCCAGGCGCCCATTTTCCTGCAATCTTAAACAGGATATAGCAAATACAATTCAGCTTTTTTATAATAACTCAGGGTCATTATTATGGATATCAGACTGCTGGGCTAGAAGCCATGATCATGTCTCACTTGGATCACAGGAGCTTCCTAACTCATTTCCCAGCATCTACAACATGTGCACCCTTCCAGTTCTTTACCCTCCACACAGCTGCTAGAATGATCTTTAAAACAGAGGAATATGATTATTTCAGTAAACTGCTTTAAAACAACCACCACCACCACTACCACCAAATCTTAAAGGGCTTCCCAATTGCTCTAAAGATGAAATCCAGAATTTACAATGTAGCCTATAAAGGCCTCTCCACCCCCATTTCCTTTTTCTGGACTCCCAACTATACTGGTTTTATTTCATATCCTTTACAGTACTTCAGGACTTCCAAGCTAATACGGCAGAATGAAAATGCATCACAAATTTCCCTCTTAGTAGTGAACACAGTGTACAGAACATCATAAAAAATCATCTAACACAAAGGAAAACATCACCAATAGCAGCCAATTAAGAAAAACGGCAAGGAAGGAAACAAAATTCTGAGTGTTTCCATATCTAGAATGTTCGTATCTTTTTTAAAAACAGGGAATAAAGGAAATAGCTGCTGACTTCTACGCAGAAGTGAAAGTGGGGTATTTCAGTGGGGACAACTTGTTTTCCCTATTCTTCTAATTTGATTTTGAAGTAAAATCTATTTTCATTTTGTTAGGGTTGAGGGGGGCAGTGCAGGGAGGAGCATAAACCAAAGTTAATTTTTCTGAACAAGATGAAAGGAAACTGAATGGCAACTTCCTTCAGCCAGAAATAAAAGTGAAAGAAAGAAAATATTCAAGAGACAAAGAACCTCTCTTGGAAGAAAATACAATCCAGTATACAGAAGGAAACTCTTCATAATTTCATCATGCTACCAAGCACTTAATTAGACTGTAAGTTCAGTAAAATGAGCTTATTAGCAAGATGAGTTAAGAAAGTGCAATTGCAGACCTGAGGCACAGCTGAAAAGCCAAATGTCACATAGAAACATGGTACATGTCCTCATTTCAAGGCCCTTGTCACTGCTTTAGTTGGTTAATAAGAGGATTAATTAAAATGGAATAAAAAATGTACATTCTTTAAACAATATATTTTAAAGGTAAAACATTTCAAGGTCTTTTATTCATCTTTTGATGTATGGGCAAGGTCTCATACTTGAGTGGAGTTTTAGGATTAGAATTCAACTTTTTTTTTTTTTTAAATAAACTATACCCATAATACACCATCACCAATTTCCAATTTGGGCTGCTTTAAAGCAGAAGAGGAAGCTAATGACACATATAAAACAATATGTTCTTTTTCCCTTTTTGAGAATACACCTTTTTCTTTTTTAAGTGACTTGCCTTTCTTGAATTAATTTAGATTTCATAGAAGCAACAACTTTTTTTACACTCCTATTTCCTTGGTATTCCCCATGGCAACCTTATGATGCAGCAGCTGTTATTACTATAACCTCCAGTTCATTGACGAGGAAATTGAGGCTTAGAAAGTTGATCATATTTCATTTTGTCCAAGTTGAAGTCTAATAATTCATTTCAAGCCAGAGAGTCCTCTTCTGTGACAACAGATGTATTGAGAATTTTAACAAGTTGAAACAAGGTGTAGAAAATCCCTAATGTGGTGCGCCTGGGTGGCTCAGTTGGTTAAGCAACTGCCTTCGGCTCAGGTCATGATCCCGGAGTTTTGGGATCGAGTCCCACATTGGGCTCCCTGCTCAGCGAGGAGCCTGCTTCTCCCTCTGACCCAACCCCCTCTCATGTACTCTCTCTCATTCTCGCTCTCTCAAATAAATAAATAAATCTTAAAAAAAAAAAAAGAAAATCCCTAATGTGTAATTATAGCACAAAGTGCTAGATTCTTTTTATATGAAATAATACCATTTTTTATAATCTTTCTTTATAGCCAAGTTTAGCTCCAGAAATATTATATGATTGTAAGTTTATTTGACTTTACATAAAACCTCTTAAAACAGATCTCAGAGCAACTAAGTGATCTAGTCAGAAGGCCTTAATTCAGACAAAACCAGTTACTAGTTCTTTGATTTTGTATAAACCATGTAATCTCCTTAGGCTTCATTTTCCTAGTTTGTACATGTAGGAGGTTCAACTTAAAGGATCTTCAAGGTCTTTCCAATCTCTAATGTTCTTTATTTATAAAACATAAAGCCTTCTGATTGAAATGTGTTACACAATACACTTTTCATGAAACATTTTGTAAAATGCAAACTCTATATTGGATCTCCCACTTTTTAATGAATTGGGTGAAAAATCTAATATAATAAAGTTCACAAATGACTCCATTGTTGATAAAAGTTACAGATTTATCATAAAACATTCAGGAAACATTTTAAAATTAAGCAGCAAAGTAGCAGATAAAAATTTGTTCTTAGTGATCTGAGTATTAACTCTTAAAATGAACTAGTCTGTATGCTATCAATCTGCTATACACCGAAGTTACTATAAAATTATTGGCCTAACATGTATCAACAACTGACTAAAGAAAATCAGAGAATCCTGGGGTATTCAAGTAAGTATTTCCAGAAAACGCCTTGTTTATTTATTGGTTCACCTGTTAAGAGGGTTAATTCTGAACCATGACAGCAACTCTTTTAACCCCCTGCTAATCCATTTTAATCTACCATAAGATTATACATTGCTTTAATCACATCACCTCCCCTCTTAAGGATTTTTAGTGACTCCCTGATGTCTACAAAATTAGGTCTAGACTACTTACCCTGGTTTTCAAGGCTCTCTGAGGTCTGGCCCCAGCCTGTCTTTCCAACTTCATTTCCTATTATTCCCTTTTATATGCCTTTTACACCAGGCCATCTGATCGACCTGCTTTATAGGAACATTCCTTACTACCTTGCTCATGTGGTTCTGCTGCTTATATTAACCTTGACCTCATTATCCCAGCTTTTCACTTTCTCCATCTTCCCAAATTCAACTCATATAGCCCTTCCTCACAAAGCCTTCCTTGATCAACCCAACCAGAATTTCTCTGTGGAGTGGAGATAATAAGCCTTTGTCTGTGACCCTTATCACTTTTTTTATTCTTGATAGAGATTTTTAAGTATATGACTTACTAGGCTAGAAATTTCTTTAGAGTTAGTCAAATGCATTCTTGTGTGCTGAAAAATTACTAGCTTGTTACACAGGTAAGTCTCCAGATGTGACATGTGTGACTGATATCCACTGGTTAGTTCTGGGATCAACTCACCAAATACTTAGATACCTACTGTATGCAAGTCACTTCAGTACAAAGAGTGAGACCTTAAAAGGTTGATAAATATAAGACAGATGAACAAAGAAAGTGTAGTGCCTTCTCAGTTTGTAAAAAATTTGAAGTGAAATATCCCTTAACAAAAACACAACAAATAACTCAAGTAAAATGGTTCTCCTTTTGTTGTCAGAAGGCAGGGAGGGCAGAGATTTGACATGTGATCAACTTAGTCTGACCCATTGGTTGAATGTGAAGAAAGTGACTGGTGTAGGGGGTTCACACTTCAGGAGCTATCTTGCTCTTCTATCACACCCCAAGAGTTAGTAAAGGCTTACACATTTTAAGAAATGAATGCATTATGAAATTACTGACCTTGGCACAAGGACATGACAGCAGAGCATACTAGTTATGAGCATGAATTCTGCTCATTCATATCCCATCTCCAGGCCTGCCAGTATGTGATCTTGGGCAAGTTAACTTAACCTCTTTCTAAACTGGGAGAATATTGATAAATCTCCCTTCACAGGGCTCTTATGGAAGTTAACTGTATTTATATACCTGTGTGTAAATGAGTATGGCGTGTGTTTTATGCCACTTAGAATAATGTCTGGCACATAGTAGGCATTCAGTAAGTGCTTGCTAATATTAAGGAATATATTTTTCTTCACCATTAATAAATTTTGGAATCAAAGTTAGGGAAAAAAAGTAGTACTCGTTAAATCTGCAGTGTTTAAATGATACTAAATGGGATTACATATGCCAGACTTGTAAATATACTCTAAAATAGGAGTGGTGTCAGGGACCAATATTCAGACAGTGTCTGTTTATATCCAGTCCCTATGGTTTTGGAATGATTAAAGACTACACCCTCCCTTTTTTTTTTCTTTTAAAAAAGTACTTATTGACAGTCGGGCAGGCATTTTGCTTAGCCCTCTCAGATGTTGAGTAGAAGGTAGCGATGAAATAGAGCTGGACAGGAAATTGGGACTAAGTGCAGAGGTTCAGGCTGGAAATACAAATTTCATCCACACCTTCCAGATGAAATCATCTGAGAGTTATGACAGAGAACTACTAGGATCCATGTGTTGGGTATTAAATAGTTTTTAAACTTTATTATTTTTTTAAAATTATTTATTTGACAGAGACACAGAGAGAGAGTATAAGCAGGGGGAGTAGCAGAGGGAAAAGGAGAAGCAGGCTCCCCGCCGAGCAGGGAGCCCGATGAGGGACTCGATCCCAGGACCCCCGGATCATGACCTGAGCCGAAGGCAGATGCTGAACCGACTGAGCCACCCAGGCATGCCTTAAATAGTCTTTAAACAAGGTCTAGAATGGTTTATGAAGCCCCTTAATTTATAGCTTTGTTATGTATTAATACGATATACACTTGCTTTCTTATACAGGTGGATGATTGTGGCTTTTCTTTGAGCCATCCTAATCAATTCTTTTTTGAGAGCCAACGGATTCTAAGTGGTAATAAAGACATCAGGAAGGAATCCATCCAGCCAGAAACTCCTCAACCCAAACCAAGTGTCCAGAAAGCCAAGGATGCGTCATCTGCTCTGGCCTGTCTAAATTCCTCTCTGGAAATGGATATGGAAGGACTAGAGGATTACTTCAGTGAATGATTCTTGAGCACTCAGGAACCCTTTTTCGTCACTAGCTTTAATTCTTACTTTCAAGATTTTGCCTGTTTCTTTTTTAACCTCTTTGTCTACCCCTTCACTGGAAAGCAGGCGTGTGAGTAAAAACCTCCACTGTATTTTGCTTTGACAAAAGAGAAAAGGGAAAATTTCTTTTGATATCTAACACTTGAGTGGTGTGATCTGAGTCCTGTTTTAGGAGATTACACAGCTTTCTAGACTGGTTACACTCCCCTAGAGACAACAGAACTAAATACAACTCTTATTTTAAACCTTATCACTGTAAGTTTTACTCAATCCTTTTCTGGACCATTTTTATTAATAAATATCAAAATGTGTATAGTGTGTCTGTGTGTAACTGCAAGAGTCAGATCATGAGAGGAGGTGTCTAAGAGGGTGGCCTAGGAAGACCCTGAATTCTCCTATAATCTCCACCTACACATACAGAAGTTCTTTCTGAAGAACTAAAGGCTGATTACGGCTTCTGCACCACAAAAGGTAGAGGGACCACACAGACAAGGGTACAAAAGTTGGAGACACAGTAATGATGGGAACCCTACTCCCAGTGCTGCAAACTGTAGTGGGGGAGGGAGAGCACTTAAGGACTCAGGTGCAGATTTGCCCAGCCAGGGGCACAGCCAAAAACACAGTGACTTAAAGACCAGCTAGACTGTAAGTGAAGGAATTAGGTTATTAACCCTAGAGCATCTGCCAAGCAGTAGGGGAACTGCTGGAAACTGTCTTCAGGGTCAGAGGTGCTGGTGAGCAGCACCGTTTATGTTCCCTCTCCAGTGTAGACAGGAGCAGCATCCTGGCACTGTAGCCAACCTGTTGCCTGAGGGAGCCTTGGGCCTCTAGCACACCCCAACTCCAGCTGCCCCACTGTGGTACACATCAGGACATCCCTGGGCTGTGCCCACGAAACGTCAGCCATCTTGCCAAGGTGGCCCAGGTGCAAAGCATGCCGGGACACCTCTAGCCAGTACTGGCTCCAGCTCCAGCCAGCCCACCAGGGCAGCCCCAGTGTGGATAGAGCCCTGGCCCACACTTGCCCTAGGTCTAGCCATTCTGCTAGGGTGGCACCAGTATAGAGCACCCCAGGATCCCCTGGCCATACCCAATCCAGCTCCAACTGTCCAGGCCAGGGTAGCCCTGGCACAGAGTGCTTCAGGACCCCAGGCCTGCACCAACCCCAGCTCTAGCCAGCCAACCAAAGCCACCAAACATGCAGTCTATACAGGGCCACTTCTTCAAGACTCAGAGAGGTGGTAGTTTCACTTAATTCATAGCAACAGAGAAAGTCAAGCAAAATGAGATAGAGAAATATGCTCCAAAAAAAAAAAAAAAACCCCACAAAATCAGAAAAAGAACTAAATGGAGGTAAGCAATGTACCTGGTGAAAGAGTTCAAAGATAAAGCCAATTCCTCCTGAAGAACTGAGGGCTGACTGAACAGCTTCTATACAACAAAAGATAGACCACATAGCAAATGACAAGGGAGACAGAGACACAGTAGCAAAACCCCATCCCTGATGCAAACTGCCCTGGGGGGAGAGAGAGAGTACTGAAGGACCAGGAGCAGGTTCATCCACCCTGGGGCATAAGAAAAAAGCCAGTTTAAAAGAGCAACTAGTGTATAAAAGATCCACCAAACTGGGGGAGTTGGTGGAACTCTCTCCAGATCAGATGGGCTGGTAAGCACCATGGTTTATGCTCCTCTACTTGATAGCAAAGATGGTAGCAGAGTTTTGGATGCCCTAGCCAGCCTGCCATTTCAGTGAGCCCCAGGCCTCTAGCCCACACAAGCCCTGGACATCCTGGGCACAAGAAAAAAGCTACAATTTAGAAGAGCAACTAAAATGTAAAGAGAGTAGCCCTAGAACCTTCCCAAATGGCAAGGGAACTGCTGGAACTCTGGGTTGGCGGGACTGATGGGTTACCAGAGTTCATGTGCCCCATCCACCTTGGTAGTGCAGATGGGAACAGGTCTGGGCATCCTAGCCAGCCTACTCCCTCAATGAGCCCCAGGCCTTTAGCCCACGCCAACCCAACCCATCCCGCCCAGGAGACCCCAGCACGGTGCACACCAGGACACCCCTGGTTGGTGCTCACTATGGCTCCCGCCATTGACCCAGATGACACAGGCACAAAGCACACCAGAATACTCCAGGTCCAAACCACTTCAGTTCCAGACAGCTTGCTAGAACACGCCTAGAACAGAGCACTGGGGGACCTCCTGGCTCGTGCCTGCTTCATCTCCAGCTGCCCTGCTAGAACATATCCTGTGTAGAGGACCCTGAAAACCCCTGGTCAGTAGTCTACCACAGCGTCGGGCTCTACACCAGGGCATCCACTGTACAAAGTTCGCCCAGGACACCCCAGTGCACACCAGCCTTTGCTTTAGTTGCCCCAACAGGACGTCCTGTGTGCTGAGTACCAGAACACCCTAGCTTGCACCCACTTCAGTTCCCAGAGCGCCCTCTGCACAGAGCAGCCCAGGACTTCCTGGTTTATACCCACTTAAGCTTCAGCTGCCATACCAGGGTACCCTATGAGCAGAGAGCCTAGAACTGCCCATGCACACCTCAGTTTCAGCTACCCCACCAGGATAGCCCAGCACAAAGTGCCTCAGACCCCCAGCCCATGCCAGCCACAGCCGCAGTCATCCAGCTAATGTCACCAGGCACACAGTCTACACGTGGGATGACCATACATAAGACCATTCCTTCAAGTTTAGGAGAAGTAGCTGTTCCAACTAATTCATAGAAACACAAAAACTCAAGCAAAAGGGGAGACAGAGGAATATGTTCCCCCCAAAAAGGATAAAACAAAAGCTCAGAAAAGGAACTAAATGAAACAGAGATAAGCAATATGCCTCATAAAGAGTGTAGTAATCATCATAAATATGCTCCCTAGACTGGAGGGAAGAGTAGAAAAACTGAGAACTTCTACAAAGAGAGAGAAAATATAAAAAAGAACCAATCAGAGTTGAAGAATACAATATATGAAATGAAAAATACACTAGAAGGAATCAACAGATTAGCAGATGCACAGGGGACTAGCAATCTGGAAGACAGGGTACTGGCAAGCACCTAAAGTGACAGTAAAAAAGAAAAAAAGAATTAAAAAAAAAGTGAGGATAGGTTAAGGAATCTCTTGGATAATACTAAGTGAATAAACATTTGCATCATAGGGGTCCCATAAGGAGGAGAGACAGAGAAAGGGGCAGAAAAGTTACTTGAAAAAAATTGCTAAAAAATTCCTTAACCTGGGGGCAGGAAACAAACATCCAGGTCCAGGAAGCACAAAAAGTTCCAAACAAGATGAACCCAAGAAGGTCTACACCACAACATATAATAATTGTCAAAGTTTAAATAGAACATTTTAAAAGTATCAAGAGAGAAGCAACTAGTTACATACAAGGGAAACCCCAGAAAGCTATCAGCTGATGTTTCAGCAGAATCTTTGTAGGCCAGATGGGTATGGCAAAATATATTAAATCAGCTTAGGGGGGAAAAAAACCTATGACAAAGAATACTGTACTTTGACAAGGTTAGTATTCAGACTTGAAGGAGAGATAAAGTGTTTCCCAAACAAAAGTTAAAGAAGTTCATCACCACTAAACTGGCCTTATAAGAAAGGCTAAAGGGTAACAGGCTAGAGGAATGAATTAATCACCTGGAAGACAGAATAATGAAAAGTAATCAATCTGAGCAAATAAAAGAAAAAAGAATCATGCAAGATGAGAATAGATTTAGGGAACTCAGTGACTCCATCAAAAGTAATAACATTTGCATTATAGGAATCCCAGGAGAAGGAGAGAGAGATACAAGGGCAGAAAATTTATTTGAAGAAATAATAGCTGAAAACTCCCTGAATAAACAGAAACATATCCAGATCCAGGAGATCCCTCCACAAAAATCAACCCAAGGGGGTCCACACCAAGATGCACAGTAATCAAAAGGGCAAAAAGTAGTGATAAAGAAAGAAAATTTAACGCAGCAAGAGAAAAACAAGGGACATACAAGGGAAACTCCTTAAGGCTCTCAGTGAATTTTTCAGCAGAAACTTTGCAGGCCAGAAGAGAGAGGCATGATATATTCAAAGTGCTGAAAGGGAAGAATCTGCAGCTAAGAATACTCTACCCAGCAAGGCTATCATTCAGAATAGAAGGAGATATGACAAGTTTCTCAGATAAACAAAAATTAAAGTTCATGACCACTAAACCAGTCCTACAAGAAATATTACAGGGGCCTGAGTGGAAAGGAAAGACCATATGGGAGAGCATAAAAAGTTGGAAGCACAAAAGTGTAAAAAATCGGTCAAGGGATTCACAAAAGGATGTAAAATATGAAACCATATATCTAAAATGTGGGAGGAGGGGAGTAAAGAATGGGTTCAAATGTAAGCAATCATCAACAATATAGACTGCTATATGCAGAAGATGTTATATGGTAACCACAAATTAAAAACCAGAAATAGATAAAGAATAGAGAGAAAGGAATCCAAGTATATCACTAAAGAAAGCCAACAAACCATGAAAGGGAGCAAGAGAAGAATCAGAAAAAAACTGCAAAAGCAACCCACAAATAACAAAATGTCAATACATACCTACCTATCAATAATTACCTTGAATGTAAATGGACTAAATATTCCTATCAAAACACATAGGGTGACAGAGTTGATAAAAAAAAACAAGACCCATCTATATGCTGCCTACAAGAGATTCGTTTCAGACTGAAAGACACTTGTAGACTGAAAGTGAGGGGATGGGAAACATTTATTATGCAAATGGATGTCAAAAGAAACCCAGAGTAACAATCCATATATTGGATAAAATAGACTTTAAAACAAAGACTGCAACAAAAGACAACTGGACAGCCACATGCAAAAGAATGAAACAACCACTTTCTTTCACCATACACAAAAATAAACTCAAAATGGATTAAAGACCTAAATGTGAGACCTAAAACCGTAAAACTGCCAGAAGTGAGCACAGGCAATAATCTCTCTGACATTGGCCACAGTAACATTTTTCTAGATATGTCTCCTGAGGCAAGGAAAACAAAAGGAAAAATAAATTATTGGGACTACATAAAAATAAAAACTTCTGCACAGCAAAGGAAATAATTAACAGAACTAAAATGCAACCTACTGAATGGGTTCATTCACATGGCACATCTGATAAAGTGTTAGTACCCCCCCAAAACACAAAAAAACCCACAAAAAAAAGGGATACAACTCAACACCCAAAAAAACAAATAATCCTATTAAAAATGGCAGAAGACATGAACAGACATTTCTTCGAAAAGACACACAGGTGGCCAACAGACTCATGATAAGGTGCTCAACATTACTCATCATCAGGGAAGTTCAAATCAAAACTATACTGAGGTTATCACCTCACGCCCGTCAGAAGGGCTAAGATCAAGAACACAAGAAACAACAAGTGTTGGCGAGGATGTGAAGAAAAAGGAACCCTCTTGCACTGTTAGTGGGAATGCAAACTGGTACAGCCAGTGTGGAAAAAAATATGGAAATCCTTCAAAAATTAAAAATAAGGCTACCCTACAATCCAGGAATTGCACTACTAGGTATTTACCCACAAAATACAAAAGCACTAGTTCAGAGGGATGCATGCATTATATGTTTATTGCAGCATTATTTACAACAGCCAAATTATGGAAGCAGCCCAAGTGTCCATCAATAGATGAATGGATAAAGAAAAAAGAAAAAAGGAGAGAAGGAGAGAGAGAGAAAAACCAAGAAACAGACTCTTAACTCTAGAGAACAAACTGATGGTTACCAGAGAGGACGGGCGGTGGGTGGATGGGTGAAACAGGTGATGGGGATTAAAGAGCACACTTATCATAATGAACACTGAGTAATGGATAGAATTGTCGAATCACTATATTGTACACCTGAATCTAATATAACACTGTGTGTTTACTGGAATTAAAATTTAAAACAAAGAAAAAAGAAAAAATTCATGAAGTAGAAATATGTATGAGTTAAACTTTTAAAATAAATCTAAAAATAATTAAAAAAATAATTTTCTGGGTAAAACTTATGGGTGAAAGGGGTCAAAGGGTACAAACTTCCACTTATAGAATGAATAAGTCACAAGGAAGTAATGAACAGCATGGTGATTCTAGTTAATAATAACTAGTACTGCATATTTGAAAGTTGCCAAGACAGTAGAACTTAAAAGTTCTCATCACAAGAAAACTTATAAATACATATGGTGAAGGATGTTAACTAGACATGTTGTGGTTGTTTTGCAATATATACAAATACAAAATCATAAGGCTGTATACCTAGAACTAATATAATGTTATCTATCAACTGTACTTCAAAAAATGTTTCTGGGGTTTTTGTCCAGTGTATTATTTATCTCCCTTTGTATTACAAATTACCTCAAAATATTAGACCCTAAAATAAACATTTATTATTTCATCGCTTTTTTTGAGTTTGGAATATGATTGTACTTGATTTGGTCATCTTGCTCAGGGTAACTCACAGGGCTGAAATTAAGGTATCAGCTGGAGAACTGGGTCACTGGGTTCAGAACACATTCAAGGGGAGGGATATTCATCCAATTGCCTGAATACCAGGAGGGGAATCACTGGGGGCCATGCTAGAGGCTTTGCACTAAGGCAAAAATATTTAGTAATACCACCATATAAAATTATGAGCAATGTTTGGTTGGACATTCTCCTGCATGGCAGAGTAAGAAAGTAAATTAGCAAAATTTTCAGGATGCCAATCTGAATATAAATGCATAAAACAATATTTTATTTTAATCTGGCCCTCACATTTCTTTACTCTAAAAGAAAAAAGAGGGCACCTGGATGGCTCAGTTGGTTCAACAACTGCCTTCGGCTCAGGTCATGATCCTGGAGTCCCAGGATCGAGTCCTGCATCAGGCTCCCTGCTCAGCAGGGCATCTGCTTCTCCCTCTGACCCTCCCCCCTCTCGTGATCTCTCTCTCATTCTCTCTCTCTCAAATAGAATAAAATCTTAAAAATAAATAAAGGAAAAAGAATGCATGTGTACAAATACATAATTATAATAATGACCATTACCCTGGTGAAACTCACACCACATTATACTAGGTGAATTTGGTTTTGTGAATTTGTATGTATGTGTATATTTCAATAAAGGGCAGTGACTTGGATGGATTCACTATCATATTCTCATTTTCTATCACTGTATAAATAACTTTTAAAAAGAAAGGTTAGAAGGACTCCTTTAGGTGAAAAAGAAAAGGCCATATAGAAGAAAATTATGGAGAAAACATGCAAAATATGACAACATATACAAAAAGCATGGAAGTGGGGAGTAAAAAAGTTCTTTTAGAATGTATTTAGATTTAGGTGAACATCAATTAATATAGATTGCCATATACTTAGGATGTTTTGTATGAACCTTTGTTAACCACAAACTGAAAATCTGAAACAGATACACAAAAAATTAAAATAAAAAAAACCCCAAGCATAACATTACAGAAATTCATCAATTACAGGGAAAGAGAGCAAGCAAAGAAGGAACAGAGAACTACAAAAGCAACAAGAAAACAATTAACAAAATGAAAATATCTATCAGTAACACCTATCATACCTATCAATAACTACTTTAAATGTAAAATGCCTAAATGCTCCTTTGAGACATAGGGTGACAGAATGGATTAAAAAAAAATAGGACCTATCTATATGCTGCCTACAAGAGACTCAATTCAGGCTTAAAGACGCATAAAGACTGTGAGAGAAGGGATGGAAAAAGATACTTGTGAAAATGGAAAAAGAAAAAAGCTGGAGCAGCAATAATTATATCAGAAAAATAGACTTTAAAACAAAGACTATAACTAGAGACAAAGAAAGACATGACATAATGATACAGGCATCAGTCCAACAAGAAGACATAACAATTATAAATATCTATGCACACAACATTAGAGCACCTAAATACATAAAGTAAATGTTAACAGACATAAAGGAAGAAATTTACAGTAATACAATAATAGAGAACTTTAACACCACACTTACATCAATGGATAGATCATCCAAGCAGAAGATTAATAATCAAACAGTCTTTGGTTGTTTGTTGGTTTATTTTAAGTAGGCTCTACATCCAGCATGGAGCCCAATGTGGGCTTGAACTCACAACCCCAAGATTAAGACCTGAGCTGAGATCAAGAATCAGATGTTTAGCCAACTGAGCCACCCAGGGGCCCCAAAGAGTCTTTAAATGACACATTAGGGGGTACCTGGGGGGCTCAGTCATTAAGCATCTGCTTTCGGCTCAGGTCATGATCTCAGGGTCCTGGGATCAAGCCCCACATCAGGGTCCCTGCTCAGTGAGAAGCCTGCTTCTCCCTCTTCCGCTTCCCCTGCATGTGTTCCCTCTCTCACTATGTCTCTCTGTCAAATAAATAAATAAATGAAATCTTTTTTAAAAAATAAATGACACATTAGACTATCAATGCAATCCCTATCAAAATACCAACATCAGTTTTCAAAGAACTAGAACAAATAATGCTGAAATTTGTATAGAACCACAACAGATCCCAGATAGCCAAAGCAATGTTGAGAAAAAAAGAACAAAGCTGGAGATATCACAATTCCAGTTTTCAAGATCTACCACAAAGCTATAATTATCAAAACAGTATGGTACTGGCACAAAAATAGACACACAGATCAATGGAATAGAATAAAGAGCTCAGAAATAAACCCACAAAAATATATAATCAATTAATCTATGACAAAGGCAAGAATATACAACGAAGAAAAGACAGTCACTTTA
The DNA here is from genome assembly GCF_003265705.2 of Callorhinus ursinus. NCBI lineage: Eukaryota > Metazoa > Chordata > Mammalia > Carnivora > Otariidae > Callorhinus > Callorhinus ursinus. The sequence goes on from NW_027397084.1 coordinate 15,545,515, forward strand.
ATAAATGGTGCTGGGAAAACTGTACAGGTAAGTACAGGACTGCTTTCTTACACCATACACAAAAAAATCTTAAGATGGATTAAAGACCTAAATATGACACATGAAACCATCTGACTTCCAGAAGAAAACATAGGCAGTAATTTTTCTTTCTTTTTTTTTTTTTTGGCAGTAATTTTTCTGACATGACCTTAACAACATTTTTCTAGATTGATCTCCTCAGGCAAAGGAATCAAAAGCAAAAATAAACTATTGGGACTACATAAAAATAAAAGGCTTTGCACAGCAAAGGAAACATGAACAAAACAAAAGGCAAACTACTGAATAAGGGGTTAATATCCAAAGTATATGAAGTTAATATCCAAAGTATATGAAGTACTTATGCAACTCAACACTCAAAAAACCCCAAATAATCCAATTTAAAAATCAGCAGAGGAAGTGAATAAACATTTTTCCAAAGAAGATATACTAATAGCCAACAGACACATGAAAAGATGCTCAACATCAGTAATCATCAGGGAAATGCAAATCAAAACCACAATGAGATATCACTTTACACCTGCCAGAATGGCTAGAATCAAAAATATAAGAAATAAGTATTGGCAAAGATGTGGAGAAAAAGGAACCCATGTGTACTGTATTCTTGGCGGGAATGTAATTGGTGCAGTCACTATGGAAAACAGTATGGGGTATCCTCAAAAAAAAAAAAAAATAGAAATACCATATGATCCAGTAATTCCACTGGTGGGTATTTACCCAAAGAATACAAAACACTAATTTGAAAAGATATATGAGACCCTATGTTTATTGTAGCATTATTATTATTTTTTTAAAAATTCCATTTATTTATTTGACAGAGACACAGCAAGAGAGGGAACACAAGCAGGGCGAGTGGGAGAGGGAGAAGCAGGCTTCCCACGGAGCAGGGAGCCTGATGCGGGGCTTGATCCCAGGACCCTGGGACCATGACCTGGGCCGAAGGCAGATGTCTAATGACTGAGCCACCCAGGCACCATACTGTAGCATTATTTATAATAGCCAAAATATGAAAGCAACCCATGTCCACTGATAGATGAATGGATAAAGAAGAGGTGATACACACACACACACCTGTTAGTCATAAAAAAAGAATGAGATCTTACCATGTGCAACAAGATGGATGGACCTAGAGAGTATTACGCTAAGTAAAATAAGTCAGAGAAAGACAAATACCATGTGCTTTCACTCATATGTGTTATCAAAAAAACAAAACAAGTAAATAAACAAACAAAAAGCAGAAACAGATCCATAAAGATAGAAAACAAATTGATGGTTGCCAGAGGGGAGGGTGCTGATGCGATCAGTAAAAGCAGTGAAGGGGAGTGGGAGACAACAGACTTCCCCGTATGGAAGGAATAAATCAGGGGGCTAAAAGGTACATCATAGGGATTATAGTCAATGGTATTATAATAGCATTTTATAGAGACAGATGGTGGCTATTCTTGTGGTGAGCATAGCATGACACTTAGAGATATTGAATCACTTTGTTATACAATTGAAACTAATGTAGCATTGTATGTCAATTATACTTCAATTTCAAGAAAAGAGTTTGAGGGATGCCTTGGTGGCTCAGTCAGTTAAGCATCTGCCTTCAGCTCAGGTCATGATCCCGGGGTTCTGGGATTGAGTCCTGGCATCGAGCAGTGGGGAGCCTGCTTTTCCCGCTGATGGCCGCTCCCCTGCTTGTTCTCTCTCTCTCTGACAAATAAATAAATAAAAATCTTTAAAAAAAAAAGCTTGAAAGAATGGTCATACAGATGCTCTCCAGCCTTGAGAGAAGAGTAAATGAACTCAGTGAGAACATCAACAAAGAGATAAAAAAAAAATATAAAAGAGAATCAATCAGAGTAGAAGAATACAATAACTGAAATGGAAAGTACTAGAAGAAATCAACAGCAGATTAGAGGATTTAGAACAGATCAGTGATCTGAATTACAGGGTACTGAAAAGCAGTCAAGCTCAATAGGAAGTAGAGAAAGAAAAAAGAATGAAGTTAGAGCAAAGGACCTCTGGGACAACATCAAGCATACTAACAATCACATTATAGAGTTCCCAAAAGAAGAAGAAAAAAGAGAGAAAGGAACAGAAAACTTGAAGAAATAATAGCTGAAGAAGAAATAATAGCAGAAAACATCGCTAACCTGGGGAAGGACACAGACATTGGGTCCGGGAATCACAAAAAGCCCCTAACAAGGTGAACACAAGGAGGTCCACACTAGGATGCGTAATAATTAAAATGTAGAAATTAAAGAGAGAATCTTGAAAGCAGCAAGAGAGAAGCAACTAGTTATGTACAAGGGAAACCATAAAGCTATTAGCTGATTTTTCAGCAGAAACTTTGCGGGCCAGAAGAGAATGGAATGATATATTCAAAGTGTTAAGGCGGGGCGGGGGGGGACAAACCCTACAACCAAGAATATTCTACCAAGCAAAGTTATCATTTATAATTGAAGGAAAAATAAAGAGCCTCCCAGACAGAAGTTAAAGGAGTTTGTCACCACTAACTCAGCCTTACAAGTAATGTTAAAGGGACTTCTTTAAGCAAAAAGAAAAGCCTGTAACTATGAAGCTATGAAAACTTTTCCAGTTAAAATCAAACATAAAGATAGATCAGCCGCTTATAAAGCCAATAAGAAGGTTAAAAGACAAAGTACTAAAATCAATTATATCAAAAAAATAGTCAAGGTATTCACAAAATGAAAAGTGTAAATATGATATCATATACTTAAAACACGAAGGTAGGAAGTAAAAATGTAGTGCTTTTAAAATGTATTTAAGCTTAAGCGACCATCACCTTAATATAGACTGCTATATACTTAACATGCTATTTATGAACCTCATGGTAAACCACAAATCAAAGCCTATAATAGATACACAATAAAGAGAAAAAGATCCAACCACAACACTGATAAAGTCATCAATCATGAGGGGGAAAAGTAAGAAAAGTAGAAAGGAACAAGAGAGTATAAAAACAAACAGAAAACAATTGAGCAAAATGCAATAAGTACATATCTATTAATATTTACTTTAAATATAAATTATCTAAATGTTCCAATCCAAAGACATAGGGCAACTATATGGATGAAAAAACAAGACCCATTTACATGTTGCCTACAAGAGACTCACTTCAGACTTAATGACACATAAAAACTGCAAGTGAAGGGATGGAAAAAGATACTCCATGCAAATGGAAAAAGAAAAAAGTTGGAGTAGCAATACTTATATCAGACAAAATAGACTTTAAAACAAAGACTGTAACTAGAGAAAAGCAAGGCATTATAATGATACAGGGATCAATCCAGCAAGAGGATATAACAATTGCATTACTTATGTACCCAACATTGGAGCACCTAAATAAAGCAAATATTAACAGACATAAAGAGAGGAATTGGACAGCAATACAATAATAGTAAGAGATTTTGACACCCCGCTTCCATCAGTGGGTAGATCCTCCAGACAGAAAATCAATATGGAAGTAATGCCTCTGAATGACACATTAGACCAGGTGGACTTAACAGATATATACAGAACATTCTATCCCAAAACAGTAGAATACACATTTTTTTTTCAAGTACACACAGAACATTCTTTAGGACAGATCACATAGTAAGCTATGAAACCAGTCTCAATAAATTTAAAATCAGAATCATATCTTTTTTGACCACAAAAGCATGAAAGTAGAAATCAATTACAAGAAAAATAGCCTGGAAAAATAACAACACAGGAAGGGTAAACAACATGCTAATGCTACTAAACACCCAATGGGTTAACAAAGAAATCAAAGAGGAAATTTAAAAAAATGCTTGGAGACAAATGAAAATGGAAATACAATGGTACAAAATCTTTAGGACACAGGAAAAGCAGTTCTAAGAGGGAAGTTTATAGCAATACAGGCCTACTTCAAGAAGCAAGAAAAATCTCAGATAAACAATCTAATCTTACACCCAAAGGAACTAGAAAAAGAGGAACAAACAAAGCCCAAAGTTATAGAAGGAACGAAATAATAAAGGTCGATGTGGAAATAAATGAAACAGAGACTAAAAACTAATAGAAAAGATCAATAAAACTAAGAGGTGGTTCTTTAAGGAGAAAAACAAAATTGATAAATCTTTAGCCAGACTCATCAAGGAAAAAAGAAGACTCAAAAGAATAAAATGTGAAATGAACGAGAAGATAAAACAGACACCCCAGAAATACAAAGGATTACAAAACACTACAAAAAATTATATGCCAAGAAATCGAACAACCTAGATGAAATGGATAAATTCCTAGAAACATACAATCTTCTGAGACTGAATCAGAAAAATAGAAAATCTGAACAGACCAAATACTAGTAAAGAAATTAAATTAGTAATTTAAAAAGTCCCCAAAAACAAAGTCCAGGACCAGATAGCTTCACAACTGAACCCTACCAAATGTTTAAAGAAGAGTTAATATCTATCCTGCTCAAACTATTCCAAAAAAAAGAGGAAGGAAAGCTTCCAAATTCTTTCTGTGAGGCCAACATTACTCTGATCCCCAAACCACATATACTACAAAATAAGAAAACCACAGGTCAATATCCCTGATGAATATAGATACAAAAATCTTCAACAAAATATTAGCATACCAAATTTGACAATACATTAGGGATCATTTACCACAGTCAAATGGGATTTTTTTCCCCAGGAATGCAAGTATCTGGAATTCAATCAACATGATACACTATATTAACAAAATGAAGGATAAATATATGATATTTATATCATATCATATATATATCATATATAATATCATAAATATCATAATATCATATGATCATCTCAATAGATGCAGAAAAACATTTGACAAAATTCAACATCCATTCATAAATAAAACTCTCAACTAAGTGGGTTTGGAGGGAACATACCTCAACATAATAATGGTCATATATGAAAAACCCACAGGTAACATTATATGCAATGTTGAAAATCTTAAAGTCTTCGCTCTAAGATTAGGAAAAAAAAACGGATGTCCACTGTCACCACTTTTATTCAACATAATACTGGAAGTCATCCCCATAGCAGTCAGACAAGAAAAAGGAATCAAAGCATCCAAATTGGGAAGGAAGAATTAAAACTGTCACCATTTGCAGATGACATGATACTATATATAGAAAATGCTAAAGACTCTATGAAAACTATTAGAAGTAATAAATGAATTCAGTAAAGTTACAGGATACAAAATCAATACACAGAAATTGGTTGCCTTTATATATATTAATAATGAAGAAGCAGAAAGAAAACTTAAGAAAATAATCCCATTTACAATTGCATCAAAGAGTACAAAATACCTAGGTATAAATTTAACCAAGGAGGTGAAAAAACTATACTCTGAAAACTATAAGACAATGATGAACTAAATTGAAGATGGCACAAATAAATGGAAAGCTATACCATGTTCATGAGTGGAAAGAATTAATATTGTTAAAATATCCACAGTAGCCAAAGCAATCTACAGATTTGGTGCAAATACCAATCATATTTTTCTACAGAACCGCAGCAAATAATCCTACAATTTGCATGGAACTACAAAAGACCCCAATAGTCAAAGCAATCTTGAGAAAGAGAAACAAAGCTTGAGGTATCACATCCCAGATTTCAAACTATAATACAAAGCTCTAGTAATCAAAACATTATGGTACTGGCACAAAAACAGACCCATAGGTCAATAAAACAAAAAGCCCAAAAGTAAACCCCCGCTTATATCATCAATTAATCTACAACAAAGGAGGCAAGAATATATAATGGTGAAAAGACAGTGTCTTCAGTAAATCCTGTTTTTGGAAAACTGTATAGCTACATGCAAAAAACCGGAAGTGGACCACTTTTTTTTACACCTTACACAAAAATAAACTCAAAATAGATAGAAGACCTAAATGTGAGACACGAAACCATAAAAATCCTAAACCAAAACTTACGCTGTAATCTCTTGGACACTGGTGTCAATAATATTTTTCTTGATGTGTCTCCTCAGGCAAGGGAAACAAAAGCAAAAATAAACTATTGGGACTACATCAAATTAAAAAGGTTTTCCACGGTAAAGGAAACCATCAACAAACCAAAAGCTAACCTACTGAACAGGAGAAGATATTCGCTGATGACAGGTCCAATAAGAGGTTAATATACAAATTATATAAAGAATTCATATAGCTAAACACCAAAAAAAAAAAAAAAGATAATACTGGTTTAAAAATTGGCAGAGGACCACAACTGGTATTTTTCCAAAGTAGACAGAGAGACAGCCAAGTGACATATGAAAAGATGCCCAATGTCAGTAATCATGAGTGAAATGCAAATGAAAACCACAATGAGATATTACCTCACACCTGTCAGAATGGCTAATACTTAGAAAAGACAAGAAATAAAAAATGTTGGTGAGGATGTGGAGAAAAAAGAACCCTTATGCACTGTTGGTGGTATACAAATTAGTACAGCCACTATGGCAAACAGTATGGAGGTTTCTCAAAATACTATGACCCAGTAATTTCATTTCTGGGTATTTACCCAGAGAAAACAAAAACATTAATTCAAAAGGCTATATGCACCCTTATGTTTATCGCAGCACTATTTGCAATAGCCCAGATACGGAAGCAACCTAAGGGTCCGATAGCTGAATAAAGAGGATGTAGTGTATGTATTTAGTCAATGGAACGTTATTCAGCCATAAAAAAGAATGAAATCTTGTAATCTGCAACAACATGGATGGTCCTAGAGAATATCGCACTAAGTAAAACAATTGAGACAGAAACAAATACCATGTATCACTTATATGTGGAATCTAAAAAAACAAAAACAAATGAACAAAAATCAAAAACAGACTCATAAATACAAAGAACAAACTGGTGGCTCCCAGAGGGCAGCTGGGTGGGGGGGATGGGTGAAGTAGGTAAAGGGGATTATGAGGTACAAACTTCCAGTTATAAAATAAAGAAGTCATAGGAATAATAAGTACAGCATAGGAAATATAGTCAATAATATTGTAATAAATTTGTATGGCGACAGATGGCAACCGCCCTTATTGTGATGAGCACTGAGTAACGTATAGAATTGTTGAATCATACATTGCACATCTGAAAATATTTTATGTCAACTATACTTCGATTAAAAAATAAAAAGTGTTATACTTTTATAACAAATCAGACACTACCTCAGTTTTTAAAGGTATTTGGGAATATCCAACATACTGCCCATCACCAATGAAGATTTTAAAACTAGGTTTCTTCCTTCTTTTTTCCTTGAGTTGGCCATTTGTGGTTACTCCACATCAGCAAGGAGAACCTTTGCCTATTTGAGTGGCAGCAAACCACTGAAATGAATTGTGACTTGGGAATTAAGAGAAACAGAATTTGTATAGTCAGTTATATCATTAATGAAAAGAGATGTTTTGTTGTGAAAAATGATGGTAGTCCTTATCTGCTGTGATTTTCTACTCACTCTGGGTACAGGTTCATGAAGAATAGACCATTACTAAAACGAGAAGGTTGTAAGGAAAGTCTGAATTATTTCTTCATTCCACCCTCCAGCTTCCATAACTTTACCGCTTCTGTGGTTGCTATGAATTGCCAAATAGGTTTGGTAAATTCATTAACTTCCGTAATGAATATTCTGTTATCTATAGTAACCCCCTCCTTTCAGTGCCAGCAGTGGAATATAGTAAATGTTGTGGCCAATCACAGACATCTCGAGTGATGCCTCGCTCTCTTTGCCTGCCTTTGGCAACGAGGTAATGCACTCGATGCACTCTGGAGTGGTGTCCTTTAGAGAGGCCCTTATCTAACTAACTTATTTCCTCCCTGTGGTCTCCATTCACCTACCCAGAGGGTTTGGGGCTCTTAAAAGGGAAGCCCAGGTTGAAATGTAACCCTTCCTCACCTCTTACCTTGGATTATATAAAATACCATTTTATTTCAGTTTTCTCTTCCTGGTGAAGAGAGGTACTTTCCCTTTATCCTCTTGAATCAGATCAGATACTGACTAAATTATTCAGAAAACTGCACTGTTAGAAGCATGATGTTTTAAATTCTGTGAAAAGCTATGGAAATATGAAAAGGTTTTAAACAGCATCAGATCACCAGAACCTAAAAATGTTGGCTGACTGAGCTTTTATTTTAAGCTGCTGAGCAAAGATTTCTCGGAATATTAGTAACATCTCATTAAATGAGACACTATCTGAACCTTTACTTGTCTTTGTGAATTATGATTACCGAGTTCAGAAAATAGTATTATTCCACTACAAATTACCTCTATAAATCTCTGCCTTCTGAAACCATCTGCCATTCCTTTTACCATCTATAGTTCTCAACAGGAATCTGATGACTGCCTACCTACCACTTTATCCATGAACTGCAAAACCACGAGTCTTTTTTTTTTTAATGTTAAGAATAAGTGCTACATGGAGCTTTATTAACCACACAATTAAGTCAGCTTTAGAAAGCCAAGCGTAGAATCTATGTAGGTGTCTGTTGGATTAAAAAAAAAACAAAAAAAAACAAAACAAAAACCGGAAATATTAGAGGCTGTCTCATTGCTGTAGTTCGATGAGAAATCTTATGACAGGATATTTCATATCTGGGAACATTTTGCAAGACCCTTTTTTCTACTGCCTCATGCTCTTCTTCTTTTATGAAGTCTGTGCTCCCACTAGGTAAAAAGACAGAGCTATTAACACACAGTAGATGTGTCTTAGTTGATTATTTATTTACATTGGCAGCCCCAAGAATTTGTCCTCCTACTTGAATGTTTTATATATGTCTAGTCAAATTCCAAAATAACGCTAGTTTAAATATTAGTTGTATTACAAGTTCAATTTCTTTGTAATAAAGCTTGATCTCCTGTCATGTATTATACAGAAGAATATATAAATATTTTGTGGAGTCTATAGAGGAGAGAGGTTAGAGGTTTATATAAGAAGATAGAAATTAATGCCTTTCTGGTGCTTTTTGGTGTGGGGAAAAGCAATTTATTTTTCATGCTTCACAGGTCTTGACAATTTTGATTTGTTTTCTTTGAAAGCAGACCTGTTTGAATTGGTTGATGCAGGAAGAACCCCAAAGAAAAATCAAAGCCAGCAGCCTCTTTTCAAAACAGTAGCCAATGAAAAAGAATACGAGTCTTCCAGATCTTTTAACTTCTAGTCTTTTTTAGTACCTCTTCAAGGAGGAAGGAGGAGAGGCTGTATGATTATCAGAGACAAAAAAAGAAACCGAAGAAAGAGGCTGGAAATCTGTAGCTGGTTGAAACGATGACATTGTTAGTGGAGATTCTATCATATTTCTTTCATGTTGTTTCTCCATAATGTTTCTCACTGCGCGCATACAGTACAAAACTCTTAATTGCAATGTGCATAAAAGAACACTAGGAAGATTTTAAACAAACTTTTTAGGACTGCTTATAATCTTATAGAATCATAAAAGTGAATAGTTATAGATTTTGAATGAGAGGGAGCCAAATAAAGCAATGGGGAAAATCTTTAATTCATATACAATTTTAATAAGCTGGGGGATTTCTTCTTTCTCTAAAAGCATTCAGAGTGTTTTGTTTGTTACACTTTGCTGTCTTACTGAGACTCAGCGTCTTTGCAAGCAAACTTCTGTAATTCTTTGCAAAGAAAAGAAAACTTCTGGGATTTAAGCTTGAAAGGCGAAATGAGACAACTCTAAAGTTCTGGCTTGGTTAGAGTCTACTGTTTGCAAATTTAATCAAGGTCTTCTACAGGCATCAGCTTGACATTAAATTTAAGTGCCCATTAAAGTGAGAGTTTGACAGCAGTTCGGAATGTGAAGTTCAGTCTGAGGACATCTTTACAGCTGGAAGGGAAAAAAAAAAAGTGGAGAAGCCTCAAGCCACTGTGGTAATTAGATCCATTTGTTAACTTCTTTCCCAGTGTCGCTGGAGGAGGGAGGGAGAGAGAAGGCTGATGGAGAGGCAGGAGGGGCTCGAACTAGAAAGACAGTGCTCCCTCTAGAAATTGGGCAATCCAAAAGAAAAATGGCAACTATGCCCTCTGACAAATGAGTAAGATGGGGAAATTATTTCAAGAACCTCATTTGGTTTGTCTCCCTTTCCACACAGAACCGCAGGGTGTGAAAGCTTCATTTTGAACAGGTGTGCCCGTTTGGTCGTCAAGCCCTTTGGAAGACACACAACATTACTTGGGAGAGGGTCTCCCAAGCGCATTGTTGGCTCAAAGAGTTAGTGTTTCTCACAAGGGTATCTGACTTTCGTTCAGGTGATCACTTATTTACCCAAAGCAGCGGGCCTTCTTTTCAGCACTGAGTTCCTGACAAGTAGTTAACTGCCCCAGGCTAGGGCTCTTCACCATAATTGGCATTGCAGGTGATGAGCTTTGGGAGGCTATGGGAATCTTGTCACCTGCAGGAAATTATCTTCCCACTTCATCTGACCTTCCTGCCAACAGTGATGCTATCTCCTGTTACTGGGTTTGCCTTCTAGCCGATAAGCTCTTTCTGTCCATTGCTTTATCACATTTTATTTTCTCCAAGAATTATCACCGTAGAACCTTATCGAAAGCTGAAGAATATGTCTGTATATAAAGCTTCTGTATTTCCCCTGAGCCTTCAATTGCACTGCTGTTTTTGAACCCTGATGACAAGGTAGGGAAACAACACTGCTAATAAATGCATGACGGATTTTTCAGTTCAGCTCTGCGTTTCTAGGTATTCATTCACTGTAACAGAACTATGAGGCTCTTTAAGGGTCTTTGGGTTTTGTTTTAGTTTTGCATTGAAAGCACAGGGAGAGAATAAATTCAGCAAATGATGCATTTAAGACTGTGAAACAGGAAAACTAAGCATCTCATGCAAATCATGCAAATTTTCCTGATTTCCCCTCTACATTTTTTTTTAAATTTTAGCTTTCACTTGGGTCATAGAGGATGTCAAGATCTTCATCGCTGATTAAAAAGGATATAGAGCTACATGCTTCTCTTTTATCTTTCCTTTCATTGCAGAGAATTAGAATGCTGATTTGTTTGTTTGTTTGTTTTTTAAGTAGGCTTGATGCCCAGCTTGGAGCCCAGTGTGGGGCTTGAACTCATGACCCTGAGATCAAGAGCTGAGCTGATATTAAGAGTTGGATGCTTAACCAACTGAGCCACCCAAGCACCCTAAGAATGGTGATTTAATAATCCTCTACCACCCTATCTCTTCTCGGTTCTCTCTAAAGTTCCTGCCTCATGGGGCACCTGGGTGGCTCAGACGGTTAAGCGTCTGTCTGCCTTCGGCTTGGGTCATGATCCCAGGGTCCTGGGATCGAGCCCCGCATCCCCTCTCCCACTCCCCCCTGCTTGTATTCCTTCTCTTGCTGTGTGTCTCTCTGTCAAATAAATAAAATCTTAAAAAAAAATTCTTTAAACGTCCTGCCTCATGCTCTTTGCATTCCATGGGTCTCCCTAGGTGATCTCATCCACTCCCATTTTATGCAAATAGTTCTCAGATCTGCTTCTTAGACTGAGATCTCTCCTTTGAGCCCAGAACCATCCATCCAACTACCTCTTGGGCCTCTCCATTAGGAGTCCCACAAGTACCACTAATGTGTCCAAAATCAAATCTATTCTTCTTTCCCTAAGTTTCTCTTTGTGGGAACTCTGAAGTTAACCTTGACTATCTTCTCCCTCACTTTCTCCATACATCCAAGTCCAGTTGATTTTGTTTTAATACCAGCATGTCTAAACCAGTGGATCTCAACTGGGGGTAGTTTTGACCACAGGAGACATCTGGTAATGTCTGGAGACATATTGGTTGTCACAACTGGAGAGGAGTCTGCTACTGGCATCTGGTGGGTAGAGGCCAAGATGCTGCTAAACAGCCTATAATGCATGGGACAGCCCCTCACAACAAGTATCTGGCTCAAAATGTTGGTAGTGCCAAGGTTGAGAAATCCAAAACAATTTCTTCTGTTCCATTCCCACTTGAACTGCATTGGATCACTCTCTCGTCACCTCTAACTTCTATTACCACTACCTAGTCTCCATTTGCCTAACCTGCATCTATTCCCACAACCCTCCTTAAACATGGCCCTCCCTTATCTACATGATGAAGTCCAGCTGCCCATGATTACATGTTTGAGGTCCTCTATGACGTGATCCCTGCCAACCTCTCCAGTCCCATCTATTGCCACGCTCTATTCTATGATTCTGTGATTTAGTCATTCCAAACATGCTTGCCCTGCACATTCACTATGCTCTCTCATCTCTTGCTTCCTTGTTTCTCTTCCTGCTGGGAAAACCCTTCCATTCCTTGCCATGCTAGTATTTCTCCTCTAAGGCTCAGATTGGGTACACATTCTTTCAGCCTTCTCTGATGAACCAATATGTGAAGTTATTCTCAGAAAATATATTGGAAGCCCTAAGGGGTGATTGGGGAAGCAGCTAACATAGCAGCAGCATTCCTGTTCTTGGGCTATTGAGCAGGATCCCATGATCCCCAGGGGCAGAGCATAAGTTAGGAGCTATGAAAGAATGTAACCCTCAGTCCCCCCTTTCTGCACCTGGTGATTGCTAGCCCAAACATCCCTGATCTCATGACTGCCTCCCTGCATGCCTACATGTAGGGAAGAATGCAGGCCTGCTTTATGGCTTCAAGATATTTGCCATCCCTTTGTACTCCTTTCCCATGCTTTGAGGCATCTGTCCTTGCTTTTCTGATAAAAAAAATATATATAAAAAAATAAAAGCTATGTGCAGAATTCAGCTGTGGCTGCTCTCCCTTGCGAGGCAGCCCTGCATGACCGCTCAGATTGATGTCTGAGAACTTTATTTCAGTGAGCGATGACACCAATATAGTTTCATTGCCCCTTTTAGGCCATCTGATATATTTCCATCACAGTACTTCTTGTATTTATAATCATCCATTTACTTATGTTCCCCTTCATTGGACTGTAAAATTCTTGAGGGCAGGAACTATGTCATTTTCATATTTGAATCCTTAATATTAGCATTATCTCTAGTTCTTAGAACGGTGCGTGACAATCTTGGGCACTCAGTAAATGTGTGTAAAGGGAATGAGGGATTATTTATTTATACCACAGCAATTTCAAATTCAATGTTTCTAAAACCTACACATAAAGGGGTAGAATGGACACAGGGCTTCAGATACACCTTGGGCAACTTCCATAATTTTCATGTGCTTAATTTGCTTCACCTATGAAATGGAGATAATAACTGCATCCACTTGAAGGGCTATTCTATTAGAATAGAAAATTCTGTTCGAATAGTGCTATTTTGGGACGCCTGTGTGGCTGAGTCAGTTAAGGGTCTGCCCTCAGCTTAAGGGTCCTGGGATGGAGTCTCGCATCAGGCTCCCTGCTCAGTGGGGAGCCTGCTTCTCCTTTGCCTGCCACTCCCCCTGCTTGTGCTCTCTCTGTCTCTGTCTGTCTCTCTGACAAATAAATAAATAAAATCTTTATGAAAAAAAAAGAATAGTGATATTTTATCTACAGCATTTAGAACACTGCCTGGCTCATTGTAACACTTAGTAAACGTTAGATGTTGTTATTTGATAATCAACATGTTAGATGTTGTTAATGTTAGTAAATGTTAGATGTTGTTATTTGATAATCAACATGAGTCCTCCCTCTTTGAGGGGCATCTATTCTGGAAAATGATGCTTACCTAGAATGATCCTGTTATGTGCACTATACTGTAGTAGGTAAGGGGGAAAAAGAAACATCAGTCAAACAAAGTTTTAATAAAAGGAATTAATGTCAGTGGATTCACCTTTGACTGCTTCATCTTTGTGTCCAGGCAGAGTAGATGGAGAATTAAAAACTGTGAAACTGTAAAAACAAACAAAAACCTATGAAACTGTAGGATCCCTATATACGGCATATACTGTGGTATAAAAATTTGCTGAAATGGTATCACAGAGTACTGCTTGTCCTCTGAGGTAATCTGAACTTTAGTATATAGAAAGCACTGTAAAATGTTCTCTCTTAGGGTTGTGATATTTCAATGGCCTCCATATGATTCCCAATGACAATAATGCCTGTATACTACAGTCTCCATACATTTCAAAAGTACTTTCACGCATATCAGATCAGGGGCTATCATGGCACCTCTGGGAGTGGATATGAATAGTAGTCATCTGCATTTTCCCTAAAAGAGAAGATGACACATGGAGGGGTTAAGTCCCCTGAGCTGGGTCACAAACCCCGATGAAATCAGGCACTGAGATTCTCTGGCCTGTGCACTTTCTTCTCCATCATTGGTTTTCACCAAGGGCCTTAAGGCCAGCCTCTATAGTTGAGCTGAGCAGCCCAAATTGCATTCCCCAACTAGATCAACACTTTACTATTGTCTTTGGCAAGTTAATTAACCCTCTTACTTCAATTTCCTCATCTATAAAATTGGGATAACAATATTAACTACATCTTAGGGTTGGTGTGAGATTAAATGAGAATTTGTTGTCAAAATGCTTTGTACATGGTCTGACACATGGCAACCTCTAAATAATTGTTAGCTATTATATAGTGGTTCTATTACATTTTTTTGGAAACTTCAATATAGGGTATTTCTTTTATGAAAGAATAAGAATTATATTTTAACTGTAACCTACAGAATAAAAATTCCAGAACCCTTATCTCTTCAGATAAAAGCAAACTACAGACTCTCAAAATCATGAGGAGTTTCTACAACTAGGATTTCTCCTAACTGTGGCTTCCTTGGCATCATGGAATAATCTAGAAAAAGTAGAGCCAGAACTGGCACACAAAAATCATGGGAAATTTTATATGCCTTGTGTTGTCCATCAGCTTCTCAAGAATAGTTAACATATCATCTTATGTCTTGGTCAGAGGACTGCGCTTTTATTCCCTTGTCTAAACCATGGCATCTCCCCTGTCATTTCAATTCAATCTCCCTCCTTAAACCATAACAACCTATCTTCCATAAGAAGTAATCTGGGTTATTAGTCATAGAGATCAAAGAGAGATGCTCTGGATTTTTCTCTTGATGTCCCATCCAGACCACTGTGCTATATGACAGATGTCCCCATCAGTAGGTTCCAAGAGAAGCTAGAAGCCTTGGGGTACACCCAACTTCTTGGTACTAAGCGTACCACTTAAATCCATATACAACTGGATCTGTACATTTAAAATAAGATAAACACCAGAGTTACATATAGCTTCTATCCATACTCAAATTGCAGGCTGTAAAAACACCAAGGCAGAATGGCATACATACTGCCTCTGGGTTACCTTATCCTTACATTAGGAAAAACAGCTTATTTGTGAAGGTGTTATTCATTGTATAAGAGGACACAATTAATGAGAAAGACTGTCTGCAGATTCCTTCCACGTACACTGGGAAAGTACAACCCACCACTAATCTGCTTGTGTGTTTCCTCCTTTTAAGCTTACCTAACAGCAGGGACTTTAGACGTGTCCTAATTAAATCTCTAACCCAATATAGTAAATATTTTCTGCTTTTGCCCCAATAATCTCTTTTGAAACTATGCAACTCTGTTATTATAGTGCAAAAGCAAACATAGACAACACATGAACAAATGGGTATGGCTAGATTGGCCTAAAATGGGCCAGATTTGACATACGAGCCATAGGTTAGCAACACTTCATATAGATGAAAGGGGCAAAATTTTGGCCCTTTGAAGAATAAGAATTACAAAACCTGACTAAAAAAGAAATAGACCACCTGAATTGCCCTTTATAAATATAAAATAAAACTTGAAAATTTCCCACAAAAAGCTAGACCCAATGGCTTCACTGATACATTCTAAATAGTATATACTGAATTATATTGAAAAAAATACCAATCCTACAGAATTTTTTTCAAAAACAGAGGACAGAACACTTCCCAACTCATGTTACAAGATTAGCACTGCCCTAATACCAAAACCAATCACATTACAAGAAAACAAAATTACAAACCAATATCCCTCATGGATAGAAGCAAAAATCTGTAACAAAATGCTAGCAACTAAAATCAGGTAATATATAAAAAGGACAACATATCATGATCAAATGGGGTTTATACCAGGATTGCAAAGTCAGATTAACATTCAATAATTAATTAATGTAACTCAACATGTTACCAAAATAAAAAAAACCCATATAATCACTTCAACAGATGTAGACAAAATTCAACATCTATTCATGATGTATACATATAAAAAAACTCTCAGTAAACAAGCAATAGAAGGGAACTTCCTTAACCTGATAAAAGGCAGCTATGAAAATCTTAGAGGTAGCATCATACTTAATTGTGAAAGATGGAATGCTTTCTTTTTAACATCTGGAACAAGACAAGGACATCCATTCTCACCATTTCTCTTTCAGCATTATACTGGGGGTCTTAGCTAATGCAGTAAGGCAAGAAAAACAAATGGAAGCCATATAATTTGGAAAAGAAGAAAGAAAACTGTCTTTATTCACTGAGATGATTATGTATATAGAAAATTCTATGAAATCTTCAGAAATGTTACTGGAATAAATAAATGACTTTAGTAGCGTCAAGGGATACAAAGTCAATATACTAAAATTACTTATAGTTCTACATACTAGCAACAAACATTTAGGAAAGGAAAATTCAGGGGTTCTGGTTCAATATGACAATGTAGAAAGATACTGAACCTATCTCCTCCCATGGACACACAAAATCTGTAGCTACTTGTAAAACAATTTCCTCTGAGCTACCCCCAACCCCCAACAAAAAAACAAAAACAAAAACAAAAAAACTAGCTGAGCAACTCCTGCATCTCAGATAAATGAGAAAAAAAACAACAACACACTGAAGCAGGTGGGAGAGGCTGAGACACAATCTTGCCATAAGCCCCCACCCTAAGGATAGCAACCCACAACAGGGAGGAAACTCAAAACCCTAAGCTTCAATCTGAAGGGCAAAGGATTTGGAGTCCTTATCACACACCCGTACTCTTAAAACCTGTACCCTTAAAATAACGATTCCTAAAAATAATATAATTCACCCAGTTAAAATACTAGTTTATAACTAATATTAAAAGGTAGAAAAGAATTAACCCATCTTATCAATTAAATATGTATTTGCTTAATTTAAAATGAAATCATGGTGCCAGGACTATAACACTTTTAATCTGTCTGGATTCAATTCAAAAGACACTAGGAAAGTTCACTTAAAACTATAGGAATGGGGCTTCCCAGTAGAACTACTTGCATCTTGAATTCTTTTATTTCTGTAAAGGAGCAGCTCCACTAGAAGTGAGTGAGATAAACATTTAAATGTGGGTGAATATCTGGGAACCAGTGACCCAACATTATGGGATTAAAACGTTTTAATCATGAGGGAAGACATTTGGGAGAGATGAGGCTTTCATCCAGCTTTGAAAGCCAACATAGCTTACATTCACAAGACCCACAAAACTGTTTCTCAGTTCTTAAAGAGAAACAGTTCTTAAAGAGTACACACATGCAGATTTACATGCCCTAGGGCCTAGTGCAGATGCAGCCAACTGAAAAGCACCCAGACTTTCTATAAAAGAGTCTTACTTGCTTAGCTTAAAGGATCAGCCTGAGTGGCAGGCATCTAATTTAACACATATCTAGGAACCTGCTGAATTACTCTTTGGAGACAAAGGCTGGTGGGTACCATCTTTGCACTCTCCCTCTGTCTTGCTTCAGCTCACTAGTATCTTCTAGAAGGAAGCTTCTGTACACATCTGGTGCCTGATGTTTATGGCTCCACCCAGGGGACCCTCTAGAGTGCCTGGGTCTAGTGCCCCGCAGGGCTTCTGCTCAAGGACCCCATAGGACTGTAATAAATGAAGAAAAAAATTCTTAACTGGCCACCATTCCCAGGGCACACCTAGAAGCAACTGACTGAGTCACCCAGACACTCTGTGAAAGAAGCCTATTAGTTCATCTTCGTGCTGTGGTTTGCAGGGGTAGAGCTTTAGAAGGCATTCAAAGGTAAGTTCTTATCAATTTAAAAGAGTCATAAAATAAGTTGTTTTATATATATGCCTCATTGTAACCACAGAGCAAAAAGACTTATAGTAAATATACAAAAGATAAGGAGAAAGGAATCTAAGTGTATAATTATATAAAAATCATCAAGGAATTGGGAGCAAGAGAAAAAGAAAGGAACAGAGGAATTACAAAACAGCTAGAAAACAATTAACAGGGACATCTGGGTGGCTTAGTCATTTAAGTGTCTGCCTTCACCTCAGGTCATGATCCCAGGGTCCTGGGATTGAGTCCCGCATTGGGCTCCTTACTCAGCAGGGAGTCTCCTTCTCCCTGTGCATGCTCTGCCTGCCACTCACCCTCCTTGTGGCTCTCTCTCTGACAAATAAATAAATAAAATCTTAAAAAAAAACAATTAACAAAATGGCAATAAGTACATACCTCCCAATAATTACTTCAATGTAAGTGGGCTAAATTCTATAATCAAAAGATATAGAGTGGCTGAATGGTTAAAAAAAACCCAAGATACATCTACATGCTGCCTGTAAGAGACTCACTTCATATTTAAGGACAAACACAGACAAAAAAATAAGGGGATGGAAAAAGATATTCCATGCATTTAAAACCAAAAGAAAGCTAGGGTAGCTATATTAATATCAGACAAATTAGATTTTAAGCCAAAGACTGTAATAAGAGACAAAGAAGAACATTACATAATGATAAAGAGGTCACTCCAACAAGAGGATATAACATTTGAAAATATTTATGCACCCAACACTGGAACACCTAAATATGTAAAACAAATATTAACAGACCTAAGGGAAAAAACAGATAATATAATAAGAGACTTTAACCAACTGAGCCACCCAGGTGCCCTATAATAAGAGACTTTAATACTCACATTCACCCATCCAGACAGAAAATCAATAGGGAAATACTGGACTTAAATGACACATTAGACCAGATGGACTTAACAGACATTTACAGAACATGTCAACCACAATAGTATAAAACTAGAAATCAATTATAAGAACAAAAATGATAATTCACAATAGGTGGAGATTTAACAACATGCTACTGAACAACCAACTGCTTAAAGAAGAAACCAAAAGAGAAATCAATAAATACCTTGAGACAAATGAAAATGGAAACAAAACGTACAAAAACTTAACAGGATGCAGCAAGAGCAGTTCTAAGTGGGAATTTCATAGCAATAAAGGCTTACATTATGAAACAAGAAAAATGTCAGACAACTTAACTTTGCATCTCAAGGAGCTAGAAAAAGAATAAACAAAGCCCACAGTTGGTAGCAAGAAGGAAATCACAAAGATCGGAGCAGAAATAAATAAAATAAAGAGTCAAAAGACAATAGAAAAGATAAATATTGACAAAAGTTTAGCTAGACTCACTGAGAAAAAAGAGAAAGGACTCAAATGAATAAAACCAGAAATGAAACAGGAGACATTACAACTGATACCACATAAATGCAAAGGATAATAAGAGACTACTGTAAACAACTATACACCAACAAATTTCACAACCTAAAGAAAGAAACAAATTTCTAGAAATTTACAACTTACCAAGAATGAATCAGGAAGAAATAGGAAATCTGAACAGCCTGGTTACTACTAAAGAGACTGAATTGGTATAAAAAACCTCCCCAACAAACAAAAGTCCAGGACTAGATAGTTTCACTGGTAAATTTTACCATTTAAAGAAGAATTAATACCAACTCCTTTTAAACTGTTCCAAAAAATAGAAGAAATGAAAACACTTTTCCAAATTCATTTTACAAAGCCAGTATTATCCTGATACCAAGACCAGACAAGGACACTATAAGAAAATAAAATTATAGGCCAATATCCCTGATGAACACAAATGTAATAATCCTCAATAAATTATTAGCTGATAAAATTTAACAATATATTAAAAGGATCATGTACCATGTACAAGTGGGATGTCTTTTAGGCAATAAATTCCCCCCATGCAGGGATGCAACATCTGGAAGTCAATCAATGTTTTATGCCATAATAACAAAATGAGGGTAAAAAAATCATAGTTATCTCAATAAATGCAGAAAAAGCATCTGACAAAAATTCAACATTCATTTATGATAAAAATTTTTAACAAAGTGGATATAGAGGGAACATACTTCAACATAATAAAGGCCACATAAGTCAGGCCCTTAGCTGACATCATACTTAGTGGTAGAAAGATAAAATCTTTTCCTCTAGGATGAGGGACAAGACAAAGATGCTCACTCTAACCACTTTTGTTCCACACAGTATTGGAAGTCCTAGCCAGAGCAATTAGTTAAGAAAAAAGATATCCAAATCAGAAAGGAAGATATAAAACTCTCATTATTTGCAGATGATATGATAGTGTATATGGAAAACCCTAAGAATTCCATGAAAAAACTGTTGAAACTAATAAATGAATTCAATAAAGTTTCAGGATACAAAATCAATATACAAAAATATGTCATGCCTGTATACACTAATACTGAAGTAGCCCAAATAAATTAAGATAACAAACCCATTTATAATTGCATCAAAAGGAATAAAATATGTAAGACTCAATTTAGCCAAGGAAGTGAAAGACCCATACACTAAAAACTATAAGACACTGGTGAAAGAAAATGAAGCAGACACAAATAAATGCAAAGATATTCTATACTCAATAACTGGAAGAATTCATATTTTAAAATGTCCATGACTACTTGAAAAGATGTATAGATTCTACAGAATTCCTATCAAAATTCCAATGACATTTTTCACAGAAATAGAAGAGACAACCATAAAAATTTTATAGAACCGCAAAAGATCCCAACTAGCTAAAGCAATCTTTTTTTTTTTTTAAGATTACTTATTTATTTATTTGTCAGAGAGAGAGAAAGCACAAGCAGGGGGAGTGGCAGGTAGAGGGAGAAAGCAGGCTCCCCACTGAGCAAGGAGCCCAACGTGGGACTCGATCCTAAGACCCCGGGATCATGACCCAAATCAAAGGCAGATGCTTAACTGACTGAGCCACCCAGGTGTCCCTAGCTAAACAATCTTGAGAAAGAACAAAGCTGGATGCATCATGCTTTTTTATTTCAAAATTATAGTAATCAAAACAGCATGGTATTGGCATAAAAACAGACACATAGATCAAAAGAACAGAATAGGGAGCCAAGAAATAAACCAATGCATATATGGTCAATTAATTTATGGCAAAAAAAGGCAAGAATATACAATGGGTAAGAACAGTCTCTTTAATAAATGGTGTTGGGAAACCTGGACAGTCACTTGCAAAAGAATGAAACTGGACCACTATCTAACACCATATACAAAAACTAACTCAAAATGGATTAAAGACTTGAATATAAGACCTGCAACCATAAAACTCCTAGAAGAAAACACAGGTGATAAAGAATTTAACATTGGTCTTGGTGATACTTTTTGGATTTGACACTAAAAGCCAAGATAGTAAAAGCAAAACTAAAGTGAAACTCCATCAAACTAAAAGGCTTCTGCACAGCAAAGGAAAAAATCAACAAAATGAAAAGGCAACCTACCAAATCAGAGAAACTATTTACAAATCATTTAACTGATATGGGGTTGACATTCATTACACATAGATAGATATACTATATCTATAGGTCTCTCTCTCTCTCTTTCAACACACACACACACACACACATATATATATATCCAATATCCATTTTATATATATGTATATAATGAACTAATACAACTAAGTATCCAATTAAAAAATGGGCAGAGGATCTGAATGGACATTTTTCAAAGAAGACACACAGATGGCCAACAGGCATATGAAAAGGTGCTCAACACCACTAATCATCCCAGAAATGCAAATCACAATGAGGTATCGTCTCATACCCATTATAATGGTTAGTATCAAAAAGACAAGAAATAAGTGTTGGCAAGGATGTGGAGAAAAAAGGAACATTTGTGTACTATTGGTGGGAATGTAAATTGTTGCAGCTGCTATGGAACATATTATATTGGTTCTTTAGAAAATTAAAAATAGAACTACCTTTATGATTCAGCAATTTCACTTCTGAGTATTTATCTAAAGAAAATAAAAACACTAACTCAAAAAGATACATGCACCATCATGTTCCTTGCAGTATTATTATAAGAGCCAAAATATGGAAACAATCTAAGTGTCCACTGACAGATGAATGGAAAAAGTTGTAGTATAGACACATGTGGAATATTATCAACCATAAAAAAGAATAAAATCTTGCTGTTTGTGACAATACTGATGAACCTTGAGGGCATTAAGCTAAGTGAAATTAAGTCAGACAAAGACAAATACCATATGATATTACTCATATGTGGAATCTAAACAAAAACAAAAACAGCCAACCAAAGAAACAACCAAGCTTATAGATACAAAGAACAGATTGGTAATTGCCAGAGGTGGGGGATAGGGAGCGGACAAAATGGATGAAGGAGGTCAAAATTTATAAACTTTCAGTTATAAAATAAGTCCTGAGGATATAATGTACATGGTGATTATAGTTAATCATACTGTATTATCTATTTGAGAATTGCTGAAATGGCAGATCTTAAAAGTTCTCATCACAAGGAAAATTTTTGTAACTATATATGGTGATGGATGTTAACTATACTTATTGTGGTGATTATTTCACAGTATATACAAATATTGAATCATTATGTTGTATACCTGAAACTAATATAATGTTATATATCAATTATATCTCAGTAAAAAAAGTTGAAAATTAAAAAAATACCATTTACCATAGTGTCCAAAACATGAAATACTTAGAAATATGTGTGAGATTTATACACTGAATACAACGAAACACAGCTGAAAAAAATTTTAAAAGACCTAAATAAATGGAGGTATATACTATGTTCATGAATTAGTCATCTTAATATCGTTTAGATTTCTATTCTCCCCAAATTAATCTGTAATTTCAATGTAATCCCAATCTAAAATACCTGAAAGTTTTTTTTAATAAATTAATAAGAGATACTAAATCAATACGGAAAAGAAAAGGACCCAGAAGAGCCAAAACAATTTTGAATAAGAGTGGAAGGCTTACCTTACCGATTTCAAGACTTACTATAAAACTACAGTAATCAAGATATTATGGTGTTGGTATAAGGACAGACATATAGATGAAAAAAATAGAGAATTTAGAGATAGACTCACATATATATAGAGTCAAATAATTCTGGACAAAGAGGACAATATTATTCAATGATGGAAGAATAGTTTTTTCATTTGTTGCTGCTGAAACAAGTGGATTATTTCATAACTGTATAGCATAAAGTGTATGTATGTGTAGTTAAAAATTTTTTAAAAGATCTTTATTCATTTGAGAGAGAAAGAGAGAGTGAGTGAGAGCATGAGCGGGGGTGGGGTGGAGGTGGGGAGGGTCAGAGGGAGAGGGAGAAGCAGACTCCTCGCTGAGGAGGGGGCCTGATGCTGGGCTCCATCCCAGGACCCTGGGATCATGACCTGAGCTGAAGGCAGACGCTTAACTGATTGAGCTGCCCAGGTGCCCCAATGTGTATTTAAATTTGTTGATATTTTAATATAAGACTTATTTAAACCAACAAAGCATAAGAACATTTTGCAATGACTCTTTTTTTTTTTTCAGGAGGAGGTATTTCTATTCTTTAAAGTTTGAAGGAATTTAACCAGTTTTTCCTCAGTGTCCTCTAATGTCTCCACCACCTTTTTCTCAAGTAAGTTTGTGAGAAATAAATAAGAGTTAGTGGGAAAAGATCTCATGGTATGGTTGTTTATCTTCGAAGTCTTTCATTTAGAGAAACCAAATGTAATGGAGGAAACATCCCAATTAAAATAAAACATATAGGAGAACAGACTACCCTCAATTTATCTAAGTAGTTTTTTTTTTTTTGAAGACCAAAAAAAATCCTTCTCTTGCCAATCCCAAAATGATGGTACTTTCAGAAGTTTGGATAGTGTTTCTTTGCAATAATAAAATGAAAGCTTAAAATTGTCAAAATTTAAACATCAAAAAAAATCAATCAGTACATTCCTCTCATGGTACCTTTATATTAAATTTCATGGGTAATCATTGTACTTATCTGTTCCTCACCTCATTTCTCTTTTGCTTTAAATGTAAAAGCGACAGAATTATTAGTCAACTAAAGGCCATTTTCACATTCCAGCTTCTCTTGTGAGTCTGCTTACACACATATTAGGAAACAGTTGAAATCATGAGGTTCTTTGTAATGTTATATGTTAATTCAATTAAGTATGCACAAATGCCATTTTCTTATTTTTAAACTATAGAACAAGAAAACAAATTTCATCAATTGCTAGCCAATTACTCAGATTGATTTTTATAATTTGTCTTGTTACTCAGTTTAATTTTCTGTCATTTCTTTTCTAAGCTTTATATCTGATAAAAATTTTATTCATAGATTTTTCTGTGATCTAATGATCTTTACATTTTCCATAAATCATAGCATTCTGATTAAACTATTACAAGATATTTTTTTTCTTTTCTTATCAACTTGAAGCTCAAATCCAGCATAACTTGTGCCAATGAATGTATAAAGTTAATGTGACCTGGCAAATTTTCTATGACCAAAAAGCTTTCTGGATTTTTCCCCCACTGTGATTTCAGATACTTTGGGAAAAGCAGAGTCATGGGGATGGGAGAAATGGGGTTATAGGAGAATGTTAGTGGGGGTATGGGAAGAGAAAGGTGTTTCTTTTCTACCCCTCTATTTCTAACCCCCCCCCCCCATTAACACCTCTACAAGGCACTTGGCACTGAGGAGGCCATTCCAGTTCTCAGGACTTTGTTAAGAACTCCCCTACCTTCTAATAGTTTTTTTTTGTTCATTTTAATAAGAATGTATTATATTTCATGTATTATAGCTGTTATACTATTAAAATTGTTCTTGTAATTTTAAGATTTATTTATTTGAGAGCGAGCGAGAGCACACAGGGTGGGAAGGGGCAGAAGGAGAGGGAGAGAGAGAATCTCAAGCAAACTCCCTGCTGAGTGTGGTGCCTGATGCGAGACTCCATCTCACAACCCTGAGATCATGGCCTGAGCTGAAATCAAGAGTTGGATGCTTAACCGACTGTGCCACCCAGGCATCCCAGTTCTGGTAATTTTATCCCATTTCACCATCCTTCTACTATATAAGCTTCATGCTTTGACATGCTTCCTCTTTTTGAACTGAATATAAATATATGCAGAAAAGTACACAAAACATTAATGTACAAACTTTCAGAAAGTGAACTCTCCCATATAACACAACCCAGATTAAGAAACTAAATACTACCAGCACTCCAGAAGGCTCCCACGTGCTACCTTCTAGTCACTAGCCCCTTTCCTCTCCAACCATAATCACTTATTCTGACTTCTAACACCATAGACTCATTTTCTATTTGAACTTTTATACACTCTTATGCACCAGGACTTGCTATTTCATACATTATATTTATGAAATTCATCTTTGTAGTTGCATATAACAGTAGTTCCTTCATTTTCTTTAATGTGTAGTATTCCACTGCATGAGTAGATCAGGAATGATTTATTCATTCCAATAGACATTGGGTTGTTACTAGTTTTTATCCACTATGAATAATGCTGCTGTGAACATTTTTTGTACATATTTCTTGCTATACAACTGCATGCATTTTTATTGTATCATACCTAGAAATGAAATTGTTGGGTTATACGGTATGCTTGTTGTTCAGTTTTAGTACATAGTACGTGTGGCAGGAAGTTTCCAAGATGATGCTCAGTGGTCACTGCCTGCTAGTATTCCTGCCCTTGTGTAATCCTTTTCCCTTGAGGGTGGGCTGGGCTTACTGAATCATTTCTAAAATGAATATGCCAGGAACAATGGCATGTCCTTTTTGAGACTGAGTTATAAAAATACTATGATTTCTGTCTTGTGTGCCCTCCCTTACTATCTCTTGGCTTGTTCATTCTGGGAGAAGCTGGCTGCCATATAGAGAGGATGCCCTATCAAGAGACCTTTTAAAAGTCAATCTTTGAGGCCAGCAACAGCCATATGAGTGAAGTAGATCCTCTCCAATTTGAGTCTTGAGATGACTGTAGCTTCAGCTAACACTTAACATCTTAATAACTGCTTTTTTGGGAGACCCTGGGCCAGACCTACCTAGCTAATTGACTCCAATATGCCTGATCCACAGGAATTATAACGTAATAAATGTCTGTGCTTTCCAGCTCCTAAGTTTTTAGGTAATTTATTATGCAGCAATATATAACACTATACACAACAAACACACTGCCAAACAGGTTTTCAGAAACGTTGTACCAATTTCTATTAACACAAACAATTCCTATTGCTCCATGTTCTTGCCAACTCTTTATAGTGTCAGTTATTATGTTAGAGTTTTTTGTTTGTCTTGCTTTTGTTTAGTCATTCTAGTGATTGAGTAGTAGTGATTTGGCATTATGGCTTTAATCTGCTTCCTTAGTTCTGATGAGATCAAGCAGCTTTTCATTTGTGTAGCACATTTGGATAAATTCCTTTATGAAGAGTCATCTTTTTTTTTTAAAGATTTTATTTATTTATTTGACAGAGAGAGAGACAGCGAGAGAGGGAATACAAGCAGGCAGTGGGAGAGGGAGAAGCAGCCCTCCTGCCAAGCAGGGAGCCCAATGTGGGGCTCCATCCCAGGACCCTGGGATCATGACCCAAGCCCAAGGCAGCCGCTTAACAACTGAGCCACCCAGGAGCCCCTGAAGAGTCATATCTTTTATCCATTTTGAATACTAGGTTCTGTGTTTTCCTTACTGATTTATAGGTCTTTATATTTTCCAAACACTTTATCAGTTATATAGATTACAAATATCACCTCCTACTTTATGTATTTCCTTTTTTCCTCCTAATGGAGTATTTTGATAAACAAAAGTTCTTAATTTTAATGTAGTCCAATTTATTTTTTTATGGTTAATTCTTTTTATGTCCTGTTTAAAGACATCTTTTTATATACCTCAATGCTATCCTCTAGACACTTTATCATTTTACATATCACACTTAAATCTACAATCCACCTAGAATTGATCTTTGAGTATGATATGAAGTAGAGGTCAAAGTTGATATTTTTTCCATATGAATGTAATATTTGGTCCAACTCCTTTCCTTCAAATCTGCAGTGTCACTTTTGTCATAAATCAAGTGTTCATTTACATGTAGGTACATTTATGGACACTCTATTCTATTTCATTGGCCTATTTATTTGTTTAGCTATTTGTCAGTATCAAATTTAAAAGTTAATTTGTTAATTTGTCAATGTACACATACACACATTCAAAACCTTCTGGAAAATTTATTGAATTTGTATTGAATTTATAGATCAATTTTGGGAGAACTGACATCTTTACAATATTGAGTCTTCATTTAGCTATGTCATTTAAAATTTCTTAGTATTTTGTAGTTTTCAGTGTAGAAGTCTTGCTCATCTTTAGTTAGATTTCTACCTGGGAATTTAATGTTTTCATTAATGTTATTGTAAATGCTATAATTTTTTTTAAAGATTTGATTTATTTGACAGAGAAAGGCAGCGAGAGAGGGAACACAAACAGTGGGAGTGGGAGAGGGAGAAGCAGGCTTCCCACTGAGCAGGGAGCCCGAAGCAGGGCTCGATACCAAGACCCTAGGATCATGACCTAAGCTGAAGGCAGAGGCTTAATGACTGAGCCACCCAGGTGCCCTGTAAATGCTATAATTTTTAAACTTAATTTTCTAATTATTGCTGGCATATAAAAATATAAGGCATTTTTTGATACATTGATTTTGTACTCAGCACTGATTTATTTCATGTTAAATTAATCTTTTACTAGGTTCATGATGTGTTATTCTATTTATATACTGCTGGTTCAGTTGCATAATATTTTGTTTAAACTTTTTGTGTCTAATTCTACCAGTTACTTATAATAGTGTTTTAAAATTATTAAAATGTCTATGTGTGTGGATTTATTTTTCCTTTAAGGCTGGTCAATTTATGCCTTATGTATTTTGAATCTATGTCATTAACTCATATATCCAAATAAATGCATACAAATTTAGAATTATTATTTTATGGTGGATCAATCCTTTAGTCATTATGAAATATGATAATGATTTTATCACTGATGATGATTTTTGTCTTTTAAAGTCTACTTTGATATTTGTACAGCTACACTTTTTTGTTGATGCTTTATGGAATAATATATTTTTCCATAATTTTATTTTAAATTTTCTACATCCTTACACATAAGGTTATAACCTATAATCAGCATATAGTTTGGGTTTTGCTTTTTCAAACAACCTGGTAATTTTTGTCTTTTATCTGCAGTATTAGTTTCATTCACATCTAATGTAATTACTGGTCATCTTGGTTTAAATCTACTATTTACTTTTTGTTTTTTATTTGTCCCATCTGTTCTATGATGTTTCTTTATTCTTTTTTCTTGAATTCTTTTGGATTCTTTTTTGTTTTGCCCCTACATTTGCTTGTTAGTTACACATCGTTTTACTATTCTTTTTCTGGTTAGCCTAGAAAGTACAAGAATCTTTAACTTACTAAAATCTAATATATATTAGTACTAGTATTCTTGGTACTCTACTCTTCAGTACTTAGTACTGTACAATACATTATTCTTATTGGTCTAACAGCCACTGTTAATTTAGACCTATCTACATTTTTACTCTTTTCATTATTCTTTATTCCTTTCTGCATCTCAAGCTAGAATTATTTTCATTCTGTTTGAAGTACTGATTTTAGTTTGTGTGTGTGTGTGGATATGCTGATGAAAAATTCTTATGATTTTAGTTTCCCTGGTGACTTCTTAAATTTGTATTCATTTGGTGATATTTTATTTTTATTTGTATCCATTTTGGAATGCTATTTTTACTGTATGTAAAATTCTAGGTTTGCTTCCAAGCATCAACAGATGAATGGATTAAAAACAGTGGTATTTACATACAATAGAATATTATTTAGCTTTAAAAAGCGATGACATTCTGACACAAGCTACAACATGGGTGCAACTTGAAGACACTATGCTAAATGAGATAAACAAATCACCATAAAAACCAAATACTGTATGATTCCACTTATATGAGTATCTTGGACAGTCAAATTCATAGAAACAGAGAGTAGAATGGGGCTTGCCAGTAGCTGAGACGAGAGGAAGTTATTTAGTTCATATAGAATTTCAGTTTTGCCTATGGAAAGAGCCTAGATGTCCATCAACAGATGAATGGATAAAGAAGATGTGACACATACACACACACACACACACACACACACACACACACACACACACACAGGAATATTATGCAGCCATCAAAAAATGAAATCTTGCCATTTGCAATGACATGGATGGAACTAGAGGGTATTATGCTAAGTGAAATAAGTCAATGAAAGAAAGACAATTATCATATGATCTCACTGATATGAGGAATTTGAGAAACAAGACAATCATAGGGGAAGGGAGGGAAAAATGGAACAAAACAAAACCAGAGAGGGAGACAAACCATAAGGTTAATCTCAGGAAACAAACTGAGGGTTGCTGGAGTGGTGGGGGTGGGAGGGATGGGGTGGCTGCGTGATAGACACTGGGGAGGGTATGTGCTATGGTGAGCGCTGTGAATTGTGCAAGACTGTTGAATCACAGACCTGTACCCCTGAAACAAATAATACATTATATGTTAATCTAAAAAAAGAATTTCAGTTTTGCAAGATAAAAAGTTCTGTATGTTGGTCACACAACAGTATGAATGTACTTAACAGTACTGAGTTTTACACTTAAAAATTATTAAGATGGTAAATTTTAAGTTATGTGTATTTTACCAGAATTAAAAAAAAAATCTTAGTTTGCAGTTTTTTTTTTCCTGTTACTTCAAAGATGTCCTTTGCACTGTCTTCTGGCTTCCACTGTATCTGTTAAGAAGTTAACTGTCTGTCTTATGATTGCTATTTTGAAAGTGATGTATCTTTTGTTTCTTTTTAATTTTTTTATTCAAGTATGATTGACATGTAGTGTTATATTAGTTTCAGGTGTATAATGAATCAACAATTCCATACATTACTCAGTACTTACCACAATAAGTGCACTTTTAATCTTCACCTATTTCACCCATCCTTCCACCCACCCCCAGTTTGTTCTCTATACTTAAGAGTCTGGTTTTTTGTCTCTTTTTTCTTTGTTTGTTTGGCTTCTTAAATTCCACAGATGGGTGAAATCATATAGTATTTATCTTTCTCTGACTTATTTCCCTTAGCATTATACCCTCTAGGTCCATCCATGTTGTTGCAAATGGAAAGATTTCATTCTTTTTTATGGCTGAGTAATATTCCATTGTATTTATATATCACATCTTCCTTATCCATTCATCCTTTGATGGACACTAGGGTTGCTTCCATTATTTGGCTATTATAAATAAAACTGCAATAAATAATACTGCAATAAATGTAGGGGTGCATATATCCTTTTGAATTAATGTTTTCACTTTCTTTGGGTAAATAACCAGTAGAGGAATTACTGCATCTTATGGTATTGTATTTTGGAATTTTTTGAGGAACCCCCATACTGCTTTCCACAGTGGCTGCACCAGTTTGCATTAACACCAGCAGTACATGAGGGTTTTTTTCTTCACATCCTTGCCAACCCTTATTATTTCTTGAGTTTTTGATTTTAGCCATTCTGACAGATATGAGGTAATATCTCATGTTGTTTTTTTTTTTAAAAGATTTTATCTATCTCTTTGAGAGAGAGAGAATGAGAGAGAGAGAGCACGAGAGGGAAGAGGGTCAGAGGGAGAAGCAGACTCCCTGCTGAGCAGGGAGCCCGATGCGGGACTCGATCCCGGGACTCCAGGATCATGACCTGAGCCCAAGGCAGTCGCTTAACCAACTGAGCCACCCAGGCACCCTCTCATGTTGTTTTAATTTGCATTTTTCCTGATGATTACTGATATTGAGCATCTTTTCATCTGTTTCTTGAACATCTGTATATCTTCTTTGGAAAAATGTGTATTCATATCCTCTGCTTGCTTTTAATAGGATTATTTATGTTTTGGGTATTGAATTTTGTAAGTTTTTTATATATTTTGGATATTAACCCTTTATTGGATGCATCATTTGTAAATATCTTCTCTCATTCAGTAGGTTGTATTTTTCTTTTGTTGACAGTTTCCTTTGCTGTGTAAAAGTTTCTCTTTTGGGGTAGTCCCAAAAGTTTATTTTTGTTTTGTTTCTCTTGACAAAGGAAATATATCTAGAAAAAGTGTTTTTATACTTGATGTCAAAAAGATGAGTGCCTCTGCTTTCTTCTAGGAATTTTATGGTTTCAGGTCTCACATTCAAATCTTTAATCCATTTGAGTTTATTTTTGTGTATGGTGTAAGAAATTGTCCAGTTTCATTATTTTGCATGTAGCTGTCTAGTTTTACCAAAACCATTTGTTGAAGAGACTGTCTCTTTGCATTGCATATTCTTGCCTCCTTTGCCACAGATTAACTGACCATATACACTTGGGCTTATTTCTGGACTCTCTGCTCTGTTCTATTGATCTATGTGTCTATTTTGGTGCCAGTACCATACTGTTTTTATTACTACAGCTTTGCAGTAGATCTTGAAATCTGGGATTGTGATGCCTCCAGTTTTGTTCTTTTTTTCTCAAGATTGCTTTGGCTATTTGGGGTGTTTTGTGGTCCCATACAATTTTAGCATTATTGTTCCAGTTCTGTGAAAAATGATGTTGGTATTTTGATAGGGATTGCACTGACTCTGTAGGTTGCTTTGGGTAGTATGGTCATTTTAAAAATATTAATTCTTTCAAACCATGAGCATGGAATATCTTTCCATTTGTGTGGTCTATAATTTTTTTAAAGATTTTATTTATTTTAGATAGATAGAGTGGGGCGAGGGGCAGAGAGAGAGGGAGAGAGACTCCCTGCTGAGTGCAGATCCTGATGTGGGGCTCTATTTCATGACCCATGAGATCATGACCTGAGCTGAAACTAAGAGTTGGCCACTTAACTGACTGAGCTACCCAGGTGCCCCAGAATAATGGTTTTCAGTTTTTTTCATCAGTGTCTTACAGTTTTCAGAGTACAGGTCTTCCACCTTCTTGATTAAATTTATTTCCAGATATTTTATTCCTTCTGGTGCAATTATAAATGGGATTGTTTTATTAATTTTTCTTTATGCTACTTTGTTAATTGTATATAGTAATACAACGAATTTATATGTATTAATTTGTATCCTGCAACTTCAATGAATTCATTTATTACTTCTAATAGTTTCTTGGTGGAATTTCAAGGTTTTCTATGAATACTACCATGTCATCTGCAAATTGTGACAATTTGACTTTTTCCTTACTAATTTGGATGTTTTATTTCTTTTTCTTATCTGATTGTTATGGCTAGGACTTTCAGTACTATGTTGAATAAAAGTTGAATAATATGAGAGTTGACTTACTTATCTTGTTCCTGATCTTAGAGGAAAAGCTCTGTTTTTCCCCATTGAGTATGATGTTACCTGTGGGTTTTTCATATGGCCTTTATTATCTTAAGTTATGCTTCCTCTGCACCCACTTTGTTGAGTTTTTACCATGACCAGATGTTGAATTTAATGAAATTCTTTTTCTACATCTGTTGAGAAGATTATATGATTTTTTAAAAAAATTTTTTATTGTTATGTTAATCACAGATTATATGATTTTTATCCTTCATCTTGTTGAGGTGGTGTACTGCATTGATGGATTTGTGAATACTGAAGCATTCTTACATCCCTGGAATAAATCCCACTTTACTATGGCAAATAATTCTTTTAATATATTTTAAAATATGGTTTGATAGGTTTTTTTTTTTTGAGAATTTTTTGCATCTATGTTCACTGGGGCTAATAGCCTGTAGTTGTTTTTGTAGTGTCTTTGGTTTTGGTGTCAGATAATGCTGGCCACATAGAATGAATTTGGAAGCTTTTTTCCCCCCTTTTCCATGTTTATGGAATAGTTTGAGAAAAATGGATATTAACTCTTCTTTAAATATTTGATAGAATTCACCTTTGAAGCCATCTGGTTCTGAACTCTTGTTTGTTAGGAGTTTTTTGATTTCTGGTTCAATTTCATTGTTAGTAATCACTCTGTTCAAATTTTCTATTTCTTTCTAATTCAGTTTTGGAGGACTGTATGTTTCTAGGAATTTATCCATCTTTTCCAGATCATCCCGTTTTTTTGTCATATAATTTTTTATAATATTTTTTTATAATCCCTTTGTTTTCCTGTGGTGTTGGTTATTTCTCCTCTTTCATTTCTAATTTACTTATTTGAGTCTGCTCTCTCTCTCTTTTTTTCTTTTGAAGAATCAGGTTAAAAGTTTATCAATTTTTTTTGACCTTTTCAAAGAACCAGCTCCTGGTTTCATTGATCTGTTCTATTGTGTTTTTATCTGTATTTCTTTTTTTTTCAAGATTTTATTTATTTATTTGTCAGAGAGAGAGAGAGACAGTGAGAAAGGGAACACAAACAGGGGGGGTGGGGGAGAGAGAAGCAGGCTTCCCGCTGAGCATGGAGCCCGATGTAGGACTTGATCCCAGGTCTCTGGGATCATGACCTGAGCTGAAGGCATCCGCTTAACTGAATGAGCCACCCAGGTGTCCCTATCTGTATTTATTTCTGCTCTAATTTTTATTATTTCCTTTCTCCTACTGGCTTTGGGCTTTGTTTCTTCCTCTTTTTCTTGCTCCTTCAGGTGTAAGTTTTTGTTGTTTATTTGAGATTTTTCTTGCTTTTTGAGGTAGGCCTGTTGTGCTATAATCTTCCCTATTAGGGCTGTTTTGCTGCATCCCAATGATCTTGGACCATTTTGTTTTCATTATCATTTGTCTCCATGTATTTCTTGATTTGCTCTTTGATTTCATTGCTGACTCACTCATTGTTCAGTAGCATATTATTTAACCTCCATATATTTATGTTCTTTTCACATTTTTTTTTCTGCTTGATTTCTAGTTTCATACCATTGTGGTTGGAAGAGATGCACGACATGATTTCAGTCTTTTTAATTTGTTGAGACTTGTTTTATGGCCTAATATGTGATCCATTCTGGAGAATGTTCCATGTACACTTGGAAAGAATGCGTATTCTGCTGTTTTAAGGTGGAATTTTCTGAATATGAATTTGTTAGGTCCAACTGGTCTAATGTGTCATTCAGTGCCACTGTTTTCTTGTTGATTTTCTGTCTGGATAATCTATCCATTGATAATATGTGGGGTGTTCAAGTCCCCTAGCAATCTTGTATTGCTGTCAATTTCTTCCTTAATGTCTGTTAATAGTTGCTTTATGTATTTAGGTGCTCCCATGTTGGATGTATAAATATTTATAATTATTATATCATCTTGTTGTATTGATCCCTTTATTATTATATGGTGTCTTTTTGTCTCTTGTTACAGTCTTTGTCGTTTTTGTTTGATATAAGTATTGCTACCCCAGCTTTCTTTTCACTTCCATTTGTATGGTAAATGTCTTTCTATCTCTTCACTTTCAATCTGCATGCATCTTTAAATCTAAAGTGAGTGTCTTGTAGGGAGCATACAGATGAGTCTTGCTTTCTTATCCATTAACTCTGTATCTTTTGATTGGAGCATTTAGTTCATTTACATTCAAAGTAATTACTGATAGGTGTGTACTTATTGCCTTTTTTTTTTTTTATGTTTTCTGGTTGTTTTTTGTAGTTCTTCTCTGTCCTTTCTCTTGCTCTCTTCCCCTCTGGCTCTATGGCTTTCTTGAGTGATATTCTTGAATTCCTTTCTCTTTATTTTTGGCATATGTATTACAAATTTTTGATTTGTGGTCACCATTAGGCTCCTATATACATCTTATGCATATAGCAGTCTATATTGAGTTGATGGTTGCTTAAGTTTGGATCTGTTCTATAAGCACGAGTTTTATTTCCCCCCTTCATATTTTATGTATATGATGTCATACTTTTTTTTATTTGTGAATCCCTCTACTGATTTTTACAGATATAATTGATTTTACTGCATTTGTGTTTTAATCTCTGTACCAGTTTTATAAGTGATTAATCTACTACTTTTATCATGTTTGTATGTACCTGTGAATTTTTTTCCTTTTTAAATTTTCTTACTCCTGAGTATGGCCTTTTTTTTTTTTTTCCCCTACTCAAGGAATTCCCTTTAACATTTCTTGTAAGGCTGGTTTAGTGGTGATAAATTCCTTTAACTTTTGTTTGTCTTTCTCTCTCCTATTCTGAATGATAGCCTTGATGGATAGAGTATTATTGGTTGCAGGCTTCTTTGTTCAGCACTGTAAATATATCATGCTACTCTTTTCTGGCCTGAGAAGTTTCTGCTGAAAAATTAGCTGATAGCCCTATGGGGTTTCTCTTGTGTGTAGCTATTTTATTTTCTC
Source organism: Callorhinus ursinus (assembly GCF_003265705.2). Taxonomy (NCBI): domain Eukaryota; kingdom Metazoa; phylum Chordata; class Mammalia; order Carnivora; family Otariidae; genus Callorhinus; species Callorhinus ursinus. The sequence continues at coordinate 15,580,903 of NW_027397084.1, forward strand.
TTGCTCCTTTTAAAATTCTCTTTTTCACTACTTTTTGCCATTTTAATTACTGGGTGCCTTGGTGTGGATTCCATGGGTTCATTTTGTTGGGAGTTGATTGTGCCTCCTGGGTCTGGATTTCTGTTTCCTTCTCCAGAATAGGGAAGTTTTCAGCTATTGTTTCTTCTAATAAATTTTCTGCATTCTTTTCTCTCTCTTCTTCTGGGATCCCTATAATATGAATATTATTATGTTTGATGATGTCATTGATTTTCCTTAACCTATTCTCATTTTTTTATTCTTCTTTTTCTTTCTTTTTTCTTTTTGGCTGTTAAGCTTGGTTGCTTTCCATTTCTCTGTTTTCCAGCTCACTTGGTCTGTTTTTCTGCTTTCTCTTGTCTACTATTTATTCACTCTAGTGTATTTTAAATTTCAGTTATTGAGTTTTTCACCTATGATTAGTTCTTTTTTAATGTTTTCTCTTTGTTGAAATTCTCACCGAGTTCCTCCAATCTTTTCTCAAGTCCAGTAAGTATCTTTGGGACTATTACTTCAAATTTTCTATCAGGCATATTGCTTATCTCCATTTCATTTAGTCCTTTCTCCGTGATTTTGTCCTGTTCTTTCATTTGGGACATATTCCTCTGTCTCTTCACTCTAACTCTCTGTGTTTGTTTCTGGGTATTAGTAAAGTGAGTTACATCTCCTGATCTTGAAAACAGTTGTCTTATAAACAAGAAGTCTTGTAGTGCCCTGTAGTGAAATGTCCCCTGTTCACCAGGACCATATACTTTAGGGTGTCTTCTATGTGTGTTGTGTGTGCTGTACTATTGTGGTTGAGATGCATTTGCCTTCAGTTCACTTGGCTTCAATGGCCCCCTTTGCCTGCCATGGGGCAGGGTTTGGTCCCTGTGCTGTTACATGTCCAGTATTGGGTTGACTTGGGCTTATGGTAGTGTCAGACCAGATGCCAGCCCTCAGCTCATTTGCCAGGGATGCAGTCATACAAAACTGCAGGGCATTGTCCTTGCATTGTCCCCTGAGAGCCTTTAGTTGGTGGGCAGGACCTGCAGTCAGAGCAGATATCATTCTCCCAGTTTGTCTGTTGGGATTGCTGTGATCCCAAAATGCAGGGTTCTCTCCTTGTGCTGCCCCTGTGAGTTTTTGATGGTGGGCAAGGCCAGTAGTCAGATCAGATTTCTGCCCCCAGCCCACTACTGGGGCTACATACCAGGGCTACCACACTGGTATGTGTGGTTATCTTTCCCTCTCCCCAGGGCAAGACTCATTTTGGAGTGCTGCTAGTCACTTTCAGGACTCTTGTAAAATGAGACGCATCATGCACGAATTTGAAAGGACCCTTGCCGAGTGGGGCAGGTTGGATGGGTTAAGTCTACAGGAGAACATGGGGGCAGGGCACATGATGTTAGCAAACTATGTGGTGAGTGTTTGCACTGGTTCCTGCAGTTGTCCAGGTATCTAAGCTGGAGTTGAGGGGTGGTGGTGGGGGGAGGAGAAATGGCACCCACCAGTTCCTTTTTTCTTAGAGAAGTCTCCTAAATATCCCTGCCCCTCCACTACCATTCTGAGATTAATAAATAAATCTTCACATTTACTCTAGGGCTTTTCAGACTGCTGGTTCTATGCTGTTTCTAGGCATGTTGTTATGCTATCTCCTTAAGTGGAGGTACTCAGTTTCCTACACCCTCTGGCTCTCCCAGAGCTGAGTCCACTGATTTTTATTTTTTAAAGCCCTGCTGGTTGTAAAAACTTATGAAGTTAAGCCCTACTGATTTTCAAAGCCAGACGTTACAGGGAATCATCTTCCCAGTGCAGGTCCCTTGTGCCTGGAGTGCCTGGGGTGGGGTCTGTTCTTCTCCTTTTTCTGAGCTTGTGGTGTCCCCCCTATTTGTGCTTAGTCTCACTGGGAGTTTGGTTCCCAATTGGGTCTCCACCTTTCCTACCATTTTTGATATTGCTTCCTCTGCATGATTAACTGTGAAGAGTCTGATCTGCCAGTCTTCAGGTCATTTTCTGGGTTTGTTGCAGTGATGTGATTGTTACGTAGGTCCAGGGGTTGAAGTGAGCTTGAGAGCCTCTTACTCTAGCATCTTCCTAGGCAGGTATTTTGTTTCTTGCTACATTTAAGCTTTTACATTTTTCTTTAATTTCCAACAATTTGATTATGGTATAGAGTAGTTTTCTTTTGTAATTCTGTTGCAGGTGTGTGGAACTTCTGGAATATGAAATACTGTCTTCAGTTTTAGAAAGTTTTTAGCCATTGTCTCTTCAAATATTTCTTCAACCCATTTTTCTCTCTACTTCTGAGATTATCTTTTTTACTCTTTGTTTTTTAGTGTGGATTTTTTTTAGGGAACAATTCTTTATGACATTAATACAGGTTTGTAAGATCTATCTTTTCAAGGATGTTTGTATAAGAAATAGCCTGGGAAGATAGAATTATGAATTATGACCTCCAGTTCTCTATTAAGATTTTCCATCTAATTATCAATTTAGAAATTAACTTTTATAATTATTTTAAAGACCCTATTTAATTACAATATCTGTATTGCCTGTGGTCTATATCTGTTGTTTGATTTTTCCCCCAAACACAAGTTTACATCATAATTTTTGATCCAATGTCAGAATAGTACAGGAAGAATTGCAGAGATAATTTGTCTTCCTTCAGAAATGATTTACATTTGCTTCTGTCAGGCAATTCAGTAGGAGTATATCCAGTATATTGCAATCCAATACAGGGGTTGGGGTGACTGAAGACATAGTTTTGGCCTTTGCAACAGCTATTCTATTTTTTACTTTACACATCCTCCTAAGGTATAGCCTTTCAGGAGTCCCACTTGAAATTCTTGAGTGTTTACCAAGAACATTACTTTTAGGAATGCTCGAACTCTAGTTTTTGTCTCCCCAAGCCCCAAGCAACTACTATAAGCTGTGCTTGGCTTTTCAGGTTCTAGGTCACAGTTTAGGCTAGAAACAGATTACCACAATACGATAGGAATGGGTATTGTTCAAGGCTAGGGTTCAGAACTGAGAATTTCAGTTCAAGATGGCAATTTATGAGGCCCCTGAACTCATCTCCTCCTATAGACATACTGAATCTATAGCTGCACTATTTTAGGGCAAACTATTTACTCTGAAGGAAATCTGGAAACTAGCTAAGTGACTTCTACACATTGGACAAACAAGAAAAAAAACCCACATTGACAGGTAGGAAATGATGAGACACACTTTTGCCATAAACACTACCCCTGGCACAGCAACATACAATGTGGAGGGAACTCAACTTCCAGCATCTCCCTGAGATGGAAAATGTTTGGACTCAACATCTAGCACCCCAGCTTTTAAGACTTCCACTTGAGGGACAAGCCCTCAAAATATCTAGTTCTAAAAGTCAATGGGACTAGGTCCGCAAGACCCACAAGACCATAGCAAACAAACAAATAATCAAGACAGTACTTAATGGGATCATAGGGACTCTGCAGGGCTTTTCCACCATGACTCAGGGTAGAAGCAGCAACCAGAAATGCCCATTTACCAGTTTTCCCCTGGAAAGAGGTCTATTTGCATATCTTCAGGGTTTCAGCCAGAGGGTAAGGCTTCTGATTTAACACAATTTTATGGGCTCACTGGGATTCTCTTCTGAGACTGAGAAGTCAGTCATCTTTGTGCTCTACCCCCGCCCCACTCCAGGTGGCTGGTGTCCCCCTGAAAGGAAACTGTGCACATCTTTGGCACCCTCGCTTTTGTGGCTGTTGCCCAGAGGATGTACCTCTTGATAGTGTGGCTCTGGTAATCAGTGGTTCTGGGGTTCAACAGGTCTACAGCAAACAAAAAAAAAACAGCTCTTAACCAGCTTGCTCACCAAGGTTCAACTAGGAAGCAGCAGATAAAAAAACACTCAACTCACATTCTTTTCCTGAAAGAAGCCTATTTGCATATCTTAAAAGTTTCCTTCTGAAAGTTAGACTTCTAATTTAGTACATATCTAGGGATGACCGCTATCCTAACCAGAGACCAAGGAGGCCTGTGGCCTGTGGCCAGATCCAGGTCACCAGAGTTTTCCTGAAAGGAGCTTACGCACACGCCTGGGGCCCCAATTTTTGTGTCTGCTGCTTAGGAGACACAACCTTTGATTGCCTGGCTCTGGTGGCCAGCAGGGCTTGCATTCACAGGTCCCATAGGACTTTAAGAGAATAGTTTCTTAACCAGCTCTCCTTCCAGGGCACAGCACAGATGAAGCAGACAAAAAGGACCATCTCTTAGTCTTTCCCTGAAAGAGGTCTATTTGCATACTTTAAAGGGGTTCTGGTTTCCAATCAGCCTACACATAGATGCTGACTAAAATCCTCCTCTTTGGAACACTGACAGGTCTTGGCACAGCCTCAACTCCTGGGAGCCACTAAAAATAAAATAGGCTGCTCAGACAATCACAAAAGTTTGAGAGACAACCAAGAGCTGGGGCTGGGATGAACAATAAGGTTATTCTTCCACAAGTGATCCCTCCACTAAACCTGAGAGAGGTGGATGTTTAATCTGATTCATAAACACAGAGAATCAAGAAAAATGGACAAGTGGAGGAATATATTCCAAATAAAAGGCCAAGATAACATTCCAGAAACAGACTTCAGTGAAATGAAGATAAGATATCTACCTGATAAATAGTTAAAAATAATGCTCATAAAGATGTTCACCAAGGTCTGGAGAACAACATGAGAACAAAATGAGAATTTCTACAATGAGATGGAAATATAAGAAAATATCAAACAGAAATCACAGAATTGAAAAATACAATAACTGCACTGAAAAATTCAATAGAGGGGTTCAACAACAGACTTGACCAAGTATAAGAAAGGATCAGTGAAGCTGTTGGGGCAGTGGAAGTCAGCTAATCAGAGAAACAAAATGTAAAAAGATAAAAAAGAGTGGGGCTAAGAATACAGCTCAAGATGGGGACAGAGGGGGATCCTGAACTCTTCTTTTCCCATGGACACATGACTCTACAGGTACTTATGGAACAATATGCTCTGAAAAAAACCCAAATTTTAGCTGAAGGGTTTGAATTTCGTGTCTGGTGCTCAAACTTTTAAGACCTGAACCTAAGATACCAGTCCCCCAAATATCTAGTTTTGAAAGCCAGTGAAGCTTATGTCAATGAGACCTATAAGAAACAGAGCAAAAGTTCTTAAAGAATTCCCATGGACTCACTCACTCCAGGGCCCAGTGCAGATGCAGCCAATTGAAAAGTTCCCAGACATTCTGTGAAAGAGGCTTATTTCCTTATCTGAAAGCATAAGCCTAGGGACAATTTAACATCCATCTAGGGACCTATTAAAATATTCTCCAAAGACAAGGATGATGGGCGCCATCATTGCACTCCCCTCTGTTTGCTCCAGCTTGCCAGTATCTCTTAAAAAGGAGATTGTGCACCTGTCTTATGCCCTGATTTTTGTGACTGCCACCCAGAGGGTTGCCAGCAGGGTTTACTCTCTGTGATCCCTGGGGCTGTGATTAACAGAGAAAGGTTCTTAACTGGATACCTCTCACAGGGCACAGCAAAGAGGAAAATGATGGAGGTGTCTGGTTTTTCTGTGAAAAAGGTCTTTTAGGTCATCTCCATAGCTGCAGCCTGAGGGGCAAGCTTCTAATTAAGCAGACCTCTAAGGGCAAACTGTAATTCCCTCTAGAGGCCTTGGACCATGGGTACTATTCTTGCACTGTCGCTAGCAGACAGAAACATACCTTTAGTCTTTCTGTGATAGGACTTTTCCTTGTTCTGGACCCTTGGCCTGAGGGGCAGGCTTCTTGTCTGGCACACATCTAGGGACCGACCAAGGTGCTGTCCAGGGCCAGAGGCTGGTGGAGTCATCTTTACACCCTCCCTCTGCCTCACTCCAGGCCACCAGTGTCTGTGACAGAGGCCCATCAGCTTATCTTTATAGCCCTTGTCTGAGAGCCATTCTTTTAATTAAAAACACAATTAGGGGCTGACTGTAATTCTGTCCAGAAGTTGGAGAGGGCAGCAGGCATCATCTCTGCACTCTCCCTCTGTCCCTCCCAAGTCATTGGTGTCTCCTGCAAAGGAACTTGTGTACACATCTGGTGTCCTGCCTTTTGCATCTGGTACCCAGAGGGTACTTTCTTCATAGCCTAGTTCTGATGGCCAGTGGGGCTTGTGTTCACAGTTTCAATGGGATGGTAGCAAATAAACAATTCTTTTCTTTTCTACATTAATGTTATTTTTTAAATTAACATATAATGTGTTATTTATTTTAGGGGTACAGGTCTGTGATTCATCAGTCTTACACAGCTCACAGCGCTCACCATAGTACTTACCCTCCCCAATGTCCATCACCCAGCCACCCCATCCCTCCCACCCCCCTCCACTCCAGCAACCCTCAGTTTGTTTCCTGAGATTAAGAGTCTCTTATGGTTTGTCTCCCTCTCTGATTTCATCTGCAAACAAACAATTCTTAACTAGCTAGCTCTTCAGGTTTCAGCATAAAAGGAGCAGTCAGAAATGTCCATCTCCCACTGTTCACCAAAAGAGGTATATTTTTTGCACCAAAAATCTGCTGCCTAAGGGTCTGGTTTTCAATCAGCCTGACTATAGGTACTGACTGAGATCCTCTCCTTTGGGACACGGACAGGTCTTGGCACACCCTCAACTACTAGGAGCCACTAAAACTAAAATAGGCTGCTTGGACAATTGCAAAGGTTTGAGAGACATCCAAGAGCTAGGGCAGGGTTGAATGGTAAGATTAATCACCCACACAAGGCCACTTCTTCAAGACTGAGAGAGTGGCTATTTCGTCTAATGCATAGAAATCAACACAGAGAGTGAAGGAAAATGAAGATACAGAATAAGTTCTAAACAAAAGAACAAGATAAAACCTCGGAAAAAGACCTTAATGAACAGAAATGGAGATCAGTCATTTACTTGGTAAAGAGTTCAAAATTACAGTCACAAGGATGCTCACCAAGCTCAGGAAAAGAATTGATGAACAAGGTTAGGATATATATAAAAAACAACAACAACCAAAAACAGAAAATATAAGAAAGTACCAAATATAAATTACAGTGCTGAATATATAAAACTGAACTGAAAAATACACTAGAGGGATTTAACAGCAGACTAGAAAAAGCAGAATGGAAAAGTAAACTCAAAGACAGGGCAGTAGGACTCACAAAAAAGAAAAATGAATGAAAAACAGTGAAGCTAGCTTAAGGGCTTATGGGGTATCATCAAGCAGACCAACATTCATATCATAAGGGTCCCAGAAGGAGGAGAGCAAAGGGGCAGAAAAGTTATCTGAAGGAATAATCGCTAAATGTTTCCTAACCTGAGGAAGAAAACAGACATCCAGATCCAAGAACCAAAGACAGCCCCAAACAAGATGAACTTAAGGAGGTCCACACCAAGGCACATTAAAATTACAATATCAAAATTTAAATACATGGAGAAGATCATAAAAGTAGCAAGAGAAAAACAAGTTGTTACATAGAAAGGAACCCCCAAAAGACTTATCAGGAGACTTTTTAGTAGAAACTTTGTAAGCCAGAAGTGTGTGGCATGACATAATGTGATGTGCTGGAAGAAAATAATTTCCAATCAAGAATACTTTACCTGAAAAAGTTGTTATTCAGATTTGAAGAATAGATCATGAGTCTTCCAGACAAGCAAAGTTAAAGGATTTCATCACCACTAGACTGCCCTTACAAGAAATGTTAAAGGGACACCTTTAAGCTGTAAGGAAAGGGCATAATAACTGACAAACATATGAAAGTATAAATATCACAGGTAAAAGTATATGTATACAAAAATTCAGAATAATCTAATGTTGTAAAGGTGGTGGATTAATCACTTATAAAGCTAATATAAAGATTAAAAGACAAAAGTGGTAAAAAATAACTATAAAAATTTGTCAAAGGATATACGATATAAAAAGAGGTTTGTGACAGGAAGCACAAAACTTGGGAGGAGGAGTAAAAATGTGAAGCTTTAGAATGCATTCAAACTTAAGCTATTATCAACTTAAAATAGACTGGTATAAATATAAGTTGTTTTATCTAAGCCTCATGATAAACACAAAATGAAGCCCTATCAAGATACACAAGAGATAAAAGAAGGGATCTAGACATACCACAGAAAATTATCAAATCACAAAGGATGAGAGCAAGAGAAGGAAGGAACAGAGGAATTACATAACAATCAGAAAAAAATAACAAAAGGGCAACAAGTCCATATTTACCAATAAGTTCTTTAAATGTAAAAGCAATACATTCTACAATTAAAAACACTTAGGGTGCCTGAATGGATAAAAATATAAGACCTATCTATATGCTGCCTAAAAGAGACCCACTTCAGCTTTAAGGACACACCCAGACTAAAAGTGAAGGGATTAAAAATAAGATAGCCTTGTGAATGGAAACCAAGACAAAGCTCAGGTTGCTATACTTAGAGAAGATAGACTTTGAGACAAAGACTGTAGAAAGAGACAAAGAAGGTGATTATCAGAACGCAGTCTATCCAAAAAAAGTGTGTAAAACTTTTAAATATTTTTGCACCCAACTCAGAAGTACCTAAATGTATAAAGCAAATATTAACAGACCTAAAAGGAAGAATAGAGAGCAATGCAATTACAATAGATGACTTTAATACCCACTTTCATCAATGCATAGATAATCTAGATGGAAACGTTGACCTTACATGATGTTAGACCAGATGGACTTAAAAGACATAGAACATTCCATCCTGAACAACAAAGTACAGTTCTTCTCAAGCACACATGGAACATTTTCCAGGATAAATCATATGTTAGGCCATGAAGCAAGTCTAAATAAATTTAGAAGCTTGAAGTCATATTGAGCATCTTTTCTGATCACAATGGCATGGAACTAGAGATCAATTACAATAAGATAACTGGAAAATTCACAAATGTATGGAGATTAAACAACATGTTACCAAACAGCCAATGGGTTGAAGAAGAAATCATGAAATTAAAAAAAAAATCTTGAGACAAATGAAACAGAAATACAACATACCAAAATTTATGACATGCAGTAAAAGCAGTTCTAAGAGGGAAGATCACAGAGATAAATGTCACACCAAAAAACCAGGAAGAACTCAAATGAACACCTGCATTTTTACCTCAAGGAACTAGAAAAAGAACAAAAGAAGCCCAAGTAAGTAGAAGGAAGAAAAATAACAAAGATCAGAGCAAAAATAAATGAAATAGAAACTAAAATGGCAGTAGAAATGATCAAATAAACAAAGAGCTGGTTTTTGAAATGGAACAAAATCAACAAACCTTAGACTCACCAAGAAAAACAAGAGGGGGCTCAAATAAATAAAATCATGAAAAAAAGGAGGAATGCCTGGGTAGCTCAGTTAGTTGAGCGGCCAATTCTTGGTTTCAGCTCAGGTTGTGATCTCGCAGTTGTGGGATCAAGCCCTGCGTCAGGCTCTACAATCAGTGTGGAGTCTGCTTTGGATTCTCTCTCCTTCTCCCTTCAGCTCTCTCTTAAATAAGTAAGTAAGTAAGTAAATAAATAAAATCTTTTAAAAAGAAAAAAAGATGTTACAACTGATACTAGAGAAATACCAAGGATCATGAGAGACTTCTATGAACAACTATTCACTGAAATGTTGAACAACTTAGAAGAAATGGATAAATTCATTGAAACTTGCAACCTATCTAGACTGGATCAGGAAGAAACAGAAAATGTAAATAGACCAATTAATAGTAAGGAAATTGAATCAGTAATAAAAAACCTCCCAGTGAACAAAAATCCAGTATCAGATGGCTTCACTGGGAATTTCACCAAATATTTAAAGAAGAATTACTATCATTTTTCTCAAATATTCTAAAAATAAAAGAGAACACTTTCAAACTCATTTTATAAAGTGAGCATTACCCTGATATCAAACCAGACAAGGATGTCAAGAAAATTATAGGCCAATATCCGTGATGAACATAGATGCAAAAATCCTCAAGAAAATATTATCAAACCCAATTCAACAATATATTAAAAGGATCATGCATCATGATCAAGGGATTTATTCCAGGGAAGGAAAGATGGTTCAATGTCTGCTAATCAATCAGTCAGAAAAAGCAGATGACAAAATTCAATACCCATTCATGATAAAGACTCTCAACAAAGTGGGTATAGAAGGGACATACTTCAACATAATAAAGGCTATATGTGACAACTCTACATCTAACATATTTAATGGTAAAAAGCTAAAAGCTTTTCTTTTAAAAATCAGGAAGTAGAGAGATGTCCACTCTCACCACTTTTATTCAATATAGTGGTAGAAGTACTAGCCAAAACAATTAGGTAAGAAAAAATATAAAAGACATTCAAACCAGAAAGAAAGCAATAAAACTGTATTTTGAGATGATATGATATTATAGAAAACCCTAAAGACTCTACCAAAAAAACTGTTAGAACTAACAAATTCAGTAAAGTTGCAGGATACAAAATCAATACACAAAACCTGCTGTGCTTCTATTCACTAATAATAAACTATCAGAAAGAAAAATTACACTAATAATGAACTATCAGAAAGAAATATTGAAAAAACAATTCCACTTACAATTGCATCAAAAGAACAAAATACCTAGGAATCAATTTAACTAAGGAGGTGCAAAACCTGTATACTAAAAACAATAAGACACTGAGGAGAGGAACTGAAGAAGACTCAAATGAATGGAAAGATATTCTGTGCTCATGGATTAGAAGAATCAATATTGTTAAAGTCCATACTACTCAAAGTGATCTACACATTCGATGCAATCTCTATCAAAATTGCAGTGACATTTTCACAGAACTAGAACAAATAACCCCCAAATAGTTCTGAGAAAGCAGAACAAAGCTGATGGTATGATGCTCCTGGATTGACTTTTATGGGTCTTTGGAACTGGCTCAAATGTTGTCCACAGTGGTTGAGATGTGCCAGCTGGCCAATTTGGCCAGAAACCCCCAAATTGATAGTTTGTTAAGACCTCCAAGATATTGAGGGCACATTTTATTAGAGATGCCTGAGAGGAGCCCCTGAACTTGTTGCCACAGTCAGAGTGCTCCAGAATGTATTGAGCCACCAAGACAGGGACATAGACAATATAAAAGAGGGGATGGACTCTGAGAAAGAGACCCCCCCATACCTCCAAAGCTCACAGGGATAAGAAGGAAGAAGTTCTGCCACCTCTCCTGACTTGGTTTTTATGGCTTGGCTTGGCACCAGACCCATCCATCCATTATGGTTAGTACAGGTAAGGCTCACTGCAAGTGGAAAATCCTAGATGAAGCATTTTTCCTCCCACATAAAACTGAGATGGTTCGATGGCTATATCATTTTGTTGACTTCCCTGCTCCCACAGACCCCATGACCATTTCTAACTTAAATTCTGCCCTTGGGACCAGAATCTAAGGAATTCTATCTATCTATCTATCTATCTATCTATCTATCTATCTATCTATCTATCTATTCATTTAAAGATTTTATTTATTTCACAGAGAGAGACACAGCGAGAGAGGAAACACAAGCAGGGGGAGTGGGAGAGGGAGAAGCAGGCCTCCCGCTGAGCAGGGAGCCCGATGTGGGCCTCAATCCCAGGACCCCGGGATCATGACCTGAGCCGAAGGCAGACACTTAACGACTGAGCCACCCAGGCACCCCCTAAGGAGTTCTTTTTAATGGGCACTCTCCCTAATTATAAGGCCATTGTAATTTATAGGAATGTCAGATATAGTACAACAGGCATTAGATCACATCAGTGCTGTAGTTAGACATGAAAAAGAATTTTTCCTATAGCCCAAATCTTGTTTGCCAGTAAAGGCAAATGAGCCCTGCTGTCCCTCAGCCAGGAACCAATGGAGGGACCCTGGGGCATATGGTAGCTCTCAGACCCCTCATCGGTCCCCACCAAGGGGTGGCACCTTGATCTAGCCCCTGAGATGATGATGATCAATAGGCTTCCCTATACTGGCAGCTCTGGAGATCGGGGGTTTCTAATGACTTCACTTCTGAAAGTCCACATATAAGTTACAAACCTTTGCTCAGGCACCCCAAGCTCTTCAAGAGACCTCCTGCCCCACTCTGCAGGCAAATGCCATCACCTCTTGAAGGCCTCAGTCCCAGCAGTGGGATCCAGGATCCCATACCCTGATCTTTGAGAGTGGCAGCCACCAAGGCCCTTGCCCTCAGGACCAGCAGTTCCCCAGAGTATGTCCCTCCTGCAGGGTATAATTGCCCATACACTTCTTTAGTTACCTATTGGGACACACAGAACAAACATTTTACAGCTCTCATTGACGTGGAAACCCAAATTACAGTGTTTCCCGGGAACCCTCCAAACATAAGTTGAGTGGCACCCTTTAAATTACAAGGCATAACAGGTAGGGTAATAGAAAGCATTCAATTTTCACTGGGTGAACATTTCATTTGAACCATCTTCAGTGGCGGGGCTCCTGGGTGGCTCAGTTGGTTGGGCGTCTGCCTTTGGCTCAGGTCATGATCCCAGAGTCCTGGGATCCAGCCCTGCATGGGGCTCCCTGTTCAGCAGGGAGTCTGCTTCTCCCTCTGCCCCCTCACCCTACTTGTGCCCCCTCTCTCTCTCATTCACTCTCTCAAATAAATAGATAAAATATATAAGAAAATTCAGTGGCAGTGGCCCCTTAGGCCCTACCCTTTCCTCTTATTGGTATAGGTGCCTTAACACACAGCCATATCATTTAGAACAAATCCAAATTCCTGACCTTCCTGGTGGGAGCTGCACATTAGGAGCCCGTTAGAATGCCACCTCTGATTAAGATGGTAAATCCTGCCTAATATCACTTACATTAGGGGATTGAGAGACTGCCACCCCAAATTAGAAGATTTATTAAATGAAGGAGTCATTAAATTTTACATCATTTCTTCTTTCATTTCCCCCATTTTGGCTGGTATTAAAGCCCGTGACTACTGAGTGGTGATTTACAGTTCACTATGGAAATTTAAATGCTCAGGTGCCCCCTATTAAGGCTCCCATTCCCAACACTGTCCAGTTAATTGAGGACATCCGAAGGGCTCCAGGGGGACTATTTTGTTGTGGTGGGTCTAGCTAATACATTCTTTTCAGTATCAGTTACCTGTGGGTCCCAGCCACAGTTTGCTTTCACTTTTGGAGGCATTGCATATACCTTTACCCGGCTGCTTCTGGGCTATCATAACAGCTTGGCTCTTGCTCACAGTCTTTGTTGGTAAGACCTGGCTGCCCTTACAATGTCCTCTTGCACTCTATGGCACTCTGTTGATGACATTCTAATCCAGGGTCCCTTGGAGGATATGGTGTGTGAGGCTTTAATACAGCTGGTGACCCATCTGCAACATAGAGGTTGGGCTATTGCCCCCATAAAATTCAAGGGTCAGCCACAACTCTTAACTTTCTGGGTATTAATTGCTCCTCTAGAGGATGAGAAATTATGCTTGCAGTTAAACATTAATTATTAACCATTCAGCTTCTTGCCATGCTAATGCAAGTTCAACATGTCTGAAGCCTCTTCACATTTTGGCAGCAACACATACCATACCTATCCATCATTCCTAAACCCATTTATGCGGTCATGCGCAAGTTCTCCACATTTTACTGGGGAGAAGTTCAACAACAAGCTTTGCAGTTGGCATGAAGGTCAATTAATCAAGTCCTCCTGGTTTTCCTGGCTCTTCCTTCTGGGTAGAGGCACTGGCCACCATGGACAGTTTGGGAACCTATGGACTAAAGATGGCTTCTGTTTGTTGTCTTTGGGCCTCTGGGCCAGATAGTTTCCCCTCCACAGCCACCTAAAATGTCAAATGCTGGCCATTTATTGGGCTTTGTAAGAAACAGAAATCCCCACGGAATGGTGCTTGTTCTCCTATGTACCCATAATTCCCATTATGTCATGTCATGGATAAGGAATACCTCCTAAAAGCGGTTTGGCATAGCCATGACCACCTCCTTGCTAACATGGAAATGGTACCTTCAGGAATGGGCTAAAACTGACGTGGTAGGTTTTTACAAATGACAGGAAGACATGGCCTCCGTACTCCTCAGGTCCCTACCCACAGGTCTCAAGGAATTGCCCAAGCCTCTAGCGACCTGGGGTAGCCCTTGGAAAGGGCACAAAATTTATATAGCTGTTTTTCTAAGCTTTTGCATGGTGTGGGGATGGGGAGAAGCAGACTATGGCCAGCCAGCCAAATTCTTGCCGCATATTTTTAAAAATAAAGTTTTATTGGAAACCAGCCATGCCCATTCACTTGCATATTATATATGGCTGCTCACACTACAATGGCAGGGTTGAGTAGTCTAAACAGAGACCATATGATCTGCAAGCTTTAAAATATTTATTATTTGAAGAACACCCCCACCAAACTCATAGAAAAAGAGATCATATTTGTGGTTACCAGAGGCAAGGAGTGTAAGGAAGGGGAACTGGAGGAAAGTGGTCAAAAGGTACTAGGTCAAACGTGTTAGGAATGTAATACATAACATGGCTATAGGTAATACTACTGTGTGATATACAAGAAAGTTGCTAAGAGAGTAGATCCTAAGAGCTCTCGTCACAAAGAGACATTTTTTTTTCTTGTCTTTTTATTGTATTTATATGGTGGATGTTAATTAAACCTATGGTGGTAATCATTTCACAATATATGAAAATTAAATCATCATCCTTTACACCTTAAACTTATGTCAATTACTTTCCAATAAAACTGGAAAAAATACTTACTATTTGACCTTTCATGAAAAATCTTGCTGATCCCTGAGCTACAGGATAATATTTCAAGTTCTTGTAAAATCACTGTAAAAGAGCATGCTATGTTTGCTTTCCTTAAGTCTAGCTAGTAAATTTCTAGATGGATTATTCTTAAACTTTCGGAATACTGATGTAAAGAAATTCTGTCAAAAGTCTAACCCAGATAAAGTTGCCCTCTCTATACAACCCTGGTGTTTTCAAGATACATAAGCTCAGTTCCAGTGATCTGGAAACCAATATCCTGTCAATTGAAGTAATTAAAGTCCTCAGGGCACCACAATTTAAAATTAATACTCTGGCCAAATTGCAACAAATGTTTTATGTAGCTCCATTTCTGTTGCATTTGGAAGTTGAATTAGAGTCTTTTTTTCACTAAAAGGGACCAATTTTTAGAAGAACATCATTCTACTCTGGAAACTTCCTGTAAGGCATATGTTTATTTATTGCACATTGGATGCTCTTATTAATGGACTATCTACATCATTACAATGGTTGTATCATTTAGTTCCAAGGCTCTAAATATCATAGATAAGCTATATATTCTTGTGGAATTCAACTTACACTACTCACTTCAGCTCACTTAACAGTCCCCAGCTAGTTATGGCAACAGCATCCTTCTAGTCACTCAGGATAAACAACTTGGACTCATCCTTAGGCTTCTCCTTCTCACATTCTATATCCAAACTAACAGCCAGTCTTATCAGCTTCAAAATATATCCAGAATCTTGTCACTTCTTGGCATCTCTATGGCTACACCCTAGTACCATCATTTCTTATGTAGATTACTGCAGTAGCATTCCAGCTGGTCTCCCTGCTTCTGCTCTTGCCTATTCAGTCTATTCTCAACATAGCAGCCAGAGCAATCCTGCTAAAACTGAAGTCTGATCATGTCTGTCTGCTCACAACCCTGGGACGGCTTCCTGACCTTGCTCAGAGTCAAATTGGAAGTCCCTACAGTGGCCAATGAGATCTAGGTCTCTGTCACCTCTCTGGCCTCCTCTCCATACTCCCCTTCATGCTCATTTTGCTGTTGTTACAAGGGCTCTTCAGTATTCTTGGAATATGGTAAGCACCTCCCCACTTTGCATTTGCTTTTCTCCCTGCCTCAAATAGTCTTTTCCCAGATATCCACATAGTTTATTCCCTCACTTAGTTCAGGTATCTGCTCAAATATCACTTTATCTAATGGCCTGTACTGACCACCCTGTAAAATAACAGCTCTGCCCACCATCACTATATGGAATATACTCGTCCTTTATTCTAACACCTACCACGACCTACTATATATATTTTTTTTCATTTTTAGGGTCTCAAAATAGGGACTTTGTTCACCGCTGTAGACCTAATACTTAGTGTGGTGCTTAGTACATGTAAGATTATTTTTAAATTTTAATTACAGTATTGTTTACATACAGTGTTAGTTTCAAGTTAGTACAATACAGTGATTCAACAATTCTATATATTACTCAGTGCTCATCAAGTTAAGTGCACTTTAAAACAAAGATTTATTGATATATTTGAGAGAGAGACAGACAGACCAAGTGCACCGGGAGGAGGGGCAGAGGGGGGGAGAGAGAGAGAGAGAGGGAGAGAGAGAATCTCAAGCAGACTCTGTGCTGAGCAAGGAGCCCAACTTGGGGCTCGATCCTGAGATCATGACCGAAGCTGAAACCAGGAGTTGAGTGCTTAATCAACTGTACCACACAGGTGCCCCAAGATAAGTACACTCTTAATCTCCTTCACCTATTTCACCCACCCACCCACCCACCCACCCACCTCCCCTATCGTAACCATTTGTTTGTTCTCTATAGTTAAGAGTCTGTTTCTTGGTTTTTCTTTTTTTCCTGTTTATGCATTTGTTTCTTAAATTCCACACATAAGTGAAATCATATGGTATTCATCTTTCTCTGATGAAATTATTTAGCTGGGCATTATGCTCTCTAGATCCATTCATATTGTTGCAAATGGCAAGATTTCATTCTTTTTTGTGGCTGAGTAATATTCCATCATATACACACACACACACACACACACACACACACACACACACACACACAGCACCTCTTCTATATCCATTCATCAGTCAATGGACACTTGGGCTGCTTCCATAATTTGGCTATTGTAAATAATGCTGCAATAAACTTATGGGTGCTTGTATCTTTTTAATGTTTTTTCTTTTGGCGAATACCCAGTAGTAAATTACTATTTTTAATTTTTTGAGGACCCTCCATACTATTTTCCACAGTGGGAGCACCAGTTTGCATTCCCACCAATGGTGCAAGAGGGTTTCTTTTTCTCCACATCCTTACCAACACCTGTTGTTTCTTGTGTTTTTTATTTTAGCCATTCTGGCAGGTGTCAGGTAATATCTCATTGTGGTTTTGATTTGAATTTCCCTGATGAGTGATGTTGAGCATCTTTTCATGTATCTGTTAACAATCTATATGTCTTCTTTGCAGAAATGTCTGTCCCTGCCTTCTCACCATTTTTTAATTGGATTATTTGTGGGTTTTTTGGTGTTGAGTTGCATAAGTACATGGAAGATTTTTAATACATGTTTTGAATGATGGAATGGGCACTTAATGTTCCAGATTATGTGTTAAATACTTTACATACATCATCTTACTGAATTCTCATAGAAAAAAATGAGTCCATGTTCGTTGGTGAACATCATCAAAAAGACGTACATAACCACCCATTGATCTATGAGCTGGATCCAGGCACTCAGAGGCTCATCATGCCCTCCCCTATTCCTGCAATATGGGTCCCCTTGCCTTTTCCCCTCCCAGAGGCTGCTCCAAGGACAAAGCCTTGAGCTAATAATTTGGTGTTGTTAACATCTGCACGTTATATGTGACTAATCTCAGTTAAGGCCTTTTTATAAAATTTAAGATTTGGTGGGTGGGTGCAAAGATCCACTTGTCTTGCTGCTGCCCAAGACAAGCCTTTGATATAAATTCTCTTTGCTATTATTAAAATTGCCACCTACCAACCTGGAGTGGCCTACCTCTTTTTTTCAGTCTCTCCTTGCCCTCAACATATGGGAACCACTTTCAAATTATACATGGGAAGCTCCTGAGAGGGTTACACATCGGCAATATTGAAATAACATTTTAATACTAAGGAGTGACTTTCCCAAAGTCACACAGACAACAAGCACATTAAGATGTGCTGGCTTCAAATCACTAAGCCTTATCACCACTTCTACAGCTTCTTATGAGAAACTTATAAAAAGATCACTATATTAGGAGATATTAAAATGGAACCACAAATATTTCTTGGACTCAGAATAGATTTTTGTTAGCAATGATAAGAGTTATATTTCCATCTCAGATGTGCCTGAGGATCTAAGAGAATAGGTACTAACTACTTCTTTATTACAAACTCTGCAGTGCCTGAAAATCTGATGTACAAAGAACTAGTTTCCTGACTGTTAGCCATTCTTTTATAGTGATGAAGTAAGAAGGTTGAGGTTCAATTGGCCAAGGGCTTAGAGATAGAGGAGGGGTTTCTTTTTTAATTTTTTTAAGTATATTTGACATACAATATTTATTAGTTTACAAAATTATTGCAAAATAATCACAACCATAGGACTAGTTATCATACAAAGTTATTATATTATTGACTATATTCCCTATATTGTACTTTGCATCCTTTTATTTATTTTATAACTAGAATTTTATATCTCTTAATCCTCTTCATTGATGTCACCCATCCTTCATTGTCCTACCCCCTGGCAACCATCAATTTGTTCTCTGTATTTTTGAGACTGTTTGTTTTGTTTATTAGATTACACATATGAGTGAAATCATATGGTATCCATTTTTTTTTTGTCTGATTTATTTCACTTAGCATAATACTCT
Source organism: Callorhinus ursinus (assembly GCF_003265705.2). NCBI lineage: Eukaryota > Metazoa > Chordata > Mammalia > Carnivora > Otariidae > Callorhinus > Callorhinus ursinus. The sequence goes on from NW_027397084.1 coordinate 15,599,544, forward strand.
CTGGGTCCATCCATGTTGTCACAAATGGCAAGACCTCATTCTTTTTTTGGGCTAATTTTCCATTGAATATATATATACCACATCTTCTTTCTCTATTCATCTGTCAATGGACAATTAGGTTGTTTCCATATCTTGGCTATTGTAAATAATGCTGCAGTAAACATAAGGGTGCATATATCTTTTCTTTCTTTTTGTTTTTAAAGAATTTAATTATTCTGAGAGAGAGAGCGAGAGTGTGAGCACACGTGTGAAGGGAGGGACAGAGGGAGAGTCTTAAGCAGACTCCATGCTGAGCACAGGGCTCAATTTCCCGTTGCTGAGATCATGACCTGAGCCAAAACCATAGTCATAACTGACTATGCCACCCAGGCGCCCCAACTGTCTTTTCAAATTAACATTTTGTTTACCATTGATAAATACCCAGAAGTGCAATTGCTAGATTGTATGGCAGTTCTAATTTTTATTTTAAGTTTTTAATTCCAGTATAGATAACATAGTGTTCTCTATTAGTTTCAGGTGCACAATACAGTGATTCAACAATTCCATTCATGATCTGGTGCTTATCATGACAAGTGGACTACTTAATCCCATCACCTATTTAACCCATCCCCCACCCATCCCCCCTCTGGTAACCATCAGCTTGTTCTTTCTAGTTAAGAGTCTGTTTCTTGGTTTGTCACTCTCTTTTTGTCCTTAGCTCATTTGTTTGTTTATACCAAATATCATATGGTATTTGTCTTTCTCTATTTTGCTTAGCATTATACTCCGTAGCTCCAACCATGTTGTTGCAAATGGCAAGGTTTTATTCTTTTTTATGGCTGAATATTATTATTGTATACATATACACCATGTCTTTATCCATTCATCTATTGATGGACACTTGGGCTGCTTCCATATCTTAGGAAATGGAATGTAGAATAGTTCTATTTTTAAAATATTTTACTTATTTATTTGACAGCGAGAGAGAGAGCGAGAGAGAGAGAGAGAGAGAGAGAGAGCACAGCAGGCTCACTGAGCAGGGAGCCTGCTTCAGGGCTCCATCCCAGGGCCCTGGGATCATGACCTGAGCCAAAGGCAGATGCTTAACAGCTGAGCCACCCAGGCGCCCCAGGGTAGTTCTATTTTTAACTTTTTGAGGAACCTCCATACTGTTTTCCACAGTGGCTGCACCCACCAACAGGGCAAGAGGGTCCCTTTTTCTCCACATCCTCACTAACACCTGTTGTTTCTTGTGTTTTTGATTTTAGCTATTCTGACAGGTGTGAGGTGATATCTCATTGTGGTTTTTATTTCTATTTCCCTGATGATGAGTGATGATGAGCATCTTTTCATGAGTCTGTTGGCCATCTGGATGTCTTCTTTGGAGAAATGTCTGTTTATGTGTCCTACTCATTTTTTAATTGAAATATTTGTTTTTTGGGTGTTGAGTTTTATATGTTCTTTATGTATTTTGGACACCCAACACAGGAACACCTAAATATATAAAGTAATATTAACAGACATAAAGGTGAGTGGAAGATATCCAGCACAGCAGAAAATTATGGACCCTGGGTTTTCCAAATATCTAAATAGATTCAAATTGCAGTGCTGTGTAAGACCTTGTGGTAGACACTCTTGCTACAAGCACCTGTGACTCTCTTGAGGCACTTCTCTGGCCTCAGGAGGAAGCTTGGGAACTTACAGAGCAGGCTGAAAGTGCCAGCAGAATGAACACCTCAGGAGTCACCTCAACCAGTGATGGACATGAGTTGGCAGATAGCTTTTCCAGCTTCCTTCTTCCTGAGCAGGACAGCTCTGTAGCATTCTCGGACATCTTTTAGAGGTCTTTAGCAGGATCGAGTCCTAGTGGCCTCCAGTAGTAACTTGCTTATCAACACATCTTCTACTGTTTTTTTCTCCTTTCCTGTCTCACTCACTCTCCTACTGGTCTTTCTTGGGATCATCTCTCAAATAAACTGCCTATCCTCAAGTCCTAGTTTCAGGATCTCCTTCTGGGGAACCTAACCTAAAGGATACCTTGACAAAAATATGTGGTACACTGGAGTTCGGGAATGGTTGACATTGGTGTCCAAACATATTTGTACAACTGGGCCACTGGCAAAATTATGAAAGCTATGAAGACAGGGAAAATTTTCCTGCTGTGACCTGCTCATCTGCCTCTGTACTGTGAGCAAGAACGTGCAGGGGGCAAGGTGGTACAAAATGAATTGCAAACCACAGGCTTTGTATCCCTAGATTCTTTGAGTAGCTTTGGGAACAGGAGTATAGGGAAGGAACAATTACTAAATCTGGGTTTACCAAGTGCCAGTATCAGCTGGGCAGCTGACTTTCGGATGGTCTGGCCTCACTGTTGTCTGGGAGGAGTAACAGACAGGGTCCTCCCAGGCCATCTGTGTTCTCACTCATTGGGCTGAGGGTGGGACACGAGGAGTGAAAAATTCCAACTATGTTGAGGCAGAGTTTATTCATTCAATGAATACTGACTGACCACGATGAAATGTCAGGTACAATGCTAATTAAGATGAAAGTTACACTCAGTGACATCACCTTAGAAAATAAACTCACAAGAATTAAGTTCAAATATGTAAGACTAGAAAATCACCAAACTCAACCATTTATTTTCTAGTATCCTTCTGTAGGACGTTTATTATTCAGAAGAACTTTAGTCCACTAAGGTCATTCTACACATGGTAATGAAAACAATTTTATTGTTACTAAGAGATGGTATAAATGTATATATTCAAGAAGTTAGAGTTTCTCTTTATTCAAAATCTATCAGTCCATGAAACTATTTTGTAAAGACCGGAAATATATGTATATCTATCTAAGACAATTTTAATTAAACTTTGTCAAATCTCTATTGAACCCTATAATGATGTGTTATCTTCCCACTTTAACTTCTGGTATAAAAAAACCTTGTAGCTGAGGAATTAAAGTTCTAAACCATCTTTCTTTCTCAACTGTGGCATATATGGTTTAGTACTATCATACTGTACTTATCCTAGTACATCAATTTTATGTACAGACGACTACTTCTTAAACATATTTTACCATCTCTTCTTAGATTTCCACTTGTAAGATGTTTGCCTAATTTGAAGAAATTAACTTTCCACTCCAAAATGTGTTTATTACCTGAAAAACCTATCATTGTTCAACATGACATTTCTTTTATTCTAGAAATATAAATTAAAGCACAGATTTCATAATTATAGAATTAAAAGAATGGATCGTGGATCACCACATCAAAAACTAATGATGTATTGTATGGTGACTAACATAACATAATAAAAATAAAAAAAAATAAAAAAATATATTTTTTCTCATAGAAAGTCCAACACCATAGCATTAAATCTTTTCTGTATTACATATCATGAGGTGCATTATTAGATTCCACGCTAGATTTTCAATGGGCTGATACATAGTCATATTTTGTGTCTTAAACTTCATTGTTTTATATATATAAAAACATATATGTATTTATATAACACACCATATTGTATATTTATGTATAAATATATAACATATAAAATGTGTAAATAAAGAACATGTTATACAAAATATGTCATAAACAATACATGTTACACATATTTGTGTTTCATATACACATTACACATAACATGTATCATATATGTTTATATATTATGTCATATATATGATATATGTTTTGAAGACACATAGATTTATTTCATTCTTTTACTTTCTCTTTCTAGGGTTCATTCTTTAAAGGTCCTCTCCTTTCTCACCTCACCTACGTCTCTGGGGTAGGCATGCCTTATTTATGTGTTTGACTCTTTCAGTTACCATTTGCAGGGCTGATGTGATCTGGAATGTGTTATATCAGTCTATTTAGGTAGTAATCAGATTGCATCCTTCTGGGGAAGGTCAATTGGTGCTCGTTGGAGAAGATACAGGTAATGTGCAAGAGCTAGCAGTAGGCCACGTTCTTATTTCTATTCTGAAATGCAATTTACTCCGGCTATAGGTAAGTTACTTCAGCTTTACTTGAAAGTGCATAGCTGCTTGATAATAGTTGAGAGCCTGTAACTGAGTTGTTTCTAGTTTTGCCACTAAGAATTGACCTTGGGCAGGAACCTGAAAGACATCTCTCTATTTTGTCTTGTCTGTGTGAAATGAGACTAATAATGCTTCCCACTTTACAAGAAAGCCTTAATGAATTTTACTTTTGTAAAGCATTGTGAGATCCCGAGGCAAGGGGTGCTAGGAGTTTGGGCAGCTGTAGAAATATAAAAGTGCCCTTACTTTTGGTATTTCAAAGGCATTCTCTCAGTGTAACAGCAGTCACACTATTGGGCTTTAAATTATTGTTAAGACTAAGAAGTGGAATTTGGTAGGAAGAAATGGGAAATCTTGAGATATTTTTCATATTTACCCAAGATGTGAGTTTTCTGTATATGTATGTGATTCTATGAAATTATCTTGGTTATTCCTTGTAAAACAAAAACAAAACAAAGCCTGTAAATATCTGTGCCATTTCTATAAAGGTGAATATCAGCACCCAGATGTCCACAGTTCAGACAAGGCCAACAGTAGAGGAAAGAGAATGGTGATGGTGAAATGGACATCCATTCTGGAAGACTTCCTTAAGGATGTGGATTATAACAGGGATAGTAACATACTATGAATTTCTATAATAAAGTGTGTACTAAGATTTATGTCATACATTTGTGTAGTAAATTGTATAATAAGAAATATGATGGTCTTATTTATGTAATAAGACTGTCACTAGTTTTGGGAAAGATGGCAGAGTAGGAGGATCCTAAACTCACCTTTTCCCATGGATACACCTAGATAACATCCATATTAGTGTAAATAACTCAGAAAATGACCCAGAACAGACTGTCCAAGATAAATGTAGAGAAGAGGCCATGTTGAAGAGGGTTAAGAAGAGCAGAGATGCAGTTGGGAACCAAGCTGACCTATGTGACTATCCACAGGAGGGAGGGCCACTGCAAACATGAAGAAGGGAGAGGAGCAGACCCCACACTGGGCACCCCAGGCAAGAGGGCCATGCACTGGGAAGACAAATATTAAGAGGGGCTTAATTCTGCAACTTTTTATAATCAGTGGGGCTTAACACTTGGAACTTTAAAAAGCATCTTGGGTGTGGGAAAGCCAGAGTGTGATAGGAAACTGAGTTCCTGCCCTTAAAGAGACAGCACAACAAACGGCTCCACTGAGATGCAGCATAGAAGCAGCAGTTTGAAAAATGCCTGAGGTATATGGGAAGATTTATTTACTAATCTCAGAATATATGCTAAGGGGCAAGGATTTTTAGGAGATTTCTCCAAGAACAAAACACCTGGTGGGTCCCATTTCCCTCCCCTGTCCCCCCGAGCCTAGATACACTGGCAACTGTATAAATCAATGCAGTGTGAACACTCTCAACCTAGCTGGCTAACAGCATGCCCCACACCTATGGTCTTCTGTGACCCAGCCCCTCTAACCTGTCCTAAGCAGAAGTCCATCCAAAGCTGTGCCACAAGCATTACATTGTACAGGCAACACCCTCACAGGCAAGCACCACTCCAAAGTGACTCCTGAACATGGAGAGGGGAATATAACCACAAATATCAGTTCAACTGAGGCCTCAGCAGTGGGCTGGGGCAGACATCTGGTCTGACTACAGGCCCCACCCACAAATGAAAGCCTCTCAGGGACAAGGCAGGAAAGTGCCTTGCATTTCAGTGTGACTGCAGCTCTAGAAAACATCTGGTCTGACCCAACTTAACCAAAGTGTCCGCAGACTGGACCATTAACAACATGGGGCCCAAACCCTGCCTGAAAGAGGCAAAGAGAGCCTTCGTAGACAGCTGGACTGAAGGCAAACATGGTTCAGTCACAACAGTAGGGTGCTTGCAAACCTGGAGAACAGAGTAATGGAAAGCAATCAAGCTGAATGGGAGAAAGACAATAATAATAAATGAAGATAGACATAGAGAACCAGTGACACCATCAGGCATAGTAATATTCACATTATAGGGATCCCAGAAGGTGAAGAGAGAGAAAAGGGGACAGAAAGAATATTTGAAGAAATAATAGCTGAAAACTTCCTGAATCTGGGTAAGGAAACAAACATCCAGATCCAGGAGGCACAAAGAGCCCCTAACAAAATCAATCCACGGAGGGATGCCTGGGTGGCTCGGTTGGTTAAACATCTGCCTTTGGCTCAGGTCATGATCCCAGGGTCCTGGGACTGAGTCCTGCATCAGGATCCGATCTCAGTGGGGAGCCTGCTTCTCCCTCTGCCTGCAGCTCTCCCTGCTTGTGCTTGCCCTCTTTCTCTCTCTGACAAATAAATAAATAAATTCTCAAAAAAAAAAAAATCAACCTGGGGTGCCTGAGTGGCTCAGTCATTAAGTGTCTGCCTTCGGCTCAGGTCATGGTCCCAGGGTCCTGGGATGGAACCAGTTGGGCTCCTTGCTCAGTGGGAAGCCTGCTTCTCCCTCTCCCACTCCCCCTGTTTGTGTTCCCTCTCTCACTCTCTCTCTCTCTCTCTCTCTCTGTCAAATAAATAAATAAAATCTTAAAAAAAAAAAATCAACCCAAGGAGGTCTACACCAAGACACATAGTAATTAAAGTGGCAAAAAAGTAGTGATAAAGAGAATTTTAAAAGCAACAACAGAGAGGAATAACAGTTCTATACAAAGGAAACCCCATAAGGCTATCAGCTGATTTTTCAGCACAAACTCTATAGGCCAGAAGAGGGTGGCATGATTTATTCCAAGTGCTGAAAGAAAAAAACCCGCAACCAAGAATAATCTATCCAGCAAGGCTATCATTCAGAATAGAAGGAAAGATAAAGAGTTCCCCAGACAAACAAAAGTTAAAGGAATTTGTCACCACTAATTAAAGGAATTCATCACCACTAAATAAGCCTTATAAGAAATGTTAAAGGGGATTCTTTGAGTAGAAAGAAAACACCATAAGCAGGAGTAAGAAAAGTAGAAAGCACAAAAGCAGTAAAATAAAGTATATCTATAAAAATCAGTCAAGAGATTTACAAAATAAAAAGATGTAAACTATGCTATTATATACCTAAAACCTGGGGAGGAAGGAGAGGAGTAATTTTAGTACTTTTTGAATGGGTTCAAACAAAGTGACCATCGACTTAATATAGACTGTTTTATATATATATATATATAATGTTATACATAAAAGTAATGGCAACCACAAATAAAAAACTAGTAACAAATATACAAAAAAATAAAGGAATCCAAGTATAACACTAAAGAAAGCTGGCAAACCATGAGAGAAGAGAGCAAGAGAAGAAAGGAACAATGAGGAACTACAAAAGCAACCATAAAATAAGTAACAAAAGGGCAATAAGTACATACCTGTCAATAATTACTTTGAATGTAAATGGACTAAATGCTCCAATCAAAAAACATAGGGTGACTGAATGGATAAAAAAAGCAAGACCAATCCATGTGCTGCTTACAAGAGACTCATTTTGGACCTAAAGATAACTGCAGATTGAAAGTGAAGGGAAGGAAAAACAATTATCATACAAAGGGAAGTGAAAAGAAAGCTGGAGTAACAATACCTATATTAGACAAAACAGATTTAAAACAAAGACTGTAACAAGAGACAAAGAAGGACATGAAATAACCATAGAGGGAAGAATCCAACAAGAAGATATAACAATGATAAGTATTTCTTCACCCAACATGGGAGCACCCAAATCCATAAAGCAGCTATTAACAAACATAAGGGAAGTAATTGATACACAATAGAAATAGGAAACTTTAACACACCACTTACATCAATGGACAGATCATTCAAACAGAAAATCAACAAGGAAATAATGGCTTTGAATGACACAGCAGACTAGATGGATCTAACCGATATCTTCAGAACATCCCATCTTAAAACAAAAGAATACATATTTATTTCAAGTGTACATGGAACATTCTCCATGATAGATCATGTTAGGCCACAAAACAAGTCTCAACAAATTAAAAAAGATTGAAGTCACATCATTGCATCTTTTCTGACCACAATGCTATGAAGCTAGAAATCATTCACAAGAAAAAAATCTGGAAAGAGCACAAATACATGGAAGTTAAAAAAACATGTTACTAAACAATGAATGGGCCAACCAAGAAATCAGAGGAAATTAAAAAAATACAGGGAGACAAATGAAAACAAAAACACAATAGTCCAGAATCTTTGGGATACAGCAAAAGTTATTCTAAGATGGAAGTTTGTAGCAATACAGGGCTACTCAAGAAGAAAAATCTTAAGCAATCTAACTTTACACCTAAAGGAGCTAGAAAAACAAGAGCTAACAAAATGCAAAACCAGTAGAAGAAAGGAAATAATAAAGCTCAGAGCAGAAATAAATGATATAGAAACTGAAATAACAATAGAACACATCAATGAAATCATGAGATGATTCTTTGAAAAGATCAACAAAATTGATAAACTTTTAGCTAGGTCATTAAAAACAAAAAAGAGAGAGGACTCAAATAAAATTGGAAATGAAAGAGAGAAATAACAACCACCACCACAGAAATAGAAAACATTATAAGAGAACGTTATGAAAAATTATATGCCAACAAATTGGACAACCTAGAAAAAAATGGATAAATTCCTAGAAACATAGAGCCACCCAAAACTGAATCAGAAAAAAATAGAAAATTTGAACAGACTGATTATCAGCAATGAAGTTGAATCAGTAAGTACTAAACTCCCAACAAATAAGAGTCCAGGACCAGATGGATTCAAAGGCAAATTCTACCAAACATTTAAGTAAGAATTCATACTTACTGTTTTCAAAGTAGTCCAGAAAATAGAAGAGGAAGGAATGCTTTCAAATTTACTCTATGAGGCCAGTCTTACCCTGATACCAAAATCAGATAAAGACAATACAAAAAAGAGAACTACAGGCCAATATCTCTGATGAACATAGATGCAAATATCCTCAACAAAATATTAGCAAACTGAATACATTAAAAAAATCATGCACTATAATCAAGTGGGATTTATTCCTGGGATGCAAGGGTGATTCAATTTTTGCAAGTCAATCAGTGGATTACATCACATAAATGAGAGAAAGAATAAAAACCATATGATCATTTCAATAGATGCAGAAAAAGCATTTGACAAAGTACATCATCCATTCACGACAAAAACTCTCAATGAGGTAGGTAGAGGGAACATATCTCAAAATAATAAAGACACATATGAAAAACCCACAGCTAACATCATACCCAGTGATAAAAAACTGAGAGCTTTTCCCCCTAAGATCAGGAACAAGACAAAGATGTCCACTCTCACCAATGTTATTCAACATAGTGCTGGAAGTCCTAGCCACAGCCATCAGACAACAGAAAGAAATAAGGTAAGAAAGTAAAACTCTATTTGAAGATGACATGATACTACATAAAAAACCCTGAAGACAACACCAAAAAACTACTTGAACTGGTAAATTCAGTAAAATATCAGGGTACCCAATCAATATAAAGAAATCTGTTGCATTTCTATACACTAATAATGAAGTAACAGAAAGAGAAATTAAGAAAACAATCCCATTTACAACTGCACCAAAAATTATAAAATACCTAGGAATAAACTTAACCAAAGAGGTGAAAGACCTGTACTCTGGAAAGTATTGATGAAAGAAATCAAATATGACACAAAGGGAAAGATACTCCATGTTGATGGAATGGGAGAACAAATATTGTTATAATGTCCATATTACACAAAGCAATCTACAGATTTAATACCATCCCTATCAAAATACCAACTTTTTTTCTTTACAGAACTAGAACAAATAATCCTACAATTTGTATGGAACCACAAAAGATTCTGAATAGGCCAAGCAATCTCGAAAAAGAACAAAACTGGAGGTATCATAATCCCAGATTTCAAGATGTATTACAAAGCCATATTAATCAAAACAGTATGTACTGGCACAAAAACAGATACATAGATCAAAAGAACAGAATACAGAGCCCAAAAATAAACCCACACCCATATGGTCAATTAAAATATAACAAAGGAGGCAAGAATATGTAATGGGGAAAAGAATCTCTTCAATGAGTCATGTTGGGAAAACTGGTCAACTACATGCTAAAGAATGAAATCAGACCACTTTCTTACACCATACATAAAATCAACTCAAAATGAATTAAAGTCATAAATGTGAGACCCGAAACCATAAAAATCCTAAAAGAGAGCATAAGCAGCAATTTCTTTGACATCAGCTGAAGCAACATTTTTCTAGATATGTTTGCTAAGGCAAGGGAAACAAAAACCAAAATAAACTTTTGGGGCTACATCAAAATAAAAAGCTTCTGTATAGCAAAGGAAAAAAAATCAACGAAACAAAGAGACAACCTACTGAATGGGAGAAGATATTTGCAAATGATATATATCCAATAAAGGATTAGTATCCAAAACAGATGAAGAACTTATACAACTCAACACCAAAAAAACAAATAATCCAATGAGAAAATGGTCAGAAGGCATGAACAGATATTTCTCCAAAGAAGACATATAGATTGTTAACAGACACATGAAAAGATGTTCAACGTCACTCATCATCAGGGAAATTCACATCAAAACCACAATGAGCTATCACTTCATACCCATCAGAATGGCTAAAATCAAAAACACAAGAAACAACAGGTGTTGGCGAGGATGTGGAGAAAAATGGACCTTCTTGCACTGTTGGTGGGAATGCAAACTGGTGCAGCCACTGTGGAAAAGAATATGGAAGTTCCTCAAAAAATTAAAAATAGAACTAACATATGATCCAGTAATTCCACTACTGGGTATTCACCCAAAGAAAATGAAAACATTAAATGAAAAAGATATATGCACCCATATGTTTATTGCACCATTATTTACAATATTGAAACAACCTCATTATCCATCAACAGATGAATGGATATGGAAGATATGGTGTATATATAAATAATGGAATATTACTCAGCCATAAAAAGGAGTGAAATCTTGCCATTTGCAACAATATGGACAGACCCAGAGGCTATAATGCTCAGTGAAGTCAGTCAGTCAGAGAAAGACAAATACTATATGATTTCACTCATATGTGGAATTTAATAAGCACAACAAAGAAAGAGAAAAACACACTTAAAAAAGATTTATTTGAGAGAGAGAGAGAGAGAGAGAGAGAGAGAGAGAGAGAGAGACGAGAGCATGAATGGGGGGGATGGAGAGGGAGAGAGACAATCCCAAGCAGACTCCCTGCTGAGCATGGAGCTGGGTGTGGGGCTTGATCCTATGACCCTGGGAAAATGACCTGAGCAGAAATCAAGAGTTGGACGCCCAACCCACTGAGACATCTAGGAGCCTCAACTCTTAGAGAACAAACTGGTGATTACCAGAGGGGAGGTGGGTGGGTGGATGGGTGAAATAGGTGAAGGGGATTAAGAGTGTACTTATTGGAGGGGATGAGCACTGAGTTTTGTCTAGAATTGTTAAATCACCATATTGTACACCTGAAACTAATATAACACTATGTTAGTTACACTGGAATTTTTAGAAATTAATTAATTTTTTAAAAAGACTGTCACTATTTATCTAGAGATCTGTGTTAGTCCCATTATGATTCCTGGAAAGCTTTTCTGCACCTCTGTTTATACTCCTGATCAGACAAGAACGGGTGTGCTAATATAATTCAGACTCCATCCTGCAAATGGCAAATGGTATGAGTCAGAATGAGCTGGTTATCTGCTCTGCAGTAACCCCCTCTCTGGTTTCCATTCCACCAGCCTTTCCTCAGTCTCTTTGATCCTTCTTGCTGCTATCAGCACATTTTCCTCCTAGATACAAATCAGTGTCTAGCTCACGCTTGCAAACCTCTCAATTCGCAGCAGTTGCCCATAGGAGTTAATTCCAGATTCCTCTGTCAGGCATATCAGAACATTTACAATTTGGTCTCAACCTTGTTCACACCTTTTCTTCCTGGCCACTGTTGTCCTATGCTCATAGATTTCAGCTTCAGTACATTTTAAAGCATTTCTTGAAACAGCAATGGCCTTTCACTCTGCCTTTATCCAAACTGTTCCTTCAGCCTAAAAATGTTCTTTGCCCATTACTGTCTCACAAACGCTCATGCTTCGGTAACCTTCTCAAACACTGTGTAGCCTCCTCTGGAACATTCCCCACAAATGCTCACAATGCTCCTGTAGCCTTCCCTGGATCATCCTTCTCTTCTTGCAATGGGTTTATCATTCCATCTGGCATTCTCAGCCCTCTATGCGCATTGCCTCTCCACTACCCACAGAATAAAAGTTATCTCTGGATTCCTGAGGGTAAGGGCTATGTTTTTTATCTTCCTATTCAAAGTTCCAACCCTAGAGCCTGGCATTTTACTTAATGAGTGAATGAATTTATTTTGGGTTTGCAATTTATAGGCATGCTGTGGCAAGTGCAATGTCTAAAACTGAGCTTGTGTAAACCTTGTTTTAGGTGATGGCTTTATAAAAGATACTGGGCTCTTATGAGGTCCTTCTACCACACTCAGATAGGGGCTCATTGGAATTAGGTTTCAGAGACTCCCATGTTTATGGGAGTTTATGTTAAGGCAAGGCTCTGGTCAGGAGATGCTCAACACCTGTAATCATAGGATGTTAGAACTGGAAGGGATCTTACAGAAGGCACCACTCTAATGTCAACTAATCAAAAGGGGGAAATTGAGGTTAGGAAAGGTTGAGCAATGCTCCAGCTAACACAACAAGCTAGTATCAGAACTAATATTTGAACCTGAAATCTCCTTCCATTTCCCAATACCAGGCTATTCACTGCTCTTCATATCCAGCCCTAGCTCCTCTGCTGCACTTCTTTTGTGCTGCTCAGCAAGCACAGGAGTTGCAGAAAAAGAGGAGGGACATGTTCCAATTGTCTTACTTCCAATGAAAGTAATTGGACATTGAAGGAAAATTGACTATGATATTTTTTCCAAATTAAGGGTCTTAATTACAGCAGCCTGACTCCTTTCCTACTTCTCTACTTGGTGACCCATTCTGATTGTCTACCTAGTTCAAGTGAGTGCCTGGGGAGAACCTAAGCCTTTCTCCTTAACCTCCTTTAGCCCTCTGATTCTCACATGTGTCTTCTATGGTTTTGCCTTTTCTCCATTCCAAATTACTCCTTGTTCCTGTAGCATTTAGGCATCACAAAATCAAGTATTTAATGTGCTTTTTCTAATGTTTACTCAGGAAAGTTCATTGCATTAGAACTTTAAGGAGGAAAGATGCAAGGGAAATAACATACATAACCTATAATAAGCGAATCCTGTGTAACTTTCACGTTGGGTATTCATGCACAAATATTTATATGTATAGATATTTTTAAAAAGAATTGTCCGTGCCAGCAAATGGGTAAATGAAGTATGAAATAAAACCAGGGAGGGGGTAGTGTTGAATAAGATGATTGCCAAAGATATTTCCAGGGGAAAATTCTGTGATTCTTTCAAGTGATGGAATCCAGTGAGAAAAAGCTTGTTTTCACTATAGCTATTTCATTGTTTCTCCTAAGTAAGTAGGAAATAAAAACTAAGCAAACCACATTTAATTTTTCTTTTGAGTGCATGGGCTTTGGATGCCCACCAGCTTGTGCATGACAGTGCCAGTCAGGCTCTCTCACACATCTCTTATAAATACACCCAGTGGGTTATTTGTTAGCATTTTATAAAGGCCTTCAGTGAGAAGCTTGTTCTTGGGTCTCTGCCATAGGGAAATCTGCACAGCACTCCTGACGCAGTGAAAACATGCATAACACTCACTGTGATCCTAGTTTTTCTGCCTTGGGCCTTATCAGAACCCAACATTATAAGCAAATGAACATATTTCCAGAATGTAGATCCCAGTGTCCAAAGCAGTGTCATAACGGAATTTACATTTATGATAAGATAAATGGTACAAAATATATAATAATTATGATTAAACATAGCTAATATGTCCAAACTGGCTTAAGTGTTTAAAGTTGTCAAAAGAAAAATGGAAAAAAGTCAACTATAAGGATATGAAATAGTTCAATAATTTACACAAGATTACAAATTTGATAAACATTTATAGAAGTTAGAAATGTCATATTGAAATATCCTTTAAAGGTTTAATATTGACACGTCCTTTAAAGGTTTAATAATAGCCCTATAAAAGAACATACATAGGAATGGTTAAAAAATTTAAAATTCCAGAGATTAGGAGAGGTTGGTTCAAGATAGTGACATCCTAAACTTACCTCCTTCCAGAATGGAAGCAACATATGGAATAATTCCCCCTGAAAGAAATCCAGAAACTAGCTGAGTGATTCCAACACATTAGGCAAATGAAAAAAAATCCATATTGAAATAGGTAAGAGGGGCTGGGACACAATCTCAGTATAAAGCCATCCCATGGTGTGACAACACAGAATGGGTAGGGAACTCAGGACTCCCAGCTTCTCCCTGAGTAGTGAAGTGTTTGGACCTACAGTTGTGCCCAAACTTTTAAGACTTCCATCTGAGAGGTAGGCTCTAAAACATCTAGCTCTGAAAGCCAATGGGGCCTATGTTCACGAGATCCACAAGATTATCACCAACTAAAATACAGTTCTTAACAGCCTCGTGAGGATTCACTGTGACTATATTAACTCAGGGCTTAGTGAAGAGGCAGCAGACTGCAACTCCCAGTCCTTCCACAAAAGAGGCCTATCTGCTTATCTTAAAAGTTCTTAAAGTTAACTTAACACATATGCAGGGTTGACTGAAATAATCTCCAGAGACTGGGTGGGGGGCCACTGGGTGCCATCTTTGTACTCTCCTTCTGCCTTGCTCCAGATGGCTGGTATCTTTTAGGAAGGTACTTGTGCACCTGTCTGGCTCCCTAGCTCTTGTGGCTGCCACTCAGGGGACACATTCCTTGATCACCTGGCTTTGGTGGCCAAAGGTTTATATTCATGAATTCCACAGGACTGTAACAGAGCAACAGTTCTTAAACAGCTATGCTGCCGGGACACAACAGAGGCAGCAGACTGAAACTCCCTGTCCTTCCATGACTTTCCATATTGCAGATCTTAAAACCTGTGGCCTGAGGAACATGTTTCTAATTTAACATGTATCTAGGGTCTGACTGCAATCCTTCCCTGGGAAGAGGCTGGCCAATGGACACTATCTTCGTATCTCTTTCTGCCTGTTCTCCCACTCCCCACCAGGTCCCCGATGTCTCTGTGAAAGGAGTTTTGCCTACATCTGATGCCCAGGATTTTATGGCTGCTGTCCAGAGAATACATCCCCTGATAGCCTGGCTCTGGTGGCAAGAAGGGCTCATGATCATGGGTTCAGTGAGATAGTAGCAAACAAGTAAGTAGTTCTTTAAAAAAAAAAGATTTTATTTATTTATTTGACAGAGAGACAGCAGGAGAGGTAACACAAGCAGGGGGAGTGGAAGAGGGAGAAGCAGGCTTCTCGCTGAGCAGGGAGCCCAATGTGGGGCTCGATCCCAGGACCCTGGGATCATGACCCGAGCTGAAGGCAGATGCTTAATGACTGAGCCACCAGATACCCCAAGTAAGTAGTTCTTAACTTCTATCAAGCCAAGGGTAAATGAAGAAGGAACAGATAGAAACACCCATAATCATGTCATCGCTGAAAGAGGCATATTTGCATACTTTAAAGCTGCTGCTTTCGTTGAGATACAGAAAATCATCAAATCACAGAGGAACAGCAAAAGAAGAACTACTAAACAGCCAGAAAACAATAAACAATATGGCAATAAGCCCATACCTATCAATACATACTTTAAATGGAATAAATTATCCAATCAAAAGACATAGAGTGGCTGAATTTATGGGGAAAAAACCCCATCTATATGCTGCCTGCAAGAGACTGACTTCAGATATAAGGAAATACACAGGTTGTAAGTGAAGAGATGGAAAAAGTTATTCCATGCATATAGAAACCAAATGAAAGCTGAGGTAGCTATATTTATATTAGACAAATCAATCAAAAAGAACAAAATAGCTAGGAATAAAATTAATCAAGGAGGTGAATGAACTTTATACTGAAAACTACAGGATATGAATGAAAAAATTGAAGAATACATACATAAATGGAAAGATATATAATGGTCATGCATTGGAAGAAATCATATTATTAAATGTCCATAGTATCAAAAGCAATGTACAGGTTCAATGCAATCCCTATCAAAATTTCAATGGCATTTTTCATAGAAATAAAACAAACAATCCTAAAATTTGTATGGAACCACATAATAGCCAAAGTAATCCCAAGAAAGGAAAACTGGAGGTATCACACTTCCTGATTTCAAACTACGTTACATAGCTATAACAATCAAAATGGTGTGGTTGTTTTCAGAAAAAATACCCAGTGTTCCTCTCCTATGTGTTACCTTTACTTCTCACACTACTACCATACTCATAACACTTCTGGTCACCAAATGTGTGTGGGGTTTTCCCACATGAAGCATTTCTGTGACACCAGCTGGGTGTCCTACAATTTAGCTCAATTCTGACAGTATTTACCTTGTGATAGCATCAGATCCCACAGGTTAAAAGGCTCAGTTCCACAAGACAACCCGCCCCCAACTTCAAATGCCAATTGCCAAGTGCAGATTGTCACTTATGCTTGACTGATTGGCTGTGACTTGGATATGACATCAAAAGCAAGGGCAACAAAAGTACAAGTAAACAAGGAGGACTACATCAAACTAAAAAGCTTCTGATATCTGATAAGGGGTTAATATCCAAATATATAAAGAATGCATACAACTCAATAGAATAAAACAAGCAAGAGTTTTGGGAAGATGGCAGAGTAGGATGATCCTGAGCTCACCTCATCCCATGGACATACCGAGATAGCTACATCTAAGCAACTAACTCTGACAATGATCTGGAGACTGGCAGAATACATTTACAACAGCTAATCATGGAGAGAAAGTCACCAAAAAGGGTAGGAGGAGTGGATACGTGGTTGGGAACCAAACCCCTGGATATCACAAGCACAGAGAAGCTAGAGCATCAGACCCTGCACAAGACACCCCTGGCACTGGGCAACTGCATTGGGAAGCTGAGTCCCAATAACATCTGGCTTTGAGAACCAGCTGGACTTAACCCTAGGAGCTTTTAAAAAATCAGTGGAGTTTAACTCTGGGAGAGGTGGAAGGCAATGGGAAGCTGAGTCCCCACCTTAAAGAGCCAGCAAACTAATAACTTGGCCCAGGACACAGCATAGAAACAAGTTTGAAAAGCACCTGGGGGTACACATGAAGGGGATATATTGACTAATCTTACAGCATGTGCTGGAGTGGCAGGGATTTGTAGACTTCTCTGGGAATAAAACTGCTGGTGGGCACCATTTCTCTTCCCCTCTCCCACCCTAGATAGATGGATGTTTGTGAGAGCCAGTGCTAACATTCTCCATCTATCTTGCTGGCACCATATGCCCTGCTCTGGCATTCCCCTATGAATCTGCCCCATCCAACCTAATGTCATTCCAAAACAGCTCCTGACCCACCCAAGCTGGCAGGCAACCCTTGCGGGAACTGATGCCACTCCTAAGTGGCTCCTGCCCTGTGTGGGGGGTGGAGGGGATTAAGTGCACACACCAGCATGCCTATAGTTCTGGCAGGCATACCTCTTAGCTGACTATACAGGGAACAAATTCTGCACTTTGGTATGCCTATGACAGAGGCCAATTGCCGACAGCTAGCCTAACTGTTGGCTTCACCCTTCAATGAACCCATGACAGCTACGGACAGGCCTTTCAACAGTGATAGGAACAAACCCTCACTAGATGCCCACAGCAAGTCAAACAGGTCACTACAGCTTGCTGGGCTGAAAGCAATCTAGTTCAGCCACAATAGGAGGGTGCTTGCAGCCCACACAGGGAACACCTGCAGAGTACTTGTTTCTGGTGACCAGGGGGGATTGCACTATAGGGCACCACAGTACTTCTACACAAGCCACTACTTTCAAGATCAGGAGATATAGCTGACCTGTATAATACAAACACAGAGAGTTTGACAAAGTGAGGGGACAGAGGAGTATATCCCAAATTAAAGAACAGGACAATCACAGTAAAAGAGCTAAGTGAAACAAAGATAAATGCCTATTTTGATAATTCAAAGTAATGGTCATAAAGATACTCACTGGACTTGAGGAAAGAGTGGATGAACTCAGTGAGAATAACAAAGATAGAAGATATAAAAAAGAACCAGTCAAAGCTGAATAATTCAATAATTGAAATAAAAAAAAAACGTAGAGGATATCAACAGCAGCAGATTAGAGGATGAAGAATGGATGAGTGATCTGAAAGAAAGAGTAATGGAAAGCACTGAAGCTGATTAGCAAAAAGAAAAAAGAATAAAAAAGGAAAATAGGCTAAGGAAACTCTGATATCATTAAGCATAATAACATTCACATTATAGGGATCCCAATAAGAGAAGAGAGAGAGAAGGGGGCACACAACTTATTTAAGAAATAATAACTGAAAACCTTCATAATCTGGGGAAGAAAACAGGCAGCCAGGTCCAGGAATCAGAGAGAGTCTCTAACAAGATAAAATCAAGGAGGATCACACCAAGACACATATTAATTAAAATGAGGAAAAAGTAACAATAAGGAAGTAATTTTAACAGGGACAAGAGAAAGCAGTTACATTCAAGAGAAACTACATCAGGCCATCAGCTGATTTTTCAGTAGAAACTTTGCAGGCCAGAAGGGAGGAACGTGATAAATTCAAAGTGATTAAAGGAAAAAAAAAACCCTATAATCAAGGATACTTTACTCAGCAACGTTATCACTCAGAAAAGGAGAGATTAAAGAGTTTTCCAACAAACAAAGTTTAAAGTTTATTACCACTAAACCACCCTTACAAGAAATGTTAAAGAGAATTCTTTAAGTGGAGGGGCGCCTGGGTGGCTCAGTTGGTTAAGCAGCCAACTCTTGATTTCAGCTCAGGTTATGATCCCAGGGTTGTGAGGTGGAGCCCCACGTTGGACTTGGACTCTGTATACAGTGTGGAGTCTGTTTGAGATTCTCTCTCTCCCTCTCCTCTCCCCCTACTTGCTCTCTGTCTCTCTCTCTCTCTCCAATAAATAAATCTTTTAAAAAAAATTCTTTAAGTGGAAAGAAAAGGCCATAACCAGAAATAAGAAAATTATGAAAAAAAATTTTACAGGTAAAGTAAACACATAATAAGGGTTGTAAATTAATCACTTATAAAGCCTGTATGGAGGTTAAAACACAAAAGTAGTAAAATGAGTAGTATCTACAAAAATTAGCCAAGGAATACACAATATAAAAAGATGTAAAATATGACCTTATGTATATAAAAATTGGAGGGAGGAGTAAAAATTTAGAATGTGTTCAAACTTAAGTGATCATCAATTAAATATAGACCACTATACATATAAGATATTATATATGAACCCAATCATAATGACAAATCAAAAAACCTATAATACATACACAAAAAATAAAGAGGAAGGAATTCAAGCATAACCCTGAATAAAGCCATCACCAAAAGGAAGAGGGGAAGAGAAGGAACAGAGAAGAACTACAAAACCAATCAGAAAACAATGAACAAAATGGTAATAAGTACACACCTATTAATAATTACTTTAAATGTAAATGGACTAAATGCTTCAATCAAAATACATATGGTGGGGGTGCCTGGGTGGTTCAGTCTGTTAAATGACCACTCTTGATTTTGGCTCAGGTAATGATATCAAGGTTATGAGATGGAGCCCTGCATCAGGCTCCACAATGAGCATGGAACCGCTTAAGATTCTCTCTCTCTTTCCCTCTCTCTGTGCCCCTCCCTACATCTCTCCCTTAAAAAAATACACATGGTGGATGAATGGATGAATGAATGAATGAATGAATTATCAGAGACTCACTTCAGATTTAAAAACACATACAGACAAAGTGAAGGGATGGAAAAACATTCCGTAGAAGCTAAAAAAATAAGCCAAGGAAGCAATAGTTATATGAGACAAAATATATTTTAAAACCAAGTCTGTAGCAAGAGACAAAGAAGGTCACTACCTAATGAAAACAGGAATCAATTTGACAAGAGGATGTTGTCAATTTATATTTATTATCAATTAAAAATATCTATGCACCCAACATGGGAGCACCTAAATACACAAAGCAAATATTGATAAAAATGAAATTTACAGTAAAACAGTAATAGTATAGGACGTTAACACCCTGCTTACTTCAATGGATAGATCACTGAGACAGAAAAGCATAAGAAAACAGTGGCCTTGAACAATACATTATACCAGATGGATCTAAGAGATATATAGAGAACATTCCATTCAAAAACAGAATATATGTTTTTTTTTCAAGTGCACATGGAATGTTTTCTGGGATAGATCACATGTTAAGCCATAGAACAAGTCTCAATAAATTTAAGAAGACTGAAATCATATCAAGCATCTTTTCTGACCACAACAATGTGAAACCAGAAATCAATTACAAGAAAAAAACCGGAAAAAACACAAGCACGTGGAGGCTAAACAACATGCTACTAATAAACCAATTGTTCATCAAAGAAATCAAAGAGGAAATTTAAAAATACATGAAGACAAATGAAAACGAAAACACAATGGTCCAAAATCTTTGAGATGCAGCAAAAGTGGTTCAATGAGAGACGCTTGTAGGGATATTGGCCTATCTCAAGATACAGGAAAAAAATCTCAAATAAACAACTTTCCACTAAAAGGATATAGATAAAGAACAAAAAGGCCCAGGGTGCCTGGGTGGCTCAGTTAAGTGTCAGCCTTCGGCTCAGGTCATGATCCTAAGGTCCTGGGATTGAGCCCCTACATCAGGCTCCCTACTCAGCAGGGAGCTTGCTTCTCCCTCTCCCTTTGCCCCCTACTCATGCTGTCACTCTCTCTCTCACTCTGTACCTCAAATAAATAAATAAAATCTTTAAAAAAAATCTTAAAAAAATCATAAAAAAAGAATAAAAAGGCCCAAAGCAAATAGAAGAAATAAAAAGGATTAGAGCAAAAATAAATAGAGACTAAAGAAAAAAAAAGATCAGTGAAACTAAGAGCTGGTTATTTATTTGGGTGAGAAAAATTGATAAACCTTCAGCCAGACAACAAGGGGGAAAAAAAAGAGAGGACTAAAAGAAATAAAATCAGAAACAAAGGAGGAGACTAAAGAAATACAAAGAATTATGAGAATATTGTGAAAAATTATATGCCAACAAATCAGATAATGTAGAAGAAATGAATAAATTCCTAAAAGCGTACTGTCATCCAAAGTTGAATCAGGAAAAAATAGAAAATTTGAACAGACTGATTACTAGTAATGAAATTGAATTGGTAATCAAAAAACTGCCACCAAACAAAACTCAGGACTGTTTGGCTCACAGGTAATTTTTACCAAACATTTAAAGAAGTATACCTATTCTTCTCAAACTATTCCAAAAGTAGAAGAGGAAGAAAAACTTCCAAATTTATTCTGAGGTCAGCATTACTCTGACTCCAAAACCAGACAAAGATGATACAAAAAAAGAAAACTATAGGCTCATATCTCTGATGAACATAGATGTAGAGAATTTCAACGATATTTTAGCAAACCATACTGAAAAATACGTTTAAAAATCTATCACTATGATCAAGTGGGACTTATTCAAGGGATGTAAAGGTGGTTCAATATTTGCACATCAATCAATGTGAAACATCACTTTAAGAGAAGAAAGGATCAAAATCTATAATAATCTCAATAGATGCAAAAAAGAGTTTGAAAAAATAGAACATTGATTCATGATAAAAACCCTCAACAAAGTGGGGTTAGAAGGAACATATCTTAACAAATAAAGGTTATATACAAAAAACCTACAAAAAACAAACATGATTCTCAATGGTGGAGTTTTCCTCTAAGATTGGGAGCAAGAAAAGGACATTCACTCTCACTACTTTATTCAACATATTACTGGAAGTCCTAGCAGCAACAATCAGAGAAGGGAGTGCATGGCTGGCTCAGTTGGTAAAGTGTGCGACTCTTGATCTCTGGGTTATCAGTTCAAGCCCCACTTTGGGCATGGAGTCTACTTAAAATAAAACAACAACAAAAGAAATAAAAGGTATCCAAATTGGCAATGAAGAAGTAAAACCCACTATTTGCAGATAACATGATACTATATAGGAAACCCTACAGATTCCACCAAAAAACAACTAGAACTGAAAAAGCAATTCAATAAAGTCACAGGATAAGAGAGTAATATACAGAAATCTGTTGCATTTCTATACATTAACAAAAAGTATCAGAAAAATAAAAATAACCTTATTGTTATTAAAAATTTTAATATTATTAAATATAGTAAAAAATTTAATATAAATAAACAAAGGGAAGATATACCATACTCAGGGATTGGAGGAATTAATATTTTTTTAATGTCCATACTACCCAAAGTAATCTACAGATTCGGTGAAATTCATTTAAAAAAATAGCATTTTAAAAAATATTTATTTATTTATTTATTTATTTGAGAGAGAGTGTGATAACAAGCAGGAGAAAGGGGGGAGAGGGAGAAGGAGACTCCCCCACTGAGCAGGGAGACCAATGCAGGCCTGTTCCCAGGACCCCAGATCATGATCTGAGCTGAAGGCAGATGCTTAACTGACTGAGCCACCCAGGCGCCCTATCAATAATATTTTTTTTCATAGAACTAGAACAAATAATCCTACAATTTCTGTGGAACCACAAAAGACCTCACATAACCAAAGCAATCTTGAGAAAGATGCTGGAGGTGTCACAGTCCCAGATTTCAAGATGTACTACAAAGCTATAGTAATCAAACAGTATGGTACTGGCCCAAAAATAGACACATAGAACAACAG
Organism: Callorhinus ursinus; assembly: GCF_003265705.2. Lineage (NCBI taxonomy): Eukaryota > Metazoa > Chordata > Mammalia > Carnivora > Otariidae > Callorhinus > Callorhinus ursinus. Next base: position 15,622,398 of record NW_027397084.1, read on the forward strand.
AACAGAAGAGAGAGGCCAGAAATAAACCCATACCTATATGTTCAATTAATCTACAACAAAGTGGGGCACCTGGGTGGCTCAGTTGGTTAAGCGGCTGCCTTCGGCTCAGGTCATGATCCCAGGGTCCTGGGATCGAGTCCCGCATCGGGCTCCCTGCTCGGCGGAGAGCCTGCTTCTCCCTCTCCCTCTGTCTGCCACTCTGCCTACTTGTGCTCTCTCTCTCTCTCTGTTAAATAAATAAAACTCTTTAAAAAAAAATCTGGGAACAAAGGAAGCGAGAATATACAGTGAGGAAAAGACAACAGTTTCTTCAACAAATGGCACTGGGAAAACTGGATAGCTACATACAAAAGAATGAAACTGGACCATTTTTTTTCACCATGTACAAAAATAAATTCCAAATGGATTAAAGACCTAAATATGAGACCTGAAACCATAAGACTTCTAAAAGAAAACATAGGCAGTAATCTCTTGGACATCACTTTTAGGAACATATCTATGGATATGTCTCCTGAGGCAAGGAAAACAAAAGTAAATGTAAAATATTGGGATAGTTCATAGGTAATAAAAAGCTTTTGCATAGCAAAGGAAACCATCAACAAAATGAAAAGGCAACCTAGTTAATGGGAGAAGATATTTGTAAATGATATATCTGATAAGGGCTTAATATCTAAAATATATGAAAAATTTATACAACTCAACACCAGGGAAACAATCCAATTAAAATGGGCAGAGGACCTGAACAGCCATTTTTCCAAAGAAGAAATACAGATGGTCAAGAGACACACGAGAAGATGCTCAGCATCACTCATCATCAGGGAAATGCAAATCAAAACCACAATGACCAAGGGAATCAAGAGTTTCAGGATGGGGAATCTGGTCAACATTGTGTCCCATGCTGTCATGTGGCCTTTGGATTTAATGACAAAGTCCACTGTTTGCCATGAGGAGAGGAGCATTTCGTGGATGAAAGCCAGGTTGTGGTTTGAGGGTCACAAGTAGAGAAAATGAACGAGAAAACAAAAGTGGTTTCAAGATGTTTGGCTGTGAAGGAGCGGGGTGGGGAGAGATAAAGAGTGGTATCTGGCGAGTTCAATGTGGGGAGTTTAAACTGGAGAGAAGTCTTTGTTTAACTTATTTGTATTTATTCATTTCTGTCCAACAACGGGGGCACAGGGTGAATAAGATAGATGTGTTCTTTACTCTTCAGGAAAAAACAAATAGAAAGGAGTTAATATAAAGAGAGAAAGAGAGTAACTGATAGTATGTGGTACCAGAAAATGATGAAATGATGGGAATTTGAACAGTGGTTGTGGTAGGCAGAACAATAACTCCACAAAAATGCCCATGTCCTAATTCTCGACTTTAAGAATGTCTTAGGTTATGGTATGGTAAAAGCAAATTTAGGTTGCAGTTGAGTTTAGAGTTGCTAATCTGCTGACTTTGAGATGGGAAGACTGTGTTCGATTAGGTGGGCCCAGTGTAATCACAAGGGTCCTTGTACGTGGAAAAGAGAGGCAGAACAGAGAGAGATGGTGCTGGGAGAGGGACGTGGTCTGACACTGCTGGCTTTGAAGATGGAAGAACAGGGTGACGAGGTAAGGAACCTGGGTGGCTATAGAAGCTAGAAAAAACTAGGAAATGGATTCTATCCTAGATTCCCTGTTGAAGGAGTACAGATCTGCCAACATCTTGCTTTAAACCCAGACCCATATCAGACTTCTGACCTACAGAACTGTATGAGAATAAATGGGTATTAAGTCACCAAGTTTGTGATTGTTACGGTAGCAAAAGGACACTAAGAGAGTGGTCTTCAAATTTTTTTGCCCACATAAAAATTGTTTCTCCTACACATCCGATTAATGTTCAAGACATTATAAAATGCTAACTTACCTTCATGTATGTTCCTTTTACTTGAAGCTGCAAGACTGAATGGTGGAGGCACTTTTCCACTTCCTCCTTTAGATCATGAAAACATACATTTGAGCCCTAGATCAAGACAAAGCTGAAGTGAGTTCTCACCAAATGCTTTTTATTCAGAAGAAATGCAGAGAAGGTGTGCCTCATAGCCATCTGGATTTTCAGGCGTGCCTTCCATATATCTCAAATATTCTAATTCTAGGACAGAGAGCTAATCCACTGAGCCTTGCCTTGAGTTTGCCACCTGGGTAAAATAAGACACTGATGCCTTTGGTATTTTTCCCATTCTCTCTTAGCACTCTCCCTAAGATGATGTATCTTTTGGCAGTAGTCCAGGAATGGAAGATGGGAAGTTGTTAAATGAAATTGTCATCCCTCCTTCTGCCCCATATTATAAAATACCTGAATTCAGGAATCCCAACTCCCTTAGCATAGGTTTCCCCAAAAGCAGAGCCTGAGACAAAGGCTTACCATACAGGGAGCGGCGAGACAGGAAAGTAAAGGAAGACGAGAGCCAATAAAGGAAGCTTTATCTGATTGGCCACTGCTATAGAAGACTGGCTTCTGGATACTACAGGATCACCTGGGGAGCCTAATAAAATGTGTCTCAGGACCATGTCTCTGAATAAAGGGGGAAGCCTTTACCTACGTGCATCGGCTCCAGCATTGCCCTGTAGAGAGTTGACTTCCTCAAGATTCGGGATTGCACCTGTGTGAGATCCCACTTTCCCACAGCACCAGAGAGGTTGAGGCCAGGAGCTTCTAGGTTGTACCTGAAAGAAGCTGGTCAAAGTCAGTGCAGAACTGAACATGAGAATAAGAGGGAAGATGGAGAGGATTGGAAGAAGTCACAAAGGCAGCTCCAGAGCCCAGGATTCTGGAGCCATGCTGAGCTCTTATCAGAAAAATTGTAAGATAAGGAAAGACAGAAGGCCCATAATGTGTTTCAGGTGCTTAATTATTCAAGCAGTTGCACTGAGACCAAAATCCTCTGCTGTTTCTTTGGCCCTTTGGAGATTTTTATACCCTAGCAAAATGTATCCAATTACAATTAAGAATGGGTGAGGAGAATGCCTTTCTTTTGTGAAGGGAAAGAAAGTGATTTTTTTTTAAGAGTGTGTACATGCGTGCACTAATGGGTGGGGGTGGAGTGGTGTGGGGGAGGGGCAGAAGGAGAAGGAGAGAGACAATCCTAAACAGGTTCTATGCCCAGTGGGGAGCCTGACATGTGGCTTGATCTCAAGACTCTGAGATCATGACCTTTGCCAAAATCAAGCGTTGGAAGCTTAACTGACTGAGCCACCCAGGTGCCTCAAGAAAGTGATTGTTAAAGGGAAGGTAGGAAAGAATTTTTCTAATGACTGGACTCAGAGTGTATTCTCATTCCTTAGTTTGGCTATTGTGGACATTGCTGCTATAAACATTGGGGTGCACGTACCCCTTTGGATCCCAACATTTGTATCTTTGGTATAATATGCTGAGCGAAATAAGTCAATCAGAGAAAGACATGTATTATATGACCTCACCAATATGAGGAATTCTTAATCTCAGGAAATAAACTGAGGGTTGCTGGGGTGGTGGGGGTGGGAGGGACGGGGTGGCTGGGTGATGGACATTGGGGAGGGTATGTGCTATGGTGTGTGCTGTGAATTGTGTAAGACTGTTGAATCACAGACCTGTACCTCTGAAACAAATAATACATTATATGTTAAAAAAGATAGCAGGAAGGGAAAAATGAAAGGGGGGAAATCGAAGGGGGAGACAAACCATGAGAGACTATGGACTCTGAGAAACAAAATGAGGGTTCTAGAGGGGAGGAGGGTGGGGGGATTGGTTAGCCCGGTGATAGGTATTAAAGAGGGCACAGTACTGCGTGGAACACTGGGTGTTATACGCAAACAATCATGGAACACTACATCAAAAACTAATGATGTAATGTATGGTGATTAACATAACATAATAAAAAAAAAGTGTATTCTCAGGTAGGTCCGTTTTAGGAGGGGTCATATGAAATTTGAGGATCTGGAAATTGATCCGCTTATGAGTTTTCTTGGCAACATATCCAACATCCTTCATGGGTTTACATATCCAATTTTGAAGTCATCCAAAGCCCGGGTGGAGAAATCAACCTTTGGGAGGAGGAGGCAGTTCTTAATCATTTCAATGCAGGGGAGGGCACAGGGTTTTCGCTGACCAATTCTCAGGTTTAATGGCCTGAAGTTGCCTTCCATGATCTCTGGAGTCTTCCTTAATATCTCCACCCACTTCTGTTCAGCCTTCTTCATGGGATCCTCTCTGGTGTCTCCCATTCAATGTGGTGATCCCAGAGTTCTGTCCTTGGTTCTCTTCTCTCTTAACCTCCAGTCTCCATACTCTCCAAGCAGATCTTACTCATGTCCATGATTTTAATTGCCAACTATACATGAACAATAAATATTTATCTTTAGCTTGAAATTTTCTCCCAGAGCTACAGACCTATTAAGCCACCTGCTTCCTGCATATCCTCTCACAGATGGCTGGAATCAAAATATATTAACTCTTTGTCTCCCCTGTCACTTCCAAATCTGCACTTCCCCCTAATTTCGTATGCTAGTGGGTACAATCATTATCCACTCATTTCAACAAGCTAGAAAGTTGAAAGACACCTTGGATTTTCTTTTGCACTTTGCACATGAGTCCTGTTGTTAGGGATGCCCAGGTGTCGCAGTTGGTTAAGCGTTGAACCCTTGGTTTCAGCTCCGTTCATGATCTCAGGGTTGTGACATCAAGCCCCACATCATGCTCTGTGCTCAGCGTGGAGTCTGCTTAAGACTCTTGCTCCTTCTCTCTCTGTCCCTCCCCTACTGCTTGAGCACACATGTGCACACTCTCTCCCTAATAAATAAATAAATCTTTTTTTAAAGGATTTTATTTATTTGTCAGAGAGAGAGCACAAGCAGGGAGAGCTGCAGGCAGTGGGAGAAGCAGGCTCCCTGCTGAGCAAGGAGCCAGATGCGGGACTCAATCCCAGGACCCCGGGATCACGACCTGAGCCGAAGGCAGATGCTTCACCGACTGAGCCACCCAAGCGTCCCAATAAATAAATATTAAAAAAAAAGTCCTATTGATTTTATGTCCCAAATACTTTTACTTTCATCTGCTTTTCTCCATCCCTGTACCACTAACTTAGTCCAGGACTTCATTATCTTTTGCCCGGATCATTATAAAAGCCTCCAGACTGGTCTTCCATTCACTTTAGTCCTCCGTTGTACTCCCCAAATTGCTCCCCAAGAGTGATCTCACTAAAATGTAAATCAAATCATCTTACTCCCTTGATTAAAATTCATTGATCTTCCATTGCCAACAGGATAAAATTCCAACTGCTCACCATGACTTTTAAAGTCCTTCATGATCTCACTCTGACTACTAGTGTTACTCAAAATAAGCAATAATGCAAATACAGTTTTTTCCACCTGGCATGCTCTTATAAATACAATCAAGCTTCATTAATACCGCACTGTATTAAGGGGGCTGGTTATCTGGTTTCCCCACTTTGAAGAACAGAATCTTTTCTATTATGGGATATTTCAAACACATAGGAAAGCCGAGAGAAATACCAAAAAGCACCAGCAAGCTTTGTTAAATCTTAAAACTTTGATATATTTCCTTCAGATATATTTTCTTTGTTAAAAAAAATGTTATGACTGATACAGTTAAGACCCTCATCATCCCCACCTTTCCATCCCTCCCTATCCAGAGGCAGTCATCCTGCTGAATTTGGCATCTATTATTTTATACTTTTACTTTGTTTCATATGTCTTCATAAATTCGTTATAGTATTGTGTTGCATACTTTTCAGCTTTATATAAGTGGTATTATATGGTATGCATCTTGCAACTTGCTTATTTGCTCAACAATGCCTTTGAAATTTATCCATGTTACACGAGGCTCTAATTCTTAAGGGCTACTTAGTATTCCACTTTAAGAATATACCACAGCTTATTTATCCATTCTTTTATTGATGGATATTTAGATTGTTTCTAATTTCCTATACAAGTGAAGAGTAAATACAAAGGCTTTGAAGTGGGAGACTGCTCTGCATGTTTGAGAACTAGAAAGGAGGCCAGTGTGGCTGAAACTAAGCAAGACTAGGGGAGTGGGCATAAATGATAGGTGGTGAGGTAGGGGTAGTAGTGGTGGGAGGGAACTATTGGTTTTATTCTGCCTTTGGTGGGAGTTATTAGATGGATCTGAGAAGAGAAATGCCATGGTCTGATTTAAGTTTTTGAACAATCATTCTGGTTATAAGAACAGAAGTGGGGAGACCCACTGTGGAGGCTATTACAATATTCTCAGTGAAGGGTGATATGGTGGACCAGGATTTTGGCAGTAGAAGTGCTGAGAAGGGGTGAGATTCTGGATAGACTCTGAAAGAGATTTAGCGTTGGATTGAATGTGGGATATAAGACAAAGAAAAAAGTCATGGGTGACACCAAGATTTCTGCCACAAACAATGGAAAAATGGAGACACTATATACTGAGGTGGAAAGATTATAGTAGGAACAAGTTGGGGGAGGAGTAAGAAGTTTCCTCTGGGATGTGTTAAGGCTGAGATTCTTATAAGAATTTCAATGTATATGTTTAGCTGGCAATGAGATCTATAAACTTGGAGTTTATAATTGAGATCTAGGCCAGAGGTATAAATGTGGAAGTCACCAGCATATAGATGCTTTTTAAAAGTGTGGGACTGGGTGGGATATCCCAGGAAGTTAGCCTGCATAGAGAAAGAAGACGTCTGAGGGTTGAGTCTTGAGTTTCTCCAACAGTTACAGTGCAAGGACGTGGGGAGGGAAACTGCAAAGGAGATAAAGTGGGGTGGAGGGGCGGTCCTCTGAGATAGAAGAAGAGCAAGAGACTCATGTCCTAGGAGCCAAAGGAAGAAAGTATGTCCAGAAGGAGGATGTGGTACCTTGTATTAAATGTTGGTAGATCAAATTTTTAAGGATTGAAAATTGACTTTGGATTCAGCAACATAAAGATTATTGGTGACCTTGGCAGAAGCTATTTTAGCAAAGTGGTAGAGTCAAATGCCTGTTTGGAGTAAGTTCAAGGGAAAATGTAGAGAGGAGAAATTGGAGAAAAAGAAAATCGACAACTCTTTCAAGGGAAGATCTTACTGGCATGTCTCTGTTAATGCTGAGGGTCTAAACTTAAAAGGGCACCGACAGTTGGACAGCAACTTGACTCCTGCTGTATAATGCCTTTCCATGTTCCTTGGCGAAAGCAGTTCTGTGCACTCCAGTTACTTCTTCTCTGCCTTATCTGCATGGCCAACTCATATTCACCATCAACATCACACCTAGGTATCTTGCATGTGTGAATTCTTCAGATGGAGTCAATCATTCTGCACATTATGTACGTTTTTAGTGTAACCACATTATACTATTATCATTTATTCCCCACTAGGCAGTGACTTCATAAAAACAAGTGTTGTGTCTTGCAGGGTCCTCAATGCTAAGAGCAGAGTCTGCCTAGTACTTAGTAATATTCTGTTAATATTGTTGAGTGAAACAGAATTATTTTAAAGAAATGGAGGATTCAGGCCTTCCCTTCTGTATACAAATGTGTGCTTTACATTTCTGTAGGGGAAGGAGCAACACTTTTCATCCTCTGGAGAGCCTAACACAGAATTCTTGTGGAGAGTTTGGCAAAGCCCTGTTATTTATTTATTTATTTATTTATTTATTTATTGTTCTTCTTGTAACTACTTCCATTTGAAGTTAGAGTTCTCACTGCCACACACTATCAAGTGGCTTGCCTAGTGTCCTCCAATGTTTTCCATTATATTGATTTGTGGTGGTGCTGAAGTGAGTGACCTTGGGAGGTGCCTTTCCCTATGCACCATTAGGCCAAACTGAGGGCTCCGTTAGTTTTTCACTCAAGCAACTGTATTTTCCTAATGTGCTTTCACTGAGTGCTGATGTCATTTCATTCCCAGAATCATTTCAATTAGATTCCAAACAGTCTTTTATTGCACTTTGGAAGTCTTTTGAGATGACAAATTATTTCTATATTCAATCTGCTGTTCTTTTCTGTTCTCTGCCTCTTCATGGCTGACAGCCCTTGTGTGATTTGTTTCGTGTGTTATTTGGCCAAGAGGGAGCTGTCCGAAATACAGTTGGACAACATTCCTAAAGAATATTATCCTTTTGCATTTACTCTTTCTTCTTTGGTTTATACTATTAATTAGCAAATTCATTTCCTGATAACCACAATGAGGTTAGAGTAAATGTACGCAGCTAAGTATCCAGCAAAGCCCAATGTATTCAGAGTGGTAACAAGAGACCAATTCTGTTCTGATAAACACCATTAAAAGGAAAAGATCAATCAAATCTTATGGCCTTAGTCAGCAAGTTTTATTAAAAAAAAAAATCTAAGCCGAACTGCTGCTGTAATTTGGAGTCTTAGCTCAAAGTGACTGCTCTGTGTTTTTCACAAGGGTTGGAAAATCAAATCTGTATTCGGCTGGCCAGGCGCACCATAAAGAGTATCACCTACACCTGGGTTGTTGGAAGGCCCATAAGTCTTGGTAACTTGGTGGATTTCGATGCACAGCCATGAGTTCCACAGGGCGTTAATTCTGCTCCATTGCTTGTCCATTTGAAATAAAAAGTGTCAGTGAATACATTATACTTGGGGACCTCTAAATCCCACTTTAGTTTGTTGTCATTCTTGAGGTCACTGATCTCCTTTGCTATCATTATTTCAGTATCCAGAGCACTTTTGGAGTTTGCTGCTTTTGTGTTCTTTTTGCTTTATCTTTGACAGCTGCATCAGCTCTTACTCTTGAGGAAATTAACATTGCCTTTCGTTCACAGAGCAAGATTATTTGGAAAGGTCAATGGATGTAGCACATCACTCTGGTATATTTCTACAAAGAAACATGCCTGCTTATATTTCAGTGATGCTGTGGGATAAAGGTCTATCTAGCTTATTTATGGTGAATAGCCATGTAGAAATGATCACTGTAAATTCTTTCGTTACTAGAAAGAAACTAATTTCGTTTCAAAGCTTTTATTAGTAGATTAGAGGAAATATGACCAAACCATTGCCACAGAGTTGGGCCTGTGGGGACTGTGGAAGCTATGCCTGTTTTTATTCAGTTGCCTTCAGGAAGTCCTTCTTGAGTGAGAAAGTCACTGGTAGCTATTTTCAGCACACATAGGGAGTTAGCTCAGTATCATTTTCACTTTTATTAGGTATTTCCGTTTCAGTGATTTGGGCTAAACTGTGGAAATCTATTGTGTTTTCTCTTACTTTCCCTAATAGTGGATATTATCTTATGCTATTGATACTACCAATGTTTAGGCCGGAATATAAATTGTGAAGGATTGAATTTTTAACCAGGAAAAGTGAAAAATGTATGTCAGTAACTTCTGAGGGTAGATAGAAATGAAGCTGGAGGTTAAGAAATCATGTTTTCTGCAAGAAGCGTCTGAATTATATCGGTAAGAGACCACCTAATCGGAAATTCATGTGTCAGAGGTGCATGAATGTTTATTGAAAACAATGGTGTGTCAAGAGGCTTGGCATATGAATAACGAATACAAAGCAAGTATATAGGCATTGTTAATACCTACTCTTATTTTCATTTTGTCAGCAAGCCTTCCTAATTCTCCAGTTATATGACATAATTTTAGAAGAATCAAACATGTTTAAACTTACAGAATTAATTGCACTTAGCCTTAATTCCAATTACTGGAACTGTAAGAGTTTGGCTTTTTAACAGTTTGTGGTGCAACAGCATAGAGAGGGATGGTTAGGCCACCTGAATCTGCTAGTTCTTGAATGTCAGCTAATGTGGATAAAATTCCTTCTGTGACACTCTGATGAAAACTGGTCTTCATTTGCTTTACAAACAAGGTTAACATAATGTATCATCCAAAATAGGAGAGTTTTGAGAGCAAGCAAGGGTGCTATTAATGATTACATTAGGACATAGGTAATATGCTGTCAGAGATTTTATTAGCGATGAAATAGCTTTAAAATATTCCTGTTTTTATGAAAAGCTCTTTCTTTTTGTATAGTGTGTAATAGAGAAATCAATTTACCTAACATAGGCTTGATCAAAAAGAAGTACTTTTATTGTAGAAAAGACTGAAAAAGTTTAGTAAATATTGGGCTATGGAAAGAAATGTTAGCTTTAGTTTTATCTTAATAGGCTTAAACTTATTAGGCCAGATTGAATTTTTAGAAACTTTATATATTAAAGGTATCAGCTCTGCTATGATATAAATTGTAAATATTTTTTCCTGCTTTATCACTATCATTTGTCTTTTGATTTTACTTTCCTGTTATTGTTTTTGCTGTAGAAAGCTTGTTTATTTCAATTTTTCAAAATGTTCAAAATGACCTAATTTTGTTTTGTTGTGTCTGGACATTGAGTCGTGATTAGGAACTTCTTCCCCTCTCCCAGTAATAGAGAAATTTACTCACATCTGACTTCTGTCATTTTCTTCTCCCTCCTTCCCTCTGTCCCCCCACTCCCTCCTTCTTTCTTTCCTTCTTTCCCTTCCTTCCTTCCTTTTTTTCATATCATCTATCTATCGTCTATCTATCTATCTATCATCTATTTCTATCATCTATCATCTATCTAACTGCATTTAGATATCTAATTCATTTGGAGTTTATACTGGTGTGTGTTGTGAAGTATTAATTCAATGATATATTCTTCCAAATGACTCTTCAGTTTTGTCAATATCATTTATTAATATTTTTGTCTTTTCCCCCCACTTTGACTTGAGATACCATCTTTATCACACAGCAGATTTAAAAATACACCATTTCTGGAGTCTCTTTTGTCTCATTGTTTTTCTGATACTATGTGTTGTTTTTCTGGGTGCCACAAAATTTTAAATATAGGTTTTATAATAACATTTTAATATCTATTTGAGTTAGCCTCCCTCATGTTTTTTCTTCTTTTTTAGATTTTCTTAGTGATTTTTCCTTGTTCAGATTTTTTGGAAATGCATATAGATTTATTGATAACTCAATACATTTACAGGGAAAGTTGGAGGTTACTTACGATCTATATTTATTGATCACTATGTGTCAGTCATTGGGCTAAGCACAGGAGTATCACGCTTCAGGGAATATACTGAAGTTCAGTGGAATCAATATTTCTAGTTCACCAGATAGATATTTAAGAATAGAGGACTTATCTTTAATGTTATATAAGAATTCTTGAGAGGTGATCATTATGGAGGGGGTATTTAGGGGGAACTGATAGCTTTATGATGTTCAGTCTTCCTATCCTAAAATGTCTGTCTTTTCACTCGTTCAAGTGTACTGTTTTATATTTCAGAAATAATATAAAATTTTCCCCATATAAGTTTACATATCTCTTGTTAACCTCATAACCAAGTATTTTTTTTTTTTTTTTACTGTCATTTGTGTACATTGAGTCTTCTCTCATTATATCTTCTAACAGGTTAATTGTTTGTACATATAAAAGCCATTGATTTCTGTATATGAATGTTAGAGTTTTATTGTTAAATTCTCCTAGTGTTTGTAATGGATTTTCCACTGATTCTCTTGGGTTTTTCAGATATACAGTTATGTCATCTACAAATAGGAATAGTTTTGTCTCTTTCTTTGAAAGTTTTATGCCTTTAAATTGCTTCCTCTTGCCTATTGCATCATGTATTTAATTTTTGTCCAATATTGTAGGTCTATCTTATTTTAAAACTCTACAAATTAAATATTATTATTATTTTATACCATACCTTTAGTGCAATGTTAAGTATGATGTATTATTTTATTTTAAAAGCTATTTAGGGTGAATTCTTAACTTTAGTGTGTTTTAAGCATTCCTTTTAAAATATAAGTATTTAAGTTTAGAAATTCCCCTAAGAACTATTTGAGCAGCATTTTCCAAGTTTGGATAGTAATTCTCCATATGATTTAGTTCTACTATTTTTTAATTTCTATTATCACACCTTGTTTGATTAACAAATTATGTAAAAGTAGGTTTTAAAATGACCAAATATATGGTTTAAAAATATTTTTTGTTCTTTACTTCCAATTTAATTTTATTTTGATAAGAGCATATCTTCTGTATGATAGCACATTTCTGTTTGTTTTATTGAGACTTGGTTAAAGCCTAGTAGATAATAAAATGTTATAAATATTCCACATGTACTTTCTTTGGGTAGTTGCTTTATTGAGTATTACTGAGTATCAGGATCTAGGCATAGCTGTGATTCAAATTTGCTAAGAATGTTACTTATCCCTACTGTTTTTTTGCTCTACAATGTTTCTCTTTTATTGAGAAAAGTGTCAAGAAACTTATACTATGAATATTCTTCCGAATCTGTCAATTTTTGCTGTACTGCTATGTTGAAGTTGTATCATTATTTGCATGCTGATTTAGGATTTTTATTTCTTCCTGGTTAAAGATTTTTATTAGGATATGTTTACTAACATATGGTGAGTTTCTTCACCCCTAAAAATGCTTTTGCCTGAAAATAGAAGTTATTAATCCTGATTTTGCATCATAATTGCCTAGGAAAAAATTTAAAACATTCATGTGCAGGCCCAACCTCTAGAAATTCTGAGTTAATTGGTGTAGGTAAGCTGAAATAGGGCATGACTAAAATTTATAAATTAAACAGTGGACAAGATAATGCATAGGAGATAACAAACTGTGAAGGAAGACCATGGCATTCTTAAAACTTGAGTGAGGAAATTTAGGCAAATGAAAGAAGTATTCGTGGAATATGCGTGGCAGTTGGAAATGCAAATGAATTCAAGAATTATTTGAATGAATTCATCATTGGCAGAACTAAATACTAGAAAAAGAAGCTGGAAGATGAATATAAATATATAAATTCTGCCCCCCCGCAACATGTTGCTTAGAGCCATGCTTTGTAACAATACTAGATTGGATTGTCCAGTTTGATAATTTCCATTTTTTAATGTTGAGGTGAGAGAATGAAAAAATATTTTGGAATAGATATCAAAAAAAACATTCTGTAATGGTGGGACTTGAGTTAATTTTTAAAGAATAACCGAGAGGAGGCTAGAGAGTGAAGGGGATAAGAAATTTGAAAACAAATGGCAGATAGTGGGAGGAAAGACAGGGAGAACAGCCAATTTGAATAATGGGTCTTTGTTACCACATACTTGTGGAATTAAAACCTTCCTGAGAACTGAGAGAGTGTAGTGGTTATGAGGACAGGCTGTACACCAGTGCTGTGCAATATAAATATAATGTGAGCCAATTAAAAAATTTATAATAGTCACATTGAAAAAGTAAAAAGAAACAGGTAAAATTAATCATAATAATGTATTTTTACTGAACCCAGTACTGTAGACCTCCCTTATCCATGGTTTCACTTTCTGTGGTTTCAGTTACCTGCGGTGAACCAGAATTTGGAAGCAGATGATATTCCTTTTGATGTATCCTCAAAAGTCAGTAGCAGCCTAATGCAGTCACAATGTCTATGTTATTCACCTCACTTCATCTCATCACATAGGAATTTTATCATTTCACATCATCAAAGAAGGGTGAATACAGTACAATATTTTGAGAAAGACCACATTCACATAATTTTTATTATAGTATATTGTTACAATTGTTCTATTATTAGTTATTGTTGTTAATATATTACTGTGCCTAATTTATAAATAAAGTTTGTCATAATTATGTACATATAGGAAAAAATAGTATTTGCAGGACTTGGTACTCTCTATGGTTTCAGGGATCTGTTAGGGGTCTTGGAACATATTCCCCATGGACGAGGGGGGACTTCTGTGTATCCAAAATATCATTTCAAAATGTAGTCAATATAAAAAAGTATCAGGGGGATATTTTACATTTTTTTTCATACTAGGTCTTCAGAATCTGATGTATATTTTACACTTATAGCACATATCAACTTGGAAGCTAAATTTTAATTAGAAATACTTGGCTATAGGGGTGCCTGGCTGGCTCATTTTGTGGAGCATGCAACTCTTGATCTCAGGGTTGTAAGTGTGAGCCGCATGTTGGGTGTAGAGATAACTTAAAAATAAAATCTAAAAAAAAAAAAAGAAATATTTGATCTATATTTAAACTTCATGGAATTTATATCTGAAAAATTATATTCACATATCCAATAACTGAGTTAAGTATTGGCCCTTAAAATTTAATTAACTTAATAAAGTAAAATAATATAAAATAAAATAAAAATTTTAGTTTCTTCATTGCATTAGCCAAATTGCAAATGCTCAATGGCCACATGTGACTTTTGGACAGTGTAATACTGATTGTCAAAACCTGCCTACACCTACTACTTTCTAGTTATTTGGGCTTGTTACTTAGCATTCCTATTCTTAGCTTCCTTATTTATAAAATAGACTAATAATATGACCTATTTCATAGGAGTATTTTGAAGGTTAAGTCATAATCACTGTAACACAATATGGTGTTTTTACATAGTATGTGCTCATTGTTGGTTATTTATTTATTTATTTTTTGACAATTAGGGATTTGAGGAGTGGAACCAGGCTGGGGTTGGAAAGAATAGCAAAATCTGTCTTGAATGTCCTGATTTTGGGGTGAAGATGGGAGATGCTGTGGATTAGAAGAAATAGATTAGAACTCAGGAGAGGGACTGGCCCAGAGAAAGCACGGGGAATGAAAGAATAAAATTTTGTGGATGTTCTGATGGCTACTATTGCAGTTATCGTCCTCTTTTCTCTCTTTTCTACCAGACTGTGAACTATTTGATGTCTGCTAGATATGGCTGGTGCAGTTTAGAAACTGAATTTTTAATTTCACTTGATTTTAAGTGCTTGGAATTGTGCCTGCATACAGTAGTGGTTTAAGAAATGTCTATTGAATAAATAAATTGAATTTACTAAAAGACTAACTCACAAGAGAATAGAGAATTGAAAACTTAAATATTTTAGAAGACTTTGGCCAATTACTATCGGATTATAAGTAATGACATAGTTCAAATTAAAACTTTGGCATGCTTGATGCCGAGCGATGTTGAGCACTTTTTCATGTGTCTGTTGGCCATTTGGATGTCTTCTTTGGAAAAATGTCTGTTCATGTCTTCTGCCCATTTCTTGATTGGATCATTTGTTCTTTGGGTGTTGAGTTGAAGAAGTTCTTTATAGATTTTGGATACTAGCCCTTTATCTGATAGGTCATTTGCAAATATCTTCTCCCATTCTGTCGGTTGTCTTTTGGTTTTGTGGACTGTTTCTTTTGCTGTGCAAAAGCTTTTTATCTTGATGAAGTCTCAAAGTTCATTTTTGCCCTTGCCTCCCTTGCCTTTGGTGATATTTCTAGGAAGAAGTTGCTGCGGCTGAGGTTGAAGAGGTTGCTGCCTGTGTTGTCCTTTAGGATTTTGATGGACTCCTGTCTCACATTTAGGTCTTTCAACCATTTTGAGTCTATTTTTGTGTGAGGAAATCGTCCGGTTTCATTCTTCTGCATGTGGGTATTAAAGAGGGCACATTCTGCATGGAGCACTGGGTGTTATACACAAAGAGTGAATCATGAAACACTACATCAAAAACTAATGATGTAATGTATGGTGATTAACTTAACATAATAATAATAATAAAAAAACTTTGGCATGCTTTCAGAAATACCTTTTGAAATGGACAAAAAGCATTAATTCTGTGTTAAAAGTTTGGCCTATCAGAGGTAGTCTGAGATGTTAAAAATGAAATCATTCTCAAAAAGGCACTGTGTTTTAGTTCAAATTAATACAGTCTTTTTGTTTTTTTTCATATTATTTTCATTCTTAAGGTATGCCTCTGAGAGTTTGAAGATTATGAAAGTCATATGAAAGGTACAAAAAAATTACACAGCACTCCTCCCTCCTAGCAAATCTTTCTCTCTCAAGAGGTACACATCAGGGAATTCTATTAGTGGACAACAAGGAGGCAGTCTAGTTAGTGTGACGTCGCTTCCCAATTTGGTGACATTTTTCTATAGCATTCTTCAGGCTATCTCATTGGAACAGATGCCGAGTCCTTTCCTGCTCTCTGTAAACAAGGTTGTCACTCACAGAGCATTCCCCTTACCCTGGGTAGGGAATGGAGGTTAATGACTTTGGAAATGGAAAACAGAACAAGCTTCAAAAGGACTTTTAATACCAGGAGAATTATTGGAGAATAATTGAATCAAATAAAATAAGAATATAAATAGACCACATTACAAGGCACATTTGTTAAAAGGTTTCGTATCATTTGAAGTTTTCTGTTACCTGGGAAGAGTAATAAAAAGAAATAAAATAGATTGAAAATGGTTACCCTTGAGGAGCTATTTCTGACTTTTTGGCAGGGTTCCCCTGTGGCAGCTAATGCCCATTTAGTGTGTCTCATTCTTACTTTCTTTTCAACTTCAATTCCACTTTACAAATAAGACTTCTGATAGTTTTCCCCCACTTAGAATATCTTTGATTTATCATTTAGTTTAGTGGTTAAAGAAATGAGACAAGCCTCTGCATCTGGGGAAATGCTGACATTTTTAGGCTTCTGCTAGGTGGCCTTTTAAGGTCAAATATTCTAACAGGAATTGAGAGCATTTTTGGGGGGCAGATCCTGTTCAATCTGAATCAGAAGGTGCTGGAAATAGGAATTAGAAGAGTAGAGAAGGACTTTTAAAAAAGAAACACAACCTCATACAAACATACACAAATATGTGGCCGGTGGAGATGGGAATGTAGTAATTTTGCATTATTGTGTTTAACAAACTTCTTTAATGTAAGGCATACTGATAACATATGTACCTTTTGCAAAAGAATGGCCAGTTTACTAATAAAGGTCTTTTGATTTTATGGTTCTTAAATGGAATATTCTTTTATTTATTTATTTATTTATTTATTTATTTATTTATTTATTTATTAAAGATTTTATTTATTTCTTTATTTGAGAGAGAGCACAAGCAAGGGGAACCACAGAGGCAGAGGAAGAAGTAGGCTCTCCGCCAAGCAGGGAGCCTGATGCGGGACTCCATCCCAGGACCCTGGGATCATGACCTGAGCTGAAAGCAGACACTTAAATGACTGAGCCACACATGCGCCCCTATTCTTTGATTTTATGAATCTCATATAGCAATGTCATTATTATTCAACAAATACCAGTGAGAGCTTAATATATTCAGAGTACTATTCTAGACACTGGGTTTAGGATGAAGAATAAAAAGACATGGTTTTCTTATGGAGTTTTCAGTCTAGTAGGGGTAGAGATGCAATTGACAAGTAAATACATTTATAACTATAACTTGTAAAGAACTTATAAAAAGAGAATAAGAGGGGATCTGGTCAGGATATTAGATGATACTTAATCTAAAATATATAAAATCAGTCAGTTAAAGAGCCTGGTAGATGGGACAAGGGTGAGGGCTCACTTTAGACAGAATGCAATTGGGGAAATTTGTTATGTAGCAGTAGATAACTAATATACCACTGTGCTCTTTCCATTATGCAAGCTTCCTCTTAAAAGACTGAAAAGGGGAGCTATTTCAGTATTCCAGGTGAAAGGTAGTGGCAGCTGGTACTGTGTTGGTGGTGGACAACATAAAGTGTATAGGTTCAAGGCACATTTTGGAGGTAGTCTCTAGAAAACTTCCTGTTGGATTGAATATGGATGAAGCTCAAAGGAGAAGGGAAAATTACGTATAACACTCTATTTAGTTTCAGGCTTGAGTATGTGGGTGGATGGGGATGCTTGGGAGAATAATTCTTTGAGAATGAAAAGTTCTACTTTGGACATGTTAAGTTTAATATGCATGAATGGCAAGTAGAGATCTCAAGTTGACAGTTGGATATATGAATCTGAGGGCATAAATGTGGGATTCTTTGGCATTTATATGGACTTTCATGTGTTGGGAGTAGATGAGCACCTTGCAGGCGAGAGAGGAGATGTCCTTGAACTGAGCCCTGAGAAATGGCAACATTTGGAAGGCAGGCAGAGGAGGAGGAGTCAGGAAAGAAGCCTGAGTGGAGGTAGCCAGAGAAGTAGGAGGAAGAGTATGATATTGTGAAATCCCAAGAACCAAGGGAGGAGAGTATTTCAATAAGGAGAGAGTGATAACCAGATTGAATGTAAGACTGAGTAAAATGAGGATAGAAAAATGTCCACTGGAAGTGGCAAAACATGTGGTATTTAGTACCAATTAATAAAAGTAGTATCAGTAGAATGATGGTGTCAAAACCCAACTAGAACAGATTAGGTAAACAATGAAAGATGGCAAAACAGAGAAACCAAGAATCAAATCTGCTTTGAGAGATGTTGCCCAGGAAGATCAGAGAAATGGGATATCAGCCAAAGGGGGATATGGGATTAAGAGAGAATATTTTCAGAGAAGTGGGATCAAGGCATATTGATAAACTTCTGCGATTAATAGAAAGAGAGGTAGAAATTGGTAGTCCAGGAAAGAGAGGTTAGAAAATACTGGAAGTAAAATCCTTGAGTATTGATGAAGTGCAAAGCACACGTGGAGATATTGACTATAGACAGGAGAGTGGGTGAGACTTCCATTGTGGATATAGATGCAAATTGGATGGTAGTTTTGGTGGAAGAAGAGTGACTAAGTCTTGTCTGATTGCTTCTATTTTTCTAGTGAGGTCACTGAGAATGATGACATGACTAGAGAGGAGAAGGAAACTGAGAGCCAGATGGTGGAGTTTTCATTAAATGAAGGGAAGAGGTCAGGAGAACAGTGGATGTCAGTCATAATGAACTTTACTGTGAATATGTTTCTCTTCTTGTGTATTTTGCTTTAACAATATAAAGGATAAAGTATGCTGATTTCTTCTCCATATTTTCCCATCTGACTCCTTGTTACATTGGGAGGGTCTTGGGAAATAAATCAGTGTTGATTTAGAAAGATGGGCGATACTGTGTACAGATAACACAGAGAGCAGGAGGTATTGTCCACTGTACCACTCTGATTTAATGAACCTTTGGAACATGATGTGATTGGATTTAATTACCCTGGTAACAAAAGCAGGAACAAGATACCTAAGAAGTTATCCTACTTTGAAATGCTATACCTTGCTCTCATTGAGTAGCAAGACCTCCTAATCAGATTGAAAATATTACACAAATGTTGTGATATTTAATTTTCCTCTCCTCAAATGGAAAAATGTAAATAAAGTCCTACCCAAACATAGAGATTAAGGTTTGAATTTTAACCCATGTAATCTGGAAAATCATTGTAAATATTAACAGTTCTCAGATAAATAGTTTTTAGAGTGGAAAGAGCATAAGGGGTGTATTAGTCACTATAACTGCATAACAAACTTCACCCAAACCTGGTGGGTTAAAAAAATTTATCACACTATTTCTATGGAGCAGGGATTCAGGAATGGCATAGCTGAATGATTCTGGCTCCTGTCTCTCATGAGGTTGCATCAAGCTGTTAACCCGGGCTGCACTCTCATCTGAAAGCTCAACTAGGGGAGGTTATGCTTCCAAGCTCACACATGTGATTGTTAGCAGGCCTTAGTTCCTTTTGCATGGACCTCTCCATTGTTGCTTGAATGTCATCAGGACATTCATCTAGTTTCTCCCAGAATAAGTGATGAGAGGGAGAGCGGGGTACTACATAAGGATGTGAATACCAAGAAGTGAGGATCAGTGGGAGTCATCATGAAGGCTGGCCATTACAAATGATGTATTAGGTTTCCACAATACACCAATATCTTTATCATTTGGCTGTGTGACCTTGGAAAAGTTAGCTAATATTGTTAAGAAGCAATTTTCTCATCTGGTGGGTCTCTATTAAACTTTCTCTAAGAAATTATCAGCCTATTCCCTAAACCTTGTTTACACAGATGGTTAAAAATGAAATTGCAGTTCTCGTCTACCTTAACTGCTGTGGTTTTCATTGTTGCCATCAACAACTTTGGCAAGACTATAGAAGATTTATAAGGAAATATGTACTACTCAATCAGCCATAGGAATGGATTTCCAAGTTTTGTGAAGATATTTTAAGTAAAAGATTCAAGTAGATATTTGAGAGTAGTTAAACCACTGGAATCAGTCATATTTAGGCATTTCATGCCTTTTTAAAAATAACAACTTTATATCTCAATAATTCACATACCATGTGATTCACCTATTTAAAATGTACAATTTCATGGTTTTTAACACATACATAGATTTGTGCAACCATCATCACTATCAATTTTAGAATATTTTCATCCTCCAAAAAGAAACCCATACCCATTAGCAGACACTTCTTATGCACTACCCCCCAGCCATAGGCAACTAGTAATATACTTTCTGTCTCTATAGATTTGCCTATTCTGGACATTTTTATATACTGAATCATATAATAGGTGGATTTTTATAACTATCTTCTTTTAGTTAACATGTTTTCAAGGTTTATCTATCCTGTAGTACGAATTGATACTTCATTTTTTATTGCTGAATAATATCCCATTGCATAAATACACCACATTTTATTTATTCACTCAACAGTTGATGGACATGTGGGTTTTTTCTACTTTTTGGCTATTATGAATAATTCTGCTGTGAACATTCATATACAACTTTTTGTGTGGACATATGTTTTCATTTCTCCTGGGTATATATTTAGGAGTGAAATTGCTGGTTCATATGGTAACTCTATGTTTAACATTTCGAGGAACTGCCAAAATTATTTTTCAAAGCAGCTGCATCATTTTGTCTTCTTCACAGCAATGTAGGAGGGCTCCAATTTCTCTATATCCCTGCCAAATGTTTTTGTCTTTTTATTATTATTATTATTCTACTCATCTTAGTAGGTATGAAGTGGTATCTCATTGCATTTTCCTAATAGTTAATAATGTTGAACATCTTTTCATGTGCTTATTGGTCATTTTTAAAACTCCTTTGAAGAAATGTCTATTGAAATCATTTATCTATTTCTAAATTGGGTTATTTGTACTTTTATTGTTCAGTTATAAGAGTTCTTCATATATCCTGGATACGAGTTCCTTCTAAGACTTGTTGTCTCACGGTGGTGTAAGACATGAAATTAAGGTTCAATACCATATGCTGCCTTAACATCTGGAAAAATTGGAAAGACTTTGAATAGCCTAACTTCTAGGTCCTCTTTCCATTTTGCTCCCATGTATAAGGTCCCTTAGCAAAACAACACTCCATACCAAACAGAACACATGTGATTCTTGCTTATTCTTGAATAGCAGGTTTCAGTTCCCTGCCAACCCATGGATTTTTTCAAACAAACCAATTACATCCTTTCTTGGGAACCAAGGGTATCCTACCTTCTTGATACTATGAAATTGTCCTCCACGGCTCCTAGGTGTACACTCTGTTCCTGAGTGCAACTCCCATGTGGCCCTACATGGCATGGCATCTTTCTCCCAATGGGCTGTGAGTGTCTGTGATTAATGAACTGCTGTCAGTCTCATCTGCTTTGTGAGATGGTGTGTTTGGTCATCCCCATAACTATACGGCAAGAAGCAAAGAGGTAGCAATCAAAACATATTTATAATTTGCATTATTTTTTCTTTTCTGTATGTCTGTGTGTTACTTTCCACTTTCTTATTGGTATCATTTGAAGGACAAGTTTTTAATTTGATGAAGTCCTATTT
Source organism: Callorhinus ursinus (assembly GCF_003265705.2). NCBI lineage: Eukaryota > Metazoa > Chordata > Mammalia > Carnivora > Otariidae > Callorhinus > Callorhinus ursinus. Next base: position 15,643,907 of record NW_027397084.1, read on the forward strand.
TTTGCTTTGTTTTGTTTTGCCTACTTATGTTTTTGGTGTCATATCCAAGAAGGCTTTGTGTCACTCAAGGCCACAAGGATTTATTCCTCTGTTTTCTTCTAAACATTTTATAGTTTTAGCTCTTACATTTAAGTCCATGCTCCATTTAGAGTAAATTTTTGTGTGTGGTGTAAGGAATGGTTCCAACTCCATGCTTTTGCATATGAATAGCTAGTTGTTCAGCACCATTTGCTGAAAAGAATATTTTCCCCCCATTGGATTAACTTGGTACGCCTGTCAAAAATTGCCCATTACCTTTTGAATAGTTTTGCTAGACTTGGAGAAGTTTTCATTTTTGAGTCCCACATCCTCAGTAAAGAGTCAAACCATAAGTTAATAACCTCTCTTGCAGCTAAAATGTAGCATGTATACTAGGATTCAGTCATCAGCGATACTATGACAGACTGAGACAAAAGGGAGCAATATGAGCAAACAGGTCTCAGTGTAGCCTCCTGCTTGCTGGTGTAGTGGTGATAGTGGCCACAGTGGTTCTCCCTAGTCTTTGGTGAGGCCATAGCCCTAGTAGTTGTTCCTTAACAGGCCAGCTGCAACATGGTTTTTGACATTGTACCCCAGCTTGTTGATTAGCCCCTGAAGACCTAATCCCTGGCTCCAGGTAGTTTGGTAGGTTGAAGTTTGGCCCTGCCTTGCCCAGCCCAATCCATTTTACTCCAGTTCTCTGGATTCAAGGGCATGCCAATTGCTACATGGAGGAGAGATAAGTTGTATCTCATGAAAACATGACTCAGAGGAGGTAAAACACCTACACTTGAGGGGAGATAGCAGCTCACATGAGAGGGGATGAGAGAGCAGCAGTAAGCATCTGGCAGTTACAGATCCCCCTTCCTATATTCTCCTTTGGGGGCGTGGGGCGCAGATCCAGCTCCTTTCTTCTGGAAAAAGCATTAGGTAAACTAGACAAATGGCTTTACTTCCTCATGGAAATGCAAATCCTTAAGAAGTAGAGCCTGTCGTTTGTTAATGGGTTGAAAGGTTTGGCCCTTTTTAAGTCCTGTGAGGGGATTAAACTAAATATATGTCACTAGAATCCTGTATTCTCTAGAAATTCCCATATTCCATATTTTGTATTTCTCTTTGCCATAAAATCCATACCAGAGAGCTCTAGAGCCACTTTGTGGCAAGCTTAATAGCTAGAAAGAATGGTCTGGGATGAATTGGGGTGGTGTTGGGGTAAAGGAGGAGAGAGATTTCTCCAAGGATCTCATGAAGCTGCCAGGATTGTCCCCTTTTGCTGCTATATCCTAAAATGGAGATGTATTGCATATTCTCTATCTATCCTGGAGAACTGAATTCTACTGTCATTTTCTTTTGCCTCATAGACGGTCAGCTTAAATCTTTGCCTATGTTGTTAAAAACTAGAATCAGTGTGAACAGTGTCATTGGGAAAAGTTAGACATTTTTGAGAGCATGAACCATGAAAAATAGATCGGTAAAAGTAATGTGAAATGGTCTCTATCAAAGTCATTATGTTTGATAGGTTTTTCTAAGGCATTAACCTCAGAGTTGTCTCCAAGAGATGCTTTCAAGATACAGTGCTCTTATAAAAGAAGACAGGAGAGTCAGTGGGCTAAAAAATAGACGAGGACTGGAAGGACCCCATTTGAAATTCCATTTTCCCACTGAGTCTCTGAGATACAGTTGGCAACGTCACTTGGGCCATCACTGCTTCAGTTTTGCTATCTGTAAATGGGAACAATAGCTTTTTATATAGTTTAAGAGCTTATAATTTCATATTAAAGAGCATTACACATTTCTTCAGGAATAAAAGGCAGATGGGCAAGAATGCAAAATGCATCCTCAATCCTCTTTTCCCAGCCCAGAGGAAATAATTACTTCTCTTGGTTGCATATCCTTTGAGGTCTCCAGATTATCTTCTTTGCATTTCAAGTTTTGTTCTTTAGCAATGACTGATGAACACTGAAAAATCAACCAAATTTCACCACATTTCAATCTATCACCCTTCCTTCCTTCCTGAAATAAGGTAAGTTCAATCATATCAAAAGGTCAGCAAAATTGGTATAAGAAATAGACTTCATGTTACATCACAAAATGGTTAATTTGTACCATGTGAAGTAAGTAAAATTTCAAACATGAATATATGTACCTAGGACAACCACAATGGCAAACATTGATCTTGTGGAACCTTGGAGAATATTTATAAGTGCTTCTCAATCAACAGTGTATGGGAGAATAACGCTTATGGGACAACACAAGGAGAAATAAGAGCAAGCTCCTTTGTTAATGGAAAAAGTCTCCTAAAGTGAGTTTGAGAATTGGGAAAGGCCCTTGTCTCTGTGTGATGCTGCTTAACCTAGCCAGTGATGACCATGGTGATCCAGTGACCACACAAAGACTGATTAGTTCACTTAAGGCCTTGTTGCCTTTGTGGGATGGTGTACCTCCTAATACACCCAGGAACTTAGAGGGCCTCTCTGGATTGCTTTGTTCATAAGGGTCTTTGTGGAGTTATTACCTCAGAATGGGAAGGGAGAGACTGAGGCCTGGATTTCCGAGATGGCTCCTCTCAGTTACACTGACTGCTCATGGATTGGGAACTGGTTGCCTAGGAAAGATAGAGGCATGGTGGGGGTGGAGTGGGTAGGGGAGATTTTACACAGAATACCCTTCTTGTGTATTTGAGTTTTAAACCATGTACAAAACTCTATTCCAAAAACAAATACAATTTAACATTGAAAAAAAATTAAAATTACAAATGGCAGTAAAAAAATCTGGCATTTCAGGTGGAGGTTAAATTGATATGTAGAATTTTAAAATCTTATATGTGGTTTAGTTCTCTTGGAAGCATCAAAGACATTATGACAAAATATTTACATGTGGAAAATGCTACTTCCTATAATATTCTAGATTAATGAAAAAAAATCTAGAGATGTTGCTTTTATAGCAGATTGTATTCCAGGGCACTTGGGTCGCTTAGTCGGATATGTGTCCAACTCTTGATTTCGGCTCAGGTCATGATCTCAGGGTTGTGAGATTAAGCCCCGCATGGGGCTCTGTGCTGGGCATGGAGCCTGCTGAAGATTCTCTCTCTCCCTCTCCTTCTGCCCCTCTACCGTCCCTCTCTTTAAAAAAAAAAAAAAAGAAAGAAAGAAAGAAAGAAAGATTGTATTTCAGTATAGGTGTTATGAACACAGGATTCAAATCACCCTAACTAAACCCACCAAGGAATACAGAAGGATACCATCCAACTGAGCTAAGAACTAAGGCTTCCTCCATTGAGTGAAATGTGTTCTATGTTATCTTCACAACAGAGAAGCTTTTCTAATCTTAACTATGTGTTTTTATTTTTAAACTTTATAATGAGTCTTTAGTCTAATGGGCAATTTTTGAGACTCTCTCGGAGATAGTGTTTGTCTCTTGGTTCATTAGGCTAGGCATAGTAGCATTTAGAATGTTATCTACTTCACAAATAGGTAATTTATTTAATCTGTACAATTTGAATACATGCAACTAGTGGTACTAGATTGGAGTCTGTAGATTTCCACATAGTAGATTGCATCAATATTTAGCAAAGCATTAATGTGACTGCAGTGATAGTCTGCATTTATCCAATGACCTATATCTATTTTCCAAATATTTTGCACTTTGCTTTTAATTTAGGCAAGGAGTAAGCTTGTATTCTGTTAACTTTTTTTGGATAAGAAATGTTTTTATAGTTCTGGGCAAGTAAACATTTTTAATTTTCTACTTACCTATTAATTATTGAGATATCATGAGCATTATCCAGAAGTTAGTAACTAAAGGAGCCTATCAAATGAAATTGTTCCCATGTTAATAATCCAGGCCCAGATGTAACCATACATTTATCATGTATTCTTCTTGTATCCACATGCCTTTGCAATACTAAAATTAACTTGCTTTTGTGTATTTCTGAAATCTTTTTTTGATCTCTTCCTTTTCATTATCATCATGCCCCTCTTGCTCAAGTATTCTGAATCTCTCTGTGTTCTTGTCTTTTGTTCTATTTTCCTCTGGGTCAGCTAAATCAACTGGAGGCTTGTAAGCCCATATTTCTGGTTAAATCTCAGTACAGTTAGAGGAAACAGTTTTCAACATTCCTGATTTCTGCTTTTCTCTCCAAACTGTGTGACACTGATTAAATTATACACTTGATATCTATGTTCTTAAAACAGTAGCACATTTAATAGGATGCAGCCCATGTAATGGGATGCAACAATCAAAATTTCCCTCTTATTTTATTTTTTCCTAAGTTGTTTTTATGATGAATGATGGCAACCATACGGTAAAAATGCATAAAGCATAAATGTACAGCTTAATAAATTATTATAAGGTAAAACAGTATTTAACCATCACTCAGGTAAATAAACAGAACATTTCCAGCACCTCAGAATCCCATCATGTGTTCCTTCCCAATCACATCTCTCTCCCCTCCCACAAATTAACCACTCTCCTGACCTTTGTGGTAATTATTACCTTCCTTTTCTTTATAATTTTATCACCCATGTATACATTCCCTCAAATTGTAGTTTAGTTTTGTCTATTTTTTTAACTTTATATGAAGGTATTTTGTAAGTATTTTGGGTTGGGCTTTGTATTGGTCGGTTTCCTGGTAGGAAACAAACAGCACCTTCAAAAGGAGGTTATAAAAGAGTTTCATAAAGAATATTGACAAGGGATGTTGCAGTACCCCAGGGCCAACTCTAGTGGGGCAGTGGGGAGCATTCACTACCTATAGGCCTGCAGGGGCAAGCAATTAGGAAGCCTGTGCTCCCTATCGCTGTAAGCAGGCAAGAGCTGCTTGACAGGACATGTGGTCTTGGGTAGAAAAATGTAGCCACTACTGATTATGCCTTGGCAGAGAGAGTCTACAGGGACAAATATCCTGACTTCCCTTCTCTTGCCCTCTCATCTGTCTCTTATTGGTGGGATCTGACCAAAATCCATAGAGCAGCAAATAGCCAACTTGAAGAAATCCATACTGCTCGGGCTCCTAGGCACAGGGATGAGCAGAGTTTGATGGAGAGTGGACCCGGAGGGGCAAATGGAGAATGTCCAGAACAAGCTTCTTTCTCCTGACTGTATATTGAGAGATTTATTCACATTGTTGTATGTAGCTGTATTTTGTTATTTTCACTGCTGTATAATGCTCTATTATGAGACTATATTATTTATCTATTTTATTGTTAATGGACATTTAGGTTGTATTTTGTCTTTGGCAATCATAACTAGTGTCTGTCTCTTGAGGAACATAGGTATGGTTTCTAATAGGTATATACCAAGGAGCAGAATTATTGGAAAGTATATTCAGTTTAGTGAATAATGACAAAGTAATTTGTTGCACTGATTTATACTCCCACCGGCAGTTCATGAGGTTTCTGCTGTTCCATAGAGTTGTAAATCTTAGGTATTGTCAATATATTTAATTTTAGCCACAGTGGTATGTGGTGTAGTGTTATTCAGTCTGCATTTCTTTGATCACTACTGAGGCCACCTGTTATATACTTTCATTGCCTATTTGGATAGCCTTTATGTTCTAGTTTTTTTGTCCATTTTTCTTTACTTTTTCTAATACTTTCTTCTGTAATTCTCTTCTTTTTGAAAATTAATACAAAGACATTTCTGCCTGAAAGTTTCCTAATACAATATTATTATTTACTAGAATGGACTCCCACTCAGCATAACTTTTATAGATATATATTTCAAAAAATTTGTTCAGAGATTAGAAATATTGCAGTACATTTCTTTCAAATTTTAGCAGTCTACTATTTGCTTTTAGGATGCTTTATGAGTTTTTGCTTTTACTTTTTTTTTTAAGGTAGGTTCCACACCCAGCATGGAGCCCAACACAGGACTCAAACACAACCCTGAGATCAAGACCTGAGATGAGATCAAGGGTTGGATGCCTAACCGACTGAGACACCCAGGTGCCCCTTTTTGCCTTTACTTTTGAAGTTGTGCATTTTTCTATTGCATTGTCAGTCTTTTCCTCATTTATATCTAGGAAGATTTAAGAAATCTTCAATATACATATATACATATAGTTACACATATACACATAGGTTTTGTATGTTTATTTGCTTTATGGTTTATTTTTCCTTTGTCTTAATAATGCATTTTTTTATGGCCAGAAGCTTTTAAATTTATTATAGCCTTAATTTATCAACGATTTATAAAGTTAGTGCTTGTATGTTCTTTTTTTATTATTTTCAAATTTTATTATGTTATGTTAATCACCATACATTACATCATTAGTTTTTGATGTAGCGTTCCGGGATTCATTGTTTGCGTATAACACCCAGGGCTCCATTCAATATGTGCCCTCTTTAATACCCATCACCAGGCTAACCCATCCCCCCCCACCGGAACCTTCAGTTTATTTCTCAGAGTCCATAGTCTTTCATGGTTCATCTCCCCCTCTGATTCCCCCCTTCATTTTACCCTTCCTACTATTGTCTTTTTTTAAATAATACATTATTATTTGTTTCAGAGGTACAGGTCTGTGATTCAACAGTCTTACACAATTCACAGCGCTCACCATAGCACATACCCTCCCCAATGTCTATCACCCAGCCACCCCATCCCTCCCACCCCCCACCACTCCAGCAATCCTCAGTTTGTTTCCTGAGATTAAGAATTCCTCAGATCAGTGAGATCATATGATACATGTCTTTCTCCGATTGACTTATTTCGCTCAGCATAATACCCTCCAGATCCATCCACGTCATTGCAAATGGTAAGATTTCATTCCCTTTGATGGCTGCATAATATTCCATTGTATATATACACCACATCTTCTTTATCCATTCATCCGTTGATGGACATCTTGGCTCTTTCCATAGCTTGGCTATTGTGGACATTGCTACTATAAACATCGGGGTGCATGTACCCCTTCAGATCCCCACATTTGTATCTTTTGGGTAAATAGCCAGGAGTGCAATTGCTGGGTCATATGGTAGCTCTATTTTCAACTTTTTGAGGAAGCTGCATACTGTTTTCCAGAGTGGCTGCACCAGCTTGCATTCCCACCAACAGTGTAGGAGGATTCCCCTTTATCTGCATCCCCGTCAACATCTGTTGTTTCCTGACACAATTGTTATTTTTAGCCATTCTGACTGGTGTGAGGTGGTATCTCATTGAGGTTTTGATTTGGATTTCCCTGATGCCGAGCGATGTTGAGCACTTTTTCATGTGTCTGTTGGCCATTTGGGTGTCTTCTTTGGAAAAATGTCTTTTCATGTCTTCTGCCCATTTCTATTTTTTTTAAATTTTTTAATGTTATGTTAATCACCATACATCATTAGTTTTTGGTGTAGTGTTCCACGATTCATTGTTTGTGCATAACACCCAGTGACCCACGCAGAATGTGCCCTCTTTAACACCCATCACCAGGCTAACACATCCCCCCACCCCCTCCCCTCTAGAACCCTCAGTTTGTTTTTCAGAGTCCATCATCTCTCATGGTTCGTCTCCCCCTCCGAATTACTCCCCTTCATTCTTCCCCTCCTGCTATCTTCTTCTTCTTTTTTTTTCTTAACACATATTGCATTATTTGTTTCAGAAGTACAGATCTGTGATTCAACAGTCTTGCACAATTCACAGCACTCACCATAGCACATACCCTCCCCAATGTCTATCACCCAGCCACCCCATCCCTCCCTCCCCCCACCACTCCAGCAACCCTCAGTTTGTTTCCTGCGATTAAGAATTCCTCATATCAGCGAGGTCATATGATACATATCTTTCTCTGATTGACTTATTTCGCTCAGCATAATACCCTCCAGATCCATCCACGTCATTGCAAATGGCAAGATCTCATTCCTTTTGATGGCTGCATAATATTCCATTGTGTATATATACCACCTCTTCTTTATCCATTCATCTGTCGATGGGCATCTTGGCTCTTTCCACAGTTTGGCTATTGTGGACATTGCTGCTATAAACATTGGGGTGCACATACCCCTTCGGATCCCTACATTTGTATCTTTGGGGTAAATACCCAGTAGTGCAATTGCTGGATCGTATGGTAGCTCCATTTTCAACTGTTTCAGTGAGGGGGGTGTTAAAGTCCCCTACTATTATTGTAGTGTTATCATATTATTGTCAATGTGTTTCTTCGCTTTTGTTATTAATTGCCTTATATAATTGGCTGCTCCCATGTTAGAGGCATAGATATTTACAATTGTTAGATTTTGTTGGATAGACCCTTTAAGTAGGATATAGTGTCCTTCCTCATCTCTTATTATAGTCTTTGGTTTAAAATCTAATTTGTCTGATATAAGAGTTGCCACCCCAGCTTTCTTTTGGTGTCCATTAGCATGGTAAATGGTTTTCCACCCCCTCACTTTCAATCTGGAGGTGACTTTGGGTCTAAAATGAGTTTCTTGCAGACAGCATATCGATGGGTCTTGTTTTGAAATCCAATCTGATAGCCTGTGTCTTTTGATTGGGGCATTTAGCCCATTTACATCCAGGATAACTATTGAAAGATATGAATTTAGTGCCATTGTATTGCCTGTAAGGTGACTGTTACTCTATATTGTCTGTGTTCCTTTCTGGTGTATGTTATCTTTAGGCTCTCTCTTTGCTTAGAGGACCCCTTTCAATATTTCTTGTAGGGTTGGTTTTGTGTTTGCAAATTCCTTTAGTTTTTGTTTGTCCTGGAAGCTTTTTATCTCTCCTTCTATTTTCAATGACAGCCTAGCTGGATATAGTATTCGTGGCAGCATATTTTTCTCATTTAATGCTCTGACTATATCATGTCAGTCCTTTCTGGCCTGCCAGGTCTCCGTGGGTAGGTCTGTTGCCAATCTAATGTTTCTACCATTGTAGGTTACATATCTCTTCTCCCGAGCTGCTTTCAGGATTTTCTCTTTGTCTCTGAGACTCGTAAGTTTTACTATTAGATGTCGGGGTGTTGACCTATTTTTATTGATTTTGAGGGGGGTTCTCTGTGACTCCTGGATTTTGATGCCTGTTTCCTTCCCTAAATAAGGGACGTTCTCTGCTATAATTTTCTCCAATATACCTTCTGCCCCTCTCTCTCTTTCTTCTTCTTCTTCTGGGATCCCAATTATTCTAATGTTGTTTTGTCTTATGGTATCACTTATCTCTTGAATTCTGCCCTCGTGATCCAGTAGTTGTTTATCTCTCTTTTTCTCAGCTTCTTTATTTTCCATCAGTTGGTCTTCTATATCACTAATTCTCTCTCCTGCCTCATTTATCCTAGCAGTTAGAGCCTCCATTTTTTATTGTACCTCATTAATAGCCTTTTTGATTTTGACTTGTTTAGATTTTAGTTCTTTTATTTCTCCAGAATGGGTTTCTCTAGTATCTTCCATGCTTTTTTCAAGCCGAACTAGTATATTTAGAATTGTCATTCTGCACCCTAGTTCCAACATCTTACTAATGTCCGTATTGATTAGGTCCCTGGCAGTCGGTACTGCCTCTTGTTCTTTTTTTTTTTTGAGGTGATTTTTTCCATCTTGTCATTTGTGCAGAGGAGAAGAGATGAATGAGAGAACAAAATGCTAACAGGGTAACAACGACCCCAGAAAAATATACACTAAACAAATCAGTAGAGACCTGAAACTGGGAGAAAGGAAAGGGAAAGAAAGAGAAAAGAAAAAAAATAGAAAAAAAAAGATCTAAAAAAAAGAATATGATCAAATATGATCAGGCTGGTGAATAGATCAGTGCCACACACTAGATTCTGGGCATATTTTGGTCTGTTAGAAGAAAGTGCCTCCCAAAATTTTAAAGAAAAAAAAGCTTATATATGTGCAAAAATAAGGGTAAATATGTTGAAGGGATAGAATATGACTGTAAAGATGAAAATTATAAAAGGAATTGATAAGTTGGCTGAAAAAAGAAAGAAGAGAAATTAAAAAAAAAAGAAGGGAGAGAATGATCAGGCAGGAGACTAGAACAAAGCCATACACTAGAGATTTAGGGTATATTTTGGTCTGTTAGAAGAAACCGTATCCCAAAATTTTAAAAGAGAGAACAACTTATATATATACCAAAAATAAAGTTAACTTCTATGAAGGGATAGAATATGACTCTAAAAATGAAAAATAAAAAAGATTTTTTAAAAAAGGGATTGATAAGATGAAAAAGGGAAAAAGAAAAATGAAAAAAAAGAGGAAAAAAATAAAATTAAAAAGATTAACTTTGAAAGACTAAAGAATCGGGGGAAAAAGCCATGAATTCTATGTGCATTATTCCCCTACTGCTGGCATTCTGCCATTCTCATTGATTGGTAAACTTGGTCTTGGCTGGCTTTCTTGCTGATCTTCTGGGGGAGGGGCCTGTTGCCGTGGTTCCCAGATGTCTTTGCGGGAGGCAGAATTGCCCCGCCCTTGCCCGGCAGGGCTAAGCAATCAGCTTGGGTTTGCCCTCGGGAGATTTTGTTCCCTGCAAGCTTTCCATAAAGCTTTGGAGGATGAGAGTGAAATCTCCGCCCTGGAGGAGCTGAGAACTCGGGGCCCCACTCCTCAGTGAGCCCCCAGAGAAGAGCAGTCAGTCACTCCCATCTCCCTGGTCTCCGGCTGCACTCCGTGCTCATCCGGCCTGTAACCCAGCATTTCTATCTCCGGCACCCAACTCGGTGTGGAGTCTCCAAACCCAGCAGACCCCTGCTCCTGTGCTGTTCCTCTGGGGGGAAGAGGGGAGTCTCCCTGGATCTGCTGCTTGTTGGGTCCCTGCTGGAGGAACAGTGGCCTGACTGTGCTGCAGATCTCGGTTTATGGCAACCCTGAGCTGAGAGCCTGCTTCTTGGCTCCATCTCTGCAGCTGGCTTCCCCGCTCTGATACCTGGGAGCTCTGCTGCACTCAGGCACCCCCAGTCTTTGTGTGACCCTGAGGGTCCTGAGACCACACTGTCCTGCGAGGGTTCCACCCCCCACTTAGTCACTGGAGCGACCTCCCTCAGTGGAGCTGACTTCTAAAAGTTCCGATTTTGGGCTCTGCTGCTCTATCACTTGCCGGTAGCGGCTGATGGAGGCCCCCTCCCCCCACCGTCTATCTTCTTGAATATCGCCTTGGATTCACTTCTCAGCACATCCTACCTTCCAGAAAATGGTCGCTTTTCTGTTCAGAGAGCTGCTGCTATTCTTTTCTTCGATCTCCTGTTGAGTTCGTAGATGTTCAGAATGGTTTGATCGCTATCTAATTGAATTCCTGGGACTAGACAAAATTTAGGTCTCCTACTCCTCTGCCATCTTGCTCCTCCTCAGTGCTTGTATGTTCTATATAAAAAATAATTCCTCTGGGGCACCTAGGTGGCTCAATCGGTTAAGCATCTGCCTTCAGCTCAGGTAATGATCCTGGGGTCCTGGGATCAAGTCCTGCATTGGGCTCCTTGCTCAGTGGGGAGCCTGCTTCTCCTTCAGCTTACTGCTCCCTCTCTCTGACAAATAAAATCTTTAAAAAAAAATTCCTTTAAATTATTTCAATTTTTTCCCAATTTCTCTTAATAGTATTTTATAGTTTTTGTGTAGAAGACTTGCATATCTTTCGGTAATTTTATCCCTAGGTACTTTATATTTTTGACACTATTGTAGATAGTATTTTTTAAGCTTAATTTTCCAGTTGTTGTTATAGAGAAGAAAGATTAATTTTTGTGTATTGACTTTGTATATAGCAACTTGTTTTCCAATCAGGAAAACAGAAACTATTCCAAATATTTATACAGATGGAACTTAACACATAGATTTATAACATGGATGATAGAGGAATTGAGAATTAAAAGAGGAGAGGTAATGGGGTAACCCAAATTATAAAATAATAGTAAGATGCTCCCACTTCTGGACTGGCTGAAAAAGAAAGGAGGTAGTTTTACTGAAACCCAGAGACCAGCACCATTCAGCAGAAGTGGAACCACAGAGAGCCTATGCAACAGAAGCTAGAAAGACTAGTTGCTGGAAATGCCACAGAAAGAAGAGAAAGAGAGACAGAGAGAGACAGAGAGAGAAATACCCCTGATTTTCCTGCCACTCAGCCTACTAATATTTAGCCAGTGCCTTCCATTGGCTGAATGTATGTAGAAGCCAGGGGGCAAGAGAGATTGCAAAACTTTGTTCCCTTCTCTAGAGTATAGTACAGGGGAAAATGGGACACATCTAAGATGAATAGGTAGCTGACCAGCTTATGGATTACTGATAATTTCTCCCTTTCTATTTGACTATACACAATCCTATCTCTCACAAATAATGACATTTCTATTACTTCCTTTTCAATCCTTATAACTTTTCCTTATTTTCTTGCCTTGTTGCACTGGTAGATCATAGGTTCCAGACACCAACAAAGCATTCTGAGTTGCCCTGAGGTATTCCCGCATCTATTGGTAGGCTCTTGGACAGCTCAAGCCTGTCTGATAAGTCTCATTTTGTCTACCTCATTTTTAGAATTATAGACTCATAGGATTTCAGAGCTTGAAGGGATAAAGAGGCCATCTAATCCAGGAGTTGGCAAACTATAGCCCTTGGGCCAGATCCAGCCTACTACTTGTTTTTGTAAATAAATTTTTATGGGAACGTAGCAACACTTCTGTGATTGTGTAATACCTGTGCCTGCTTTTACGTTGTGTTGGCACAGTTGAGGAGTTGGACAAAGATCATGTGGCCCTCAAAGCCCCGCATATCTATTATTTCGCTCTTTACGGAATAAGTTTGCCACCTCCTAATCTAGTCCATCCTCTGCATTTGACAGGGAAATTGATCCCTACATGGTCACCCATGGTCACACAGCTGCGAGTGGCAGAGTGTGGATTAGGTCACAGACCTCGACTCCTAGACTAGTGTTTTTTCACTGCCTATATACTTAAAAGCCTCTCTCTGATCCGCACGAAAGTCTGTGTCATAGCTGGTGCTTATGCTGGACAGGATGAAGGTCCTAGAATGGAGACGGCCAGGGCCCGGACAGTCAGATGGAAGGCCAGCCTAGACGTGGTAGGGCAACGCTCCTGACTCTCATGGCCTTTCTCTTTTTCATGGATGAGAGCCTGATGATAATAGCTTTCTTTTTCCCTTGAATAATAAAGAAAAGAAAAGTACATAAAGAATGAGGTCCATCTCTCCTTGTTCATAGCCCTCTCCCCTACATGCAGTACCAGTTTAATGTTAGATTATGTTTACTGAAAGTACTAGACAATTTAAATTTGTTATTTTCAACTTGGAAGTATTGTGAGTGTTACCGTTTACTTGAAAGTTAGGATTTCCAAAGGACCTTGAATTATTATTTACTGTCCTTGTTGCCATTATTCACAGCTCCCTAGGCATAGAAAACATTTCAATTAAATTTTTAAGCCATGCTGTTTGGTGATGGATACAGGAAGAAATTTCTATTAAAAAAGACTGACGTCAAATTTACTTTTTTTCAATACTGAGGCCTCAGCTTTCTTCTCTTTGAAAAGGCATAAGCAATTATTAAAGAACATGTTAAATTATTTTACATTTTTCATTTTTCACACTCCTTACTCTCCCACATTCTCACTGTTTCTAATAAAACACAGGAGTCTTCAGATGGAAAGACTCATTCCAGGCTTCAACTTTGTCCTTGTCTTCTTGTTGTTTACCACTGCATTGTTTGGGGATGTTAAGTGCCAATTATCATAAAAGAGTATTTACTTAATTAGATATTCTCTTAATTGAGGACCTTTTAGTAAGAGTGACAAAGAACTTAATTTGGTTTCTATTAACCTAAACCTGTCATTTTTTTACTGCTCTGTAGGATAATTCTCTCTCTCTTTTTAAATATTTTATTGATTTGAGAGAGAAAGAGAGAGCATGAGTGGGGAGGAGAGGGAGAAGCAGGTTCCCCACTGAGCAGGGAACCCCATTTGGGCCTCGATCCCAGGACACCAGGATCATGACCTGAGCAGAAGGCAGATGCTTAACCAACTGAGTCACCCAGGGACCCGAGATAATTCTCTTTTTTTTTTTTCCAAATTCTTCCTGCTTTAATATCTTTGTAAAGCAGGAAAATTAAAAAACAGACAAATATTGGATTTATTTCTAAATTTTTGTTTATTTACAGAATTAAGGGAATAGTTGTTTTCTTTCTGTCTATGAGTACTTTGTTTTAGCACTGATCTATCTTTCCCCCTAGACAAACCAGGAGGAGATGTCTTAGTGATATGGAGGTAGATGGAGTGGGGGTACCTGCATGGTTTCACAGACCTCCCATAATATGTTCTGCTTGTCCTCTGAGCTATTTCCCTCAGTTATATCTCTCAAGGAAGAAGTGAGAAGAGACAATCTGGGTTGTTTGCTGTGTTATTTCCTAAATTGTGCAACTAGCAGTTCCACATTACATAAGACTTTTCATTATGTCATGGTTCCAAAAACTGGGCTCGATGATTTGCCTCAAAAAGAGGGGGAATGGGTACTATTGAGTTGAGCACAAAATCTAATGTCCTTTTCTCCCTGTTTCACATGGGTCTTCCAGAGCCAACAATCTGTATATTTGATTCCCCATTGACTGCAGAATGGGAAAGTCACAGGTTTTGCCCACTTATTACTAAAATGAGGCCACAGTTTTGTCCAAATTTCAATCATTTAAGATGTTGACTCCTTGACCGAAGACAATTTAGTTGGTTTTTCCTCCCGATGGTTCCTTCTTGTTGATTTTTGAGAATCCTCAATGCCTTATATATCTCTACAACTCTTAGTTCTGGTCATTGCCCACAGCTGCTGTTGGCAGAGGTAGGATGTCACATTATCTCTCCTGCAGAACTTAGAGCTCTCCTCAGACCTACAGCCCTGCCTCATTCAGTTCTCTCCTCCTCTCAGCACTGGTTCTGCAGGTGCCTCAACACTGCTGAAGCCAGGCATCCAAGAGCCTAGTGCCACTTTGCCACTCAACTGGAGGACCAAAGATCTGTAAATGGACACATGCAAATGGAAAAGGATGAGGTTTCTTTTATGCTGTACACCCACACCAGTTGTAATCTCTCCTGCAATATTACACTTTTCCCACTTGTCTTGATTGGGTAATTAACATTTGGGTAAGCAGCTCTGCTTAAGTTCTTGCTGGCTTCATGGAGGGTTTCAGCCAATTTGTCCATGTGATCATGACATTATGAGTGGAGGGAACATTCCTTCTATCTGAATGATGTCTTGTAGGATCCTGTAAGTGTCAAAGTACTCAGTGGTACTCTTTCAATTCAAAGTACTCTTTCAATTCATAAACTGCCATTCTCCCACCCCACCATTCCCATTACCCCTCCCCCCGTCCAGGGGGTTCACATGTATACAGAGCAGCTGGAACGAGACAAGTATAAGTATTCGTTAATTAAGAGGCATCTAAGAGAAGCTTGGGGATGGACTGGGACAAAAGGCAGGGTTAGGACTTTTGACTTGTAAGCAAGTGCTTAAAAAGTTGCCACCTTTGATTAACTTCTCTCTGTGTCTCGAAATTCTATATTCCTATGGATTCTTTTCATACTTTTTCACCACAATCTTAAAAAAGGATTGCCTTACTATGTTACCTTTAAAAAGGTGTCATTTTTGGAGAATGTACTTAGAGGGCAACTGTGGCCCTTTCTCATCCCCCACCCCAGTTATCTTCTGGACTACTCTGCCATATGCAGAACAAACTCCTATCTGTTTATCAAATTTGGTGCTGAAGTCTTGACTTTTAGGCCAAATTCCTTACTCCTATATGACCAGAAGTTCTTAATTTTTTAGTGCCATGGACCTCTTTGGCAGTCTGAATCCTGTGGACCTTTTCCAGGATAATATATTTAAGTGCATAATGTAAAATACAAAGGATTATAAAGGAGGTTAATTATAATGAAATACAATAACTGTAATGAAATATAGTTAACCAAATATTGTTTTAATTGTGCTTCTGTACACATTTAATAACAAGATCCAGTGGTGGCTCTAATAACCAATTTTGGAATGGTGATAAAATGACATTTTGAATTAACAGCAACAGCTATGATATGATATGAAAATATCTGTGTTTTCTGGTAGTGACAAAGTCAAAGATACTGCTAACGCTGCTTTAGTTTGTAATAGAAGGAAATGCTATGTTGCAGTTAAAAATTAGTGAAAATAAAGATACAATTTTTTTCCTATCCAAGTTCAAGGACTCCTTAGATTTGGAATTCATAATCTCTGGTTAATATGTGAGCTCTGTGCAGGGTTCCCATCGTCCTTTTTGTACTTTGCTCTTGGTCAAGTTCACTGCAGTCCATTTGAAATGCTGTAATAACTATGGCCCTTGAAGGGAATCAGAGTTTCTGGCCCCTTGATTCAAGTAGAATTTTTAGCCTCTTAGGAAACTAGAGGATATGAATGGATACATAGGGAGGGGGTGCTACTTGGTTACACGGATGCAAAGAATCCAACCCTCAAGGACAAATGGGGCCTGGAACAGTGGGAGGAGGCTTGTCATCCTCTTTTCTCTCTAGCAATATCTTAACCTAGCTAGGTCCCTTGTAGGATTTTAAGGCCTCTTGATGCTTCTATCCAGGCTATAGGGTAGCCAGGGACCTTACATAACCCCTATATCCCAACAAAACTGGATCTATTGATGTTTTCTCACCCATCCTTGTGCCTTCCCACCTCTGTGCCTTGGTGTGTACTGTCCCTTCTTCCCCTGACATGGCCCCCTTTCCATCACTCTCTGTCAAAACAGTTAGGATCTATTTCTTTTCCCTCATTAAATATTTTTTTCTCCAGCAAAGCTACCAACAGCTTCTGTTGTTAAGTATGTACTCATCTTATGATGGGAAAAATATGTAATATTTATTTTAGAACATTTACCAATCTTTTCAGGTCCCATTCAGATCCAACTACCTCCTTGAAGCCTCCCCTGATATTTTCAGTCCAAAAGGGATTCCCGTTCTGAATTCTCATTGCCTTCTCTGTGCTCATCACATTCTGGGTGGCAATAGTGTAGACATATTTATTGAATAAATAGCTTATCTTGTGTTGTTTTTTCACATTGTAACTCCTTTGAAGAGAATGCTTATGTGTTTACTTATTGCCATATTCTCCCTAGCATTTAGCCTAATGTCTTGCACATAATATCTTATTTTGTCATATTCCAATGAACTAATTTTTAATATGCCACATGGTAAGCACTTAAGAAAAAAACACTTATGACAACATTTTGACTGTAAGTGATGATCAATAACATTCTGATTGAATTAATATCAATTTGTCTTAAAAAAAAAGCCATTATTCACTATAATTAGAGCTATTCTGGCAGACTGGCCTCAGCCCAGACCTCCTGGCTATATACAACCAAGGAAAAATTTTTTTCCAATCAAATTGGTCAGGCCATTTGTTGGGCCATGTTAAGAAGGAAGGCATTTTCCCCCTGCCTACAGGTAGGGCTGTAATTCATCCCTACTCTGGGGACTCTACCATCTCAGATTGTGGTGGGAACACATGAGGGGTAGGTAGAGAAAACAGGAGCCTAACCTCTTTTCCAATGTAGCTCTTACCAAAGACTCGTTGTACTGGGATTATTGAATGTCTTCCCAGCTATAATTTAAGTTTTACTTTGATTCTCAGTCTTCTGTATATTTTACACATAACGCCCTCAGTCCAGTTTTTCTCAGAGAGGGTGAATGGACAAGGCAGGAGCAGGTCATTTCTAGGTCTCTGCCCATAACATCATCAGAATTTTGTCAACATCTTACCTCTAACTTCAACATCACAGAAGAGAACTATGATGGGAAGTTGGATTTTAGAAGATCATGAAAAATTACCCTATTTTATAATAATGATGGTAGGAAGTAATGTTTGCTGGCTCCAGACCATGGCAGGTTTGGGCTGGATTTTGAGATTTGTGCAGTAAAGGGAGATGCAAATGACATGAACTTTTCATGATGGCATCTCTCTTCCATGTTCAGTAATGAGGAGAGCAGATTGGGCTCACCAGGGTGGGTTGGCTATATTCTGATGAGGTGATAAGAATCTTTGCTTAGAGCTGCAAGTTCTGTATCCAGCTCTGTAGCGGCTGGTGGTGGTATCATTGTGGCATTTCCAGGTAACTCTGCTCTTGGTATGTACCTCTCTCAAATTCAATAAACCCTATGTTATTTCTCAGTTTATATTTCCTTTTGCTGGTGCTGTGACCTGGTTTTACCATTTATCCCACCAAATGACACGAATAAAAATCCATTAACGTAACAGAAAGCTGTAAGCACAGAGTATCCATGGCATGGTTTTGTAACATCTCAAATGTTTAGAACTTAAACTTTTTATACAACAAGCCATATTTTGGGCTCCCCCTTTTCGGAGCATTGTCTTTTCAGCAGTAAATAATATCATGGAAGTTAAGGATAGGTTAACCAGCTGGTAATATCTAGGGATTAACTCAGCAGTTTTTTTGAGTGAAAGTTTCTTAGAATTTCTTAAATATTTTATAAGCCTTTTTTTTCTTGTCCAACAATGCATTGTAGGAAGCAGGTGAAACAGAAAGGAGATTGTGGTTGGTAGAAAATGAGACATTGATCACCAAGGACATAATTTTCTTCACCTGCAATAATTTGTTTTAAGCTCAAAGACTTTTATATAAGTTCATGGGCCTTAAGTACTCCTACAGAAAAAAATATTTTGTTGAATTTCTGTTCTTGTCTTTTTTCCAAAATGAAGCTATAAGTGATTTTCAGAGTATTGGTAAAACTAGAGAACCAAATAGGGTGGGTGCTAGATATAAATACACTTGGCCCTGTAAGCTATTGAGTGGTAAGAAAACATTATTTGCCCACATTGGAATGGCTAAGTGGGAAAATAATGAGCTTTTCCCAGCTGGACTCTACAGAGAGTTAGTCAGAAAGCTCCAGATTTGTATATACAGTTGTCTTCTTCGTGTCTCCTGTTGGGTATTATTTTTTTTAAAAAAGAATTAAGATCAGACTCTGCAAAAACTGGAACTGTTCCTGGTTCTCCACGAAGAGCTTTTTTTCACCTTGGTGGGGGGGTGGAGCCATTGTTTTTGCTATGTTTTCTCTAAGGTGAACCAGGTGGCTCACATCCAAATCTTATCCCCTTCCTCCTCATGCAGCAGGCAGCTTTCATTTGGACTTTAATGATGCTTATATTTCACTACTTCTTCATCTGGGACTTTCTGGTGATGAGAAAAATTAGTTTACAAAAATGCAAGCAATTCTTGAAAATATTTTTGTTGTTTAAATTGTGTCTGTAACACTTTTCAGCCTTCCCCACATCCAATTCTAGTTTTTAAAGATACCCACTGTTAACCATTTGTGTCTATCTTTCCAGACTGTTTTCCCTGCATTTGCGTAGATGTACTCTTAAAACATTTTGAATTAAAATTGCATATTCTGTTAATAAACAATCATGTCATGTATATTGCTCTGCAAAATCTTTTACTTGACACTGTGTCTGGGTTATCTTTCCAACCAGTACATATAGGTCTACATCATTCTCTTTAACTCTTAAGTAATTTTCCTGGATCTTCTAATTAACCACCTACTAATTGATAATATTCAGGTTATTTCTCATTTTTACCATTACAGATATTACTGTATCAAACATCTATATAGATAGATTGGTTTTGGTACTTGTATAAAAATTTCTGTGAGGTAGATTTGTTGGATTTCACTTGATACTGCCCAATTGTTCTCTTTAGGCCTGTACCAGTTATATTCTCACTAATAATGTATTTCTATTGAATTTATCACCAGTAGTGGAATTGTAGGTTCCTACATAATGCATTTATATGTTTGAATTTAGATATTTCCAAAAAAGTGTTCCAAAATGTTTGTACCAATTTACATTCCTATCAGCAATACATGAGAGCTCCGGTTCTATAACTTTGCCAGTATTTGGTATTGTCACTTACTAAAATTTTTGTCATTATGGTAGCTGTGTTATGATATCTCACTTTTATTTTAATCAGCATTTTCCTGTTGACTAAAGCAGTTAATCACCTTTGCAGATGTCCATTGGCCATTGGGATACCCTTCTTTGTAGAGTTTCTGTTTGTCTTTTGCCCATTTAAAAAACAAATTAAATTAACTGTCTTATTCTTATTGATACATAGGATATAAGTGATTTTTAGAGTTATACACACACACACACACACACACACATACATATATGTAGTCTACTCTTTTGGTTGCCTTTTCATTGTTTTAAATAGGATATGTTGATGAACAGAAGTTTTAATTTTAATGTAATCCAATTTATCTGTCTCTTCCTTTGTGGTTAGTGCTTTTCATGCCTCGTTTAAGAAATATTTACCTGCCCTCAAGGTGATGAGGACATCTTCTACTTTATCTTCTAGATGTTTTGTCTTTCACAGAGATCTACAATCCACCTGGAGTTGTTTTTAGTGTATGGTATAAGCTAGGAGTCAAGATTTATTCTATTCTCTCTGAATATCCAATTGATGTAGCACCATTTATTAAAAAGACAATCTTTCACCCCCTGGCATATAGTGTTACATTTTTCATAAATCAGACGACTATGTAGGTCAACTCCCTAATCTATTCCATTAGTCTATATCTCTATCCCTGTGACATGAACATACTTTCTTAATTAATGAGCTTTGTAATAAGTCTTGATATCTGGTAGTATATCCTCCAATTTTATTCTTCAAAATTATCTGATCTATACATGACATTTTGCACTTTTTATAGAAGTTTTGGAAACAACCTTTGATTTTCTAAAAAAACCTATTGGAATTTTGTAACAGCTTTATTGAGGTATAATTAACATATAATAAACTGCCCATATTTAAAGTGTAATTTGTAAGTCCTGACATATGAAAACACCTGTGAAACCATTACCACAATCAGGATAATGAACACATTCATTACCCCCAAACTTTCCTTGTACCCCTTTACAGTCCCTCCATCCCATCCCCTTCAGAACCTCCATCCGCAGACATCCACTGATATAGATTATATAGATTTGTTTGCATTTTCTAGAATTTTATATAAAAAATGGAATCACACAGTATATACTTTTTCTTGGTCTAACTTCTTTCACTCAGCATATTTATTTTAAGATTCATCCATTCTGTTGTTGTTTATCAATAGTTCATCTCTTTTTATTGATGAATAGAATTCCATTATATGGATTTATCTATTCACCTGTTGGTGGATATTTGAGTTGTTTCCAGTTTTTGGCTATTGTAAATAAAGTTACTAAGAATGTTCATTGGCAAGTCTTTACATGGACAAACACTTTTACTTTTCTTGAGTAAATGCCTGAGAGTAGAATGGTTAGGTGATTAGTAGGTGTATGCTGAACTTTTTAGGAAACTGTGAAACTGTTTTCTGAAGTGGTTAGCCATTTTATATCTCCACCAACAATGTAGGAGAATTTCAACTGCTTGACATCCTCACCAGAACTTGGCATGGTCAGTATTTTTAATTTTAGGCATTCTAATAATGTGAAGTGATTTTAATTTGCATTTTCCTAATGATCAGTGATATTGAGAATCTTTTCATGTGCTTATCTGCCATCTATATATCTTATTTGGTAAAGTGTCTTTTCAAACAAATATTTTGTCTAGTTTTTATTGGTTTATTTTTGAGTTTTCAGAGTTCTTTATATATTGTGGTTCAAGACCTTATCAGATATAAGCTTTGCAATTATTTTTCCTTATTTGTGGCCTATTATTCTCTTAACAATGTCTTTTCAAGAGCAAAACTTCTTAATTTTTATGAAGTGCAATATATCATTTTTTTTCTATTATCAATCATACTTTCAGTGCTGTATCTAAGAAATATTTCTCCAATGCAAAGTCACAAAGATTTTCTTCTATAATTTTTGGAGTTTCAGTTTAACATTCAGGTCTACTATTCGTTTGAGGTAATATTTGTGTATGGTGTGGGATATGGATCAAAATTGATTTTTTGTACCAGTGATTATGCAATTTGTCTCTTGACATCAATATTAGACTCTCTTGATTGCTGTAGCTTTTTTTTTTTTTAAAGATTTTTTATTTTTTTTAATTAGAGAGAGAGAGAGTACAAGCGGGGGGAGCGGCAGGTAGAGGGAGAAGGAGAAGCAGGCTCCCTGCTCGGCAGGGAGCCCAACGTGGGGCTTGATCCTAGGACCCTGGAATCATGACCTGGGCCAAAGGCAGACGCTTAACCAACTGAGCCACCCAGGCGCCACTACTGTAGCTTTTTAATAACTCCTGAGTCTACATTTTTTTTTTTTTTTTTTTGCTATTCTAGGTCCTTTTCCACATGGATTTTTGAGTAAGCTTGTTAATTTCCAGCAAAAAGAAAACCACTTTCTAGAATCATAATGCAATTGTGATTATGTTGAATCTGTAGATCAATTTAGGGAGAATTGACATCTGAACAAAATGAGTCTTCTAATCCATAAACATGGTATATGGTATCCATTTATTTATGTATCCTTGAGTGTATTTTAGCAATACTTTGTCATTTTCCATGTACAAGTCTTACACACCCTTTCACAGGTTTTCCCCTAATTATTTTATATTTTTGATGTTACTGTAAGTGGTATTTTTTGTTAATTACAATTTCAACTTGTTCATTTCTAGTATATTAGAAATATAATTCATTTTATATATTGCTCTTTTTTCCCTGTAATATTGCTAAACACTTATTAGTTCTGATAACTTTTCTGGAGATTTCTTGGGATTTTCTACATAGATAAGCATGTAGTCTGCAATACAAAGAATTTTACTTCTTCCTTTGCAATCTGGATGCCTTATATTTCTTTTTCTTGCCTCATTACACTGGCTAGATTCCCCACTACAGTTTTGAACAGAAGCGGTGAGGATATACATCCTTTCTCTGTTCTTGGTGTTAGGAGGAAAGCATTTAGTCTTTCACCACTAAGATGTTAGCTTTAAGTATTTTGTAGATGCCTTTTATCAGGTTGTGGAGATTCTCTTCTATTCCTAATTATCTGAGTTGTTTTTTAATTTTTAAATCAGGAATAGATGTTGGATTTTATTAATGAGATAATCATGTGGTCTTTCACTTTTAGTCTGTTAATAGGGTCAATTATATTGATTTATTTTTGCCTGCTGGGATTTTGATCAGGATTCTATTAAATCTTTTTTTTAAGATTTTATTTTATTTATTTGAGAGAGAGAATGAGATAGAGAGAGCATGAGAGGGGGGAGGGTCAGAGGGAGAAGCAGACTCCCTGCCGAGCAGGAAGCCCGAATGCGGGACTCGATCCCGGGACTCCAGGATCATGACCTGAGCCGAAGGCAGTCGCTTAACCAACTGAGCCACTCAGGCGCCCCAGGATTTTATTAAATCTTAAAAAAATAAGGAGGATTAATATCTTTACAATAATAAGTTCTCCAGTTTATGAAACTTGATAATGTTTTGTGGCTTTCTGTGTAGAAGTCTCGCACATCTTTTTCTCTTCCTTCCCTTCTCTCTTGGTCTCTTTCTCTCCCTATCTTTCTTTCAAATCTTTTAAGAGTAGTTTGCCTACATACGTGTTAGAAAACATGTCCACATATTTTTGTTCTCCTTCCATCAAACAGTGAGTTATATATCTTCTCCCCTCAAATCTGGGCTGGCCTCAGTGACTTGGTTGTAACGAATAGAACGTGGCCGAAGTGATGCTGTGTTATTTTGAATGCTAGGTCAGAAAAGGCCAGATCTCATCATGCGTATTCTGTTTTCAGATCTTGACATTAACTTATCTTTCAGTGATTCAACCTCTACCATGGTGCCTAGCACTAGACTCTATAAATATGTTTAAAATAATTTTTCAAGTACTATCTCGCTATACCTCTGGGGACTTGATAAGGCCGGAAGTGTCGGGATGGGGATGGGACTAGGTGGAAGAGAAGAGGTGGAAGCAAACATTGTAAAGGAAATATTTTGATTACAATTTTGCATATGGGAAAACTAATACCTGGAGAGTTAAATTACTTGCCTGTGTAAGAGGCAGAGCCAAAATTGAAGACATCAGCAATCTTTGGCTTCAACATCCTTCCTCACTATGATTCTTAAAGCCAGGCTGAGCACCTCACTAAAGAGTATATGATTAATATGTCATATTTTCTCAGAAGATGTTTTATTCAAAGGTAATTAATTTAAATCTCAAAATATGCACTGTATATTATGGAGCAGATAATTTGCCATCATTGAAAAAGATAAAACAGGAGAATTCAAAGAAATATCATTCTTGCAGATAGTTGGTTTGGACGATAACTCCAAAGGCATCAAGTTACATCTTCTATTTTCATAGGAATTTTCAAGATTCATTATTCGGTGCTTTGTTACTTCTGATACAAGGAAACAATGAAGTGTTTTTGTGCCATGATTTGCAAGGGCACTGATTGTGCAATTCTAAGGATTACTAATACTCTTTTAGTATTAGTATCCTGGTATATACCACTGTGCTTATCACTTTTTCTCATTTATATTTACCACATTCCTACAAAGCAGGCAATATTATTATGATATTCTAGGTGAAGCACCTGAGTCTCAGAGAAGCTATATAATTTGCCTCATTTTCATAGGCAGAGCAGGGATTCAACGTCAGGTCTGTTTGCTTCCAAGGACTGTTCTCTTAACTCCTAATATTGTATAAGCAATGGTTTCTTGAACTGAAACTTGCTGTATAATTCATCAGGGTGGGAATATTAGTTGTAGATATGGGCAATACTTGACTAGGCTCAAGGATAGCCTGATTCTGCATTCCAACATGGTTGAAAACGGGACCATCTTGTACGGGTTGGATCTCTGATCTCCCTGGATAGAATTTGTAATTGCTTCAGAGTGCAATTCTCAGTTCCCCTCTGATTGGCCAGTTTGTTTGCAGTGAGGTATCATACCTATGTGCACATCTGCTCAGCCATCTGTAGTGTCAAATGTTGTCAATCATTCTTACCTCAGGGAAACCATGAGATTTTAGTTTTGGAAAATCACCATCCTGTGGAAGGATAGAACAGGTTGCCAGTGGTAAAGATATTTTAACAATGTGTCTTACTTTAGATAGATTCCTAGATATATAGATTGTATTCTTAAGATTTTAAGGTATACAAATAATCTCTCAGCCTGTAAAAGCAGTTTATTTTATGCTTACTGGATCACTAGGTCATAAGTTTTCCTTCCTATGACAGACTGTATTAC
Source organism: Callorhinus ursinus (assembly GCF_003265705.2). Lineage (NCBI taxonomy): Eukaryota > Metazoa > Chordata > Mammalia > Carnivora > Otariidae > Callorhinus > Callorhinus ursinus. The sequence goes on from NW_027397084.1 coordinate 15,669,024, forward strand.
CAAGTCTAACAGTCAAGTTTCTCAGACCAAATGAAACTGAAGTGTCACTGGGATATAATAAATTATTTAAGCCAACTCTGTGAGATCTCTGTTTTTGGTAGTTTTGATTGTGGTACAGAACGGGGGCTGGTGAAAAGGGGTATAATGAGCCATAACACTGCTGGTAATTCAGTAGTTTCTCAACAAGGCCACCAGTTTAGTGAGGTGGTAAGTGTACTAGTTGGTGATTTGTTTCTTCAAAAGAGCTAAAACTATTGCCCATACCATCCCCACACTACTTCTATTATTACCAAGCCAATGCGTTTTGAATAACTTTATTTTATTTTATTTTTTAAAAAGATTTTATTTATTTATTTGACAGAGAGAGACACAGCAAGAGAGGGAACACAAGCAGGGGGAGTGGGAGAGGGAGAAGCAGGCTTCCGGCAGAGCAGGGAGCCCGACCTGGGCCTCAATCCCAGGACCCTGGGATGACGACCTGAGCTGAAGGCCGACGCCCAACGACTGAGCCACCCAGGTGCCCTGCATTTTGAATAACTTTATGTCCCATATCTATCCAATCAACCCAGACTGATTTTTCACAGTTATTTGAGCCCTATATCACAAATGTTGAGGGTCAGTGTCCATAGGGAGATTTTGTTCTAACTTATAGTGATGATTCTCAAAATTGAAGGAATTAGACAGGGTCAGGAGCCCCAGGGCTACTTCTTGTTCCAGATTTGCAGTTTGGGCTCATTCGGATGTATTTTCATTATATCCTGCTACCTTTGTGGACAGAACTCACAGCTTGGGGTTATATAAATGGAAACTACTCTGGTGACATGATGTGACCTTCCTTTTCAAACCTGGCCCTTTTCCCAGTCTCAGTGAATGGGGCTGTCATCTACCCAGTGACTCAGGCCAGAAACCTGGGAGCTATCCTGATACCTCCCCTATTCCGCACACTGTTTTCAGTCCATCATGAGGTCCTTCTATTTAATTCTGAAATAGCTCCTTACATGGCCCCCCTTGCATGTTCTTGCTCCCCCCCATCAGGATTCTCCACACTATAACCAAAGTGATATTCTCAAAAGTTATCTATTAATGATTAATTAATCTCATTAATATGATTTTAGTGCCTACTGTATGTGAGGGATGCAGTGTGGAAAAAGGTAGATAAAGTTCTTTCCTCACAAAAATGCAAAACAATTTGTGTCAGGCTCCCAACACCCTCTCCCCAACTCCCCACCACGTCGTGTTAAAACACGTCAATAGATTAATAATTGTTCTGGGATTAAAAACCAAAATATTTCCAATGGCATTTGTAATTAGGTCCCTATTTTTCTAGCCACACTTTTTGTCAACATTCACTTCACTTTAACCACACAGCCCTGTTTCTAAATAATGCCATCTGCCCTGCCACTTTCACAGCCTTTGCATATGCTCTACTTTTTGCCCAGAATACTTTCAGCCTCCACTACACATCAGCCATCCCTCATGTCTCAGTTCAAGTGTTCTTCCTTTAGGAAATCCTTTTCATAGCCACCAGATGAGCCCACATCCTTGAATTCTATGCTTTCATGGTACAATGAAAATTCCTTCTGTGGCAGCCATCATGGTTATTCTTTAAGAGTAATTGATTAATGACTTAACCCCCACAAGTCTTTAAGCTCTGCGAGTTTTTGGTTCACCATTTGTAGCCCCAGAGATCAGCATATACTATGGGAAATAAGGGCTCAAAATGATATTTTTAGAATAAATCATTGTTTAAGCAAATGCACAGACTGGGTCTTATAGGGTGGGCCTTCACTTGCTAATCCAGTCTTGGGTTGGCCACATAACACTGATGATGTTTGACAGCACAGGCTCTTACACTAAATATATCCAAGAAGTAATTCCATCTCCTCCCTTTATTAGCAAATTATTCATTCTCTGAAGTCCTCAGTTTTGGCACCAGTTTCAAGGGGTTGTTGTAAGGATTAAACGGAACAATGACAAAAACCTGTTGGCATAGGTGACTGGTCTGTGGTAAGCACTCAGTAAGTGATAGTTAAAATAATAACAGTAAATCATTGTTGCTTAGCATGGCCTCTGTCTGCACCCATAAAGTAATAGTACTTGGCCTTTCCTGTTGTCAGTGAGCTCTATGTAAAGGACGTGTTCCCTTGGGAGAAGGGTTCAGAATTCCAAAGTGTCATTTTTCTTAGTATTTGGGGCTCCACTTCCATTCAGGAGGATTGGAAGCTATTGAGACAGAGACTGCTCTTTCCCCCAAGTATTTATTCTCTCCTGTTGTAATAATAGAATGTTTAAGGACACACACTACCCAGAAGAAAGTCTACATTTAACTGTCATCCTTGCACATGGGTGTGTCCATTTGGACTAAGTTCTGGCCAATGGGACAATGCCTGTGGCAATTGTGGGAATGTCCTCCAAGAGACAGCTGGCATATGCCCCTGTCTTTTTTATTATCTTCCCTTTCCTTCTACAGTTTGGTGGGAATGCTGGGATGATGGCTGAACTTGGAGATTCCACCTTGAGTTATAAGGTAACCATGGGAATGGAGGCCATGCAAGGCAGAGCTGCAAGCTAGAGCCTAGATTTCCAAGGCCTTTTTAGGTAGAACTTTGCTCAGTGGAGCATAGCCTCCCCATGACTCTGGACTATTTCCCTCTCAACTTTGACGTTGGAGACAAACAAACTTCTGTCTTGTTCAGACCACTGTCATAAGTTTTATTCACAGCTTAAACTAAATCTTTGCCAACACAAGTCTGTACTATACAAGACATGAAAGGAACAAGAATCTTCTTGTCTTCTTCCCAAGCCTTGTGAGGTATTGATTCTGACATCTCTTTACCTCTGAGACTCATGAGCATAGTGTAGTGTTCAGACTCCAGCTCTATAAAGGCCTAAAGAATCATTCTATGCTTTTCCAGGTCCATGTCAGAGTCCCAGTACATTATTTGGCTTATTGAGCCATTCATTCAAAATCAAGTATTTGTCCATTTGCACTATGGAGCAGGCACTGTTCGGGGTTCCTCGGGAACATCCATAAGCTAAGCACCTGAACTGAGTTCCATTTGAATAGATTTCTCTTACTTTTGAGGACTTCCCTGTTCTCTGTAGGAGTGACAGTTATGTTTTTAGTTGCTATTTTAACCTCAATTAGTTTTTGGTTTTAGAGGGAATTCTATGTTTTATGGAGAGACTTATAGTTAATATGGGCCTTTTCTTTAGCTTCTAATGTTTGTGAAGACAAATGAAAAATGGCTTTCATGATATTTTACAGTCAGAAATTTGGTCATCACAGATTGAGAGGAAGCTTGGGTCATAGGTCATAGATAATGCATGTCTCATCTGGACAGGCATTTCTTCCTCTGTCCTTGCCGTAATGTAGATCAGCCACTCTGGAGTATAGAGATGGAGAAGCCATGTGATTATAGCCAAGGTGACAGGCCACAGCTCCCAGGTGGCTCACCAAGGACACACAGGCCACATGGTTTTTCCTCCTTTGGGTTCAAGTCCTAGTCAGCTTTTAATGACTTTGGGCAGAAAGTCCACAAAAGAGGACCTCTGCTTCTTCTTGCTTAGCCTTTGCCATTCCACACCAGCCCCAAAGAGACCATGCTTATCTTAAATATCTTGGTACCCAGGGTTAATACAGTAACCTGATGTTCTTTTTCATTTTTTAAAAATATGTATGCATGTATGTATGTATTTATTTATTTATTTGAGAGAGAGAACACAAGTGGAGGGAGAGAGAATCTCAAGCAGACTCTGCGCTGAGTGTGGAGCCAACACAGGGATCTATTCCATGACCCTGAGATCATGAACTGAGCTGAAACCAAGCCAAAAGCACCATCCAGGTGCCCTACTCTTTTTCATTTTAAAGGAACCAAACTCCTCTACTCTTGATGCCTTCAACTGTTGTTTATCCAGTGATGACAACTCAAGTGTTGGCTGTATAATAGTCTCAAATATTTCGTTGTTTCCTTTTCTAATTCAAGCAGATAGTGCACCTTGTTTTTCTTTGCCTCAGAGAAAGAGGATTCTTGTTCTTTTTTTTTTTTTTTTAAGATTTTGTTTATTTATTTGACAGAGAGAGAGAGAGACAGCGAGAGAGGGAACACAAGCAGGGGGAGTGGGAGAGAGAGAAGCAGGCTTCCTGCCGAGCAGGGAGCCCGACACGGGGCTCGATCCCAGGACCCTGGGATCATGACCTGAGCCGAAGGCAGATGCTTAACAACTGAGCCACCCAGGCGCCCCCCTGTTCTGTTTTTCAAAAGCATAAATTATTGAGTAGGATAGGATTGCCAGAGAGAAGAAGATTATATGATTATTCTCAGCACTGTGATCATACCCAAGATATGGCAGGACTCAGAGAGGCTGCCTCATAGAATACCAGAGAACATGGCCCCATAGTTCCCCAGGAAGCTGCCCTGTCCTTGAGTGGCTCAGAAGCAGCAGACCAGGGAACCTGATAGACCACATAGGTAGGTGCAGGATGACTTAGAAGTGACCCCTGTGGAGGGATGACCAATGACAAGAGCCCCCATCAATGTTGGGCACCCACTATGACTTAGCACTGGCAAGTGTTAGAGAGCATGCACAGGGGAAGCCCAAAGAATGAGCCTGGTAGGGGATGGGAGCTTGCAGTTGAAATTAGGTAAACTATAGAAAATCAAAGCAGGTGTTATTTATTGCACACCTGTTTGTGTACTAAAGTATAGTGGATAAGAGTGCAGGCTCAGAACTGGCTCTGCTGATTAGTGGCTATGTGACTTTGGTCACATAGTATCACATGGTGATACTCTCTGAAGACAGCAGTAAACATCTAGGTATTTTAGCTCCTTCCCACCCCCCCACCTTTTTTTTTTTTTTTTTTTTTTTTTTTTAGTTAAGAAGGAAGTGAGGTCTATCTTTAATAGCAGCTGCAGAAATGATTAAAGTTTAGGAGGACAGTTGGACGCAAAGCCTTCCATAGAGATACTTAGTATGTTGTGAGGATATGGCTGATTATGGCTTAATCTCCTAAATGGATTCTATGCCTTATTTTTAAAAATCTGCTTTGTTATTAAGAAGTGTATTTAAGATCTGGTTGCCATTGTCATGTTCTCACCCCGCACTTTTGATAAACTGTCAAGTATGCTGTGAGAGAGAGAGAGAAGAAGATTGGGTGGTGAAGCAGAGGGATGGTGCAGATGGTTGGGATCCAAAATACAATTCAAATAGATACGTCTTATTTTAAGAGACAAGGGAAAGTCTTCAAATGGACTCTTTCCACTTGAGATTTCAATAAAGCACTATATAATTGTGTAGTGGATGGAAGGATATAACAGTAAGCAAAAGGGGAAAAAAAATCTGTTTACAAGGAGCCTACATTCTACTGATGAGTGAAAGACAATGAATAATATAATGTGTGTATTTGCGTGTGTGTGTGTGTGTATATATATTCACACATAAATACACACAATGTGTGTAGGTATTTATACACACATACGTTACACATATACATATATGTATATTATATATACGTATGTGTTTACTTAATGTCAATGTATGCATATACGTATTTGTCTATATTACCTGGTATTAAGTTTACTATGGAGAAAAATTTCCAGGAAGGTTGGCTAGATATGTTGGAGGATGATGCTTATAATTTTAAATAGGCTGATCCGTGCCTCCCTTAGGAGGTGGCATTTCAGCAAAGATTTGAAACAGGGAAGAGTGTTAGCCATGCAGATGTTTGAAGATGATTCCAGGCAGGAGGGAAAGGAAGTGCAAATGCCCTGGGTGACATGGTCCTGGGAATAGCAAGGAGGTCAGTGTGGTTAGAGTAGTGAGTGTGAGAGGGCGAAACAAATCATAGGAAGATAACGGGGCAAACGGACTGAGTAGTGCCTTGACAGCCATCTTAATGCCTTTGGATTTTTATTTTGAGTGAAACAAGAATTCACTGAAAGGTTTCAAGCAGAGGAGTGAGATGATATATCTTCTATTTTAACTATATCTCTTTGGCTGCTGTGTTGAGGACAGCCTGAGGAAGAGCAAAGGCAGAAGCAGGAGACCACTAGGAGGCTGTTGTCATGATAAAGGGAAAAGAAAATGAGTGAGGTACAGATGATAGAGATGAAGGTGGTGAGAAGTGGTCTGGCTCTGGGAACTTCCTGTGAAGATAGAGCCAAAGGAATTTGCTGATGTTTGGGTTTGTAATGCAAAAGAACAAAATGCCAAGGATGACTTCAGGCTTTTGGCCCAAGCAGCTTCTTTTTCTCATTGTGTTACGTCCCTTTGTATTCTAATAATTTGTTTTGCCTCAAAATCTGTTATAAATAAATTATGCTGCTAAAGTATTTGCCTTTTACTTTCAATCTTTCTTGGCCTCTTTTACCAGTTTATTGTTGGCTTTTTTTTTTTTTTAAATCCAGACTCAGATTTTCTAAATTCTACTAGGTTAGTCTATTTACATTTACAATGATTAATGTTATTTTATTTCTGTCACCTTATTTTGTGCCTTCTCTAGATCATGTTTTTCTTTTGCTTCTTCCCCCCTCCCCCCATTTCCTACTGTATTGATGACTTTTCTTTATTCCTTTATTTTCCTCTAGTGCTGTGGAAGTTATATATTTTATACTTTTTTTTTTAGTAATTATCCTTACACTTTTAACATACCTTATTTGACTTAACAAAGTCTATATAGGTAATCAGTATTTCTCTGCTATTCCTAAAACATATCAGGACGGAAAATGCTTATACTCCAATCCTCCCTTCTATTTTATATATTTAGTTTTGGTATTTTGTCTTAAACTTTTCATAAGGAATTTTCCACATATTCAGAAAAGCATAGAGAAGAGTAGATTACATCTCATGTACTCTGCTCAGCTTTAATAATTATCAGTATATACCTATCCTGTTTCATATATACCTCTTCATTTCCATTCACCCCTTCCCCTTGTCATTGGATATTTTAAAGCAAATCTCAGACATTATATTATTTTAGGTGTAAATAACTGTATATGTTTTCTTAAAGATAAAGGGTCCACTATTTTAGTTCCATCAAGTTAGTTATTGTTACTGTTTTACAGAGCAATACCTGTTTAGATTTACCTGCATGTTCACCAGTGTTATTGCACATCTTTGCATCTTACAATCCATTCATTCATTTCAGTTCCAGTTTCCTTCTTCCTAAACTACATGTTTTAGTAGCTCTTTCAGCAAAAGTGAATGGTGTAACTCTCTGTGAATTCTCCGAGTCTTTGTCTCAATTTTTGTGTGTGTGCTCCCTGTTGAATAATATTTATCTGGAAATAAAATACTTGGCTGACAGTTATTTTTCATAACATTTTGAAGTTATTTCCCCATTGCCTTCTAATGTCTATGGTTGCCTTTGTGAGATCAGTCATCAATCTAGTTGTTGTGTCTCTCATGTTCTGTCAGTTCACTGCTATGCGTGTAGCCGTGGATTTTTTTACCTTGTTTATCTTGAACTTCTTGAAGCTAAGAATGCATAGATGTAATCAATTCTAAAAAATTCTCAGCTATTATCTCGTTAAATATTTCCTCTCTCCCATTCTTTCGATTCACTTCTCCTGGAAAGTCCTATTTAAAATATATTGGATTTTCTTAGTCAGTTTTCCATGATTTTTCATTTGTCTTTTATGACTTCCATATTGAGGATGCAGTAATTTTTTCAGATCTGTCTTTCAGTTCTCTGATTTTCTTTTCAACTGTAGATTTCATTTCTCAAAGTTTTATTTGATTTCTTTCCAGAAAGTTACTGACTACCTATTTATTTTCCCAGTAAAATAGGTGATTGATTCCTTCTCTTATCACTTAAAAAATGCTGTTTTTACATTCTCTTTCAGATCATCTTTCAGTTATTTCATGGTCTTGCTGCTCTAACCTCTTGTTTGTGTCTATTGACTCTTTCCCAATGGCATTTCTCCCTAAGTAATCATGACTCAATTTAGGGGAGGCTTATTATATTGCTTTTGGTTTTTGATGGAAATCCCCACTTGAAGCCTACAATGGGGAAGAATTCCTCCAGAACAGTTTTGCATTTCCTTTTGCAATATGATCCACGGGCACCACTGAGCCAAGATTGATTTTTATGGTAATTTCTCAGTTTAGAGGTTCCCAGACCACACAGGTAGAAGCAATTAAGATTGTTAAAACTGTGGATGCGGGAGGGGGGCAGAGCAAGATGGCGGGGGAGTAGGAGACCTGGGTTTCCTCTGGTCTCAGGAATTCAGCTGGATAGGGATCAAACCATTCTGAACACCTACGAACTCAACAGGAGATCGAAGAGAAGAATAGCAACAACTCTCTGAACAGAGAAGCGACCACTTACTGGAAGGTAGGACATGCGGAGAAGTGAATCCGAGGCGCTATTCGGGAGGAGAGACAGTGGAGGAGGGGGCCTTCGTCGGTCACTTCTGGCAAGTGCTAGAGCCGCGGAGCACCAAATCGGAACTTTTAGAAGTCGGCTCTGCTGAGGGACGTCGCTCCAGTGGCTAAGTGGGGGATGGAACCCTCGCGGGACAGTGTGGTCTCAGGACCCTCGGGGTCACAGAAAGACCGGGGGTGCCTGAGTGCAGCAGAGCTCCCAGGTATCGGAGCGGGGAAGCCGGCTGCAGAGATGGAGCTGAGGCGCGGGCTCTCAGCTCGGGGTGGCCATAAACTGTGATCCGCGGCCCAGTCGGGCCACTGCTCCTCCAGCAGGGACCCAACAAGCGGCAGATCCAGGGAGACTCCCCTTCCTACCCCCAGAGGACCTGCACGGGAGCGCACCGCAGGGATCTGCTGGGTTTGGAGACTCCACACGGGGTCGGGTGCCAGGGATAGAAACACTCGGTCACAGGCCGGGTGAGCAGGGAGTGCGGCCGGAGACCGAGGAGACGGGAGTGACTGCTTTTCTCTGGGGGTGCACTGAGGAGCGGGACCCCGAGTTCTCAGCTCCTCCGGGTGGAGATTGGGAGGCCACCATTTTCACTCTGGTCCTCCAAAGCTGTACTGAGAGCTTGGAGGGAACAAAAGCACTGGAGAGCAAACCTGAGCAGATTGCTTAGCCCGGACCGACAAGGGCGGGGCAATTCCGCCTCCGGCAAAGACATTTGGGAACCACGGCAACAGGCCTCTCCCCCAGAAGATCAGCACGAACAGCCAGCAAGCCAAGACCAAGTTTACCGATCAAGGAGAACGGGAGAACTCCAGCGATAGGGGAATACTGCACATAGAATTCATGGCTTTTTTACCATGATTCATTAGTTTTTCAAAGTTGATTTTTTAACTGTTTTTTTTTCCTTTTTTTGAATTTTTCTTTTTCCCTTTTTCAACCAACATCTTATCAATCCCCTTTTAAAAAATTTTTTTATTTTTCATTTTTTAGAGTCATATTTTATCCCTTCATAGTAGTTACCCTTATTTTTGGCATATATATATAAGTTGTTCTCTCTTTAAAATTTTGAGATACAGTTTCTTCTAACAGATCAAAATATACCCTAAATCACTAGTGTATGGCTTTGTTCTAGTCTGCTGCCTGATCACATTCTCTCCCTTTTCTTTTCTCTTTTTCTTCTTTGTTTTTTAATCTTCTTTCTTCTTTCTTTAATCTTCTTCTTCTTTCTTCTTTCAAACAACTTCTTATCTTATCAATTCCTTTTATAAAATCTTGTATAATTTTCATCTTTACAGTCATCTTCCATCCCTTCATTGTATCAACCCTTATTTTGTACATATATGTTTTTCTTACTTTAAAATATTAGGAGGCACTTTCTTCTAACAGACCAAAATATGCCCAAAATCTAGTGTGTGGCACTGATCTATACACTAGTCTGATCATATTCTGGTTTTCTTTTTTTTTGTATTGTTCTGTTTTTGTTTTTATCTTTTTCTTTTTTCTTTTTTTTTTCCCTCTTTCTTTTTTCTTTCTTTCCCTTTCTATTAGCCTGGTTTCAGGTCCTTTCTGATTTGTATAGAGTATATTTGCTGGGAACGTTGTTAACCTGTTAGCATTTTGTTGTCTCATTCATCTATTCTCCTCTGGACAAAATGACAAGATGAAAAAAAATCACCTCAGCAAAAAGAACAAGAGGTAGTACCGTCTGCCAGGGACCTACTCAATACGGACATTAGTACGATATCGGACCTAGAGTTCAGAATCATGACTTTAAAGATACTAGCTGGGCTTGAAAAAAGCGTGGAAGTTATTAGAGAAACCCTTTCTGGAGAAATAAAAGAAATAAAATCTAACCGAGTTGAAATCAAAAAGTCTATTAATGAGGTGCAATCAAAAATGGGGGCACTAACTGCTAGGATAAATGAGGCAGAAGAGAGAATCAGTGATATAGAAGACCAAATTATGGGAAATAAAGAGGCTGAGAAAAAGAAAAAGAAACAACTACAGGATCACGAGGGCAGAACTCGAGAGATAAGCGATACGATAAGATGAAACAACATTAGAATAATTGGGATCCCAGAAGAAGAAGAAGGAGAGAGAGGGGCAGAAGGTATATTGGAGCAAATTATAGCGGAGAACTTCCCTAATGTTGGGAAGGAAACAGGCATCAAAATCCAGGAGGCACAGAGAACCCCTCTCAAAATCAATAAAAATAAGTTAACACCCTGACATCTAATAGTAAAACCATGACCAAGTGGGATTTATCCCTGGGCTGCAAGGTTGGTTCAACATCCGCAAATCAATCAACGTGATACAACACATTAACAAAAGAAAGAACAAGAATCATATGATCCTCTCAATAGATGCAGAAAAAGCATTTGACAAAGTACAGCATCCTTTCTTGATCAAAACTCTTCAGAGTATAGGGATAGAGGGTACATACCTCAATATCATAAAAGCTATCTATGAAAAACCTACAGCGAATATCATTCTCAATGGGGAAAAACTGAGAGCTTTTCCCCTAAGGTCAGGAACGTGGCAGGGATGTCCACTCTCACCACTGCTATTCAACATAGTATTAGAAGTCCTAGCCACAGCAATCAGACAACAAAAAGAAATCAAAGGCATCCAAATCGGCAAAGAAGAAGTCAAACTCTCACTTTTTACAGACGATATGATACTGTATGTGGAAAACCCAAAAGACTCCATCCCAAAACTGCTAGAACTCGTACAGGAATTCAGTAAAGTAGCAGGATATAAAATCAATGCACAGAAATCAGTGGCATTCCTATACACCAACAACAAGACAGAAGAGAGACAAATCAAGGAGTCGATCCCATTTACAATTGCCCCCAAAACCATAAGATACCTAGGAATAAATTTAACCAAAGAGGCAAAGGATCTGTACTCAGACAACTATTAAATACTCCTGAAAGAAATTGAAGAAGACACAAAGAAATGGAAAAACATTCCATGCTCATGGATTGGAAGAACAAACATTGTGAAGGTGTCAATGCTACCTAGAGCAATCTACACATTCAATGCAATCCCCATCAAAATACCATCCACTTTTTTTCAAAGAAATGGAACAAATAATCCTAAAATTTGTATGGAACCAGAAGAGACCCTGAATAGCCAGAGGAATCTTGAAAAAGAAAAGCAAAGCTGGCGGCATCACAATTCCGGACTTCCAGCTCTCTTACAAAGCTGTCATCATCAGGACAGTATGGGACTGGCACAAAAACAGACACATAGATCAATGGAACAGAATAGAGAGCCCAGAAATGGACCTTCAACTCTATGGTCATCTCATCTCTGACAAAGCAGGAAAGAATGTCCAATGGGAAAAAGACGGTCTCTTCAACAAATGGTGTTGGGAAAATTGGACAGCGACATGCAGAAGAATGAAACTGGACCATTTCCTTACACCACACACAAAAATAGACTCCAAATGGTTGAAAGACCTAAACGTGAGACAGGAGTCCGTCAAAATCCTAAAGGACAACACAGGCAGCAACCTCTTCGACCTCAGCCGCAGCAACTTCTTCCTAGAAACGTCGCCAAAGGCAAGGGAAGCAAGGGCAAAAATGAACTATTGGGATTTCATCAAGATAAAAAGCTTTTGCACAGCAAAAGAAACAGTCCACAAAACCAAAAGACAACCGACAGAATGGGAGAAGATATTTGCAAATGACCTATCAGATAAAGGGCTAGTATCCAAAATCTATAAAGAACTTCTTCAACTCAACACCCAAAGAACAAATAATCCAATCAAGAAATGGGCAGAAGACACGAACAGACATTTTTCCAAAGAAGACATCCAAATGGCCAACAGACACATGAAAAAGTGCTCAACATCGCTCGGCATCAGGGAAATCCAAATCAAAACCTCAATGAGATACCACCTCACACCAGTCCGAATGGCTAAAATTAACAAGTCAGGAAACGACAGATGTTGGCGGGGATGCGGAGAAAGGGGAACCCTCCTACACTGTTGGTGGGAATGCAAGCTGGTGCAACCATTCTGGAAAACAGTACGGAGGTTCCTCAAGCAGTTGAAAATAGAGCTACCCTACGATCCAGCAATTGCACTACTGGGTATTTACCCCAAAGATACAAATGTAGGGATCCGAAGGGGTACGTGCATCCCAATGTTTATAGCAGCAATGTCCACAATAGCCAAACTGTGGAAAGAGCCAAGATGCCCATCGACAGATGAATGGATAAAGAAGAGGTGGTATATATACACAATGGAATATTATGCAGCCATCAAAAGGAATGAGATCTTGCCATTTGCAACGACATGGATGGATCTGGAGGGTGTTATGCTGAGTGAAATAAGTCAATCAGAGAAAGACATGTGTCATATGACCTCACTGATATGAGGAATTCTTAATCTCAGGAAACAAACTGATGGTGCTGGAGTGGTGGGGGGGGGGAGGGAGGGGGTGGCTGGGTGATAGATATTGGGGAGGTATGTGCTATGGTGAGTGCTGTGAATTGTGCAAGACTGTTGAATCACAGATCTGTACTTCTGAAACAAATAATGCAATATATGTTAAAAAAAAAAAGAAGAAGATAGCAGGAGGGGAAGAATGAAGGGGAGTAAGTCGGAAGGGGAGATGAACCATGAGAGACGATGGACTCTGAAAAACAAACTGAGGGTTCTAGAGGTAAGGGGGGTGGGGGGATGGGTTAGCCTGGTGATGGGTGTTAAAGAGAGCACATTCTGCCTGAAGCACTGGGTGTTATGCAGAAACAATGAATCATGGAACACTACATCAAAAACTAATGATGTAATGTATGGTGATTAACATAATAAAAAAATGGAAAAAAAAAGATTGTAAAACTGTAAGACTTACAAATCCAGGGGCACCCGGGTAGCTAGGTGGCTTAAGCGTCATCAGACTTTTGATTTTAGTTCAGGTCTTGATCTCAGGATCCTGGGATCAGCCCTCTATTGGCTCTGTGCTCAGCAGGGAGCCCGCTTGAGATTTCTTTTCTCCCTCTCCCTCTGCCTCTGCCCCTCCATCTGTTCATTCTCTCTCTCTAAAATAAATAAAATCTTTTTTTTTTAATTGATTAGGGAATACTTTTCTTTCTGTTTTTAAAAATCTTGAGTCCACAGTTAGGTAAGTTTCCCTGTTTTTTACTATCTAGAATATCTTGACTAATATATAGCTTCCAGTGGAGCAGTAAAAATCAGACATGACTGGGTCAGACTCTACTCATGTATAAAACAATCCCTTTGGAGTGAGTTGTGTCCTCCAGGAAGTTTTAGTCCCTTCTTCAGTCAACTGGGACACCATTCAGGGCATGGAAGCAGTAATCAACTAGTATCCTGAAGGCAGTGCTAAGTGAATATTACATAGCAGCATGTGATAGGATTTGAAATTGTCAGGCAAGATATCTTTATGACAAAAATCACTTAACAGGGCTGGCCTTAGGCAAGATTATGAAATAGGCAAGGTTGGTCTTTGTTTCTTTCCCTCCACACCACTCAATGCCAAGCTCTATAGTCACCCCAGGGCAGAAGTCCTGCACCTTGTTCCTGGAGAATGTTATTATTTACCAGCTGCCCCTGTAGAAACACCAGCTGATAAGAATTCTCACTACACATCAATCAACAGAGGTCCTCGAGGTAGGTGCATTTTAATAGGAGTCTTCTAAAGACTAAAAAGGCTTTGGAACATGAAGGGATGGATTTTTAGGGGAAATTAAAGGTAATAGAGGAGATAGAAGGGGGGGGGACTTTTCCAGAGCATCCATAATCATATTTAAATAAACTGCTGCTTTCTCATAAGAATGATTAAGCTTTTGAGATTTATGTAGAAATTCTGAGCATCACTTAGAAGAACTGTAGTGTACTTGCATGTACTATATCCTTATTTTAAGTTATTGAGCATCTCTCATTTCTGAGATACTGGCCTTGTCACTCTAGCATACATTAGTACTTCAGTGAAGGCTCATATTTATCCTCTGACATAAATAATCTCATTTACAGATGAGGTAAGGAGGTTGTATGAATCTATCAAATGAGTTGTGAAGGAACACATTTCCATACCATTCACATGGGAAACATTACCAGGTGTTTCCTACTGATCATGAAAAATGCCAGTGTCATTTCCGGGGTAGATTTTTGTGGTGAACTGGGAACTGAGGACTTCTGTACCTCTGTGTTCGAGGTCCCAAGGGATTCTGGCAAGATAAACAACCTAGGGTGGGGAGGGGGAAGTTATTGTGGTTCATTTAACATATTTCTTGTCATCTCCACTGCTAGCTATTACTAGTCTAGTTCTGAAAAGAATGGGTTGTAATTATATGTGTGTATGTGTGCATGCATATATGTGGCTATGTGTATGTATGGGCATGTGTGGATATCTATATATGAATTTTTGAGTTGCTGTTTGCAGAGTCTTGGCCAATTGAGTACAATGGCTTTTAACCCGTCCCAAGTAGTGTTAAAAATGGTTAGCATTACCAAAGTATGCACAGCATCTGGTCGGTCTATCTTGTCAATCAGTTGTACCTCTGCAATTCCACTGCTTTCCCTTCCACTTTATAAGGTTCATTAGGGTTTGCAGGATTTATCTGATGGACTTGAAGAGACTTCTAGATAGATACTATAGCACCCACGAGCTTCTTGTAACACACCGCCTCAGGCTTCTATACTGAGAAATAGCAAGAGCTTGGACTCATAGAACGGAATTCTAATCTTACAAGATACTGACCATGTGACCTTTCAGAATTTCATCTGTAAACCAGGGACCATAATATCTACCTCTTAGTAATGTTGGAGAATTGGAAATAATATGTTTTAAGCACCTAAAACAGTACTGGCACATAGTAGGACTTTGAGAAAAGGCCTATATCTCTTTGTGTGTTCATCTTATGAATAAACTATTACATACTCAAGTCATTGAGCATAGTGTCCTGCATATAGTGTTCCATATTTATTTTTGTGGACAGATAAAAAAATTTATTTTATTCATTTTCTGAATCTGGTATAAATCCTTTCATGGCATTCAGTAGACAACTGTGGATACTGGTCCTTAAATATGAGAAATTCATGTGGTCCACCAAAAAAGGATGCTGCTTCTAGAACTTGTTCATAATGCAATATCACAAAAGTCTCTCAATTAAAAATTCCTTTTTGTGTGTGTGAAATATTTGTGAGAAAAAAGTGTTTATGTTGGTGTTCACAAATTGATATGCTTTAATAACTTAAAAATTGGAGCCATATTTTAGAGAAGAAATTTTCAAGTTTCATGAACACTATGTGCAGTAATTTTCTTAATTTCTCTTAAGAGCATTTTGGAAATTTTGGGTAATGCTTCTAAAGTTGGATCAAAGATCACCACCAACAGAGGTGAAATACATTTTTCTTTTTTCCATCTTAGGTTAGAGTGTTTCCACATATTAAGTGAAACAAGATCTTGACTGATGTAGTCTGTTTCAAAAAAACAGGTCAAGGTTTTCTGACATTGCTCTGAGAAAGAGGAATCTGACTATCTTGAAAAAAAATTGAGATGTCAGTCTTCTCTCTTTTACATGGGAAGAATCCAGCAAGTGTATGTTTATTATCTCAAGGTCTGAAGACTCAGACAGTGCAGGAGAAAACTCTGCTTTAGATGCTCTTAATGTCCCCAACTCTCTCAGGAGGAACACAGAATTTTGAGCTCAGATTGGACCGGTGTGTGACTAGGATGACATGCATTCTCGATTTCACAGGGTCACTTCCATAGCTCAGTGCCTGCAGGGCAGAATACAAAATAGGACCAGCATACCTTAGAACAGCTGGTAGAAATAAGAAATAAGAAATAATATGGTAGAAATAAGACCTCCAGCAGTGCTTACAAATAAAAGTGATTCAAATAGCACCAAATAAAATTTATCTTGCCAAATGTCTACGGTAAGCAGTGAGAACCAAGTAGATTTGTGATGCACAGGCTGGGTCATTAAGGGCCTTGGAAACTCAAAATGGCAACCTGGATCTCTTGCCCTATTGTCAGTTCCTTCAGGGCAGAAGCTGTGCATTGTTCACCTTTGTATCACCTGGAGGAGCTCTAAGACTGTACTCTTCACGTGGTTGGCACTCGTTAACCATCTGTTGATTGGATGAGTGAAAAACACATTGACTACATTGTCAAGGGACAGGCTTCAGACCACATTCATTAGGGTTATAAAATATGCCAGGTGGAGTTCTGGAGAGATCCAGTATCTGCATCTTGACTCCCTGGGGGAGGTAGGGCAGACGCATAGTATATCATATGGCCAAAAGCACTTAACAGTGACTGCTAATGGCTCTGGACTGAGTTCTTTTTTTTTTTTTTTTAAGATTTTATTTGTCAGAGAGAGAGAGAGCACAAGCAGGGGGAGCGGCAGGCAGAGGGAGAAGCAGACTTCCTGCCGAGCAGGGAGCCTGATGCAGGACTCTATCCCAGGACCCTGGGATCATGACCTGAGCCAAAGGCAGACGCTTAACGACTGAGCCACCCAGGCATCCCTGGACTAAGTGAGTTCTTAAAAGGAGTGTGACTATATGGTTTTTTGTTTGTTTGATTGCTTGTTTGTTTTTGGGGGGTCAGGAAACTGAGTGTATTATATAACATGTAAATTAATAAAGTATCTACATTGTTTTTATCTTGATGTTTCTTGATTATAACTCCTTTGAGAATCACATTTTTGCCTTACTCTGTTACATTGAGACATAGTGTTGCATAATGGCTAAAAAAAAATGGACTCTGGGCCAAACTGCCTGGTTTAGAGTTCTAGTTCTGCCAATTACTGTGTGACCTGCGCAAGTTATATAACCTCTCAGTGTCTTGGTGTCCTTATCTGCACAAGGAGATTGAGGATGAAAGAAAGTTAATGCACATGAAAACATCTAAAATAGTACTTGGTGTATAGTACATTCTCAGTAAAACATAGCCATTTGACAGAACCTTTTACTTGTCAATAGAATGGAAGCACAAAGACTTAAACTTAATGAGCATCTACTGTCTGCCTATTGCTTTACATAGCCTATTTGTTATGAAGCAAAGTTTTGTATAAAGCAGGTCTGTCTTGCCTCCTATACAAGGAGATCTAGTAACTGCAGGGCTAACGTACCCGTATTAGTTTCCTAAGCCTGCTATAACAAAGTATTACAAATTTAGTGGCTTAAAATAACAGAAATTTGTTCTCTCACTATCCCAGAGGTCAAAAGTCTGGAATCAGATTCACTGAGCCAAAATCAAGGTGTCAGGAGAGCCGTGTGCCCTCTGGATATTCTAAAGAACACTCCATTTCTTTCTGCTCCCAGCTTCTGGTGGCTGCCATCTTCCTTGGCTTGTGGCTACATCAGTCCCAGCTCTATCTCCATAGTCACATTGCCTTCTCCTCTTCTCTGTATGTAAAATCTCCCTTTGCTTCCACTAACAAGGACACTTGTGATTACATTAGGGACCACCCATATAATCCAGGATGATTTCCCCATCTCAAGATCTTGAATTCTAATCACATCTGCAAAGACCAACTTTGGGCATTGGTGAAAAACACATTGACTACATTGTCAAGGAATGAGGTAACATTCACAGATTCTAGGGATTAAGACATGGGTATCTGTTGGTTTATAATTTCTTTGGAAGCTCTTCCCAGGTGTAATCTGAAATTGGCCCCCATACCCGGAGGATAGGATAGGCCCCCAAACCACAGGAAGAAGCAGACTACTCCAGATTGGTAGGCAGCAGGGAACTTACATATGAAGCTTGTCTTGGTGGCCACAAGAGAAATAGATCTCTGCACCTACCTGCCGGATCTTAAAAGTTTATAGAGAGGCCTTAACTGGGTTTGGTCACATACACCATCCATATGATCTCAACACCACATTATAATATCTCAAGGCTATGTTCTTCGGGGAGCTTCTGGGAGCCAAGAAGGCAAGTGGAACCCATATTACAAGGACAGAGGAGAGGGTTAGGAGCCTTCATTTGCCCAACTCTAGCTCACAGATCAATCAGCAGTCACATTGATAACTCCCCAACCATATATTTTGGGATGTCATTTCTTAGCCTACCACAGCCCCTTATAAGGCTTTCTCAAACTATGAATTCTAAGATTATAATAAGACTCAGTACACTTACTAAAACATCCTCAAAATGGGTATTAAGTAGCCTAAATAATGGTATATTTCAGCATTGAGTATCACTAAATTCAAGTTAATCACTATTCCTTTTCATTATTTTTCTTTATCCTTATTTTAAGCTAATTAAAAAAATTTCTGGTACCATTTGAACATAATTAACATAACAAAAATTAGATTAATCTTATCATTTTATCATTTTATAGTCCTAACAATTCTATTATATTGACACAACTGCTATTATCTTTATATTATAAAACAGAAAACTGACCTTTAGCAAAGGAGCACCTTACCCAAAATCAAAACTTTGAGCAGAGCAATGATAAAGTCTTTTGACATCTAAGCAAATAGTTTTTACATTTCATCATAGTGACAAATTGCTTTCCTAGAAAGAGATTGTTCTTCTTTTTAAGATTTTATTTTTATTTATTTATTTGAGAAAGACAGAGAGAGAGAGAGTGTGCAAGCAGGGGGGACGGGCAGAGGGAGAGGAAGAGAATCTCAAGCAGACTCCGAGATGAGTGCAGAGTCCAACACAGGGCTGGATCTCAAGACCCTGAGATCCATGACCTGAGCCAAAACCAAGAGTTGGACGTTAACCAGCTAAGCCACCCAGGTGCCCCTTCTGTTTGTTTGTTTTAAATCTTTTTTAAAAAGTCTTTAGGAAAAAAAGAAAAAAGAGAAAAATCCTTAGAAAATGCTTTAGTGATGATTTTATTTATTTATTTATTTATTTATTTATTTATTTATTGTATTTTAGATAGGATAAATATTGCTCTGTGTGGGGAAAAAGTAAAGAATAAGAAGGGAATATTGTAAGGATTTTTTTTCTTTTTTGCTCAACACATATAGTTTTTATAAAATACAGATTTGGAGATATCTTTGTAAAAATCAGGCTAATGTTGGTTTTTCGAGCTGTCCATATACAAGGTAAGCATGAAAACACTGACAAATATTGGTTGGCAAGGTTGAAAGCCTGAAGTGAAATACTGGCAATCACAGAAGGATGGGTGGCAAGAAATAGCTGACAAAAAGAGATAGGGACTATTCGCTGAGTAGAAATTGGCAGTCAGGCTGAGAGAGGACCAGGTCATCATTATGTTAGTCAAAATTTTGTTTCCTTTATTTCACCTGTTCTCCCACTGTTTTGTAAAATATGCACAAGTGAGAATGAACACAGCCATTTTAGAATCAATTATTCCCAAAGTGCTTTTAAAAAACTCTTCCTTATCACAAGAATGTGCTCTAACCCTGAAAATTCCCTGTAGACTGAACTTTAGTAAATTCTCCATCCAAAAAAGGGGAGTAGGGAGAGATTAAGTAATGAAAGTCCTTATTCATGAATTTTAAAAATTATAATATAGATCGAAGACATAGACAAATCTAGTGGAATTGCAGTAAAAGGAAAATAAGCACATTGTGAGGTTCAGCCTATTTACCATTTATGTGAGGGAAGTGGCATTTTCCTCTACCTATTTTGGAGAAATAACATCAGGTTGGCAAAGAACAATAAAATGAGGCAAAACAGGAAAAGAATTGTCCCAGATGTTCTCTGGATATCCCTACATCATGTATTGACTGGTAAGTGACTTTATATTTTAAAATCCATCTAAGGACCAAGAGAGAACTAGAATAACATCTGAGCTCTCTGGTGAGAAGGGGTTCTAGAAATGCAAAAAATAAAAATTCATTAGATTTATAAGTGCTCTTTCAGATAAAAAAGACTCTATGTCAGTTGAACATTTCCTCACAGGAATATCATAAACATATTAAATGTCAGCAAGTGTGGTTCCTAAAATGGTCAAGCAAAGTACATTATTCATAAAAATGAGGCAGACATGATTTGTATAGATGCTGTAGTTTTTCTTTTTTAAGATTTTATTTATTTATTTGACACACAGAGAGAGAAAGCACGCACAAGTAGGCAGAGTGGCAGGCAGAGGGAGAAGGAGAAGCAGGCTCCCCGCTGAGCAGGCTGCCCGACATGGGGCTTGATTCCAGGACCCTGGGATCATGACCTGAGCCGAAGGCAGAAGCTGAACTGACTGAGCCACCCAGGTGCCCTGATGCTGTAGTTTTTCTTAAAACCACACACAAATAGGCATATACACAAAACCCACTACCACTTCACCTCCCACTTTACTATTGTGTCTCTATCATTTGTCTATCTATCTATCTATCTATCTATCTATCTATCTATCTATCTATCTATCTATTTATCATCTATCATCTATCATTTATTTTTTATTTATCTATCTAGCTAGCTGTATTTATTTTAAATGACCTCTGTGGCATTTAGATCTGAGAATAGTGGTCCAGAGCCTAAGGTACCTTAGTCTGTCAATGTACAATGAAAAATCCAGTTTCATAAAATGGCTGAAGGTAATGGGAAGTTGTTTTGTTTTTTATTTTTTTTAAAGATTTATTTATTATTTATTTTGAGAGAGTGAGAATGAGAGAGGGAGAGAGAGTACATGAGAGGGGGGAGGGTCAGAGGGAGAAGCAGACTCCCTGCTGAGCAGGGAGCCCGATGCGGGACTCGATCCCGCGACTCCAGAATCATGATCTGAGCCTTTGCTTAACCAACTGAGCCACCCAGGCGCCCAAGTTGTTTTGTTTTTTAAAGAATTTAAAATTTTTATTTATTTGACAGAGAGACAGCGAGAGAAGGAAGACAAGCAGCGGGAGAGGGAGAAGCAGGCTTCCTGCGAAGCGGGGATCCCGATGTGGGGCTCGATCCCGGGACCCTGGGATCATGACCTGAGCTGAAGACAGACGCTTAACAACTGAGCCACCCAGGCGCCCCGGCAACGGGAAGTTTTTGAGAGGTAAATCTCAATGGGCTAGACTGTTGTTCTAAAATACTGAGTCAATTAGATTTGCTGCATAAAAACCAGTGGAATCTCAGTAGCGCAAAATGATATGGTTTATTCTTGATCTTGGCTACATGTTGTGGGGGTCCATGGGCTACATGTTGTGGGGGTCCACGCGTCTCTCATCTCCTAGTGGATCATACTCTTTTCAGGGTGATGATGGAAGCCCAAAAGTACATGCCCAACCACGTGAACACATTTGAGATCTCTAACTGTGCCAACTCTTAACAGCAAATCTGCTAACAATAAAAATTGGCCAAAGTGAGTCATGTGACCAAGCTGAACATTAGTTAAGTGAGGACACGCTTGCCTGAAAGTAGGGGGAAAGACACCGAATATTTCTGAATAATCCAAATTACTACAAATAGAAAAATTCACTTTTGCTTTGATCATAAACAGCATGGTGAAGAGCAGTTCTAGCCATAGTGTTACATGGTGCCTAATGTGATTTTCCAGATGGCGTTGGTTCTGGGGGAAGCCAGCGCACAGCAGCCGCCACTTCCCAGCCGTCTTTGCAACCTCCATTGCACCTGTCTGTTGTGACCAGGGAAGGGAAACACCAGCGGTGTCTATGGGGTGTAAAGGGAGAAAGTGTCCTGCAATAGAAAGAGCTTGGGCTATGCTATCAGAGAACCATGGGCTAAATTCTAGTTCTTCTTCTTTTTTTTTTTAAAAGATTTATTTATTATTTATTTATTTGACAGAGAGAGACACAGTGAGAGAGGGAACACAAGCATAGGGAGTGGGAGAGGGAGAAGCAGACTTCCCGTGGAGCAGGGAGCCCAATGTGGGTCTCAATCCCAGGATCCTGGGATCATGACCTGAGCCAAAGGTAGACACTTAATGACTGAGCCACTGAGGCACCCCTAAATTCCAGTTCTGATACCACCTCTATGATCTTGGAAAGATGATTACTTGTAAGTCTCTTTTCCTAAACACAAGCCGTGAGAACAAAATTATCTCGTAAGTGATATGTCTAGCATGTAGCTAGCCCAGAGTACGTGCTCAATAACCATGAGTTCTCTTCTCCCGTAAGGACTAAGGGGGGCTTCAGAAGGAGTAAGTAGAATAAGTAATGTCAACTTCTCTTGAGACAACCATTTGTCTCTGTATTATTACTTTGCTTGGCACTTAACTCTGGTACTATGTTTTAAATTTAATGTGCTTCTGTCTCTGCAATTACATTAAAAGATTTTTTTTTTTTTTTTTGGAGGAAAGGGTCTTATTGAATGCTCTGTGTCTCACACAGAACCTAGCACAGAGTTACCCTTGTGAGGCTGTGTCAGGAGAGGGAGAAACTTGCCTTTGAAATTAAGAGATGCCAATGCTAGTCTTGGACCTTCCACCTTGAGCTGGCACTTTCTCTGGCTCTCTATTTCTCATCTCTAAAATGGAAATTGGACTCCAGCCTCTAGAACTATGCCTGACAGATGCTCAATGAAAATGAATAGATGAATAATCCCTATTCATTCCAAGAGGTTCTAAAATTCTATAGTAAAGTTGACTTAAGGCAGAGGAATAAATGGTTGAAATTTTTTAAATAAAATGAATTAAACATTATTTCCAGCAAGACATTATCAGATTTCATATCATTCCTTCTCAGAAAAATAGTAATTTGAAACAAATGAAATCCTGGGAAAAAAAGCATTTGCTATGTGAAAAGATAGATGTCACTATGTTTTCCTTTTGAAGTAACTTATGATTTCTATTTAGCCATAAAAACAGAATCTATTCAGGCAACATCTTTCTAAGTTCATCATGTTGACTAAAACCCTAACTGTAGTAGGCAATTTGGCACATTTGGTCTGCCCTGATGACTTAATAGGTTTTACATGATAACTTGATGGACCTGTTGGATACTGAAAAACTTTCATGAGTTCCCTATTGACTCTCAAGGTCAAAAATTCCTGTATCAACCAAAAATGCATTTACCATCTAAATATGTGAATGTTCTTTGATGGTTTTTCCCTCCAAACAAATTGTCTGTAAACCTAGTTTAGCTATAAAAACTTGAAATAAATATATCTAAACTTCTTGGTCAAATAAAGGAGCAGGAGGAATGTTTGAAACCAGACCATTGTTGTACTTCCTTATGGAATTCCTGGAAGATGATTTATGGGGCGTTAGTCAGTGTTGCCGGTTTTATCATTCCCCTGCCCTGACACTTGCTTACCCTGGGAGACATTTCTTTCACTACCCATAAGAAATTGTGAAGACTTTTGAAGAGATAAGGAAAATGGAGTCCCTGTGCTCTCACTGTCTCTCTCCTTGCTGTCTGGAGAAAACAGTCCAGCAATTTCTTTGAGACCTACGGGACATTTTTAGTTGTCCTAAGCTGGATGTTTTAGGCAGTTTTACATGATGATAGAGCCTGGGATCTGGAGTCAGAGGTGCCTGTGCTTAAATCCCGACTCCACCATTTGGGCAACTTATTTAACCTTTTTGTGGCTCAATTTTCTCATCTGTAAAATGGATATTAAAATTACTCTTGTTGTGAAGATTAAATGAGTTATTTTATATAAAGGGTTTACAATGGTGTCTGGCACAAGTAAGCACTATGTAATTAATTGTTATCATTATTATGTCAATAACATCTTTCCTGGTTTATTGTTCCATCCCAGTTGTTTGAGTCTGGTTATTACTGTGGTTACAAGTTTGTCAATGTCTTTCCTTTTGCTTTCTCACCTTCCATTCATTTTTAGAAATAGCCATTCAAAATTGGGGGAAAAAAACCAATAAACTCTTTAATAAAAGCAGTTCATCAGGGAGGGGGGAATTTCTAAGCTATTTAGAACGGTTACTCTCTTTCTCTGGCATTGGTGTATTTTATGTTTTCCTTTGGGCAGCAAACTCATTTTGAAATTGTAAAGAGTTATAAAGCTCTGGTCTTGCATCAGAATGATTTTTGATGCATCCAATTTGCATGTTGAAAGTCATCTTTCCAGAAACACAAAGCCATCAGTTGGGGAAAATAATCACTTCTCCAATTCAGTGTCAGTAAAGAATTTCCTGCAGCAGGAATGAAAGACAAGCTTAGAGGATGCATTTGATAAGAAACTAAAAATGATCAGATTTTATTTATAATGGAATTCACAACGAATTAGGCACCTTTGGGCATCATCATGTTCTTTTCATTAGTTTCTCATATGTGTTCTGTTGTCCTTCATTAAGATGTCTCATCTCTTTCTTTCTGGAGAATCAGAGCAGGAATTTAAGCTTCCAGGGCACAATAAAAGCCACCTATGGTACAGATTCTTTGTATTGTTGCAGTATGAGAACAGATTAGAAAAGAAGAGAGAGATGCAACATTTAAAAAAATTGGAGTGTTGGAAATTGGGTCAAATATTTGCCTTTAAAAGTTAATGTCTTCGAGTGCAAATGACTTATTTGACAAGTGTCCTAGATGGCTTTTTAGAGTAGAGTACAGATTACCTGGACATTTTGCCAAAAACAAAACACACAAATGAACACACAAACACACACTTCGGAGACAATTAATGTTCCTAAAATATCTATTAAGAGGCAGCCTGTGACCTTTGGTATTATGTGGTGGAGATACTTAATGCCTGTAAAAAAAATTTCGGTTTGGCATCTGTGTTTGAAAACAAAGTCTAAATGGGGGTGGAAGGGGGGGCTGTTGGAGATCAAGAGCAGATGGCCTACTTTTTAGGACACTCCAGTGTTTAAAGACTATTAAAATAAAGGAATCCAGTTTGAAAACAAAACAAAACACGAATATTGTCCCCATGAGTCTGATGGAATGCAAAAATGTTCCTGTCTTATATTCACTGATTCCTTTCCTTAAATTTAGAATGGAAACAGAAAAATGAGACACAGTCTTAACTGCTGTTGGGTCCAATTCATGTGACCTTTTCACATCTCTATGAATGTAAATGCAGAAGGTGAGAAGAGCAAGCATCTATTCTTGAGTAACATTTAAAAAATATCTGCCTCTTTCCCTTCATTTTTACAGCCAGATCCTAATCAACTTTCCTCGGGGCTCTGGTAAAGCTCCTGTGTCAGCCTTCCTGCATGTCCTTCCTCTTGCAGCAGCAGAAATAATTCTTCTCTCTTAAGGGTCATTTTGACTATGTCATTCCTCTTTATTTGAGTCCACATTTGCCTCTCAATTGCTTTCTCTTTTTTTTGTCAGGAGAAAAACTTTAAGGCTTATTTTTAAAAACTTAAAAAATATAATAAATCATTTGAAAGACAAAACAAGAGCATACTACAAACAAATTCCCCATAATCCCTAAACTGGCCCTAATATTGGTGTGCATGTCTTTGTGTGTGTTCTACCTATTTCTGTGTAACAACAACAACAAAAACCTAAAACTCAGTGGCTTAACAAACAATTGCTTTGTCATATTTCACCACTTGGTGGGTCAGGAATGTGGGCAGATCTTGGCTGGGTGATTCTTCTGCTCCATGTAGTGTTGACTGAGGTCACTTGCTAGTACTTAACTAGGCTCGTCTGGAGTGTCCAAGACCATTTCACTCACATGGCTGGTGTTTTGACCATGATGGTTCTACTGGACTCTTCTCCCTTGCCAAATAGTCTAAGGCTCTCCACATGGTCTGTCCAGCAGGTAACTGGAGTTCTTACATGGTGACTCAAGGGTCCAAGAGCAAATTCCCAGAGATAGGAAGTAGAACCTGCCGGTCTTAGGGGGTGAGGAAAACGACACAATGTCACTTATGCTGTATTCTATAAGGAGTCAGAGAGTCGGCCTAGATTCTCAGGGAAGAGTGTCAAAGCATTTGTAGCCATCTTTAACATCTTATAGTCTATCCTTTGGTCACAAATTATATATATTTCTCTCATCTGCAAAATACTTCCATCTAAGGTCACAAAAATCTCATCCCATTACACGAGGGCTTAGCAAACTATGGCCCACCACCCAGTTTCATAAATAAAGTTTTATTGGAACACAGCCATGGCCATTATTTTGTATGTTGCCTATGGCTGCTCTCATGTGACAATAGCAGCATTGAGTACTTGTGGCAGAGACGTTATCACCTGTAAGCCTAAAATATTTACTATCTGGCCAATCCCTCCTATCAGCTTAAAGTCCGGGATTCTATCTTCTAAATTAGAGCAAGGTACAGATGAGGCTTCTTAAGTGCATATCCTCAAGTACAGTGACTTCCTATCTGAAGACCCATGATTAACTCAAGAGATATGTTAGCTCCCCCGCTGTGTATATCCCCAATACACAATGGTGGCCCAGGGATAGGGTAACCCAAATAGATGGTCCCATTCAAGAAGGAATGAGAGGTACATAGCAGTCACTGTTCCATCACAATTTTAAAATCCAGCACCACATTTTCCCAGTTCCTAGATTATGGCCCAGTCTTGCTCTCTAGGAAGGCTTTTCCATGGCCCTTGGCTCTACCTGCAGGGTTTTTGGTGCTGCCAAAATTATTCTCCCTGTTCTCTGTAGCCCATGTTTGAAGCTGAGAAGTTTTGTACCTGCTTCCTGCCTAAGGAGGTTGGAATCCAAAGGTGTTTTTCCATTTTGAACTGTTTCTTTTCTTTTCAGTCCAAGCTCATAAAATTCTTTTATAAATTTTTTTGGATTTCTTAGGTATTAATTTATAATAAACTTCTTTAGACAGAAGCCACACCAATATTTCTTTCTTAGGCCCTTCTCTACCTTCAGCTCCCTGTGAGGTTGCTTGGGATAATGCCCTTAGGATTCTTAAAAGCCCTAATCCGTAACTGAAAAGGTTTATGAAGCATACCCTTTAGATTCTTAGAAGTTCTCCTAGGCACACTCTTAAATATTTCTGAGGTCTCAACAAATGATCTTGCAGCCATGCCTTGAAATCCTTACCCTGAAGTCTTGATTTACTGATGACACCCTGGGTTTGATCTCTGCCTTAAAGCTATTTCCTTGAGAAGGTTTTGCTGGGAGAGACTGAAACAATTTTTATTTTCAAACCAAGCAAGTTCTGGTTTCCTCATATTTTCTCTAACTTCTGCTTGAAAACATAAGAGTTCTTAGAAAAGTTCACCTATCTCTTCTAGTATGTTGTCATAGGCATCTAGAAGCAAGATGGCACTCTCTATATTCTGTCCAGTAATCTCCCTGCCAGATCCACGAGTTCATTAGATACTCTTTCTGTTTCCCAGGTGACCACAGGTTCTAGCATTGCCAAACTTTCTACCATCACATATTCTCTTCCCCACTTCCTTTAAACCCTTACCAAAGGTCTTCCTAGACTCTTTGAGCTTCTGTTTGTTGCCTAGTCCCAGAGCCAGTGGCCCATATTTTACATTTGTGTTAGGCAGCATTCCATTTCCTGGTACTAAATTCTTGTATACCTTCTATATTTAACGCATAATCACTGACATCATTCCCTTGTACTTATTTCCTCCCACAACTTGATGAACTCTCTCTACTGTACACATACACAATTTTAAAATGATTCTTTCTTATTTTCACTCCTTGATCTTCTGCTACAATGACCATGTCTTTGGAATATTCTGATTGAGTTAAGATTTATGTGTTAAAGAATCCCTAAGTCAGATAAAATTGTTTACACCCAAATTATTTCCTAGGATTGCTTTCTTCAATCTCTTTTAATGCACAACTTGACAGGAAAAACTTGAAAGAGAAAAACAAAAGGAAATTAAATATGGTACCAGAGAAAGGTCACAAGCAGCTACTTCTTTATCTCTGGTCTAGTTTATGTAATATTTTAAAAAGTTCTTGATACTTAAATATATCATTATAAATAGACATCACATGGACTCTCACCTTTTTTTATTTTATTTTTACTTTTTGGTTCTCCAGTCTCTACACATCTTCCAACCTAACTGATAGACAAGACCAAGAGATTAGCAGATAAATGTGGATTGTCTGTCCAAACAACCAGTTGTTTCTGGGTCACAGATACTGTTTTATCTCAACAAGTTGTGTTGAGATAAAACAGTATCTTGTGTTAACTCAATTCACTGCCATCATTTTTCTCAGGTTTATTAGGGTGGTGTTTCTTGGGGAGGGTTTAGGATAGAAATGGCTTTTAATTCTATATTACCAGACAATTCCACCCGCTTCAAAACTTTTTCAGCTCATTGTTGGGCACTGGATTTGTGGTCAGAAGAACTTTGAACAAGTTACTTCCACTTCTTTGCGCGGGCCTCATTTGGTACCCATCCTTCTTACCTTACAGAGGAATTTCAAATACCATAATGGATGTAAAGTACCTGAAAACTCTGAAGAGCCCTGAGGTCCATCCAAAGGGCCTTTGAAAGGTTTTCCTATGGAAGAATTGTCCATGTTGTCTGTGTTCCTACAGGTAGCACAATTTCAAATGAAACTATATCAATTTTACTGCTAGCTGCATCCCCAAGTGTGAGTGGCCAGATACTCTATATTTGAGAGTGAGATATTAAACCATCATGAAAGACTTCTAAGGAGGTGTTCAAAGTCCAGTCAGGCAACTCTTAGCTCCTTTTTCTTGTAAAGGGTATAGAAGGGTTGAGTTGGAGTGTTAAGATGATTTTTTTGGAGAGGACTTTTAGTGTTTAGTGTTGAGTCTCCCCTCCCTTAGTGACATGGGACAGAGGTAAAGAGGGTGCTTTTCTCTCTTCTCAAGTCTAAGAAGAGGTGCTTCAGTGGACCCCTACGAAGAACAAGCCATGCTTCTCTTGTCTGTTTATTCCTGAAAAATATCTACCAGCCCGAAGATTAGGGCCATCTGGCTATGACTGTGGAGAGAAGAGAGGTAGCTACAGTGGCAGTAACCTGCTCAGAAATTGGGAATTTTAATGCCGTTTGACCAGACCATTGCATTTGCTCATCCAGTGTTTGTCTAGCTAAGGGTGCAGGAGTCTTTCTTCTGGACTGACTGAGGTCACATATCAAGGAGTCAGAAGAAGATTATATTGGGTCTTGCCCAAGAGAGTCATAAGAGAAGGATACTGGATGTCCTTCAATTGCATACAGGCTGAGAGGACAGTAGAAGTTCACAGCTTTCACTGTGTCAAGGGAACGTCCAGTGATGGTGGAATGCAAAGGGACTTCAAGAGTCTACAAAGTGTGTTATGAGAGAAAAGCCCAGATTTAAACACCTGCCAAGCTCAACAGCACCAAAATTATACTACTATAACTTCGAGGAGGCAGAGGT
Source organism: Callorhinus ursinus (assembly GCF_003265705.2). NCBI lineage: Eukaryota > Metazoa > Chordata > Mammalia > Carnivora > Otariidae > Callorhinus > Callorhinus ursinus. The sequence goes on from NW_027397084.1 coordinate 15,698,533, forward strand.
AGCTTACTGAGTGGCTGGGAGAAGTGCCATGTGGGAAAAGAGAGAACATGATGACTATATCATCCCCCTTTGGCACTGCAGGCTGCTAGCCCAAGGCAGGACAAATTGTAGCAGGGGTTGGAGAGAGAGAAGGAATAAAGCTTTAACTCTAAATGAAGTTGATAGTTTGTTCTTAGTATATGAGCGTACATATACTCATATCAACACCCAACAACAGGTTGTAAGGATTTACCAGATGTTTACAGAGGCAGGAAAAGGAAAGTAGCAGCCATTCAGAGTAGGCTTAAATGGGCAGTGGGAGGAAAGAATAGTTATTTCCTGTTGCACCTTAGAAGTCTTACTTGTTCAATATAATGACTGCACAGAGGATAGTATTAGGACCTGTGAATGGAAGCTGCAGGCTTATTACTAAGAAGACACCTGTAACGCTGAGAACTGTCCACAAAAGTCTTCCAATAGAAAAGCTTTCTTTGACAATTATAAAATCTGATGATGACTACAGAATTAGGTTTAAAGAAAAAGTTATATAATAAGTGGGTTCACTGGGGCACCTGGGTGGCTCAGATGGTTAAGCATCTGCCTTTGGCTCAGGTCATGATCCCAGGGTCCTGGGATGGAGTTCTGCATCAGGCTCCTGGCTCAGTGGAGAGTCTGCTTCTCCCTCTCCCTCTCCCTCTGTTCATGCTCTCTCTCTGTCTCAAATGAATAAATAAAATCTTTATTAAAAAAAATAAGTGGGTTCACTATCAGTGCTTATCAGTTCTTTTCCCCTTCACCTTATTTTGTAAGTGCCGTTGGCTGAGGCCAATGTAAAGTGCCACATTATTCCACACTATTTTCTGGTCCCACCTCCACAGATGACGTTGACTTATCTACTAAAGGGTTTTTCTAGCTTTCACGTATGTAGGCAAAAGTTGGAAGCTATATCTCATTTCAGAAAACCTACCAGCTCTTTTAGGGAGTGAAATCATCCATGGATAATGAGGGCAGAAACTTCTCCCATGCTATGGGCTACATTTCAATTCCCAGCGATCATCCGATTAATCCTCAACTAACGCATATGGACAGTGAACATGATAATCTTCTCACATGGCGCAACTTCCCAGAGTAGGTCAAGGTAACGGTCTCACATTCATCAGGACAGAAACTGATAACAGATCCTGTAGGAAATATCTCTAACAGACTATGAGAAGTCTCTTATTTGAAAAGCTCTTCTCTGTTACTGCATACTGCAAAAGGTTTTATAACTGAACTCAGCTAATTACTTGTTAAAAAAAAAAGTTCAGGAGTTAAAAAAGAGATGTAGAATTACTTTTGTTTTTTTTTGGATGATCCTGAGCTTTCTGGAAATGGTCTTGGGGCTTTTCCTTTAATTACATGCCAGCCTTCCTCAAATGAAGGAGAAGTTGTGCTGATGTTAAAAATCAATATGGACACCACACTTTCCTGTAGAGTCTCCTTAGCCCCTGGTGTTGCACTTTATAATGTGGCCTTTCTTTTCTTTAAAGAAACTGCAGGGAAATGATACCTTAGTTTTAAAATAATCCTGTCTTACTAATTTTCTTCACAAAGAACATAAGTTTGACCAATTCTCTAATTTTATAGTCTTTAATAAAAAAGTTCACTCAAGTAAATGCGTTTTTAGAGTGTCAGCCCAACACAGTGTCCCCTTCCTCTCACAGCTGTACTATCACCACCGACCTACAATGTTTACTCATGACTCTTGCCCTTTGGCCATAGCAGACTGGACTGGACTGAGGTAAACTTCTAACTGAGCTGGGTCAATTTAGTTTTTTTTTTTTTACTGGAATTTGGAATTGGACTTCAGAAATGCTAGTTAATTCCTTCAGTTGTCTTGCCTGAGGTGACACAAATTCCCAAACAGATGCTGCTTGTGTGAGGTAGCCATTTTGAATCCTACTGGAGAGAAAAGAAAACTAAGCCAACATCTGAGAGATAAAGAGATGAGGCCACGTGGGTAGAGAGAGTGAGAGCAAGAGAATGTGAAAGAGAAGCTAAAGGGCAGGTTTCTTGATGGGTTTCCTCTTCCTGGTCCCAGTTTTTTGTGATGCCAACAACAGGCCTTAGGTTCCATGGCACACCTCAAGGTACTCATAATATTTTTGTTCTTTTTGCTCACTGGACTAACTGGGTTTCTATTATTTGCAACCAAAAACTGAAAATTTACTGAGATATCCAATTACAAAATAAAATTTTGACATCTCAGCAAATTATTTCTCTTCCATTGCCGGTAGATGGTTACTTAGAGATGTGCTTCGGTGCCATCTTGGTAATCTCAAAGGATGTACTGTTTATACTCTCCAAATTTCCATTATTGTTTATACCTTTGTCTTCAAACCTCCGTAGAGAACACTCACTTATTTTTTTAATTTTTTATTGTTATGTTAATCACCATACATTACATCATTAGTTTTTGATGTAGTCTTCCGTGATTCATTGTTTGTGCATAACACCCAGTGCTTCAGGCAGAATGTGCCCTCTTTAATACCCATCACCAGGCTAACCCATCTCCCCACCCCCCTCCCTTCTAGAACCCTCAGTTTGTTTTTCAGAGTCCATCGTCTCTCATGGTTCGACTCCCCCTCCGACTTACTCCCCTTCATTCTTCCCCTCCTGCTATCTGCTTCTTTTTCTTTTTCCTTAAGATATGTTGCATTATTTGTTTCAGAAGTATAGATCTGTGATTCAACAGTTTGCACAATTCACAGCACTCACCATAGCACATACCCTCCCCGATGTCTATCACCCAGCCACCCCATCCATCCCACCCCCACCACTCCAGCACCCCTCAGTTTGTTTCCTGCGATTAAGAATTCCTCATATCAGTGAGGTCATATGATACATGTCTTTCTCTGATTGACTTATTTCACTCAGCAAAACACCCTCCAGTTCCATCCACGTCGTTGCAAATGGTAAGATCTCATTCCTTTTGATGGCTGCATAATATTCCATTATGTATATATACCACCTCTTCTTTATCCATTCATCTGTTGATGGGCATCTTGGCTCTTTCCACAGTTTGGCTATTGTGGACATTGCTGCTATAAACATTGGGATGCACGTACCCCTTCGGATCCCTACATTTGTATCTTTGGGGTAAATACCCAGTAGTGCAATTGCTGGATCGTAGGGTAGCTCCATTTTCAACTGTTTGAGGAACCTCCGTACTGTTTTCCAGAGTGGTTGCACCAGCTTGCATTCCCACCAACAGTGTAGGAGGGTTCCCCTTTCTCCGCATCCCCGCCAACATCTGTCGTTTCCTGACTTGTTAATTTTAGCCATTCGGACTGGTGTGAGGTGGTATCTCATTGAGGTTTTGATTTGGATTTCCCTGATGCCGAGCGATGTTGAGCACTTTTTCATGTGTCTGTTGGCCATTTGGATGTCTTCTTTGGAAAAATGTCTGTTCATGTCTTCTGCCCATTTCTTGATTGGATCATTTGTTCTTTGGGTGTTGAGTTGAAGAAGTTCTTTATAGATTTTGGATACTAACCCTTTATCTGATAGGTCATTTGCAAATATCTTCTCCCATTCTGTCGGTTGTCTTTTGGTTTTGTGGACTGTTTCTTTTGCTGTGCAAAAGCTTTTTATCTTGATGAAATCCCAATAGTTCATTTTTGCCCTTGCTTCCCTTGCCTTTGGCGACGTTTCTAGGAAGAAGTTGCTGCGGCTGAGGTCGAAGAGGTTGCTGCCTGTGTTGTCCTTTAGGATTTTGACAGACTCCTGTCTCACGTTTAGGTCTTTCAACCATTTGGAGTCTATTTTTGTGTGTGGTGTAAGGAAATGGTCCAGTTTCATTCTTCTGCATGTCGCTGTCCAATTTTCCCAACACCATTTGTTGAAGAGACCGTCTTTTTTCCAATGGACATTCTTTCCTGCTTTGTCAGAGATGAGATGACCATAGAGTTGAAGGTCCATTTCTGGGCTCTCTATTCTGTTCCATTGATCTATGTGTCTGTTTTTGTGCCAGTCCCATACTGTCCTGATGATGACAGCTTTGTAAGAGAGCTGGAAGTCCGGAATTGTGATGCCGCCAGCTTTGCTTTTCTTTTTCAAGATTCCTCTGGCTATTCGGGGTCTCTTCTGGTTCCATACAAATTTTAGGATTATTTGTTCCATTTCTTTGAAAAAAAGTGGATGGTATTTTGATGGGGATTGCATTGAATGTGTAGATTGCTCTAGGTAGCATTGACACCTTCACAATGTTTGTTCTTCCAATCCATGAGCATGGAATGTTTTTCCATTTCTTTGTGTCTTCTTCAATTTCTTTCCTGAGTATTTTATAGTTTTCTGAGTACAGATCCTTTGCCTCTTTGGTTAAATTTATTCCTAGGTATCTTATGGTTTGGGGTACAATTATAAATGGGATCGACTCCTTGATTTGTCTCTCTTCTGTCCCAGAAATCAGGGTTTCTGTGCATTGATTTTATATCCTGCTACTTTACTGAATTCCTGTATGAGTTCTAGCAGTTTTGGGATGGAGTCTTTTGGGTTTTCCACATACAGTATCATATCATCTGCAAAGAATGAGAGTTTGACTTCCTCTTTGCCGATTTGGATGCCTTTGATTTCTTTTTGTTGTCTGATTGCTGTGGCTAGGACTTCTAATACTATGTTGAATAGCAGTGGTGAGAGTGGACATCCCTGCCGCGTTCCTGACCTTAGGGGAAAAGCTCTCACTCTTCCCCATTGAGAATGATATTCGCTGTACGTTTTTCATAGATGGCTTTTATGATATTGAGGTATGTACCCTCTATCCCTATACTCTGAAGAGTTTTGATCAAGAAAGGATGCTGTACTTTGTCAAATGCTTTTTCTGCATCTATTGAGAGGATCCTATGATTCTTGTTCTTTCTTTTGTTAATGTATTGTATCACGTTGATTGATTTGTGGATGTTGAACCAGCCTTGCAGCCCAGGGATAAATCCCACTTGGTCGTGGTGAATAATCCTTTTAATGTACTGTTGGATCCTATTGGCTAGTATTTTGGTGAGAATTTTTGCATCCATGTTCATCAAGGATATTGGTCTGTCATTCTCCTTTTGATGGGGTCTTTGTCTGGTTTTGGGATCAAGGTAATGGTGGCCTCATAAAATGAGTTTGGAAGTTTTCCTTCCATTTCTATTTTTTGGAACAGTTTCAGGAGAATAGGTATTAATTCTTCCTTAAATGTCTGATAGAATTCCCCTGGGAAGATGTCTGGCCCTGGGCTTTTGTTTGTTGGGAGATTTTTGATGACTGCTTCAATGTCCTTAGTGGTTTTAGGTCTGTTCAGGTTTTCTATGTCTTCCTGGTTCAGTTTTGGTAGTTGATACATCTCTAGGAATGCACCCATTTCTTCCAGGTTATCTAATTTGCTGGCATAGAGTTGCTCATAATATGTTCTTATAATTGTTTGTATTTCTTTGGTGTTGGTTGTGATCTCTCCTCTTTCATTCATGATTTTGTTGATTTGGGTCATTTCTCTTTTCTTTTTGATAAGTCTGGCCAGGGGTTTATCAATCTTGTTAATTCTTTCAAAGAACCAGCTCCTAGTTTCGTTGATCTGTTCTACTGTTCTTTTAGTTTCTATTTCACTGATTTCTGCTCTGATCTTTATTATTTCTCTTCTCCTTCTGGGTTTAGGCTTTATTTGCTGTTTTTTCTCCAGCTCCATTAGGTGTAGGGTTATGTTGTGTATTTGAGACATTTCTTGTTTTTTGAGAAAGGCTTGTATTGCTATATACTTTCCTCTTAGGACTGCCTTTGCTATATCCCAAAGATTTTGAACAGTTGTGTTTTCATTTTCATTGGTTTCCATGAATTTTTTTAATTCTTCTTTAATTTCCTGGTTGACCCATTCATTCTTTAGTAGGATGCTCTTTAGCCTCCATGTATTTGAGTTCTTTGTGACTTTCCTCTTGTGATTGAGTTCTAGTTTCAAAGAATCGTGGTCTGAAAATATGCAGGGAATAATCCCAATCTTTTGATACTGGTTGAGACCTGATTTGTGACCTAGGATGTGATCTCTTCTGGAGAATGTTCCATGGGCACTAGAGAAGAATGTGTATTCCATTTCTTTGGGATGGAATGTTGTGAATATGTCTGTGAAGTCCATTTGGTCCAGTGTATCATTTAAAGTCTTTATTTCCTTGTTGATCTTTTGCTTAGATGATCTGTCCATTTCAGTCAGTGGGGAGTTAAAGTCCCCCCCTATTATTGTATTGTTGTCAATGTGTTTCTTTGCTTTTGTTATTAATTGCCTTATATAATTGGCTGCTCCCATGTTAGGGGCATAGATATTTACAATTGTTAGATCTTCTTGTTGAATAGATCCTTTAAGTAGGATATAGTGTCCTTCTTCATCTCTTATTACAGTCTTTGTTTTAAAATCTAATTTGTCTGTTATAAGGATTGCCACCCCAGCTTTCTTTTGGTGTCCATTAGCATGGTAAATGGTTTTCCACCCCCTCACTTTCAATCTGGGGGTGTCTTTGGGTCTAAAATGAGTCTCTTGCAGACAGCATATCGATGGGTCTTGTTTTTTAATCCAATTTGATAGCCCGTGTCTTTTGATTGGGGCATTTAGCCCATTTACATTCAGGGTAACTATTGAAAGGTATGAATTTAGTGCCATTGTATTGCCTGTACGGTGACTGTTACCGTACAGTGTCTGTGTTCCTTTCTGATCTATGCTGCTTTTAGGCTCTCTCTTTGCTTAGAGGACCCCTTTCAATATTTCTTGGAGGGCTGGTTTCGTGTTTGCAAATTCCTTTGGTTTTTGTTTGTCCTGGAAGCTTTTGATCTCTCCTTCAATTTTCAATGAGCCTCCTGGATATAGTGTTCTTGGCTGCATATTTTTCTCATTTAGTGCTCTGAAGATATCATGCCAGTCCTTTCTGGCCTGCCAGGTCTCTGTGGATAGGTCTGTTGCCAATCTAATATTTCTACCATTGTAGGTTACATATCTCTTCTCCCAAGCTGCTTTCAGGATTTTCTCTTTGTCTCTGAGATTCGTAAGTTTTACTATTAGATGTCGGGGTGTTGCCCTATTTTTATTGATTTTGAGGGGGGTTCTCTGTGACTCCTGGATTTTGATGCCTGTTTCCTTCCTCACATTAGGGAAGTTCTCTGCTATAATTTGGTCCAATATACCTTCTGCCCCTCTCTCTCTTTCTTCTTCTGGGATCCCAATTATTCTAATGTTGTTTTGTCTTATCATATCGCTTATCTCTCGAATTCTGCCTTTGTTATCCTGTAGTTGTTTCTCTCTCTTTTTCTCAGCCTCTTTATTTTCCATCATTTGGTCTTCTATATCACTGATTCTCTCTTCTGCCTCATTTATCCTAGCAGTTAGTGCCCCCATTTTTTATTGCACCTCATTAATAGCCTTTTTGATTTCGACTTGGTTAGATTTTAGTTCTTTTATTTCTCGAGAAAGTGTTTCTCTAATAACTTCCATGCTTTTTTCAAGCCCAGCTAGTATCTTTAAATTCATGATTCTGAACTCTAGGTCCGATATCGTACGAATGTCTGTATTGAGTAGGTCCCTGGCAGACGGTACTACCTCTTGTTCTTTTTGCTGAGGTGATTTTTTTTCATCTTGTCATTTTGTCCAGAGGAGAATAGATGAATGAGACAACAAAATGCTAACAGGTTAACAACGTTCCCAGCAAATATACTCTATACAAATCAGAAAGGACCTAAAACCAGGCTAATAGAAAGGGAAAGAAAGAAAAAGGAAAGAGGAAAAAAAAAAAAGAAAAAAGAAAAAGATAAAAACAAAAACAGAACAATACAAAAAAAACAGAATATGATCAAATGTGATCAGGCTAGTGCATAGATTAGTGTCACACACTAGATTTTGGGCGTATTTTGGTCTGTTAGAAAAAAGTGCCTCCTAAAATTTTAAAGGAAGAAAGACTTGTACACAATAAGGGTTGATACAATGAAGGGATGGAAGATGACTGTAAAGATGAAAATTATAAAAGATTTTATAAAAGGAATTGATAAGTAGTTGTTTGAAAAAAGATTACAAAAAATAAAAGAAAAAGAAAAGGGAGAGAATTTGATCAGGCAGGAGACTAGAACAAAGCCATACACTAGTGATTTAGGGTATATTTTGATCTGTTAGAAGAAACTGTATCTCAAAATTTTAAAGAGAGAACAACTTATATATATATATTTGCCAAAAATAAGGCTAACTACTATGAAGGGATAAAATATGACTCTAAAAATGAAAAATAAAAAATGTTTTTTTAAAAAAGGGATTGATAAGATGTTGGTTGAAAAAGGGAAAAAGAAAAATTAAAAAAAAACAGTTAAAAAATCAACTTTGAAAAACTAATGAATCATGGTAAAAAAGCCATGAATTCTATGTGCAGTATTCCCCTAGCGCTGGAGTTCTCCCGTTCTCCTTGATCAGTAAACTTGGTCTTGGCTTGCTTGCTGTTCATGCTGATCTTCTGGGGGAGGGGCGTGTTGCCGTGGTGCCCAAATGTCTTCGCTGGAGGCGGAATTGCCCCGCCCTTGCCGGTCTGGGCTAAGCAAGCTGCTCGGGTTTGCTCTCAGGAGCTTTTGTTCCCTGCAAGCTCTTGGCACAGCTTTGGAGGACCAGGGTGAAAATGGTGGCTTCCCAATCTCCACCCGGAGGAGCCGAGAACTCGGGGCCCCGCTCCTCAGTGTGCCCCCAGAGAAAAGCAGTCACTCCCGTCTCCCTGGTCTCCGGCCGCACTCCGTGCTCACCCGGCCTGTGACCGAACGTTTCTATCTCTGGCACCCGACCCCGTGTGGAGTCTCCAAACCCAGCAGATCCCTGCAGTGCGCTCCCGCACCGCTCCTCCTGGGGGAGGAAGGGGAGTCTCCCTGGCTCTGCCGCTTGTTGGGTCCTTGCTGGAGGAGCAGTGGCCCGACTGGGCCGCGGATCACAGTTTATGGCCACCCCGAGCTGAGAGCCCGCGCCTCGGGTCCGTCTCCGCAGCCGGCTTCCCTGCTCCGATACCTGGGAGCTCTGCTGCACTCAGGCACCCCTGGTCTTTCTGTGACCCCGAGGGTCCTGAGACCACACTGTCCCGCGAGGGTTCCACTCCCTGCTTAGCCACTGGAGTGACGTCCCTCAGCGGAGCCGACTTCTAAAAGTTCCGATTTTGTGCTCCGCGGCTCTATCACTTGCCAGAAGCGGCCAACGGAGGCCCCCTCCCCCGCCGTCTGTCCTCCCGAATATTGCCTCGGATTCACTTCTCTGCACATCCTACCTTCCAGTAAGTGGTCGCTTCTCTGTTCAGAGAGTTGTTGCTAGTCTTTTCTTCGATCTCTTGTTGAGTTCGTAGGTGTTCAGAATGGTTTGATCCCTATTCAGCTGAAATCCTGAGACCAGACGAAATCCAGGTCTTCTACTCCTCCGCCATCTTGCTCCGCCCCCTAGAACACTCACTTATTATTTTTATAGGAAAAATGACCTTCTCAAAAATGTCATTAGCCAGTATTGATGTCTATCACTGACACCAGGGCTCCTCTAGACTTGGTCTTCTCCTGTAATCACCAAGATGTCAGAAAGGGGAAGGTTCAAATGCTACACCTTCTACTTACTACTGGGTGATCTCTGGTAAATTATTTAACCAAAGATTCATTTCCTGCATATGTAAGATAAAAGTGAGATATTAACATCGACTCGATTAAACAAGTTTGAGAAGAAAATCCCTCATCACAGTAAAAACAACTCTGGATTATCTAGCAGCATGTCACTTGGTTTGTAGAGTGAGGCCAGGATTGCTGGTACTGATGTGCATTTTCCCTTTCCTCCTTTAAAATATAAGATCTTTGTATAAACACAGAGAACAAACTGATGGTTGCCAGGGTGTGGGGGTGGGATGCGCAAAATGGGTGAAAGGAAAAGGGAACAGGCTTCCAGTTACGGAATGAATGTCATGAGGATAAAAGGTATAGCATAGGGAATACAGTCAATGATACTGGAATGGCGTCGTATGAGGACAGATGTGATGAGGACACTTGTGATGAGTATTGCGTAATATATAGAGATTCAAGTCACTATATTGTACACTTGAAACTAATGTAACATTGTATGTCAACCATACTCAGATAAAGACAATTTTTAAAAAATATATAGGGTCTTTGTTGTTAGTAGGCCCATAGTCAGCCAGCTGAATAACACATTTCCCAGCCTCCCTTCTAATAACCACATTGCTCTTATATCATCCATGCTCTATGTAGGCACCATTTCAAGGAGTTTACATGTATCACCTCAATTAATACTCATAACAACTCTATGAGATGGGTTAATCTTCATAACAATCCCGTGAGATAAGTACCATTGTTATTCTCATTTTACAGATGAAGAAACTTGAGGCCTCAGGCAGTCCAGGGATGAGGCAGAGCCAGCATTCAAAGCCAGGCACTGTGGTTCTAGAACCTGTGTCTTCATCCCTGAGTCATGCTGTCACTGTAGTTAGTTGATTGGGTCTGCCTTCCAATTAGACATAGAACAAAATCCAAGCCTGCAGCAGAGAGGAGGAAAAGAATCCCCTAGGTTACTTGAAGATAGGAAATTAAATTTCAAAGTTTTTCTTTAATTAAAAAAAATAATCCATACAATTACATCATTGGGTGGAAACCATTGTTTATTCTTAGGAATCTCCCTTCTGGTCTTTTCTCTACCTTATGTATAATATGTATACAACTATAAATATAAGACTTTCATGTTTTCTGTGAGATGCAGCTATTCCTGAAAACCTCCCATAATTTAAAACTTGTGTAATTCAAGACTGATACTGACAAAGGACTGCACATAGCACAACATGGCACATACATGTGGCAGTAATATAAATATGGTTTAAATTTGCTCTGAAATTATGTACTCCTTAACAAATTTTTAGTTTGAGAGAGTTTAATATTATTTCAAATTATGTGCATAAACTGATACTTCATTAAAAATTTTATGTGACAGTATTCCAAATCCACTTAATTTACCTTGGAGTAAATTTATGATTACATGGACATCTCAGAATACTATTTTTATGTTTTCTACTTCTTTAAGTTTGCATTTACTTTTAATCTTCCCCCTTTATTTTCATTCAATTTAACCATATTCTTCTATTGGTTTGAGTCAAATTCTTAGTATTTTTTTCCTCTTCTTTTCTTTCTTAAAATAATAAAAGCATTTACTACCAGGAGTTGTCCTTTAAACAAATTTTGATTTCTAATATTCTGATTATTTCACTTCATAAAGCATTTTGGCAGGGCACTTGTGTGGCTCAGTAGGTCAAGTGTCAACTCATGGTTTTGGCTCAGGTCATGGTCTCAGGATCGTGGGATGGAGCCCTGCATTTGGCTCCACACTCAGCATGGAGTCTGCTTGAGATTCTTTCCTCCTCTGTCTCCCTTCCCGTTTGCTCCTCCCCCTGCTCACATACTCTCTCTCTCTCAAATAAATAAATAAAATCTTAAAAAGAAATTAAGTATTTGGGGGGGTGGGGGGAAAGGTATCATTTTTCCAAAGTATGTTATTGCAGTTTGGGATGACACTATCCCCTAAGCTATTCCTTTGTGGTGTTTGACAGTGCTCAAATAGTTACAGTAACTGTTGGATTCAGGAGACAAGTATTTAAAGACAAGCTCAGAATTTTCTACCTTTACTACATTTCTGTTTTTGCTATATACATGTTCATCCTTTCTGGTGTTTTAGCAAGCAAAACTGTATCTTCAAGTTAATATTTTTACTCTGCTAGTCCCACCCTTTATTGTCAGTAGTGGCCTCCAATACTGTGAGAAACAAAAACGTGCTTCTCAGGGATTGTGCTACAGTTTTGAGAACCAACTGGAATAGAGTATTATGACTAACTGAGAGTGATGTTCAAGGTGAGGTTGAGGAGATGGTCTGGGCTGGGGAATCCAGGAAGAATACAACCCAGTGGGATGGTCAAAGCTGTGCCAGATCCTTCCTTTAAGATCTGGTAGGTCTTTGCATTAACTTTTTAACCTTTAACTTTTTTGCCTTTTGGCTTTGTTTTGTTTTATGACTATTTCTTATAAATAGCATATTTTTTCTAAATAATTTTTAGACCTAATTTAAGAGACATTACCTACCACTTGGTCTCTTGATTATAAAGCACTACTGTAAACCCACAAACCAGAGTAGTGACAGCAAAAAGTAGTTGCTCAAAAGAATATCTAATAAGTGAATGAACTATTTCCTTTCCTTTAATCTTCTTTAATATTTTGGAAATAATATTTCTTTCTTTTCATTTTATATGTGATTATTTTTAAGTTTTTCTGAAGTATTAACATTTCCCATAATTGTAAGAATCAAGAATGAAATGGTGTATTTTGAAACCTTTGTTTAAAAAGACTTCTATTCTTCCGGGGTGCCTGGGTGGTTCAGTCGGGTAAGTGGCCAACTCTTGATTGCGGCTCAGGTCATGATCTCAGCTCAGGGTCCTGGGATTGAGCCCTGCTTCTGGCTCCTCACTCAGTGGGGAGTCTGCTTGAGGATTCTCTCTCTCCCTCTCCCTCGGCCCCTTCCCCTGCTCCCTCTCTAAGATAAATAAATCAATCTTAAAAAAAAGATTTCTAGTCTTTCCTCATTACCTCTTACTCTTTGTTAATAAGATCTTGAATTTATTTTTTAATTTAATTTTTTATTTATTTAAAGTAAGCTTCACTCCCAATGTGGGGTTTGAACTCATGACTCTGAGATCAAGAGTCATACACTCTACTGACTGAGAAAACCAGCTGTCCCTAAAATCTTGAATTTAGGTCTATATTATTACTAAGATTTTTTTTCCACTAAGAAACCTTCTCTTTTTGACATTTGCCTCTAGTTTTGTAACCAGATTTACAATTATTTAAATATCTCATTTTAATTGGTCTCTATGGTCACTGCCTGTTTGTTTATGCCGACTTTCCTGTTCTTGAGATGTTAGTTTCATTTTTTCTCCCTGTTGTCTTCAAATAATTTTTTCAAGAAGGATACAAGGGTAGTATCTTTCTAGAGACTTTGTATTTGATCACCTTTAGTGAAAGACAATTCAGACAAGTATTGAAATCTGGGTTACAACACCTGAATAATTGGCTCCTGAATTACTGAGCATTGATTAAACATTATTCTGAGTATGTCTGTGAGGGTGTTTCTGGATAAGAGAAACATTTATATTGATAGATTGAGTAGAACACATAGATTTCTGCAATGTGGATAAGCTTCATCCAATCTGTCGAAATCCTGAACAGAACAAAAGGCAGAGTAGGATAGAATTTGCTCTCTCTGCCTGTCTTATAGCTAGGACACTGGTCTTTTCCTGCCTTCAGACTTGAAATTTGTCTGGAACCATTGGCTCTCCTGATTCTTGGGCCTTGGGACTTGGACTGGAATTAAACCATTGGCTTTTCTAGGTCTCCAGCTTGTTCACTGCAAATCTTGGGACTTGTCGTCTGCTAAAATCATGCAGGATGATTCTTTTTTATCTACTATTTAGAAAAAGATGAGTTCAAGAATTTGAATTTGACAAAGATTAATGTCCCAGAAGCTGAGGAGTGGATTGTAACAATCTCATAACCTAGTACAAGAAAGAGTGTTTGTACTAGGTGTCAATGGGTCTGGTGAATAATTTGCAGGAAGTGTTTCAATGATGGGAAAAACAAAAACATGGGACCATACTGGAGTCTTTAAGGGTATGGACAAACTTTATTTATCTTTGAAAATCTCACAGCCCCTGGCTTGGTACCTTTTTACTGGTGTGTACTCAATAAAGGCTAATTCCATTGAGCCATATCCTTGATGGGGCATTTGTCTTCCTGTGAAGGTTTTTCAGTGGCAATAGAATTGTCTAATAGATGATGAAAAAGTGGTAAAGTGCGGTGTTCTAGCAAACTAATAAGGTAAGTTTATTTATATCAATTTCCTTATCCCAGGATAAATACTTCCTTGAGTAGCAGTGTTTTTATTTTATAACTGACTTAACTACTAGTAAGAAAGTCACAGCACATAAGTTGTACCTTGATGTTAACTTTAGGGAAGTACATGGCATCTTTGCTTCTATTTTTTTCTTCCTTCAATTAAGTAGTATAATCATATTAACTAAAATCATCAGGCTGTTATGAAAAATATTTTAATAAAAATGTCCCCACACCAATGCAGCCCTTTGTATATTAAAAACTTGGCACAATGAGGTAGTAATCTTCAGCTCAGCAGGAGGGAGAGAACTGTAACAGGAAGTCCTGGGATTCCTCAACCTCACCTGGGAACAATTAAAATAATAATTGTAATAACAAAATAGCAAAAAACCCAGTAATACTTAGCATTTATATGATACCAGAGCCAGACATTCTATTTAGAAGGAGGGTGGCAATCTAGTTGAAAAAGGGTGAGGAATCTAGGAGATTTGTCTTGAGTTTGCACTGGTATACCACTTCATCTAAGATTGAGAGAATGACAACTATCAAAAATCAGAATTGAGGGGCGCCTGGGTGGCTCAGTTGGTTAAGTGCCTGCCTTCAGCTTAGGTCATGATCTCAGGGTTGTGGGATCAAGCTCCACATTGGGCTCTCTGCTCAGCAGGGAGTCTGCTTCTCCCTCTCCTTCTGTGCACTCTCTCGCAAATAAATAAATAAAATCTTTAAAAAAATAGTTAAAAAAAAACCCCCAAAATCAGAATTGGGTTGGGGCAGGTGCAGGGAGGAGGGATTGTGGGGGTGGGATGGTGTTGAGCTGTCTCATTCCGTCTGTTCACTTCCAACAAGCTACTTCTTGATGCTGGCTGATGGACCAAAGTTTGCCTTTTCAAAACTCAAAGCAATTTATTCATATCAATATACATACAGTAAATAATCCCTGTGTAGTCTTTGTTCAAAGGAAGTGTTATTTGTTCTGTAATTTCTGTTTCATGTCATTCTCTCACAAGATGATGCTAACCTGTTTAAAACTGAAATGCCAAAGGAAGGCCTCCATGGAAGTTAATGAGATTCTTTTATGAGGTGCCCTTCACATCATATATGAAATTGTCTAGTATCAAATAACAAATGTTTGGGTGACAAGGAATTAATACTCTTCCATCTATATAAAAGTTCAAAGCTTGAGTATTATACATTGGTAATCAGGGCAGGATGAAGAGGGTCTTGATCTGGTCAAGATAAATGTGTTCTCCCTGCCCTAACCATTATGTCAACGATGGCTTTACTCTAGAACCTCCTACGCTGGTTTAGAACATTCCCAGTTATCATTCCTAAAAATGAAATATTATCTACTATGTGCATGAGCTCTTGAGAGCTTTCATAGCTGTAATTAAATATGCATAAAAATAACAACGCTTTCAACTCAAGTTGCATGCTGGTTTGTTCTGTCAAGCATTCGGAAAAGGTTCTGATTAGTGATTAAAAGTGGATTAGCAATTTGAGTCTCTTTCTTCGGGACTATCACTCTTATTTCTTTAGCAGAGTCTCTGAGCCATGCCCTGGGGTACATGCTCCAAGTTGCTAGATCCAGTTTAAAACTCCAGATTGAGCATTACATATTAAATGTGTATGTTTGTTTTTGGATGCTTCAGCTTTGCCTGGGGCACCCTCTCTAATTAATGATCCCACAGGTTTCGAAAACTTCTGCCCAATCCTTTCTGATTTGTCAAAGGAAATAGAGAAGGTCTTACTCTGAAAAAGGCATTTTGTGATAAGTGTCACATCGTGTGTGGATTTTAAGATTTAAATACATTTTCTTTTTTAATGTGGTAGCTTTACCACACTAGAAGGATGGGATGTTTGCATATACCCACCATTTATTCACATTTGGCAGACAGAAACCTTGCCATAGTAAAGGAAACAATGGCTATTTAAGAGTTCGTCTATTTTCCATTCAGATCACACACACTTTTACTGAAAGAGGCCTCACAGCACGGAGTCTGATATTACAGCAGTGTTTTCAGGAAGCAATAATTGAATACTCCTCATTAAACTGGTTCATAAAAGAATCCTATTAAAACCAATACAAATAATAAACCTTGAAAATGCTGCTTTAAATTCCAAGAGAGTGGTGAAGATATGCTACAGTAACAGTTTTCCTGTTCATAGAGGGATTTTGAGAATCTTGTGTGAGTTTTTCTGAGCCAAGCAGGCACCTCACTACCGAATAAAGGACCCAGGGAACATTTTAAATGTATTTAATCCTAGCCTGTGCCTTTTACAGTCAGTCTTCTCCAAGAATTTATCCCTAATCCTAACAGGATACCCAACGGAAAGGCTAATTATCTTTAATCACTTAATTAATAGGTAATTCTTACAAAGAGGCTAAACACCTGAACCCACCAAGTCCTCTTTGCATGGGCAAATCCAGCTGGTTCGAGGTACTAATTCCGCTCCATGCGAATGTGGCCAAATTGTATATTGTTGCAAATAATGGTAAATGTATCCAATTCAAAAATAATAATGAAAAAGTTATTTTTTGCTCCCGTTTTAATCAGAGTCAGCTGTGGAAAGCCCCACAAGCGCAGGGCATATGGCTCACCTCACCACTGCAGATGGTGCTGCTGGCCTGGCCTCCCCACTGTCCACTCTGGGAGGCTTCACTCCTCCACTTGGCTGCCACCCCTTCTCCTTAGGCTTCCAGCTGCACTGTTGCTTTGTGCTGGTCTCTGAACAGTCCACCCTAGTCAGTGTTTTCTCTTCTTAGGGTTTCTCTCAACTTTTTCACTCCGTTCCCAGACCAGTTTACAGTCTGACCTCTGAAGGAGATAAAAATTCATATGGACAGGCATTTGGGTCTTAGCAAAGAGTTACTAAATGCATTTCTCAGGTGCAGATCTCAGAGGGCTGGGATGATACATCTTAGGTGTTTATCTGCTGTAGTTCAATGGCTTTTCAGGGTTTCTGATCTGAAAAGTATATGAGACCTATTTAGCTAAACCCTTTTTGTTTTACTTTTTATCGTCTGAGCCATGTCGAGATTGTTGTTATTACCAACACGATAGTCATTTCATAGAAAAACCAAAAAGTCTGCAGCATTTCTTCTTGCTCCTTTCACTGAGTGTTGTTCTTTTTGGTCCCCCTGCCCCCTACGCTGGCCCCCGCCACGTCGCTGGCCCCCGCCACAGTATTTTTTGTTATTTCTCATTACACCTTGTAACTAATTATTGTCATATAATATCTCTTTTTATTACTCTCAGTCTTTATTTTATTTTTTAGATTTTATTTATTTATCTGACAGAGAGAGCAAGAAAGCACAAGCAGAGGGAACAGTAGAGGCACAGGGAGAAGCAGGCTCCCCGCCGAGCAGGGAGCCCGATGCGGGGCTCGATGCGGGGCTCGATGCGGGGCTCGATCCCAGGACTCTGGGATCATGAGCTGAGCTGAAGGCAGACGCTTAACTATCTGAGCCACCCAGGTGCCCCTACTCTCAGTCTTTAGATTCTAGATCAGTGGTTCTCAAACTCCCTGCTTCAGAATAACTGGAGGGCTTTTATAGCTCGGATTGCTAGACTCCATCCCCCAAATTTCTGATTTAGTAGATCTGGGGTGGGGCCAGGGAATTTGCATTTCTAACAAGTTCCCAGGCATTCTGAGGCTGCTGGTCCAGGAAAGGCACTTTGTGAACCACTGCTCTAGAGATAAGAGAAACTAAAGAGGTGAAGTGTTCTAGTTTGAGAGTCAGTGATAATGCCTCATTCACCACCTTTCCAGTTTGTAGCCTCTCCCCTAAACTGAAGTTTCTTCTCTTTATGTTAAAAAATGAGTTTAACAAAACATTCCTAGCGGGGCTGTTAAAAGGAAGAAATGAGATCATGTTTATTAAGCATTTGAAAGAAAAGTGGTTGTGATGGGTGCTTTTGTTGTTATTACTTTTGATTTCTTCCCTAGAACTCAATTTTCAGGACTTCTAATGGAATCATAAAGGATCCTTTAAGCACTCAATTTGGTTAAGGAAAGTGTGTATTCATATAGAATATGAGAAAGTAAATCCCTTTGGGAGGACCATGACGAGATAATGATTCCAAAAATCATCCGGACATGCACAGTAATAGCTAAGGGAGTTTAGAAAGGAGGCTCCTCTTTTGATTGGGGTTTTACCCCACCGGATATCAAAACATATTGTAAAGTCACAATAGTCAACACAGCATGGTATTGGCTTAAGAAAAAGTGAATAGATTAAAGGGATAGAGTAAAACATTCTATCATACACAGACACACATATATATGAATATATGATTTCAAGTCTGAGGAAAACATGAGCAATTAAATGATGTTGGAACGATGAACGATTGTTTTTTAAAAACTGGTATTTGCCTCATACCACACAAAAATAATTTCTGAATGAGTTTCTAAAACCTAAAGGCTACTGAAATTTCAGTGTGATATTTCTATAATCCTGGAGGAGTGAAAAAAATAAAGATAAAAATGTCATCTTTGAATTGACATAAATTTGAAACTTCTGTTTGAAAAATGTATTTATTATGAATGAAGCTAAAGGGAAAAAACAGACTGGAAGAAAATATTTGAATCAGATTACAGAAAAGGATTAATACTGAATGATAAAACCACATTTTCAAAGTAATAGGAAACAAAGCACATACAATGTAATGGAAAAAACAAAGCATATCAATAGCCAGTTCAGAAGAGGAAAAAGAAATATAAATGCCTGATAAAGATTGATAAGATTTAATATTTTTAAGGCTATGGAAACCTAGTCATTGTCACCTAATGCTCATGGAAATGTAAATTTATGGAAATTTTTGGTGAGCAAACTGAAAATGCACATACCCTTTGAAGCAGTGAGTCTACTTCTAGAAATTCACACTTTATTTTATACAACAGGAATACTTTCATATAGGCACAATAATGTGTTCACAGGAATGTCTATTGAGGCATTGCTGTTAATATATACTGAAAAATTAAGAATTTGCTAGATATCTCTATCTGATAGCAATGAGAGGTAAAAAAGATACTTGCTTGTCTCAAACTGGAATCTCGGAGAAAAAAAGAATTCCTTCACATTTATGTTACTCAGAAAAGGTCAAAACATTCCAACAGAAAAATGGGAAATAGACATGAGATTTGTGGAAGAGGAATCATGAATAGCTAATAAATATATGAAAAAAATGCTAACTTCACTAGTGATTTGGAAATTACAATGTAAAATCAAAATGAAATATCTGTCAGATAGGCAAAAATTACAAGTCAAAAGATACCTATTGTCTTAGTCCATTTGGGCTGCTATCACAAAATACTACAGACTGGGTAGCTTATAAACACCCAAATTTATTGCTTACAGTTCTCAAGGCTGGGAAGTCCAAGATCAGGGTGCCAGCATGGTCAAGTGAGTGCCTTCTTCTAGGTGGAAGACTTCTTGTATCCTCACACAGTAGATGGGACTAGGGATTCTTGGGAGCCTCTTTTATACGGCGCTAATTCCATTCATGAGGACTCCACCCTCATGATTTAAGCGCTTACCAAAGGCCCCACCTACTAATACCATCACATTTCAACATAAGAATTTTGGGGGAATACAAACATTCAGATCATACCACCTGTTATTAGAATACCAGGACCTATGATGGGAGAATAAAATGGAACTATGTTGGACAGTAATATGGCAATAACTAGACAACTTTAAGATACAATATTCTATGGATCGGTAATCCATTGATTGTTACATTCATATCTTAAAGTAGCTTCCACACAGGCATACAAAGATGTATTTGCAAGAATGATAATATTTGATAATATTTGTAATAGGGAAAATTAGAAACAATTTAAATATCCAATAAGAGAAGAATGTATAAATAAATTATGGTGTAATCAAAGAGTAGAATGCTATATTGCAGTGAAAATTAAGGAACTAGAACAATATATATCCACCCAGGTAATTCTTAGAACATAATTGTGAATGAAAAGTATAAGTTGTAAAGGAACACATACAATATGATACTGTTCCTATAAAGTTAAAAACATGCAAAACAATACTGAATACTGTTTTAACAACACAGACATTTCTATGCTTGTACTGAAAGAAGAAAGAAAGAGCGAAAGAAAAAAAGAAATGGGACTGATAGACATAGATTTAGAATAATAGCTACCTTTGCTGGGGGTGTGAGGAGATAATGTTGTTGGGTACACAACATGGAGCTAAACTTGTCCATTGGTAATGTAATAAATGTTGACACAGTTCAAAATATTTTTTCAATCTTTCAAAATGACAGTTAGGTAGATGATACATAAACCTGGAGAAAGATTTTGATATGATTGATGAAAAACAACTCAAGTTCGAGTTTATAGGAGCACGTGGGCAAAAATTGAAGGGTAATGTGCAAAATTGGAAATAATTTTTCTGTTTAAGTGGTCTGACTATAATTAAAAATTAGATGTCTTTAATATTGATATATCAAATTCTTAATTTTAATCATTTTTTAGATTCACCTAAAAATTGAAGCAAAAACTCCAAGGGCTATGATATTGATCTGATAAGTTAATCCAAATCTGAATAAGCTGTCACTTAGAAGAACCCTTACAGCTCGGAGCCACTGAAGTATGCTAAAGTTTGAAACATCTACCTTGAGGTACACATAATTTTTGTTACAGCTGTAGTGTATGTGGGACATTGTATTATTTCAGCAACTTTTGTATAAATTTGAAATTATTTAAAAATAAAATATTCATATGGAAAAAGTAAATATGCACCAAAAATCCTACAAAATAAGAGCAGTGAGGAGAGAATTATTGAATTGTATATTACAACATATTTAAAACTTCTATATTAAAAGAATATGATACTGAGACTCACACCTGTCAGGATGGCTATTATCAAAAAACAACAAGTATTGGTGAGCATGTGGAAAAATTGGAAAGCTTATATGTTGTTAGTGGGAATGCAAATGGTGCAATTGCTGTGGAAAACAGCATGGAGTTTCCTCAAAATTAAAAATAGAACTACTCTATGATCCAGCAATCTTAACCTCTGGGTATTTAACCAAAAGAATTGAAATCCAGATCTTGAAGAGATATTAGTACTTTTATGTTCATTGCAGCACTATTCATAATAGCCAAGATGTGGAAATTACCTAAATGTCCATGACAGATGAATGGATAAAGAAGGTGTAGTATGCACATACGATGGAATATTGTTCAGCTTTATAAAAGACAGAAATTCTGCAATATGCAACAATACGGATGAACCTGAAGGACATTATTCTAAGTGAAATCTGCAGTCACAGAGAGACAAGTACTGCATGATTCTCCAGATATGAGGTATCAAAAATAATCAAATTCGTAGGCTTGAAGACCAGAAGGGTGGTTGCCTGGGCCCTGAAGGAGGAGGCAATGAGCAGCTACTAATCAGCAGGCATAAATTTCTAGTTAAGCAAGATGAATGAGTTCTAGAGATCTAATTGGCAACATTGTACCTACAGTCAACAACAATTCATTACACACTTAAACATTTAAGAGATTAGATTTCATGTTAAGTGTTCTTATCACAATAAAATAAAGAATATGGATACTGGCACATGATTAGATAGACCACTGGAAAAGAATAGAAAGTTCAAAAACAGATCCAAGTATGTACAGAAATTAGACTCAAGTAAATACAGAAAGTAAGTATATGGTAAGGTTGCATATTAAATGACTGTGGAAAAGATGGACTTTTAAGTAAATGGTGTTGGAACAATAGGATAATCTTGAAAACAGCAAAAATAGAGTTCATATTCAAAACATGCGTTGCCATAAATGACAAACAGATCATCTATTTTGGTGGACTTATGCTTGTATTTATTTATTTTTATTTTATTTAAATTCAGCTAATTAACATGTAGTGTATTATTAGTTTCAGAGGTAGAGGTCAGTGATTTATCATATAACACCGAGGGCTCATTCCATCTGAACTTATGATTTTAATCAATTCTCTTTCCTAGTTCTGTCCAGGGAAAGGGCCAAGATGCAAGTAGCACCTTACACGCACTGAGATGGTAGTTTCTAAATACCACTCCCACTAAAGAGAACCAAGACTTTCTGGAGTATTGGGGCATTCTAGCTCTTGCACTGAGAGAGAGCATGGGACATCTTGTGTCACAGAGCAAGGAAGTGCTGAAAAAGTGGTGGGAGCATGGCAAAGAACACAGGAACAACCACCTGACTGGTAAATCTAAAACAGTATGAACATCACAAAAAAAAAAAAAATAGTGCTAGTAATGGGGCACCTGGGTGGTGCAGTTGGTTAAGCATCTAACTCTTGGTTTTTGTTCAGGTCGTGATCTCAGGGTCCTAGGATGGAGCCCCACCTCCAGCTCAATGCTCAGCTTGGAGTCTGCTTCAAATTCTCTCTCCTTCCTGCTTGTGCTCTCTCTCCCTCTAAAATAAATAAATCTTAAAAAAATAGTGATAGTAATGGATTATAGCATATTGAATATCAAATATATTTGATATGACAAGGAAACAATCAGACAAATCCAGATTATGGGACACTTCCTAAGATTTATTGTCCTGGACTCTTTAAAAAAAAAAATGTCAGTGTTGTGAAAAACAAACAAAAAGGCAGGATACTGTCTAAGTGAAAGGAAAGTAAAAAGATATGACAACTAAATGAAATGCACAATTCTTGATTGGATCTTGGATTTAAAAAAAATTTGGAAAAGACATCTTTGTGACAATCAGAGAAATTTGAGTAGAGACTATATATTAAACAATATTGTGTCAATGTTAAATTTCTTGGGTATGATAATGGTGTGTTTATGTAAGAGAATGTTCTTGTTTTTAAGAGATGTATGGGATGTAATTAGTTGCGAAGGGTCATGGTACCTTTGGAATAATTTTGTCAAAAACTGGATATGTCTTCGTGTGTGAGAGAGGGGGACAGGGAACTAGACAAAGCAAATGTGGGAAGACTAACAACTTGTGGATCTAGGTGAAGGACATATAATGTTTATTGAACTATTTTTTTTCAATTTCCTATAGCTTTGCAATTTTTCCAAAATAAAAGGGAAAGCAATAAAAGAAAATTCACCATCAATTCATTAAATCGTCATTTAGGTATATAGGAATATTTATAGCTTATACAATTATTTCAAGTTCTTTATAAATTAAAGCAAATGTAAGAAACAAATATATAAGTACATTAAGGAGTAAATGATATAAATAGAGACCATCTGTCTCTTTACTTGACAGATGAAGACACAGATCCACAAATAAATTAACTTCCCTAAGGTCACACCCTAATGTATATAAGACCATTTTTGTAAGCTTTATACAGCAACTGAACATCAAATATGGTCCTTTGAATAGTTGAAACTTTCCAGGTTATTGGCTTGAGGAAGCTCATTGTATTACACTTTATCACAGAGAACAGACCTTTCAAGGATTTTGTTTTTCTTCTTTTTATATCTGCTATTTTTCTCTCACATTTCAGCAGGGATTAAAATATCAGTAGGGATGCTTTCTATTTCTTAACCGAGTTCTTCACAAAATGGTGAAGGAATTGGAAGTCCATTAGATCTGTTGAACAAGGCAGTAATGATGCTGAAAAGAACAATAAAGCAAGAGTGTTAAAAACAGATTCTAGCCAGGATTTTAATATTTTGAAAATGTACAAAATCTTCTGTTCCTCTGTGCTAAGCAAGGACTCCTCTTCCAACCGTGGGTCATCATGGATCATGATGTCACACACCATTATTAATAGCACCTGCCTGGACAGGTTTTTTTTTTTTTTTTGAGAGGTGTTCAAATAAGTCAATTTTAATAAGATCTTCTACACACACATTTGCTACTGAAAATTGAAATAGCACAAAAAAATTTTATTACAATTTTTGAAAACCACAAAATCTAGCATACACATCTGTAAAAAGGGGAATAAGGTATCCAATTCACAGATCTGTTGAGAAGATTAAATGAGAATGTTCACATGATGGGATCTTATACAAAATAAACACATAGTTATTTTTTTTATCAAGCACTATTTTGCCAGTTAGATATTTCTCAAATGACTGAAGATTTTAAAATAGCTTATATTTTACAGGTATCACTGACCTAACTACTTTCATATTTACAGGTCATGATGACTTGACTAGAAATTATTGCCCATAAACCTTAGAGGTTTTAATTTTTGACATGAAAATGCATTTAATGAAATAATCTATGTATTTGCTGTCCTTCCAGGATTTTTACTTCAGTCACATGCAATTCTTTAATATTATTTCCCTCCTATATATAACACCAGGAAATATTTCCCTGATAAATGGAAGACAAAGTTGGTTTTAAATATGTTAGATTGAAACTGGTACTTCAGTGATACTTCTGTTTTCACATTTTTTTCTGTGAGGTCATTTTACATTTAATTGGCTTTTACAGTGTATTTAAGAATTTGGAGTTAACATGGACATTTGGCAATGGCAATTTAGGGTTCAACAGGAATCATGGAGACCTAACTCAGCTTAGACTCCTTACCTCTTCTCAGCTCTTTGCTCCGTGTAAGATCAAACTGCACTTTGGCTCATGTGTTCATTCTTCTATAAGTATTTATCAAGGGCCTGCTATACTCAGTGCTAAGGGAAAAATATAAGAAATAGTACCTGTTCTCTAGGAAGAACCAATATGATTAGAAATATAAATCATACACGTAAGAATGGGTGGTAACATACAAATGGCCAAAATGAGCCCTGTAGGTAGGTGAAGGTTGATGAAGCAGGATTGGGCAGAAAAACTCCCTTGTTTATGTTGAAAGAGTTGCTTTTTAAAAGATGGACAGGAATTGGCTAGAAAGGAGGGGAAAGCCATCCTACGTGAAAGGAACTGCACGAGTAAAATCTAAAATGGAGACTAAGCTTGATATGTTGTCAAAAGAATGAAATCATAAATAATCTGGAATGGAGTACAGGTCTTGGGGGAGAAGTCAGAAGTCAGTAGTGTGGAGACAGATTATAGAGCATCTTAGCTAGAAATACTGTGTATTTTACCCAGAAGGCAACAGGAATCTTTAGAGGATGCTCAGCAGTGCGATAACTTGATGAAAGAATATTTTATGGAAATTGAGGATGTACTGGGATAACTGAAAGGATGAGGAAAAAGAAACTGGAAGCAGAGACACCAGATAAAAATACTGTCTGCATTTAGTTTCTCTGAGGAAGATGATTTGTACCTGTTGTATTTAGCGTAATAGTAGAACACACACACGGAAATTCTTAGTTACTGACTGGTCTTCAGATGGTTCTTGATTCTCATCGCGTTTGAGACCCTAGCTGGGCATGTGAGCAGATCAGCTCCTTGCCAGTCTTTGCATTCCTACCTTCTCATCTGTGAGCTCTGAAAGCCTCCTCTCTGCCTGGGCAGCCGTGTTAGGTTGCCCTTGGGAGATGGCTGAAGGGCCTTATTTTTCAGTAGCTCTGTTTAGGCATTGGTGCACACTGTCCACTAGGCTTATCTTACACGTGGCACTCTGCTCAGTTCTTTTTTTTTTCTGAAGATTTTATTTATTTTTGACACAGAGAGAGTGTACAAGCAGGGGAGCAGCAGGCAGAGGGAGAGGGAGAAGCAGACTCCCCGCCAAGCAGGGAGTCCAGGTGGGCCTCGATCCCAGGACCCTGGGATCATGACCTGAGCCGAAAGCAGACACTCAACGATCTGAGCCACCCAGGCGCCCCTGCTCAGTTTTGTATGTTTCATAACTGGTAGGGAATTACAGTGTGAACCCCCTGGTAATTTCAACGAGAGTCTTTTTAAAAAAAATTTTTTTTAAGTAAGAGCCACACCCAGCGTCGAGCCCAACGTGGGGCTTGAACTCACGACCCTGAGATCAAGACCTGAGTGGAGATCAAGAGTCAGACTCTCAACCGACTGAGCCAGCCAGGAGGTCCTCAACGAGAGTCTTGATGGCCATTAGGGAGGTGGCCCACAGTTGGGGAACAAACATTTATAGTGGTCTAGGGAAAGAACAACATTTGAGAAATCTAGTGATAGCTAGGTATTTTTCTTTGCCTTAAGCTACTCAAAATCAAATGGTTTATGTGTCAAGTTCCCTTGGAGGTGCCAAACAGATGAAAATAACCTCCAAGGCATGATTTTCTAATGAATATTAAATCTTGCCATGAGCAACCTAGCTCAGTGGAAATACCGGCCTTGTGGAGAGGAGAACTTATATCTTGGTGTGAAAGGATGATTTTTCCTTTGGTAGTTTGTTTCCTGGCCTGAGAAAAAATTTGTGTATAAATGTGTAAGGGGAATTACAGAAGCAGAACTAAAATTTATTTTCTCTGAGCATGTGTTAATATATTACTACTAAAATCCAAAGGTCTATCTGAATACATTAATTAAGTATTCCTAGAAATCTCTATCTCAAAATCGGTCAATACTTACTAAAATATATCTTTACAACAGAGGAAAGATGAGACAGATACCACTGGAATGGTCTTACTGGTCTTAAGTGTGTATGTGTGTGTGTGTTCTCTGGATACTCTTCCCTCTTAAGAAGAAATATTATATTTATTCCTCAGAGCTTTATTCTAAGGGCATGATGGAAGCAAATGGGAACGTTTATGTGTGATTTGAATTGTTTATTTTGTTAGATATTTATATTTCTGCCTATGGGTTCCACAAGAAAACAGAACTAGGCATTTTAAAAGAAAAAGATTAATTGGAATCAGTGAATTTAGATGACTTAATTTTATTAAAAATTCAGAAATACAGGATAAACTATAAGCAAAACATGGATAATTTCATTTTTGTTGTCTACAATGAGAGAATATTTCATTCCCTACTCTTGCTGTCTTAGAAGGGTATTAACTGCAGCAGGCAGCTTTTGGAAAGCAGCTGCGAGCCTGGATATCCCACTTACTTGCCGATATTTTATGACCAAACAGATGTGTACGGAAATCACACCTGTTCTAATTCCAGAAGCTCTGCTTCAGTCAATCACTTTAAAATAACTTCTGTCTCTAAGACATAAAATGTACTAAAGAATCTTGAAGGCTGGACAATGAAGGTGTCAGCAGCTCCACGACCAAGGGCATGGCTGAAACATATGGTCACATTTTCCATGCTTTCATGGGACTCTAGGGAGCACTCAATGACAAATCAATGAAAACTTCTCATGGACGGGAAAGTGAGAAGCCCAGAGAATGTGGTGGGGCGGGGGGACAATAAGTCTCATCTTGCTCTACAAATGCTTTTCTTTTGCTCCTCTATTCAGAAAAATCTTGAAGTTGTAATGGCCTTCTGTGAGAGAGAGCAGGTAAGTCTTATTTTGAAAATCAAACTTATCCTCTGAGAAAGTGAAAGGTAAAGTACTTGCCATTTAATTTTTGATTACTCTTAAAGCATTTTTGTGTTTTTCTGGCCTAAACCAGGTGTCACAACCCAGAAGAGCAGACTGATACTTTTCCTATAATGATATACTAATAAGGTAAGATTCTCCTGGTTCTGTCATCCACATCCCCAGATACCACTGTTTAATTGGAATCAGAGTGTTAAAAAAAATTCTGAAGAGCTTTTTATTCCCCCCCCCCACAGAGAAATAAATCGATTTTAAATGATGATGGGCATGTGTAAACTGGGTTCCGACCCAGGTCCCTGTACTTTTCTTTTTCTGTACCTGGTCTCATGTTGTTTCTGCTTGGTAAAGGCAGGCTGGTGCATATATGGTCAAAATTTCCTGTGCTCTATTTGGAAACAGTAAACTTATTTTCCATTGCATTCCTTGCACACACTTAATTGTGAGAGCCACTGCGTCTGTTGTATCTGGTGTTTTCATCCAGAGCAGTCGCATTTGTGGTAGACCCTTCAGTTACTCAGCTGATTATCTCCCCAGTGGGCACAGTCACTGTCATTAAGAGTTTCACATCCTTTTCTCTTCAGTTGTCCTTTCCCGTATCGTCACTACAAATTCTTTGATATAAACAGAGAGCATGCTTAGATCTTACCACAAATACATTCCAATTTTATCCAATGAACTTTTATTGATAAATACCCTACATCATTTTTTACTTCAAAATTTGCACCCAAGATGAGATCTCCATCAATAAGCTTCTACTGTGTGTTCTTGAGTTTTAAGATATAAAACTCCAATTGCCTTGGAAACAGATTTGTGCAGAATGCAGTCTGAAAAAAACAGCTACAACTTCAGTTTTACCATGCAGGGATTATTGTTATTCGCCATGTGTACCTGCATCTGTGCAGGAAACAAAAACGCCCAGAACAGCACAGGCTTCCAAACCCTGAAACAGTCTGTGGGACTCTGTAGACGCAACGATGCTCCTACCGTCTAGCTAGATCTGTTCTCTGTGCTGTCATTTCCAGGAGCGATGAGCAAGACTAGGGCTCCCCTTGTCTTTGGTCCCTCATGTGCAGATGTGGTGGCTCTGCAGTACAGACTGGGAAGGAATTTGGAGGGTGAGAGTATTCAACATAATGGTGATATCATCACTGAAACTGTCAGGATGGCAAAGGGATGTTTTTAGAGCCTTTTTAATCTTCATCTGTTTCCTTCTAAGCAACCCTCCCCACCATCACTGTAAGTTTCTTTGTCTCTTACCCCTTTCTCTTTTCACACGCAAATCCTGTGTTGCTATATGTTTATGTAGTAATACACGAAAATGAAACTGTGACAGCAGTTTCAGTTAACGAACATTATTATGAAGCAATGCTTATTAAATATACAAGTCGACAGCCATACATGCCATTCATGATTCCTTGATTTCTCTGACATCTGAAAGGGATTTGGGATTTGATCTGTACTAGAACACATCATTCACTTGGCTATATTCTGTGGTTACCAGGCTAGAGAAAATAGTATCAGGCAGCTATACTTTGAGCTCTGAAAAACAGATAGGAAGGACATGATTTTGAAATATCTCAGACTGATTTTGGTGGTTTATTTCAACGGGGCTTGAGGTAACCCAAGGAAGAAGAGAAAGCTCTGAGAAAAGGAGCAGATGGATACAATGGACACTCTTGTCAATTACAGGGAATGCCACATGAAAGTTACCCTGTATGTCTCCTATTGATTTGAAGATACAGTTTTGCTTGCTAAAACACCAGAAAGGGGGTGCCTGGGTGGGTCACTCAGTTAAGTGTATGCCTTCGGCTAGGGTCATGATCTCCGGGTCTTGGGATCGAAGCCCCTGCATCGGGCTCCCTGCTCAGCTGGGAGCCTGCTTCTCCCTCTCCCACTCCCCCTGCTTGTGTTGCCTCTCTCTCCCTGTCAAAACAAACAAACAAGCAAACAAAAAACACCAGAAAGGATGAACATGTATATAACAAAAATAGAAATGTAGTAAAGGCAGAAAATTCTGAGCTTGTCTCTAAACAGTTGTCTCCTGAGACCAAACTTAATATAACTGTTGAGCACAGTTGAACACCACAAAGGAATAGCTTAGGAGAGCGTGCTATCCCAAACTGCAATAACATACTTTGGGAAAATGATACCTCCCCATCCCCCCCCAAAACCACAACCACCCTAGCCTCAAAATCATCTGTACTTTTTATAATTATTTACTTCAGACTTGAAAATAATTAAGTAAAATGAGTAGAATCCCAGAAATTCTGCTTACCACAGCTGTTAAATACAGAGTCTTTTCAAGCTGGAAGTTATTGGCAGTGGGGCAAGGAGGCAGCCAGGAACTGGTGAAGGGCGCTGGGGAATGGACCGTCCAGATCCATTGGTGTGTGGCCGCCATCATGGTCCATTTACCGTGCCTGCTGACACCTCTCCCAGCACAGCCTCTGCTCTTATTGCCATTCTAACACCTGAGTGGTTGATGACATCAACTGTGGACAGTGACTACAGCTGTCAGGTTGTGGTGTGTCTGGTCAGTAAAAGTCAACACGAGCAAGCTTTGCCAGTTAAATATTGAAATTTTTCCTATAATTAAAGCTATCTCCTGTTCTATAACTTATCCGTCTATAGCAAATTTATGGCTTCGCAATAAATTCGTATTCCTCCAAAAAATCAAGGAAAAGACAGGGACATTGAATGTATTGAGTTTATTTTAACATTGATGTTAGTGAGGACCCTGAGTTCAGTGCTAGTGTATTTGTTCTGATTTGTTGTCCTAGATTTTTGGCTTGGATTTGTTTTCAGTTTTAGGCCTTTGCTTTATGACGATTTTTCATTCAAATGTGGAACAGGCAAAATATACAGAATGTTTTTCATGAGAGAGAGTGGTAATATGAATTCTTAAAAAATTTGACAAGATACTATGGATCTGTGAGATTCAGTCCTGTTTAGTGACATAGATGATGATGTGTGGTTTGAATTGTTCTTTCCGAAGGTACAATTTTTTTTCCCTTTGCTGGAGGCCTGTCTTTATCAGAAAGTCCAGAAATATTCTGAGTGTAACACATGTGACATATATTTGTGTATAAATTTTTCCAGGTATTTTACGTTATAGACTATTATCATTTGGGATTCCCGGAACTCCCAGAAATATTTTAAGCAGGATAAATATTTTTATTCATGATAAATGTCAAATTTAGACATTTAACATAAACCCTGTCCTATGATGTTTTATGTATGAAACTGAGTATGTGCATGTGGCACAAAATTTGAAAGGTATAAAACAGAGATTCAGTGAAAAATAAGTCAGTATCCCAGCCACTCAGTACTCTTCCAAAATCTCTCATTTTTTTCTCTACGTTTATATATAGATATATATGTAAAACATATATACTACATATCTAACTTATTTAATCAAGCCCCTATTGATGATATTTAGGTTGTTTTCCTTTTTTTTTTTTTTTTTTACAAATGATGCTGTGATGATGATGTGCATTTATTTAAAGATTTATTTATTTAGTTGAGAGAGAGAGAGAGAGGGCGAACATGCACGTGCGCTTGTGTGCACGTGGGAAGGGAAGAGGAGAGGGAGAGAGAGAATCTTAAGCAGACTCCCAGCTGAGCACGGGGCTTGCCATGGGGCTCAGTCTCACAACCCTGAGATTATAACCCGAGCCAAAATCAGGAGTTGGAGGCTCTTCCAACTGAGCCACCCAGGCGCCCCAAGTGATGATGTGTATTTAGAACATTCTTCCCATATGTATCTATACCACTCACTTCCTCATTTCATTTAGATCTCTATTTAAATGTCACCTTGCTTACCTTATATGAAATAATATCCTTTCCTCATCATTTCCTACCCTTCTTACCCAATTTTTTCTTCATGCCACTGCTTGACATATTCTGTATATTTATTTGCAGCCTATCTCCCCAACCAACATTAGCTTCATGAGACTCTCCTATGTTTGCTACTCTATTCCCAGTGCCTAGAATGGAAGTTTACATGCAGCTGGTGCTCACCCACTACTTATTAAGTGAATAGGTCATTTTGCACACTTGTGAGTATATTTATAGGAAAAATTACTAGAAGTGTAATTGCTGTGTTAAAGGGTATGGGCACTTGTAATTTTTGACATGTATTGCCAAATTGCTTTCCCCAGAAGTTGCAGAAATTTGTACGTCTATCAGCAATGTACTAAAAACATCAAACTTCGTTTTTTTCCAAGTTGAAATAACCTATGGTGTCATAGGGTCTCATGTTAGTTATAATTTGTGTTTCTCTGTTATGAGTGATGTGCAAATTGTCAAAAGTTTTTAACTGTTCATGATGACTGAATATGTATGAAGTGTTTTCATCTGAGCTTTCTCAAAGACCTGAAGATCTTCCTGACATTCCTGTTATGATACTAGAAATTGCTTAATCTCTGCCTTCCTGGACTCCAGGTACATAGTAGCTTCTGGCTGCCTCCATTGTCTTTTCTCACTTACTCTGAAGTTATAACTTCTGCATATTAAACACTGGATGGAAAATCAGGCATTAAACTTATTTCCTTAATTGCAGTCCCGAAGTTTTCTTCTTATGAAGATGCCCATTTCCCAGCTATTTCCTGCTGTAGCCTTTAACTCTCAGGGATCACAGAGTTTCCAGCATCCAGAGAAAGCCTCTTCTCCCCAAAACCCTTAGTATCCTTTCCCTATAAAGTTCCTACCCATCACTGTCAGTTGAACAGCCTGATAAGCAAATTTATAGCTAAATTTTGGCAGTGACTTTTGACATTTAGAGTTCTTATGCAATAAAATTTATCTAATTTCCTTTTTACCTTATGCCATTTGATAGTCTCCTACTTTCAGGCCATATTTGGGAACCCAGTTTTTACCACCAGGGATACCAACATCCAGCAGTATATCCTAGTATAATGCTTAAAGACACCAAGGATGTGATATATAATTGGGTATGAATAAAAGAGTGGTATCAATTCATTGTGCTGCTTCTTAATTAACCTTAGCCCAGAATTCTTTAGACTCCCCTTCTGAAAATATTTAGATGTGTTAAGCCCACATATTTGGGAAACAATAAATAGTTTTATTGGCACGCAAAATTGGAGTTTCTTGTGGAAATCCATTCTTTTGGCTTGTTGGATGAAATCTAAATGCATAAAATACAGAATCCTCATAGCAAGCAAGAATAAAACAATGTCACTAAGATGACCTTCAGCACTGGATCCTCTTGCTACTGCAACTCTCTAATCATACCAACATTTGTAAAGACTCCTCCCCCCCAAAAGAATAGAAAACGTGTATTATTTACCTTTTGTGACTTATACCAAAACTTTGAAAAATGGTTCCATTACAAGAACACTGAGACAAAGACATCAAAACAATTTTCAGTTTTCCTGAAAACTTGTGTTGTCTTATTTCTAGCCAGAAATCAAATGCATCATGTAAC
The DNA here is from genome assembly GCF_003265705.2 of Callorhinus ursinus. Taxonomy (NCBI): domain Eukaryota; kingdom Metazoa; phylum Chordata; class Mammalia; order Carnivora; family Otariidae; genus Callorhinus; species Callorhinus ursinus. Next base: position 15,731,223 of record NW_027397084.1, read on the forward strand.
ATGTGATTTTCTATTTTTGACTGTTAGCCTAGGATCCTCTGATTTTATTGTTGTTTGTGCTTATAAATCTGCTGTGTGATATTTGTTAGATTATACATTCATTTCCTGTCTTAGGTGGAGGAATATGAAGAATCATTGTTTAAAACATATAAATAGCATGATAAAATCTAATATTTAAACCAATTTAGTAATATATTGATCAAAATACAACCAAAAGATCAGAGGAACATTTTTTCTCTAAAATTTTTTTTCTGAAATTTTCATATCAGTAAACATGATATTTAAAAAATTACACAAGCCAGAAAACACATCATGTGTATACATCCAACCAATCAGGGAAAAATGAGGTAATAAAGGATTTTTATTTTCTAATGGCACAGGAAGATTTGCGCTTATATTCATGTTGGACATAACCTTGATATGAAAAATCCCTTAAAATACTGTTTTTATAAGCAGTAGTCATAATGTTAGGGCCCAGTGATTATGAAAAACTACAGTGGCTAAGAGGAGATAACCTTGACACCATTATATAAAATCCCTGAAGTGTTATGGATGACTATGTTGTATAAATGTAACTTAGAAATGTCTTCATGCTGAGATTTAATACTTGGGGGTCAGTGCGGTGGTAAAGTTTGGAAAAAAAAACATATCAACTAAACAACCTTCATTATTGTGTCCACCAGGGAGTCTCAGTATGAAATCTTTCGCATCAAGAATGAGTCAAAAAGCCTAAAGCATGCAGGAGATCAACCAAGCAATGACAGAATTCTTTTTTTTTTTTTTAAAGATTTTACTTATTTATTTGAGAGAGAGAGAATGAGAGATAGCACGAGAGGGAAGAGGGTCAGAGGGAGAAGCAGACTCCCTGCTGAGCAGGGAGCCCGATGTGGGACTCGATCCTGAGACTCCAGGATCATGACCTGAGCCGAAGGCAGTCGCTTAACCAACTGAGCCACCCAGGTGCCCCAATGACAGAATTCTTAAAAAGAAACATGAACTCCCGAACTCTTGGAATAAAGTTTTACATAAATGTTCTTAATCAAATATCATTTAAAGATGAATTTCCAGGTGTACCAAGATATATATTTTTCGATTACTCACTCTTTTCCAAAAGGCAGTTGAGTTAATGAAAAAGATAAAAATGCTGGTTTATAACATTATGACATAAGATACACATAAAAATTAAAGTGTTAAAAGCAGTTAAATAAAAACCTCATTTTCAAGGTAGATTTTTTGGGCAGTAAAGCTATTCTGTGTGATCCTATAATGATGGATGCTTATCATCATACATTTGTCTAAACCCATAGGATGTACAATGCCAATCATGGACAGTAATGTAAACTATAGAGTTGGATGATAATAATGAGTGGGTATAGGTTCATTGACTGTAACGAATGTACCACTCTGGTGGGGGATGTTAATAATGAGGGAGGCTGTGCGTGTGCTGGGGCAAGGAGTATATGAGAAATCTCTGTGCTTTTTGCTTCATATTGCTATGAGCCCAAAATTCCTCAAAAAAGAAAATCTAGTTTTAAAATCTCATTTTCTTTTATTTATGTTTATATTTAAATGTCAACAGCTTTTTGGAGGTATAAGCGATATACCATAAACTGCACATATCTGTAGTGTATATTTTGGCAAGGTTTGACATTTCATGCACCAGTGGAAGCATCAATGCAATCAAGGTAGTGAACATTTCCAATACCTCTGAAAGTTTCCTTATGCTCCTTTGAAATCCTCCCTCCTCCTGCCAGACCTCAGTTCCCAGATAACCACTATGCTCTGTTCTGTCACTAAAGATAAATTAGCATTTTCTAAAGCTTCTGTAAATGTAATCTATTTGTCTTCTTTCACCCAGAATAACTATTTGAAAAGCATCTATGTTGTTGCATTTATCGATATTCCATTTCTTTTTTACTCCTGAGTAGTATTCCATTGTATGGGTGTACCAAAGTTTGTTTACCTATTCACCTGTTGATGGAAATTTGGTTGTATCTGGCTTCTGCAATTGCAAACAAAGCTGCTATGAACATTTGTGTATGAGTCTTTGTATGGACATATGCTTTCTTTTCTCTTGGGAAAATACCTAGGTGTAAAATGGCTGAGTTATGTCGTTCGTGTATGTATACTTAACTTTTTAATAAAGTACCAGACTGTTTTCAAAGTGGCTGTACCATTTCATATTACCACCAGCAGCATGGTAATAGAGAGTTCCACTTCCTTTACATGCTTGCCAACAAAGACTTGGTATGGCTGGTCTTCTTAATTTATTTAGTTTATTTTTTAAAGATTTTATTTACTTACTTGACAGAGAGGGAGAGAGAGCACAAGCAGGGGGAGCAGCAGAGGGAGAGGGAGAAGCAGGTTCTCCCTGAGCAGGGAGCCCAATGTGGGGCTCCATCCCAGGACCCTGGGATCATGACCTGAGCCAAAGGCAGAACTTAACTGACTGAGCCACCCAGGTGCCCCCAGTCTTCTTAATTTTAGACATTCTCATAGGTGGGTGGTGGTATACAATTGTAGTTTTAATTTGCATTTCCCTGTGACTAATGATGTTGAACATTGTTGCATGTATTTACTTGCCATCTATGTATCTTCTTTGGTGAAGTGTCTGTTAAAGTCCATTGACAGATGAATGGATAAAGAAAATGTGGTATATATATATATATATATATATATATATATATATACACAATGGAATATATATATATATATATATATATATATATGTATACACAATGGAATATTATGCAGCCATCAAAAGGAATGAAATCTTGCCATTTGCAACGATGTGGATAGAACTGGAGAGTGTTATGTTGAGTGAAATAAGTCAATCAGAGAAAGACATGTATCATATGACCTCACTGATATGAGGAATTATTAATCTCAGGAAACAAACTGAGGGTTGCTGGAGTGGTGGGGGCTGGGAGGGATGGGGTGGCTGGGTGATAGACATTGGGGAGGGTATGTGCTATGGTGAGCATTGTGAAGTGTGAAAGACTGTTGAATCACAGATCTGTACCTCTGAAACAAATAATACATTATATGTTAAAAAAAAAAAGAAGAAAATAGCAGGAGGGGAAGAATGAAGGGGGGGAAATCAGAGGGGGAGATGAACCATGAGAGACGATGGACTCTGAAAAACAAACTGAGGGTTGTAGAGGGGAGGGGGTGTGGGAGGATGGGTTAGCCTGGTGATGGGTATTAAAGAGGGCACGTTCTGCATGGAGCACTGGGTGTTATACACAAACAATGAATCATGGAACACTACATCAAAAACTAATGATGTAATGTATGGTGATTAATGTAACATAATAATAAAAAAGTCTTTTACCATTTTAAAATTGAGTTGTTTGTTTTATTATTCAGTTTTGAGAGTTATTTTTTTCAGTGTAATGTAGATACAGGTTCTATATCAGAGCTCAGCTTTGCTGTTAATTACTCCTAGTTTGTGGTTTGTACTTTAATTTCTTTGTGCCTTTCAAAGAAGAAAAATGTGCTACTCTCCTTATTTTTGTTCCCCTATAAGTAATGGGTATTTTTCTTTTAGCTGCTTTAAGATTCCCTCTTTATCATTGGTTTTGAGCAATTTGATTATGCTATAACTTACTGTAGTTTTTTTTCCCCCAAGTTTTTTATGCTTAAAGTTTGTTGAGATTCTGAATCTGTGCGTTTAGTTTTCATCAAATTTAGAAAATTTCAGCCATTATTTCTTCAAATATGTTTTCTGCTTTCCCCTTACTAGTCTATTGTTTGGGGACTCCAATTACACATATATTGGGTCACTTGAAGTTGTCCGAGATCATTGATTCACTTTTCATTTAAATTTTTTTTCCTCTCTGTATTTCATTTTGTATATCTTTAAGTTCACCGGTCTTTTCTTCTGCAATGTAAATCTGCTCTTAATCCCATCCAGTGTCTTTTTCAACTCCAGCAACTCCAGCATTGTAGTTTTCACCTCTGGAAGTTTGATGTAGTTTTTTTTTTTAAGATTTTAAAAATTTATTTATTTAGAGAGTGTGTGCAAGTGAGGGGAGGAGCAGAGAGAGAAGGAGAAAGAAAATCTCAAGCAGACTCTGTGCTGAGCACAGACCCTGACGTGGGGCTCGATCTCATGGTCATGAGATCACGACCTGTGCTGAAATCAAGAGTTGGATGCTTAACAGACTGAGCCACCCAGGCACCCTGACAAGGATCTTATTTTAGATTTTTAATGTCTCCATTTAAATTTTGGAACATATGGAATAGTTACAATAACTGTTCCAATGTTGCTGTCTAATAATTTTAACATCTGTGTCAATTCTGACTCAATTGATTCTCTTCATTATGGGTTGTACTTTCCTGCTTCTTTGCATGACTGATAATCTTGGATTGGATGCCAGCCATTGTGAATTTTATCTTGTTAAGTGTTGGATATATTTTGTGTTTCTGTAAATCTTCTTGAGCTTTGTTCTGGGATGCAGTTAATTTGCTTAGAATCGATTTGATCCTTTCATCTTATTTTTATGATTTGTTAGGTGGATCTGGGGGTAATGATCAATCTAGGACTAATTATTCCCACTACTGAGGTAAGACCCTCTTGAATATTCTACCCAATGACTCATGCATTACGACGTTTTGAAGTCTGGCTGCTGTGAATAGGCCCTCCTCCCAGTTCTGGGCAAACACCTGGCATTGTTCCCTTTAATTATTTCAGATGGTTCTTTCCCTGGATTTGGGTAGTTTCCTCACATACAAGTGCTGATCAGTATTCAGCTAAATACTCAAGAGGGACTTGAGTTTTCTGGAATTCTCTCTTTGTGTAGCTCTCTCCTATCTGATTCTCTTATGAGCTCTAGCCTCTTTAGTCACCCTGGAATCACAAAACCATGTGTCCTCAACTCAGAGAGATTATCAGGCTCAGCGTAGTTTCCTCCTTCCTGTACCCAGGCTTGGAAACTCTTTCAAGTACTAAACTGGGCAACTGTAGGGCTTTCTTCATTTGTTTCCTGTCTCTTAGGAGCCACAGTTCTTCATTCCTCATGCCGTGTCTTAAAACCTTGCTTCCTTTATTTTATCTGTTTTTGTTTTTGATTGTTTCAGGCAGGGCATTGCTCCATCTTGGCTAGAAGTGGAGGGCTCCAAAAACTAATTTTCTAAGCGTTTGATTTTTGGAGAATAAAGTAATATTTTTAAGATACACATAAGGAGATAGGTAAGTGCAATATTTCTGTTTATGTAGAGAATTTATCCTAAGATACAATGTAAATAGTTTGGGCTTTCCTTTAATTTGTTCTGGTATTGAAATGATTATTATTTAATATATGTTAAGCCTTCTAGATATATGCACCATAGCTATATTTTAATTAATCAAAGTCCTGCCTTGAGGAACTTGAAATCTAATGGCACAAAAAATATATAATATTGGAACTCAAATACAGAATTAAAATGTAAGTGGGAAAGGATAGCTAATGTGGAAATGCACAAGGCTGAAACTTTAATCTTTGCTTTTTAAAACTTTAAGTGGAAGAGTCAAGCTACGACATAATAATGAAAGGAATGATTATTGAGATTTATGAGAGGAGATAAATTATGTAAATTCCATAATTGGAATATTGTAGGATGATCTTATAGAAATAGAAAAGATGAGATGACCCATAGAACAACCTCCGGAGGTATTTGGATGGTTATTATTACTTCAGTTTTAAAGAAGACACTGAAGGTCTTGTTGGAAAAACAGTGGATTCTTTAAAGACATACCTCCCTGGCTGCTGGAATGGAGCTCACTACATCTTACCTGAGTCCCCCTAATTGTTTCTTTCTTGTACGTCTATGAGATCACACCAAACCTAAACCCATACTTCACATGATTTTATCCCTTACTACAATGTATATAGATTGATCACATGGAAAAAATACCTGTTTGGGGGATGCACTGTGACCTGGAGGTGGTAGATACTTCCACGAAGTGGTACTTAAGAGTTTTATGTGTGCTTCTACTTTTGAGTTGTATAACAATTTTGTGATTTTGACACCGTCGCTGAACTGTACTGTATCTTATCCATCTTTGAATCTCTATTACGTAACATGGCACTATGTGTATAGTAAGTAAGTAAGTGATCAGTAGATAATTATGAAATAAATAGGGGCACCTGGGTGGCTCAGTTGGTTCAGCGTCTGCCTTTGACTCGTGTCATGATCCCAGCATCCTGGGATTGAGTTCCGAACCAGGCTCCTTGCTCGGCGGGGAGCCTACTTCTCTCTCTGCCTGCCGCTCCCCCTGCTTGTGCATGCTCTCTCTCTCCCTCTCCCTCTGACAAATAAATAAATAAATCTTAAAAAAATTATGAAATAAATGAAAAAATGAATACTCTGAATTTTAGAAGAATGGAGCTAAAGAATACTAACTTTAAAGTTAAAATAGCATAATTCTTTATTTTTTTCTTAATATTTCTTTAAGAAGAGGCAAATATTTGTAAAGAAATGCAAGAGTCAGAGCCTCTGAATCGCATATCTTCAATGTTTGAAAGAGTAACAAAGGATTTATTTTATACACTTTACTCTTTTTCATATCTACTGTCCCTTTTCTTCCCAACCACATACAGATTACAAACTCAATCTAACCACTTCCCACCATCTCCATCTCCATCACTGCCCCCTATTGGAAGCCACCATGACCTTACCTGCCTTCTAGCAAATAGTTTCTCTGTTTCTACTCTGGCCTTTCCATGATCTGTTCTTTACATAGCAGCCAGAGCGAATTTTTAAATGTATCTTATCACTCCCTTGGTTAAGATTGATGTCTTTCCATCAAACTGAAGCTAAGTTCTAAACTCTATTTTATGACCTATCAAGCCCAGTGGGGTATATTGCAGCCACTGCTCCCACTCTGCCTGCTTCTCCTAGCAAATCTCCCCTACCTCGCTCTGCTTCTATTGGCCTGGGTGCTCTCTAAACACTAAGTGTGGGGTTAAGCATCTGCCTTCGGCTCAGGTCATGATCCCAGCTTCCTGGGATGGAGTCCCGCATCAGGCTTCTTGCTTAGCGGGGAGCCTGCTTCTCCCTCTGCCTGCAGCTCCTCCTACTTGTTTTTTCTCTCCCTCTCTCTCTCTTTCTCTCTCAGACAAATAAATAAATAAAATCTAAAAAAAAAAAAAAAACAAAAACCAAAAACCAAAAAACACTAAGTGTGTCTTACTTGCTGTCACCTCTACTTGGAATGCTTTGCCCCATTTTATCCTGAAGTGATTTGGATAATGATATCTCCAATAGAACAAACATATAAAGCTTACAATGGTCTCTGTTGAAAAACAACACACATTTGGACACATATGTTATATGTTAAAGAACCAGTCACAGTCACTTCTAGTTGCAAAGCTTTTGGAAGTAAAGATAGTTTCCTCTCATTGTATAATAAGGATGGTTTGTTGTCAAGGGGAATCCATTCCATGGCTCATGACTACCTTGGGAGGCTGGCAGTACCATTTGAATCGTGAATTCCCCAGCACCTATATTGGTAAAACAAACAGCTGTTATTCCTTCTGTCTCCCTCAGTGTGTTATCACCTCCACCATCAGCATTTTTTCAGCTTGAAAGAGGGTCCTTAGGGATGTTAACACCTAACCTTCCCTCCAAGGTCAATTGCAGTTCAGTTGACAGGGACAGAACTATCACAGCTATGTTACACAATTTGTTTTTTTACTCAGATCCATTTTACACCATTAATATGGGCATTGCTGTTTTGCTAGAGAAAGGAGGCTATGTTCAGGGAGAAGAACATGAAAAATGACCTGGGGAGAAATAGGATTTTTCTAACAAAGAGGTATATCAATGTAAGAACTTATTAAAAACATAACCATTTATAATGCACAAATTGTAGTCATTGCAATGGCCATCATTGTTATTCTGAACTGCTTCTCCAGACTTTCAAAGGAGACCAGTGTCCTCAGACAGTCTCTTTTGTCAATGATGGATTTTTCTTTTTATGTTGTAGTACTATAGGATTTGTTCCTCTGCTTAGTTCAAAGGGCTGCATTTCTGTTCATTCCTGTTTTCACCAATTTTCCTTCCATTTTGTCTCTTCTAAGCTGGCTACAGGAGTTAATAAATTTTTTTCCCTTTCTGAAAATAAACTGAACAAAAATTACCTTTCTGCTTTAGGGAATTTAAAATTTCCATTAAAATATTAGTAAAAATGTGATCCCTATAGTAACAATCGGTTTTGTTTCATGTCAGAATGTTTTGACACCTTGTGTTTTAATGGCTGTGGGTACTACGCATTTGAATGACACTCAGGAAAATGACACCTGTCTACCTCAGTGGACTTTTTATATATCTGCATGAAGAGTTTTTGCAAACATTTGGCTTCTCCTTTCCAGGGTAGAAATCACCACTGAGACATCATTTGAACTAGTTCAACCAACATGCTGGTAATCATGAACAAATAGCAGTAGACAGACTATGCTGGTGACTAGAAATCAGGAGTGGTATTGTTTAATTTGAAGGAAACATCTGTGCTGGTGTTAGTATGACAAGTCCAACAAGCAATAGTAAATGGAAGGAAGACAATGTAAGATAAAAAAGAACTGTGGATAATGTCAACCTTTTATTATATAACTGTAAGCTGAGGAGTAGTACAACTAGTGGCAATACTTTCCAGTGAAGAATACATGATGTCTAGAGCTCAAGTCATGCAAGGTATTAAATGCTATTTATTTTGTAGATTGGGGCTGTGATGGACTGAATATTTGTGTTCAGTCCTATTTGAAGCGCTAAACCTCAGTGTAACGGTTACTTAGAGAGGGTGCCTTGGGAAGTAATTGGGGTTAGATGAGGTCAATAGGGTGGGACCCTCATGATGGGAGTAATACCCTGGTAAGAAGAGACACCAGAAGGATAACTGTCTCTCTCTTTCTTTCTCTCTCTCTGGGCGCAAAAAAAGAGGTCATGTAAGTACATTATGAGATGGCCACTGTCTGTAAGGTAAGAAAAGAGGCTGCAGAAAGAACCTAAAGCACCTTGATTGTGGACTTTCCAGCTTCCAGGGCTGTGAGAACTGTGGTGCTTAAACCACCCGGTCTATGGTGTTTGGTTATGGCAACTTGAATGGACTAAGATGGGCTATGGGAATGTCTGTGTGTGTGTGCGTGTGTGTGTGTGTGTGTGTGTGTGTGTGTGTGTGTGTGAGAGAGAGAGAGAGAGAGAATCTGGCATAGCAAGAAGAGAATCTAGTGCAACGTTTTTATATTAAAACTCTCTCATGTTACTGAGGTTGACCTATCTCAGTCTCCTACCATGTAATGAGTTACAACTTGAAAAGGAGCAAATTGTAAATCCTGCTCTCCCCTCAATCAAGAGTTGAATTTGGAGCTTGAATAATAAAAGTCTACCAAATAGGATTGGGCAATAAGAGCCTTCCAAGGCACTTCGATATGAAAAGATTTGTTGTATTCAGAAGGCTGACAGTCTGGCTGTAAGGACAATTAAGTGGGTTTATGGAACAGAAGGGGCAGGAGATGAGCTTGGAAAGTTGGGTAGTATCTGGATTGAAAAAGGCCTTGTAAGACAGGGTTGGGAGGTTCTCCTATCCCAATCTTGGCAATAGGAAACCACAAAGAGTTTTAAGTAAGAAGGTATTATGAGAGCTTGTTTTCTAGAAAACCCATCTAGGCTGCATGTGAAGGGTGGATTGACATGGTTTAGGGAGATAAGATTGGAGCTTATGGTGGTGTTTGGAGTGATGAGGACGCCACACTTAAGGCAATGGGAATGGAGAGAAGGAGCCAGAGAGTTGCCAGAGATAGAATTGACAGGGCTTGGTGGATTGTGAAAGGGAGAACAGTTGGTTGGTTTGCCAGTCTGCAAGAGTTTATACCTAGAGATGTTAGAAGTGGCAAAAAAAAAAAAAAAAAGGAAATACATGCCTTCCATTGGGCATGATGAAAACAAACTGATAAAATCATTTGTACCTAAATATATGAATATATACAAATATTTATATGACATAAAATATATATAAATTTATGTCATATGTCACAAAAAATCATTTGTATCAACAAAATTCCTAGTACAGTTGTGGAGAAAGAGACTAGTTTCCTTCTGTATCTGAATATTTCTAATGGGTTTACCCTACCTCCAAGAACTACACAGAAGAATAATCTATGCTGTACTGAAACTCATAAAGCAAGTTAATGCCAAAGTTAAATCTCACTTAAATTTAGCTTTTTTATGGAACTGTTTATTCAAAAATAAGTTTGAATTGGTCATTAACCAAGGTATCATTTCAATAAATAGTAACCAAAAATTATACTTTGGAAGGTCCCCTCTCCATCCTTTGCCTATCACAAATCTATTGTAATTCACCTTACATACTTTTTAAAGAAAGAACTGTAAGTTGGTAAACATGCTTTCCAAGGAATCATGGGAATGAAACATACTTTCCAAGTTCCCCTTAAATAAACAAAACATCTCCCTTTTAATTTTGAGAACTCATTACTCATGAGTTCCCAAGGTTTTCATAAATTTTTGAGCTTGCAGATTCTCTTTGAGACACAAAAGAAAAACTTTATGACACCTTTTTCCTCAGTCTTAATTAAAACAACATAAAATTTTATTTTGTAAGTGTTTTAAGACAATTCCTTCTGGAATACCATTTAATTCCTTGCCAAGTGTTTTCTTTCATAGGTCTTTATAAAAACAAAACATGAAAAATAAAATAGTTTAACATTTGTCTGGCAATATTATAAAAAGTCATGCATCTTATTGGTTTATAAAATTCTCACAATAAATACCCAGCTACCTAGCCTTTTACCTCATCCCATTGTTTTCTTATTTCTTTTTTTAATTCATTTATTTTTCATGCATTAAATATTTATTATTTACTATGTGCCAGACACTGCTGCATGTTATCTTCCTGTGTTTCTGCTGTTTTCCCTCCTTTCCTGCATTTTCCTTACTTCTAATCTCCCATCCATTTTGTCAGGCAAGGTACTAGGACTGGGGATAAAAATGGTGAACAAAGTATGATTTTTGTTTTTGAGGAGTTCATGGACAATACATTCACATACATACATGTATATCCAGGTCATTCACACTTGTGATTTCTTTGTGGTCATGTAAAATGTATTGATTTTTTTAGACCGAAAGTAATTACTACATGCAATCACAAAAAGAGATCTTGGGTATGTGAAATCATGTCTTCTTTAAATTGGCAAAAATCACATTCTCTGTTTGCTTAGCACTTCTCAAATAAAGTTAATTTTCTTAATTATAAGTGAATTTTGAAATTACAAAACTTTTAAGTTAAAAGTTTTCTCTAAATGTATATTTTTATAATGAAAATAATGCCAAAAGTTTAGTCTGAAATTTAGTGTCTTAAAATACTTGAGAGAAGGGATTATTTTATCAAAGCTATTTGTATTTAGTAGGGCATAGTGAAATAATGAATAAATGCTACTTTGTATTTGTGATCTCCATGTATTTTTCCATTCATTTATTTGGTTTTGATCCTCTGTGCTTATGATCTGGACACCTTTCTAGGCATTGGGACTCCTTGACATTAAGATGCTTATAGTTTAGAAAGCAAGACCTGAAAAAGTTGATGTTATGTAGAGATGGATAGTAGATCTCACTGTGGAACTTGTCTAACTAGTGTTTAATTATAAAAATACTGGTTGGAAAGATACACTTTTCACTTTAAAGCGAAAATCAGGGTGTTTATCCTTCTGCAAAATATTTTATAATATTCTTCTTTGCATTACAAAAAAGTAATTCTGAAAAAGTATTATTTTAAATGTTATTTTTATTTGTTTTTAATTATTAAATTCCCACTCCAAATGTATTTATTGTAGGCTGGTTATATAACTTTGGCAACTTTGGACCAGACTAATATGGCATGACCAAAATTCTAATTCTTCTGTCTTTGGTGATCACAGTACCAAGAAATTATTTTATGTTTAGTTAAACTGACCAATTTTAAATCAGATTAAATAGACAAAATGTTGGGGATTTTTTTTCTGAAGCTAGTCAATCACCACATGTACATTGCTGTGCTAAGAAATATAAAATCTATAGGAAATGGAATATTTTCTAACCAAATATGCTATCCAACTGAATTTATAGGAGCTGATAACTCTTATAAAAATGTTTCTTGATAGAAATATTGATAAGGTAGTCAGAAATTTATCCATATAAAACGTACCTGGCCAGAAGAATTTAAGAGCAATTTCTATTTAAAATAAGGGAACAGTTATTTTATATGAGAAGATGGAGGCCTTGCCAATACTGCAAGACTTGTATATCAGTAATAGGAAAACTGAATGAGGATACTACAAAAAGAGGGAATTACAGATCTGTTTTATTTCTAAACATAAGCACAAATAGCCTTAATAATGTATTAAAAAGTCAAGTCCATCAAATATACTTACATTTGAAATATCATGAGCATTGCCATTAAAATCAGAAGTTATCACTGTTAATATTGTTCAGCCAATAAATAGAGCAAGAAACAATTGATAAATAGATCAGAGACACACACACACACAAATGTGAGGAAGCAATGGGTAATTTCAGATATTAAGTTTTTTTTTTTTTTTTTTTAAAGACAGAGCGCTAGACCGTGTGTGCACAAGCAGGGGAGTGGAGGACAGGAGCAGAGGGGGAGGGAGAGAGAATCTTAAGCTGGCTCCACACCCAGTGCAGACCATGAACCTGAGATCATGACCTGAGCTGAAATCGAGAGATGGATGCTTAACCAACTAAGCCACCCAGGAACCCCAACATTAAGATTTCCTATTAAAATTTTTAACCAAAATTATTAGGGTTTTTAAAAGAATTAAGGAAGATGGCTTGTCATCCAGGCAATATACAAATATCAATATACTTCAAAGATGTCATCATTTAGAAATGGAATTTTCATCAATGTAACTGATGAAAGGATGTCCTTTAAAATAGCCAGAAATTGGAGCCCCCAGGTGGCTTCAGTTGGTTGGGTGTCTGACTCTTGGTTTTGGCTCAGGTGGTGATCTATAGGTCATGACATTGAGCCCTGTGGCTGGCTCCACACTCAGCGGGAAGTCTGCTTGGGATTCCCTTTCTCTCTGCCCCTCCCCCTGCTTCAACATATGTGTGCACTCTCTCTCTCAAATAAATAAATAAATACATACATAAAATCTTTAAAAATAAAATAGCCAAAAAGCTTAGAACATCCAGGAATAACTCTAACCAAAATATGCAAGATCTACATATTAGTTTCCTCTTATTGCTGCAACAAAAATACCACAGAATAAGCATTTTAAGGCAACACAAATTTATTGTCTTATAGTTTTGGAATTCAAAGTCCAAAATGAGTTCGTACAGCTTCATTCATTTTGGAGACTCTAGAGGACAATATATTTCGTTGTCCCTTCTAGCTTTTAGAAGCCGCTTGCATTCCTTGGCTTATGACTATTTCCTCTATCTTCAAAACCAGCAATACATGACTTGGATCTCTGCTTCTTAGACTCTTCTGCCTCCCTCTTTCATCTTTTAAGGATCCTTAACTTAATCACATCTATAAAGCCCTTTGGCCATGAAATGTAACACACTCAAAGATTGGGGGCATCAGGATGTGGAATCTTTGGGGGTTCATTATTCAGCCGATTATATTCTATCTGAAGAAAATAAGAGTATTATAATGTTATTAAAATTGTTAATTCTAAAGTCAGACTACTTGAGTGGGCATCCTAATTCTATCACTTAGATTTGCTTCTTTTATGATCTGAAAAAAAATGATCTTTTATGATTAATGGAATTCTACTAAGCTTCTTTTCCTTATCTGTAAAGTAATAATATTTGTTCTTTATTCCACAGAGAATGATTTCGGGAAATAATAAGACAGTCCATATAAAGAGTTTGGCACAACTTGATAGTTTAAGAAAATGTATCCATACTTACAGACAATAAAGAATTCTTGGTAAATACAATTATGCTTGTAAATATAAAATTTCAATAGAAGAATTGGAAGAAAAAATTAAGGGAACAATGTAGTATAAAATAAGATGATAAAGGGAAAATAGGAATTAAAGTTCAGAGACATACAGAGTAATTCCAGAAATTTCAACATATAATAGGACTTCCAGAAAGAGAGAGCAGAAAGATTCAACAGAGAAAGTTATAAATGGAATAAAAGCATGTAGTTTCTCACAACTAAAGAATGACATGACTCTTCAAATGAAAGAGAATTATTGAATGCTAAATTAAATAAATATATGGCTTCTCAAGGGAAATATTGGATTCTCGAAAACAGTGGAGTATGTTAAAAAATGCACAAAAATGAATTTCCACCTCAACTTCTATACCTAGTCAAACTATCACTCAACATGAAGAGAAAACCATTTTGAGACCTGTAGGGACATAGAGAGTTTGCCTTTCATGTATTTTTCTTTAATGAAACAAAATGAGGGAATGAAATAAGAGAAGAATGTGACATTTGGGAACAAAAAGAATCACCTATGGAGAGAAATGCAGGTAGTCTCAGAATGACAGCTGTGGATCAGGCATAGAGTATAATTAGTCTAAGTTGGAGCAGGAAGAGCGAGGTCTTGTTAATTCACGATCTCGAGTGTGTTGCCCTAATCTGTGTGGTTCAAGATGGCTCACTACCATGTCTCCATTTCATCTAGCAGCAGAAAGGAGAGGGAAAGAAGAGGACCTCTCCTTAAGTATATGATCCAAATGCAGCTCACATTATTTCTGCTCACTATTGGCCAGAATTTAGTCATACCTAGCTGAACCTAATCACACCTGCTGGAAGGGAAGCTTGGGCTCTCAACCCTGTGTTTTAAACTATTTGATTATTCTGTCTGCTCTTGAATACTATTTATTAAACGCTCACCATGTGGCAGACACTGTGACAAGTTCTTAAATTAACTCATTTTTTCTTCAAAAACAATCATAGAGGTATTGCCTTCTTTATACAAATAAAGAAACAGACTCAGGAAGCTGAAGTTATTTTCCCAAGGTCGCATAGCTAGTAAACAGAAGGGTCAGGACTAGAACTCACATCTATCTGACTCTAGTGTTAATAATCTTCACTGCTAAACTATACTGCCTTCATCATAATTGTCAACCATTGCAATGAATTATGATTCTTGACTACCAGAGCTGTACTCTTGGTGTCAGAGCTGAGGAAGTGCTGTGCCCCTGCCCTGTACTATATTATTGGGAGCTGTGGTCTCCTGAATGGATATAAAGAGACACTGATACTAAAGTTCCTTTGGGGTGCACCTGGGTTGCTCAGTCGTTAAGTGTTGGCCTTCAGCTCAGGTCATGATCCCAGGGTCGTGGGATCGAGCCCTGCGTCGGGCTCTCTGCTCAGTGGGAAGCCTGCTTCTCCCTCTCCCACTCCCCCTGCTTGTGTTTCCTCTCTCTGTGTGTCGCTCTGTCTGTCAAATGAATAAATAAAATCTTAAAAAAAAAACAAACTTCCTTTGGGTAAAGAGCTTCTTTGTATAATGGGAGTGGTGGGGAGTGACTCTCAGCTATCTGGGCTATAGTTACAGTTTCAAATGTATAAATTAGGTGTAATGGAAGTCTTTTTTCACCTCTAATCTCCACATATGGAAATGCTTTAGACATGACTTGTGTGCTAATCATTTCTCAAATCCATTCATTGGCTTTGTATTTAGAGGTAACTTATTTCCCAAACTGGGTAATTCCTTCATTGATATTCTTTATTTAAATTCTCTTACAACTTTGAGTCTTTTTCTGTTTTCAAGAGTCTTTTAACTGGAAGGCAGGAGAAGGTGAATCAGGCCCAGCTGTCTTGCTGCCTCCAAACTTGGAAATTTACCCAAGGCCAGTCATTGTGCTATTAAGGGAGCAGCTATTAAGAGAAGGATAGCTGAGCCATGGCTATTTTATATTCTCAGCAGGTCTGAGCAGACATAATTTGACATCAGGGCGGGGAAATTCCAAAGAAAAAGGGAAAGACTTTTACAAAATGACAACACTGTTTAGCATGTACTTTCTCAGAGAATTAATGCTTACCTTATGAAGAGTTCTATATGATTGTGATGGTGTATGTATTTGTGTGTGTAGGTTAGTAAATCTTTCAATGGCTGGGAAAATAAAAAGATGTAATCAAAAGTCACCTGGTGGAGAAATTTTGAAGGGCACGAGACTTGAAGTGTCCTCTGTCCTGGAGTTCTTTGGAGTATCAATGTTATGTTATGCCTCATTCTTTGGGCCTATTCTTCAAATGCAGAATGCCAAATACCACCACTGATCACATGGCTGAAGCCCTCCAAGACTTTATTCTAGGCCAAATTAATCCGATTTGGGGACGTGCACTGCGTGGAAAAAAAGAGATGAATCTGGTTTGAAAACAGTACCTGTGGGCATATAGTGGGATTTGCCATGAGGTGGGTCTCCGGCCACATGCAGGGTTGGGAGTGGAATGGAAGGGAGGCAGAAGCACACAGACCTCAGAAGAGCAGAGAAAAGTTATGAGTGGGAAGTGACCCAGCAAGGAATCCCAGGAAGGTTTATTTCTCAGGACGTTTTTCCTTTGGACTATCAGAAAAGCCATGTTTACTATACAGTTTCAGTTTTCTCCCATGTATAATTTTCTTAAATTTCTTCAACTCTTGAGTGAAGTTGACTACTCCTGTATAGCTGGGTGTGGTAGAATTGTTAAGGATAAAGTGAGAGTAAAGGGAAATATGACTTGCCCCACATAAGCTCTCCAGAGATATAACAAAGGAACAACCTCCATCCATCCCAGGGGCCCGGGAAGTGCCAGGCAGGTCCACTCTGCTGCTCTAAGTGTCAGAGACAGCCCCTGATGCTGAGAGCAACTGCGGAACAGGCAGTACAGGAAGGACTCACAGAAAACACACCTAATCTCTCCTCATGTAATGGAGGCAAGTGATGCTTGCAAGGGGGGAGGGGAACAAGGGGGGTATACTTTGACAAAAAGTGCTTGTTTACTTGTCTGTTTTTTGCATTGTCATGATTGATGACCAGTCTTCTCTTAAGACTAAAAAATAATAGCTAGATCATTTCACCATCTGTACAAATAGCAGATCATTATGTTGTACACCTGAAACTAGTATAATGTATGTGTATCATACCTCAATAAAAAAGATTAAAAGATAATAAATGGTTTCTTCTGAGAATAACTACCATAAAAACTTGCCTAGGTAAAATATTACTTTTCTCTATATGTGTTCTGTACAAAGAAATACATTTTAAAGAGATTTCTCATGAGGACATTTGTACCCAGAATGAATGTTTATGTGTCCTTTCACAAGTACAATTCTGGTTAAAAACCAATATGCTTAGATTAACACTTATACCACATTTCGAAGGTAATGATATGTAGCTAGCTTCCCATGCGTGCTGAAAAACAGGCTTGGGGAGATTTTGTCAATAATTTAATAGTCTTCGGTAATGTAGGCTGTGGAGCATCTGGAATCTCTTCCTCCTTTTTTGGATTGCATAATTTTAGATTTGTTTTGTTATCTTTCCTGTTGTTTTGCCTTTTTTTTTTCTTTATCCAAAACTACCTAATAAGGGACAACTTAAAATCTGAAATGTGCTTATGCTCCTGACTGCTTTGTTTCACCCTTCTGACTTCCTTGGCACTGGCTTGTAGAAAGAAGTTTATTCTCATCATCGAGACACACTGGTCCTAGTGAGAACTCATTCTCAAGGCTAACCTCTTATCGATGCCCCACTGTCAGAAGAGTTACTTGGCTCCATTGAAAGTGATCTTGTGTTTTTTCCAGCTACAGATGCTGCACAGAAATGAGATAATGAAGGTCTTAGAGTCACTTTATGGTCTACTTTTCCAGGTTCTCTGAGTCAAGAAATCTCTGGGTCTTAAGATGCTCTCTCTTCTACCCTTAGGATCTAAATTGTAGTTTTCAAGTGCACATCAGATGACGTGACTAAGAATCTTGGAAATTCCTGCCATGTTGAAAAAAGAACAGGTGTTGTTTTGGCTAGGGAAATCCATATGTAACATTTGCAAGGGGCTTGTCCTCGTCTATCACAACTGAGTCTCATGTGGGAGACAGTGGGTAGCAGTGATCAACATCTTTCCCGTGTGTGGCCTTCCAGGTAAACTGCCCTCTGGTAAATGTATTGAGAAGTGCTCCTGTTGGGAGCTATGCCCTTCCACAGTCTTGTTCAATGTGTGGGGACTAGGAATCCACACTGATACCTACAGAGTTTGAGAGTCACCTGCCCTCTTAATTTTATCCTAAACCAGCAGAATTTTTACTTTTGCAGACTGAGAACACAGAGATCTTTTCTAGAATCATCTGCTAGTTTGGATCCTGTGCAGTTAAAAGTTAGGTGAGTTTGTGTAATGTCACAGGAATTGATAAGGAAGGTATTTTGAGTGATTCCTTTATAAAGTGACATACTTCCTGTTTGCATGTCAATGATTAATCAAAAGCACACAGATATAATCATGATGGCCTTTGGGTTTCCAGGGAAAGTGATGCTAGTGGTTGCAAGAGATAATCCTAAAATCTCTGTGGCATTGCACGATAAAAACTTATTTTTCATTCACATAAAGCCCAGTGGGGTAGGATGAGCTTTGTTACATGCTGTAATTCAAGAATTCAGACTTCTTTTATACTGTGGGACCAACATCTTCAAACATAGCCTCTACAGTTACTGCATAGCGGGAAGAGAGAGGGACTAGAGGAGGGTTTGCAGACTTTTTCTGTAAAGGGCTGGATAGTCAATATTTTACATTTTGTGAGCCCCATGGTTTTGTTGCAATTATTCAAATTTGCCGTGATAACAGAAAAGTAGCTGTAACTATAGCTTTGTTCCAATAAAACTTTATTTACAAAAACATATGGTGGGCTGGGTCTAGCCACCAGGCTATAGTTTGTTGACTGCTGGGTTAGTCTTGTGTGGGCTATGTTTATGACTCAGACACAGAATAGCATATATTTCTCTCACTCATACTGTTGGCCAAAAGTGAGTCACATGGTCTTAGCCAAACTGCAAGAAAGTTGAAAATGTAGGTTAGCTGGATGCCCAGAAGAGAAGAAAAGGATATTATGGGCCCCAGGAGCCTCTGTTACACTCTTCACCAGCTTAATGTGAATTAGCTCTTCCAGGCAAACCAGAAGCTTCTAATAATTCAGTTTTATGGCTAGGATGTTAGATTATTTAAAGTTATATATTTTCTACTGTAGTTTTTGTTTGAAAAGCCACTACAATGACAAAGCTCCAGAAAAGAGTCATTCTACAAGTTACACTGAGAATTACATTGCTTTCATGATCTTGGTCTTGATGTTTCACAGAACTGGAGAAAAGCTGCCTTTAATTAAAAGAAAGTGGATGAGTGCTGTGTCAATCCCCTCTGGTTGGATGTGGAGCAGAGGAACTTCTATAGTCAGAGCTTTTCTCAGAGATTCAACCCGAGGAGGTCGTCTTAGTCTTTTGAGGTGCTATAATGTAGTATCACAGACCGGCTGGCTTACAAACAACAGAAATTTATTTTTCAGTGCTCTGAGGGCTGGGAAGTCTAAGACTGAGGCACCGGCAGATTTAGTGTCTGGTGAGGACCCACTTCTGGTTCATGGGCAACTACCTTACTACCTTTTCACCGTGTCCTCACATAGCAGAAGAGGGTAGAGAGCTCTCTGGGGTCTCTTTTATAAGGGCACTACATCCAATTTGTGAGGGCTCCACCTCATGACCTAATCACCTCCTAAAGGTACTACCTTCTAACACCATCATATTAGGGGTTAGGATTTTAATGTACGAATTTTGGGGAGAACACAGTCAGTCTATAGCAGAGGGCTAGGAGAAGCAGGGTAGTTTCTAATTGGCCATCTCTCTTGTGGCTCTTTGCATAGGGTTGGAAGACCCCTGTTGATACTATTTTTATTTCATATAAAGTCCCCAAAGATGAAGAGTACATTTCTCTGGAAAACTTTTCTTTCTTTTAATCTTTCTTTTAGATACATCATTCTCTACCAAGTGGCTGGTTCTAAATGTGTTTTAAATTTAATAAGCTAATAGTAATAACTTAAGATAGCAGAGATATAGAGGATAGCCCACTAATTTCCAAATGCAATCTAAGTTTGCCTTGAGCAATTAATGGGATTTTTTTTTTTTTTTTACATTTTAGTAATAACCTCTTTCTTTTGTTTACTTAGGACTAAATCTTCTCCCAAGTTCTGAAGACTGGGTCTTCCCCGAAGGTCAAGTTGCCTATATGAGAAATGTAGTGTTCATTACAAGTAATGCAGAGAAAGAATAAGATAATGGCCAATTTTTAATATGCAAAATGGGATTTTCAAGTAAATTTTGAGATCCAGGGAAAATCATTTTTATAAAATTTATCATTTGCTATAAAATATCTAACAACCAACTATGAAAGACCCCGGTGCATAGAATTCTGTCATAGTTTAACATTTCCATCAATGATAGAAAAAATACAAGTCTTGTTGCTTGATGGTAGGAGGGCAAGGGCTGGGGGAAATGTTTTCAAAGCAAAACTTAAGGGGATTTGTAGAAGAGGAAGAGGTGAGAAAAATGGGAATTGATTGGTTATGTGTTCCAGTTTCCCTTCCCTGGGTTTTTCTGTTTGGATTCTGGAGATTTCAATCTCTCAAGTTTTAATTTCCCAATTTCCTCTTGGTTTCAGTATGGCATAGTTGGATATAGAAGTGGCTGAGAAGTGGGCCAGGGCAAGGGGGGGCTAGAGAGTGGACCATCTGAGCTGAGGCCAAAGGGGAGGTCCAGTTTATTTATTTTAATTTTCTTAATCCTTTATCGAGGTCTAACTGATATACAAAAAAATTATACTTATTTAATGTATACAATTTGATGAGTTTGGACATATGTGTACATCCCTGAAACCATTACCATAATTAAGATAATAAACATAACCATTAACTCCAAAAGTTTCCTTGTGTCTCTTTGTATGTGTGTGTGTGTGTGTGTGTGATGAACACTTAACATGAGATCTGCCTTCTTAATAAATTTTATTTTATTTTATTTAATTAATTTATTTATTTTTTAAAGATTTTATTTATTTATTCGAGAGAGAGAGAATGAGAGATAGAGAGCACAAGAGGGAAGAGGGTCAGAGGGAGAAGCAGACTCCCCGCCAAGCAGGGAGCCCGATGTGGGACTCGATCCCGGGACTCCAGGATCATGACCTGAGCCGAAGGCAGTCACTTAACCAACTGAGCCACCCAGGCGCCCATTATTATTTATTTTTTTAAAGATTTATTTATTTGAGAGAGCGAGAATGAGAGAGAGAGAGCACATAAGAGGGGAGAGGGTCAGAGGGAGAAGCAGGCTCCTCGCCGAGCAGGGAGCCCGATGCGGGACTTGATCCCGGGACTCCAGGATCATGACCTGAGCCGAAGGCAGCCGCTTAACCAACTGAGCCACCCAGGCGCCCTGCCTTCTTAATAAATTTTAAGCGTACACTACAGTACTGTTTACTATAGGTACCAAGTTGTACAGCAGACCTCTAGAACTTATTCATCTTGCAACTGCATCTTTATATCCACTGACTAACAACTCCCCATTTTCCCTAACCCTCTGGCAACCACGACTGTATTCTATGCTTCTATGAGTTTGACTGTTTTAGACACCTCATACAAGTGGATTCATGCAATATTTGTCTTTCTGTGACTGGTTTATTTCACTTTGTATAACGTCTGGGAAGTCCAGTTTAGACCTCAAAGGAGTCTAACCACTACTGCCAACTGAGCTGAGGCTGAATCACCCTAGGAACACTACCAGGCCCTGACCTAGAAGAAAATAAATCATAACTTATACCAGGCACAGAGTCATCTTTAAATGACAGAAGGTCCAACAATCTCCAGTCAGTGAAGGGATATGCTGGTCCTTGACACCAAAGGGCCCAAAGTATGATGTGATACAGACTCATTACGGCTCTAAGAACCACAACTAGCCCTAAAACCAAGAGATCCCCAAGTCTTGCTTCACCCCCAAACTTGAGAGGCAAACTCAAGGAGAGAAGCAGAAGGAGGGAAAGCCTCTGAGAAGCACTTTTATCCAAAAGAAACTGAGTGATACTAAAAGGTACTATTTAAACTACAGGATCAGACATGAGATAAACAGATTGGACATGTAGGTTATTTTTTTTTCTTGCCAACCAGCTTGAGAGGAAGGCTGATTAATTACAGACAAATCAAGAAATTACATTTTCTCTGCACATCTGATTTGATTTGTGAGTTAAATATTTGCTATCCTGCTACACTGGCTAATGAATTAAAATTAAAAGAAAATCTAAAAAGAAAACCATGTAAAAATTTTATTGCATTTCAAATTTAGTTAATTGGAAAATATTTGTATTATCCAAACATGCATATATATATTTACATTCACTTATCCTGAAAAAATCAATTATGATAAGTAAAAAGCACTTTATCTTGTCAGTTGGCAGAGATATGAATTGGATATTCTCTAAGCGTTATAATAATATACTTCATAGGCTGAATACACACATTATACATATAATAGTTTAATTTACCTCAAAGATCTAAATATATCTTTAAAAAATGTATCATTATCAGAAAGTTGCCTTCCTTTTTATGAAACTGATAGCATCACAGAAGGCGGCAAATCACTACATATTTTTAACAGGGACGGAAGTCACATGCCATTTTCCACACTTATGCTTCCTGCCTATTCTGCATGTTATTACTTTGTGCCCAAGATGGAAGTTTATCAGAAAAAAAATTCAATAAATATTAAAGAAGGGACGTCTTCTCACGTAAAGGGGGAGGGGAGCGATTTTTGTTTCCGGTTGTGTATAAGGGAGTATTTTATTCATTTCTTACTCTCCCTCTCCAGGGTGGCGCGGAGCGTCATTTCACAATTTCTTGCCGCCCTCCTCTGTCCCTCTGCCTGCCTGCATATGTTTGATTGAGATGAGCCTCTCTGGGCTTTGGGGAACGCATGGAGCCGCTAAGCCTCCCTGATGAGGGAGGGTTGCGGTTTCCGAGACAAGCCTCGGCTGGCGGGTCGCTGTTGCGGCTGTTAAAAGCCGGAGAGCGGCTGGGAAGCGGTGCAGAGGCTCAGGGCAGAGGAGCTATCGGGCCAATAGCCCGGTGCTCCCTTCCTCGCTGCCGCTGCCGCTGCCTCTGACCACAGTAGATTGTAATTCAATAGAATTCAAAACCTTTAGCGGCCTGGAGCAGCCAGGCAGCGGGCCCAGAGGCCCTTTCAAATGAGGGTTTTTACAGTTATTTTAATCCACGGGAGAAGCCAGCATTTCTCCGCCTCATAAAGACAAGCAAAGCGGTACAGAGGCTGGTTAAGATACAAAGTCTCGAGGAGGAAGTTGAGCCAGCTTCTCTTGGAAAAAAATGAGAGTAAATCCACGTGTATTGTTCATTGTGCTAATCTGCCGTCTCTTTTCAATTCTCAGGGACAGATTCGGGTAGGAATGACACAATAAATAAATGATGGGAGAAAGTATATGCAAACACACACCATTTTGTGCAACAAGCCTGTGGCGGGCATGCTGCAGATCATATGACTCTTATTCAACTGACTGAATATTATTAAAGTCACTCGCTCTTCCTGTTGGAATAAGTTGGACACTAAAGTGATGGTTACGATGATTGGTTCTGGCAGGGCATCCGGACTCAGCTCCGCACTAGTTCTACTCAGGGATGCTGAGGAGTGGTAAGTGCTACATGGCCTGGGAAGAGCAGTGTGTCTTGGTGGTTACACCAGCCCAGACTCGGGGATGAGGCTGCCTGGGTTCAAATCCTGCTCTGCCATTTACTAACGATGAAAACTGAGGCACACTTATGACCTCTTCGTGCCCCCCTCAGATGAGAAAGATGAGAATCGGTACCTGTTGTGAGGATGGAATGAGTAAACATAGGGGAAGAGCAGAAAGCAGTATCTGGCCCGTGGGGGGGATGTTCAGAGTGTAGTCTGCACACCACCAGCAGCAGCGGCTTTTAGAAATTCAGATTCCTAGGCTCTATTCCAGACTTACAGCCTCCGAATCTGAATCTCAAAAAAATTCCTAGTGACATCAAACATTTGAGAAGCATTGCTATCTAAATGTTGGTGTACCTATTTGAGGCTAGCTTAAGCTAGGTTAAGTTGTCAAGGTGAGAAGGGCATCCCTGCTGATTTGCCTTTCCCTTCCAGGCTGTGAGCCCCAAGAAGAGGCTTTGTTCTGACACCGGCCTCTGATTATCCTGGCCTTTTGGTGGCCAGTGAACTGTGCTCCCGTGAGCCCGTGTCCCATATTAGCCTCAAGCTGTATCCCGATCTTGAATGTTTACTTTGTATCCGGATCCTGATGTTTCTGACTCCACCAGCTTATTTAACCCCCAAGTCTCCGTCAGCACCTTTGCTTGTCAGCTTTATTGGATGTCTTAAATTATAGGCTGCATCCTGATGCCTTTGCAGTTCAGCTGGAAGGGTTTATGCCTAATCGCCCTCCCTGAACAAAACACGAAAAACATTAGGAACATATTAAAAAAGCTGGAATTATTTAACACTCCCCTCCTAGGCCCACACTGTACAGAAACATTTTGGTTTTTATAGTTGGCTCCAAGAGGCAATTTTCTAACAGATTTTTATAGCGGAGAAGAGAACTCAGCCTTTAAAGAATGCAAAGGTCAACAAAGAAAAATTTGCTCTATTTATGGTATGGGTGTGACATTTGGACCTCTCAGCAGCCAATATTCTTTTGGCTTTAGGAAAGAGTTCATTGCCACACCTGCTTGCTTTATTCCACATCAAATGGTGTTTAGAAAAGAGTTTTGGAAACAGAGACCTTCCATAGGCATTCATGTCAAGCTTATCACAATTCCGTGATGCTTGGCCAATAGTGCAATGAGAATGGATGACACCAGGATGCCAGGGCCCTTGATGTGTGGTGAATTGAAGGGCCATAATTGTATGTGAAATGGACAGAAGAAGTGCTTCAAGGGCACACTGGCACCTAACTTACAGTGGCAAAGTGGCCCTGTAGAGAGGCGGGAATTCACAGCAATAAACATTGTATCCTGCTATGGATCAAACTGGAAAAGAGGAGAGGTTAGTGATTTGTAGACTGTGAGATTGTGACTCACAAACCATTTCAACTGTGGATGTCAGAGCCTCTTGGGAGGACCACGTGGGCATCCACAATCATTAGTTGCTTCCTCTGTGTATGGCACTAAGAAAGCACCAAGGGACACAAAGGAGAAATATAATAGTTCTTTCCTCTAAAAAGCTTGTAGTCACATATGTATATGAAGTGGGAATAAGGTTTAGCAAGGAATAAGTTGAGGACTCCAAATGGGTATCAGAGGAAAAGTTACTTCTGTCCAGTCTAGAGGGTCAGGCCAGCCTCAAGAAGGTATGGTTGGAGCTATAACTTTGGAGGATCAATTTATATTGCAACACACACATTCTTGTGAACACAGAGAAACCTGTGACCCAGGTAAAGCCTAGATGGAAAAAGAAGACGGATTTTAGGGGCCTAACAAGTAAACCTTTTTTTTCTTGCCCTCCCAAACTCAAATATATTGAGAGAAAAACATAGAAGTTAGACACTTGGGGAGATTATCAGCTTTTTTTTTTTTTTTTTTTTTTACCAACAGAAGCTCAGTTCGAGGACCTGAGTGATGTGTGGCTGCACACATTTTAATAATTTACTGCTGATGTAGGCAGACTTAGCGGCCCAGCCATAGGCCACACTCCACAGAGACAGAGTCTTATCATAGAGCAGAGAGCAGACAAGATGCACCTTAGCTGCAGGTAGGCAGAAGTACCATACCACGGTGGCTTAGCACTTTCTACAAAGTTCATGAGTCAGAAAATCCATTTCTCCTCTCTTGGAAATATATTCTCTTCCCTATCCACCTGCCCAATATCCTCTCCCAGAGTTTATTCTATTTTTTTAAAAAGATTTTATTTATTTGAGAGAGAGAGAGAGAAAGAAAGAGCATGAGCAGGGGGAGGGGCAGAGGGAGAGGGAGAAGCAGGCTCCCCCTGAGCAGGGAGCTCTACTCAACCCCAGGACCCTGGGATCATGACCTGAGCTGAAGGCAGATGCTTAACCTATGGAGCCATCCAGGTGCCCTGAATTTATTCTTTTTTTTTAATGGACTCCATAAGTTGATTTCAGTACAACTAACCAAATTAACAAACAATAACATTTATCTTTCTTTAAATCTGTGTATTTCTGTGATGCACTTTGAAGCTCTTTAGGCTCTGATGCAAGTGGGTTAGGAAAAAACTGAGAAGCACTGATATATAAATAATTCCCCAGGTGATTCCAATAAGCAGAAAGCTTGGGATCTTTTGGTCTAGATGATTCTAAAGATTTTGGAAACCATTGGTTTCTATGATTCTTGGAGCTAAAATTCCCTGTGGATGCCTGCTGAGTGTTGTTGTTGTTGTTGTTGTTGTTTTTCTTTCTCTGGATACTTATTTGATAAAGTTTAGTTTCTGGCCAGAGATTTTACATTTTGGAGAAGTATTTCCAACAAATGCAATGGCCCTTTGAAGATCAGAAACAGATGTAAGAAGAAAATATCTCAATCCCCAGAGGAGAGGGTGTTGGGAAATTATCAGTTTAGAGGGTACTTAACGTTAAGAGGGAGTGGGGGTGGGACTGTCTTTCTGATAGGCTTTTACAAATAGTTTAGGACGAAAGACTCTTGTCATTGAAAAACAATGTAATGAAGGGATGTGTAACAAATTATTGAACAATGGAGTTTTCAGTTTTGTGGGATTTCTGTTTTGTGGGAACTCTAGCATGTTACATGTCTCTCTAAGTCCCACTTGTCTTACTAACTAAATGGATTAAATGAAACCATCTTTGCATGATTATAGTGCTAAATATAAAGAATATTTTTGAGACATTTATAAATATAAATGTTAACTAATTACCAGATTAAAATGGTGCAGTCCCTAAAGCTAGTCTATAGCAGATGATCTGCCCGCATGGGTTAAAGATGTTCTAGAAATAAATTAACTTGCATTTTAGTGTCAGCTTTCCTTTGTTTGCTACCAGCCTGTATACTAGATCTCTCTTGTTTTGTCCCCTACACATTAGTGTGCGCTCTCTTGGCTTCTAAGATGTGTCTCTTTCCTGGGTCTCTTCCTTTCCTCTGATATTTTCTTGTTCTTGTTTTTGGAATCTCTACTTTTGCCTGTCTTTACATATAATTGTGCCCCAAGTATATTGATAAGGTTCCCTTTTTAATGCCTTATCTTTCCCTTTTATGCTCATTCCTTCAGAAATAGAATTACATAATAAAAGTTTATTGAGTCCTACGATATATGCCAGATAATGTGCAAGGCACTAAGACCAAGGTGGTCAAAGGCAAAGGCTCCAGCCTCTAAGACTTTAGCCTCTCACAAATTTGACAATCATTTATACTCATTTCCTCTCCTCTGCAGTCCCAGCCCCAAATCATACACTGAGCATCTCTGCTTGGAAGTCCTGTAGGCACTGCACAATGGATGTGGAAAAAACCAGAACTCATTATTTTTCCCTGTAACGCTACCCCTCTGTGTTCCCTTTCTCTATTAAATAGCATTTATCTCAAACTTTCACATTAGCGAGTTTATCATCCTCTCCCTATCTACTCAGCTGCCACTTCTTGTTTATTTTTCCTCTGATATGTCTTTCAGATCCATTTTCTTCTCTCTCTTTCCACTGTCTTGGTAAAGGTCTCCATTGGCTCTCACCAGCACAAGTAGAGTAGTCTCTTGTGTCCCTGCTTCCAGGTTATCACATGGTTCCTGAGTTGTCCTTCTACCCACACTTTCCTGCATCTCATTCTCCTGCTTACTTTTAGTGCAGCCCATAATCGTTCTCCACATGTCCTAACTATTCTCCTGCCATTTTTACCCATGCGCTCATGCCCTAGTAGCACCAGACTAGATGAATTCCCCCCACACTCCAATGTCTTGCATACCTTGGTGCCTTGGTTGACTCCCGGGCCCGGGATTTCCTTACTTTCTATCTTTGCTTGTGAACTTCAATGTTTAAGGCTTAGATTCTTCTTTTGTGAAGACTCTTCATCTGTGAAGCTGTCTCCACATTCTTTGTTCATGTTTCTCTTATAACACTTTTCACAGGATATTTTATGTTCCTGGGTACTTCCATGTTTGGCACAGAGTAGATGATTTTTTTTTCTTTTTTAGGTGGCTGCTTAATAAGTAAAATGAAATTTGTCACACTTTTATATCTAAAGCTCTGTCTCTATGTGATCCATAATAATGTATTTTAGCAAAAGACTGGACTATTGAACAGTTGATATATTTAATTGTTGTAAATGCAATTATGAAATGCAAGTTTTGACTTGTTGAGTTTACATTTAACTTGAAATTACGTCTTACTACAAAGAGAGGATTCTTTTTTTTTTTTTTTGTATCTTTAGGCTTTTTTTCTTAAAATACATTCTGTTAGAGGAGTTGCACCGGAAAAATTAAGATAGTCCAGTTTGCCTCACATAATTTCAGCACATGGTTTGAAGAAACTGCAAGTACTCTGAGATCTTGCAAAGCATGATTGCTTTAGATTCTAGACCTACATTGTTCTCAGTATACTTTGCACTTTAATGAAGAAAATACTGACTAGGGATATGATTTCCTTTTCTTCTCTCATTGGTTATTGGGAATATAAATGGTAGGAAGGCATACAGTTAATTCCACTTATTCTGTTCATATATTCATTCATAATCTAGTTATATAACCCGTTATCACATTATGGTAGGATTATTGAGTCCAGGTATTATGTGAAGTTTTGAGTTTTCTTTTAGGTTCAAGGAATTGTAGGGCGATGAGTGGGTTAGTTTGTTATTGTGGCCGTCTGCTCTAGGAATACCTTCCTAGTAATCTGATTGTCTCCACAGGGTGGATTCTGCAGATACACTCAACTCATTTACAGCTCAGGATGACATGAGAGCTGGGGGACAACAAAGATTTAGTAATGCTACTGGTGTGTTAGGCTGCATGTGGGTATTTTCTCAGATTCTTCTTGGATTTAATATTATTTCCAAGGGATTTTCTTTGGCAGTGTTTAATCTAAGAAAGAAGCATAGCAAAAGAAGACTTAGGATTCTCTTTTTCTAAACATTTAAATATAAAACCATTTAGTACAGTAGAAAGCAGCAGTGAAAATTGGGGAAAGTGTTAAACTAACTCCAAACATTAACTTTTTAGTGGATTGGATGGTATACAGAGGGAGCTATCAAAAATAGTACTATTAAAACAAAAATTAGTTTTAATACCTTTTTCCCTGACCAAGTGCATACTATGTTATGGCACTTTAGGTATTACTTACATCAAACTTAGATCTGTAGCTATCAGAGAAACAAACCACCCTCTAACAACTTGCTAAATAAAAGGTTTTATTCTCTTTTAGTCTTTACTGACACAATCCCATTTGCTGGAGCCTACATAATTCATGCTTATAGTAAGTGTCCCTGATTCTAGGATGTTTCCCTGTTACCACTAGGCTGGGTTAGGTGCCTGTATATTGCATATTTCTATCACTGTATTTTTTCATCCCATCTTTATTATGATCTGTTCATGTGTCAATCTCCACTATTAGCCTATGAAGTCCTTGAGATCAGAGGCTGTTCTTTACTCATCTGTGCTGAACACTGTGTCTTTAATGTAGTAGTGAATACTGTATGAATGTTTGTATAATTAATAGTGAAGCCAATTCTCAGGGACTGGAATTTTCATTGAAGTGCAGCACCACTGAAAGTTCTTATTTGAAAAACTGGATTAAATATAATATCACCTAAATTTTATAGACACATCTGAATCACCGCATTAAACTACTGTGTTTAATTTAGTTCTAAAATAAAAACAGTATCTCTTGTCCTCCAGTTATTTAAAGGTATATTTTTATAACAGAAAGTGGAGGTGAATTAAAAAGTGTACAGAAAGTCATAAGTGTAAATTGCTTCCCAATATAAGCTCTTGAGTTCATGTTTAATAAAAATAAGTTACTCAATCAACAATTACTTCATATGTATTTGTACATAAATCACTTAGTTTGGCTTGGATCTAACATTGATAGGACCTAATTGATCTTTAAAAGTTTTATGAAGAATCACAGACTGTGAAATTAAAGGTGGTTGTATTGTCTAACTTTGCCTTTCCATCAAACAAACACCTGTTTTTTTTGGTACTGGGAACCTTATTTTATATGTGTTATTGACCAGTCCATCAATTAACTCAGTCTCACAATAATTAACATCATGTTACCTTCTAGTTTTTATCAAGAAACCCTACCAGAGTTTCCTAACCTGATAAACTTCCAACTAGTGGTTTTATTTTCCACCTCCTCAAAAAAATGTTTAAAGCAAGCATTAGAACCTATATATTATGTTTTCTAGATCATGATTTGGTAAACCAGTTTGTCATTTAACCTTATCTATTGCACATTGTTGTTAGGTGTGACAAGAGTTGAAAAATGTCCCGTAGGACAGTTTTATTTTACTTTTCTTAATCTATAACAGGCTGTCCCTTGAAATTCTCTCTTCCTTCCTTTCTTCTTTCTTTCCTCTCTTTATTTAGACATGTTACTTTCTGTCAATCTTATTTCTGTTTTCTATTTAAGAGTCTGTAGAAGAACAGCTTAGGGCCATTTGGTGGTTGTTGCTACCCATTCAGTGGCCTGAGCCATGGGAGTTGTGGACCAGTCCTCAGTAGCAGGCTGAGTGCTCCAGTCTTCAGTGGGGAACTGCGAATAGTCACAGAGGGCACCTACACACCTTCAGACCAGTCTGCAACCTTGGGTTGAGTAGCAGTAAATCTGGGAGCTGCAGTAGTCCATTCACCCTGAAATTCCTCCTTGGTCATAGCTCTTTCAACAGCGGCCTACTCTTCCTTTTCAATCTCTTCAGGATTTCTGTAGATGGAGAGATCAGGCATGACCTTCCGTGGGTGCTCACAGGAGAATGTGCCATGCATTGCAGAACTTCCTGGGCCAGCATCTGCCTCATCTGACCCACTGAGTGAGCTCCTTGTTATTGTATGGGTTGGCAACATCCACACAGCACAGAGGAGTCTGTGTTACACAGAGCAACGTAGGCAGGTTAACACAAGATGCCTCTGTGAGAGGCTGGGGGTCAGTCTGGGGATCAGTAAACAACAGAAGTCTCAGCTCCTAGAGGGCTTCCAGGATCTGGTTAGTGAATGTCCCAGGTGTGAAGTGGCCAGCAATAGGAGTGACTCCGGTGACAGTCACAAACTTCAGCACAGCCAGTATTCCTGGAGCCTATGACACTCACATCAACTGGGCTTCCAATGGCCTGAGCTGATGGCAGACGCTTCTCCCAGGGTCTTTTCAGATTTATGATGTAGATGCCATTGCTTTTCCTTTTGTAGATCGAAGTCAAGTTTGGTGCCACCTAAGTGGGTTCCTGCTGCAAGGAATTTGAGGACATCCTCTTCTTTCTTTTGCAGGACATCGAGGTCTCCGGACATTGTGAAAGTTTCCCTTTAAGTTAGGATGGAAACTCAGAGCAACACAACACGGACCCCTCTCCAGGTAGCTTGGAAAGGCTCTACTTTCTGATAATTCATAAATACTGTCATTATCTTGGAAAAGAGACCACCTTCAGGTTTGACACTTTGCTAAGAGGACTCAGAGAACTCAGCATATAATAATATGCACTGCAACGTTTTATTACAGCACAAACAACAATCACAACAACAATGACAAAAGAAGCCAAGTCAACCAAGGGAAAAGGCACATGGGGCAAATTCTGGGGGAAAACAGGTGCAAGCTTTCAAGGGTCCTCTCCCAGTGGAATCACATAGGATGTGCTTCATACCCTCGGCAATAAGTTGTGACAGCATGTGTAAAATGTTGCTAACCAGAGAAGTTCATTAACTTCTGTGCCCAGTGTTTTTATTGGAGCTGGTTATGTGGGTATACTTTGTCTGCTATGTACCAGAATTCCAGGTCCCTAGAAGGAATGCAGATGTTCAGCACAAAACATATCGCTTGCAACAACATTTTAGGTACAGTGAACCATTCTTACCAGTTAATGGTGGGAACCCTCCAAAATCTAAATTCCCAGAGGCTAGCCAAGGGCTAATCTTACAAGGAAGTCTTTTCAAGGATAGACATTTAGAATTGCTATGTTAACTCTTTTCTTCACACTGTGTAAGGTAACATATTGCAGGTTTCAGGGATAAGGATGTGGACATATTTGGAGGGATCATTATGTGTCTACAGTATATGTATTTTACTTAGTTTTATAGTCACAGGTCTAGCCCCAGTGCCTTGCATGTAATGAGTACACGGGAAATGCTCCACTTTGTGCATGATCATGATTTGTCATATTCCGTGTCTCCATCTTTGTAAATGGCATTACCATCCACCAAGATCCTGAATAGAAAATCTATTTGACTCCTTCCTGTTTCTTGCCCTCCACGTGCAATCAATCACTGAGTCCTACTGAGGCTACTCTCTAAGTGTTTCTTGATTCCGTTCCATTTCCTGCAGGTCAACTGCCACCACTGTAGTCTGGGCTACCATAACTTCCGGGCACTCTTTATACACTCTGGACTGGTTTCAAACTTCTAGTTTGCTTTCCTCCAATCCATTCTCCAGATAGAAACGACAGTGCTCTTTTAAGAACATAAATCTAATTGCATTACTGCTCTATTAAAAACCCTTCAGTGGTCTCTGTCTACTCCTCCAGACTCAATTTTTACCCTCTTTCATCTTGCACATTATACACTTTGCAGTCACATTGAATTTCTCTCAGTTTCTCAGGCAAAACATACTCCTGCCTTACCTCCAGGGTTTTACATGAATTTGTTCCTTTGTACCAAACACTTTCCTCCTTCTTTGCCAAGTTAATTCCGATTATCCCTTCACTTGATTCTCAGCAAAAACATTTCTTCCTCAGGGTGATCTTACCAGGCATCTAACAGGTTAGGTCCTTCTATTATCTGGCCATTTATATCCTATACTTTCCCTATCATTATGTTTGTCCCAAAAGTTATGATTTTGTCTATCTTCTCTGCTAGGTTATAATCTCCATTATGGCAGAGACTCTGTATTGGTTGCCATGTATCTCTAATATATAGAACATGGAACTGGACATGGTTAGTTTTCAGTAAATGTTTCCTAAATGAGTGAATGAGTTAGTGCTGAAAGATTTTAAGAATGATTACCTGGTTGTTTTGGAAAACAGTCTGGCAGTTCCTCAAAAGTTAAACGAAGAGTTATCATATGAGCCGGCAATTGTACTCCTACATATCCACCCAAGAGAAATGAAAATGTAACCCCCACAAAAAATTGTGTATAAAATTTCATAGCAGCATATTCTCAGCATATAATAGCCAAAATGTGGAAAGAACTCAAATCTCCATCAACTGATGAAAGGTTAAATACAATGTGGTATATCCATGCAATGGAATATTATTTGGCAATGAAAAGAAATGAAGTGCTGATACATATATCACTACAACATATATGGACCTCAAAAACATGCTAAGTAAAAGAGGCCAGTCACAAAGACCGCATACTGTATGATTTATGAAATGTCCAGAATAGACAAATCTATAAAGACAAAAGCTAGATTAATGATTGCCTAGAACTGGGGATATTGGGAAAAAATGGGGAAAGACTGCTAAGGATTGCCAAGGTTTCTTCTTGAGGTGATAAAAATGTTGTTCTAAAACTGATTATGGTGATGGTTGCACAATTCTGTGGATATCCTAAAAACCACTGAATTATATATTTAAAATTTATGAATTGTACAAAATGTGAATTATATATCAATATTATTAAGAAAATATTGGAAACTTGCCAATGTATAATTCAACTTTGAAAGAGAGCTGATGGCAATTATGCTTAATTCACACTAAGAACACTGAACTCAAGTATTAATTGAATGAGTGAATGGCTTATCATTGTCTATTGACCGAAATGCCTGGCCAGCTAGTTCATCTCACAACTCAAACAATCACATAAGTACTTTCCCCTGAGACAACCATTGCACTTTGGTATAGAGCAAAAGGGATTTACGTATATTTTGTCACATGAAATGTGTAAAAAGAAGTGAACTTAGGAATTGAGAGTTAATTTTAAAAATTAATACTTTTCACAGGCTCATCAAGGACACTCAAGTGAAACAACCCTTCCACCCCAGTCTTAGGTACAGAAGGTGGCAATGACTGACTCAAGCCAGTAGTTTTACTCATTAATGCA
Organism: Callorhinus ursinus; assembly: GCF_003265705.2. Classification (NCBI taxonomy): domain Eukaryota; kingdom Metazoa; phylum Chordata; class Mammalia; order Carnivora; family Otariidae; genus Callorhinus; species Callorhinus ursinus. The sequence goes on from NW_027397084.1 coordinate 15,765,412, forward strand.
CTATTGCTTTTGCACTGCAATGTCAACCCAGTAGAAAAGTCAAATAGCTGCTTCTTATTATTATGAAAATAGTTTTGACCTGATATTTCCTCTGAAAAGATCTTGAGGACTCCTAATGGGTCTATAGACCATACTTAGAGAGCTGCTGTCCTAAGTGATATAAAATCACAGACACCTTAGCAACAAAGGTCCAGCATATATTTACAGATCTCCTTAAGTTGTGCCCCAGTGGTCCTTCTAGGGTAGATAATCATCTCAATCAAGTTGGGAATTATTTGGCCAAGTTTCTCCTTAATGCGGTACACTTCTAGTTGAGGGAACAACATTGCTAATTGTTAAGTGATTAGCATTTCCTTGCTTTTCACTGTCAGAGGATGCATTAACAGCAATCACCTCAACCTTATTTTATCTGAACTCTTAATTTTTTTGTCTCTTCTCTGCTCCTTTATCTAGAATAGCCAAAGAAGGTACAAAAGAAGTAGAGATAGAGTCAGAGACTTTGTGGTAAGTAGCCTTCCAGAAGTTCACAAAACTCTTCTCTGAGTATCTTTTTTGGGAAGCATTCTGGATGTTTTATGGTAATAGATTGAAGATGGATTGAAACATATTCTGACTGCCCTACATCTGGGAACTGAGAGGCCAGCCACCAAATTCTTGATTCGAGTTTAAAAGATGACATTCAGAGTTCAGTTGTGGGCATAGTTAGCTTCAGCACATGAATAATTCTTACAGCAATGATAGAAGGGAGAAAGTGCCAAATCATTCTATAATTTGCAGTTAGGTTTTCAGATTAAGCTACCATGATCTGTGACAACACTGAAGGTTAGAGAATGTACCGGTGGCAGGTTAGAGTTTTGCATTGTGTTAACATTGTCTTTGTTTAGCTTTTTGCTCTACCTTTCTTTGGGGAGCACTGACATTCTTCTTTGTGTTGCAGATTTCTCAGCATGGCCAGGTGGCATTTAAACAGCCTAATGAGGAAGATGACTTGGCTCCAAGTGGCAATGTCAAAAGACACTTTGCAGCTGCCCTGTCGCAGAGGTCTGGAATGAGACCGACATTCTCAATTACTGCCCAGTGTGGTGTTGTCACTACTCCCTCCTCAGCATCCACCTTCTTCAAGCAGCATTCATGCCCTCTCTTCTTCTGTTCAAGTGGGTGCTTTGGCATGAAGGAAGCTGTGCTTTATCTCCCTAATGCATCTTGCTGTGTTTGGCACATTTGTTGTTTGTTGTTGGTAGTGCCAGGGCTCAGCTGTTACATGACAAGCTTTGATAGAGTGAATCAATTGCTATTGTTTTTTCTTCTTGAAATACCCATCAGACTTTGTACTTCCCCTTTAAAAATGAAGGCTGCTTCATAATAGTTACTGCTGGGAATAAGAAAAACATAACACAAGAAATTTATATCATTTTCACATTTGATTATGGCGGATGAATTGTCAGGAGAAAAATAAGTCTTGATTTTTCACAGTGTTCATTTAGATGGGAACAAATGTCAGATGTCCCAGAAATCTCACTTTCTGGAATTACAGTATTAAGAGTATACTGATTTAGCTTTAACTTTTAAAACTTAGAAAGACAGAGAGAGAGAGAGAGAGAGAGAGAGAGAGAGAGATCATTATTTTCAGCTTTCCTCTATCCCAGAAGGGCAGAAGCCCTCAAAAGAGTACTTTCTGGGGGTCCAGGAGATTGCTTTTCACTTGAGTGTTATTTGAAATTTCCTGTGGATGGTGAATCTGAAAAACCTTGGGGTCAGGGTTGAGGATTTGTGATCTAAACATTCTTGACCCTGCTTCCTATAAAATGACAAATTGACATTGCTAGGACTCATAGCCACAGGGTAGCTATCCAGCTGGCAACATCCAGATAAAATTGAGTAATAAATTCAGAAAGTCGAATGTTCCCTGTTTTTGAGCAATTGAGTTAAAACTTTTAAGCCCTAATATTATTCAAATCTGACCCTACTCTAAGTTTAAAGAACTATCATAAGAAAATAACTCTGTGAAATTTTTTGAATGGTGTTTAAAATACGGCTAACCCTGACTTATGGTTTAACAAAGGCAAGGGGGAGACTAGAACATATTCATGTCCTATCTTTGTCTGTGATTCATTTTCTATGAGGAAGCTTCCACAGCACTGTTGCAAACGGATGTATGTTGAAAAACAGAAGCTTCTTGAGGTTAATGGCTCTTCTTAACTGTACTAAAGGTCAAAACTAGTGATCAGCCAGTTTTACCAGTTATATGACCTTGGACAAAGTCACCTCTGTATACCTTGGTTTTCTCAACTGTGAGATGGTGATAACTATAGTGCTACAGAAGTTTATGTGAAGATTAAATGAGTAAATATAATATAATAAAGCACTAGAACAGTGCCTGGCACATAACAAACACCATCTAATTGTTAGTTTTGTTGTAGTGTATAATAATTGTATAAGTGTCATAGTTGAGGTAATGCTAAGTGTTAAAGAAAAAGATAAGTATAGAGGAGGGAAGGAAAGCGGGAAGTCAAGAGAGAGAGAGTCTTCCCTGTGATGAGGAAGGGGAGAGAGGTTGGAGGGTCAAGGCCGATGTGTTCCCTGGCACTCTTCCATGGAAACAAACTCTCTGAGTGAGTGGAGAGTTTTCTTGAAGCCTGCATTGTTCACACAGAGAGCCTTCACTTTTAGCACAGGGCCTTCCAGCCTTGCCTAAGACTCTCATGTCCCAATGAATGGATGATCTCAGCCAGATCTCAGCAGTGATTGGTGAAGATGGATGAACCAGGACTGGGTGGGGAGCTGGGGGTGAGAGGGAGTTCCCTCCTACCCTTGGTGCTTTAACACATACAACTTTTGTGCCTTCTGAATGGAAGAGAAGCTCAGTAGGCTGGGTATTTGGACTTGGATTTAGTTTATTTAATGTTTTCTGTGCACCTGGATTGTGAACTGAGCATTATACCCACTGCATTGATTGGCTCTTATAATGGTATTATTTATAGATGTGTTCTTTGAATATTTCACACATGTCCTATTTTCCAAAGTACATTATATCTGACAGCAGGGATCATTTAAAAATATCTGTCATCACGCTCCATTGTGCCCAGAACATCATGCTCTACACACAGTGAGTGTTTAGTAAACATTGATTTGCTGTCCAGGGCCCCCAGGAAAGTGGTTCTCACCTGGAGTGCTAGGCAGACATATACCATATTCCTTCACCAAATTACATGACACAACATTTTATCAATGTATAACATTTTTGTCTTTGCTACAACTGAATACTGTCACTCAGAACTCTGTGAGATGTAACCAAGCGAATGGGTTGCATGATGCAGTTTAGTCTATATAAAATTGGCAGTGAAGAAAGAACATATGTTCATTGGAACATATGAGATCTTTTGCATCTTCAGGATATAAGAGGTCAGGGGACAAGACAGCTGTATTCAAACAGCCATACAGAAAGCCTTATAGGAAGACTACAAGGAAATGAATGAAGCTATAACTAGGGAAGCTTTTATGGAAACTGTGAGATGTTATGATATTGCAATAGTGATTTCCATGTTATTGTTAGTAACTTCGATGATGATGATTTTGGTATTTAATCCCTTCACGTTGGTATTTAATTTTGGTATTTAATCCCTTCATGCTGCCAAAATTCTAAAATTCAAGAGTGTGACAAATTCCAATGTGATTGAGAACTACTTCTTTGGGATAATTATATCATAAAGAAAATAGTATGAGGCACTTGAATGCAAAGTTCTTAATTCTTTCAACATGGTTCTGTAGGGCCAAAAAGAGGTATTGCAACTGGAATACCTAAATATCTCCTGTGTACTGGCAAGTGGTCAAGCCGACTCTAAGCCACAATGACCACGGCAGTTGCTACTTCGAATGGCCACATTCCCCTAGATTCCTTTGGTAAAGAGACACGAGCCCAAGTATGTTTGAGTTTTTGCATCAGCTTAATGCTTATATCAGTTTCCCTTGACCCCCGAATTCCATGGGTGGTATAGACAAGGGCCCAGGGGGAATACTGTGCATACAGGGCTATTGGTCACAGATGAGGAACCCTGAGATTTTTAAAAACCCGTAAGCTTATAAGATGCTGCTGGCAAACCTGTCCAATCTTTGCCCCCAAGGAAGACATTATTTTTATTACCTTGGAATACAAACAAATCTCCTTTGAGGAAAGCAGGAAGACTTTTTTATCTTGGAGCGAGGAAATCAATCTGTTCTCTGACCAGGAGAGTGACATTCTCTCTAGCTTCTGTGGCTGTTGGTTATGCAAACATCTTTGAACAAAACTGTTATTGGGCAACCATCTACGTACCATGCACTGGGTTTAGCATCGTGCAAGAAGCAATAGAGACCATTAGATGTGGATTTGAGTTTGAGTTCTGCTACTTACTAGCTGGGTCATCTTGGGTGAGTTACTTAAAATCCCTGTAAAATGGGTGATAATAGTTTCCTCTTTGGAGAGCTCTTGAAAAAATTAAATTAGTGTTTTTATAGCATTTAGCACTGTACTTTGATAATCATAATAACAACACGTTCTAAAAGTTAGGGCTGGCTTAGGCTGAGATTAACAGAACACTTGATCAGCAATAGCTTAAAAAACTAAGGAATTTTCTTTTCTCACGTAACAAACAACAAGGCCAGAGAGAGACAGCCTGGAACTGGCTCAGCTCCTCACTAATGCTGCCTGTCCCAGGTTTGCTCTGCTTTCATGCTGCTCTAAGTAGGCGGCGCCAGTCTTTATGGTGGCAAATGGTTGCTGTTCTTCCAGACCTCTAAATCTGCAGTCCCGAAAAAAGAAAGTGGAAGGACCAAAGTCTTCTGCTTGCAAGCTTTGCATTTTTATTCTGGAGGGAATGCCCTTCGTAGGGACTTCATCCACATACTCGTTGGCAGGTTCTGGGTTACATGGCCAGTTTTTGCTGGGAGATTGGATATTTTTAATTGGGTACACGGTGGCCCCAAACAAAATGGAAATTCTGTTTGACAGGAAGAAATGGAATGGATACTAGTAGTCAACAGGCAAAGTCTGCCCCAGACATTATCCCTGCGTGCAAGCTGTTCTAATATGGTGCTTCAGTGAGCAATAAAAGCTTTCTTTCCTGGCAGTCACAGACTATGGTTGGTGGATGCTTTTTATTAGACATTTATATTTAAATTTGAAAAGGTTAATTCTATTTGATCCAGTGGTCAAAGGACAGATATATTCCCAGCTTCCAGATTTCAGGCACTGTGAATAGCCTATTTAGTGAAGCCTGAAATGGAACAGAATGAACATATTACAGTTAATTAGGCCTACTGGAAAGCCTTATTGCCCCAAACATAGGTAGCTTAATTACTTTATATTTTAATTTCCTCTTCTTCATTAGCAGGTACTAAGGGGCATCTTCAATGAATTGGCTTTCAGCATTTTGGCTTTAAGCTTCTGTTTTCATCTTTATATTATGAAGAATTGGTCAACTGGGTATCAAGTCATTTTGTATAGCCTAGTTTTTTGGATGTGAATTAAACTATTAAGTTCAGGATTATTTATTTCAGCAATTTTTCTCTGCTGTAAATGTTACTAAAATGTATTTCAAAGTCCTTAATGAAAGGATACTGTCAATAACCTATCCTAATTTTGATGGTTCAAAATCACCTTTGAACATCAGTCATTATGAAATTTTATAGTCATATACATTGATATAAAATTCTTTTCTTGCTTTTTTCTCATAAAATGATGACTGTTTCATTGTCAAACTCTTTGGAATGGTGCAATACACCTCCTTCAAGAGACTTCATCATCTTCAGAGAAGTTATCAGCCTTCACTGTTACTCCCTTTGCTTTTGATTTTCCATTCCTGTTCAAATAATTGTTGCTAATAATTATATATTTAATAATTCTATAGCTGGGCCACAAGCATCAGTCTGTGAACTTACATCCACCCTCCCTTCCCATTTGTACTAATTTCATTAAGGAATTGAGAAGGGAAATCTCTCTCACCCTTTCAAAGAGGTGTTTCAAGTGGGCTTACTCCAAAGAGAGATTTGCAAACATTTTCTGTAAAGGGCAATCAGTACCTATTTTAGTCTTTGTGGGCCATATAATGTCCTTGTCACATATTTTCCCCTTCTCCTTCTGTCAGAAACAGACCATGGATCAGACTTGGCCTGCAGCTAACTGTTGCTGAACCTTGTTCCAAAGCATAGTTCTTTACCATTAAAGCAGTGGTTTCCAAAATATTTTGAAAGTGGGCCTTTTTTATTAAAAAAGCTTTGAGAATGTACTCAGAATATAGGTATTTATTTTTGTTTATAAAATGTTTGCGTGTTTTTATCCAAACTGATATTACGTAAGCACCTTATAAAACATGCACAAAAATAGAAATTAAAAAGTATCAGATAAAATGTGGATATAAATAGAAGCTCTAGAAATACTTTCTGTGCCTCAGGAGATCATCTTGCCCACTTCCTGGAGAATCTGCATTTCATCTTGGAGTTCTCTCTATTAGAGGAAAAATATGACACTTCTCACATGACACCAGCCCTGCAATTTTCTAGAAGCTCTTAATATCAGCTTTTACCTTGAGTCTATTTAAACCCAAGGGAACTTGATTCATTGGAACCTGCCAACGTAAAGGTTGAAAAACATTACAAGAATAGACTTGAAAAAAAATCAGTTTTCTAAAACTATTCAGCGAATAGACTATGATCAAAAAGAAGCTCCTCGAGACTGTGAAATTCTCTTCCAGGATCATGATTTATTAACTATTTTTCACTGGTGAATATACAGTCTTCTAATATGATATCTCACTTGAAATGCCAAGGCCACCTTTCAGGAAACAGCACACAACACAGGTACACACTTTTATTTATAAAACTGTTTGGACTTTCTAGTGAGTGGTAGCCTGGAACCCAAGGAACTTTCAAATTGTTTTCTAAGCAACATTATTGAACATGTCCTGCATCAGACTCTGAGATTCTTAATCTTGGATTCATGGATTCCATAAGTGACTGTAAATGAATTTTAGTGTATTGATGAACATGTTAAAATTTTTATACAAAATGGAGAGAATGGATGTAATATGAGATTATTTCTGGGAATACGGCCATAACTATCTATTTAGGAGGCAGAAATCACACCAGCTATTTTATTAGAGAGAATTTAATACAAAGAACTGCTAACTAAGAAGTGTAAAATTATTAACAAGGTAATTGAAAAGGCAAAAAGAGAATTCTGAGTTATCAGAGAAGTCGCAATTGCAGGAAGCTGCTGCTACTCCAAGAGTTGGAGAAAAAGGGGATGAGGGCTGGAGGAGCCACTGTTCATGTGGTGCTGGGACCCTGTCCTGTTAGGAGGAATAGCCGACAGCTGGTGCGGGCTCTTGGAGCAGGCGCAAGGAGGCTGGCTCTGAGAGTGTTGGAATCTCTTCGCTAGACTCAACCGCAGTTTCCTAAACAAACTGGTCCTGCTGGGGTGTGAAAGCATTGCTCAGTGTGCTGCTCCCAGGAACCATAAGCTGACTGGAAGCCAACAGAAGATCCCTCTTCCTCCTCCCATCTTGCAGTCTCCCTGAAGCGCCCCCTTCTGGTGGACTCCAGCAGGCATCAGTTGGCAAAGCAGAAACGTGGTTTGCTGCGTTGCAAAGCTGGGTGGATTTAAAGCTCAGATGTAATAGCTTCATCGCAGGACCAGTGGCCCATAGATTTAATGAAATTCTTAAAGGGGACTGGAACTCCAAAGGTTAAAATTCTGCTGTTTATTTCTTAATACTTGGGGAAGAGGATTGTTTTATGTATGGAGGTGTTTCCTCCCAGGTGAAGATAAATGAGAATCTGAATATTCTGAAGTATTTCATTTTCTGGGTTCTGGTAACACATAATGCAGACAAGCCAGCAATTAATCTATCATGAATGTTCTGGAACTGAACTTCTGAAATTATGTGGTGAAGTCCCATTTCTTTTCCTTTCATGTGTTGTATCTTCTCTTGGAAGTTATTTCATTTCTGAGGACAGTATGGTGCACATGACCTGTGGTGGTCCCTGGCACCAGGATCCCCCAGGGATTTGTGTGTGCCGCTCCCATGCCCTGCTGGCCATGATTAAGGCAGAGGTTAGAGAAACCGGGAAAGCTAAGCTAGTCAGGGCAGCCCACCCCTGGCTAGTTAAGTAAGTGGTCCGTGTTTAGCAAGAGGGCATCTCTCTCAGGTGGCAAAGTTGGGACACATGAGCTGGAAACTGCCCAGCAGCCCTGTTCCTCATGGTGAGGAGGAAGCCCCCTTAAAGAATGAGACAATTGAGCCAACCCGGTAAGAAAAACAGAGAGGAGTGGAAGAGTCCTTTAACTTTCCGGTCCCGGTACCAGTGTCCCTGAAACAGCTACATGCTTGTGAACACATTTGGCTTGCAAGAATCAAGCCTACTTTCTTTTTCCTCTTAAGCTTGTTCAAATTGGTTTTCTATCACTGGTACCCAGTAGCAGACTGCCTAAAGCAGCTCTGCTGGGCTGTTCTTGTGTATACTGATAAGACCCCTTATGTCTCAGGGACTCTGCTGCCATAGTGGTAAAGGGGTGATGGAATTTATCTCCAAGATTGTTTGAGATGGACATGAGAAAATGTATGTGAAGCACTTAACATGGTGCCTATCATAAAGGGAATGTTAGAAAAAAATTGTGGACTCAGTATTGTACCATCAATAGCCTAGCTTATCACCAGACTGTGCTGAGTATAGCAATTTCTGCCTGTGCCTCCGGTGCTAGTCTACTACACCCTTTGGTTTGTCCTTTCATAGTGCCCTGACACTGTCAAGGACCAATATGGTTCAGGGAGATAATTATTAACCCACAACAGCAATGCTTCTGTTCTTCAAAGACGTTCACCTAAGTTTAGCGCAGGCGTCTGTGAGGGCAGGCGTTGCTTTAGGCTTTAAAGTTATTTAATTTTCTCTTTTTTTTCTACTGTGTTTCACTGCTATCCTTCTTTCTTCTCTACCATCACTGTCAGCTCTTGAATCCCCGTTGTTATTTCTAATGGGTGAGGTTGCTGGCTGTCCGTTTGAGTCTGTTTCCTCTCCAACTTTTCCTTTTGTTATGTTTCTTCCAAATCTTATTACATCTTTTTTGCTTCTTGGCTTCTCATGTGAAAAGTTTCATTATGTATGTATGTATGTATGTATTGTATTGTATTTCTGAAGATCAATGCAATCATTTCTATGAGAATTATAACTTGTGCAGACTAGCATATTCTTACTGGCATAAGATAGGAAGCTAAATTATCAGAAGGTTGCTTGGTGATCTAGGAATCAGTGTTAGAGACATGAGATGACACCCTCCCCCTGACACAACTGTTTGATTCAGCCATTATTGCTGCAGGCTTGAGAGGATAAAAGTACTTTGTTATTCAGAAATTATTTTTGAATTAATATCAAACCATGCAGCTAAAGATTTTACAATTTGCTGCTATTTAAAATGAATAATTTAAAAATAAAAATAGAACAAAATTGTTTTATGTGTCTGAACAACTATCTTTGCCTCATAAATACAAAGAATGAGGATGTACTCAATTCCCAAACAGAACAAAACAAAACCAAAAAAATCCAGACTAACAAAGCAAGTGGGAGTGAGTGGTGCCTGGGAAAATATAATAATCATTAAATAAATTATTATTAAGAAGACAAATGGCTTTCTTTATATAAGCTCTACCCAGCTCGGTCAAGTGTAGCATTATCAGTTTAATACTTTCAGGCACATAGTCAAATAATTTAAATGAGTTGATCCAAATTGACCTCCTTAAATGACTGAAATAACTGCTGATTGTTCAGCTATTTGAATTATATAGGCATGGTTCAAGACAAATTTCAAGATGCATTTGTGTACTGAGACGGTGGGGTGTAGTAATACATCTATTTCTAGCCTGTGCCCCAACTCCGCCATGCGTTCTAAGCTCATACATTCAGTTGCCCACTGGATAGTCCACATAAATGACCGACAGATACAACAACCATAACACACGCAAAACAGGATTCTAGACTTCTTCCTGGAAAAACCTACTCCTCCCCTTCTCTTTCGCATTGCATCAAAATCCTGAGATATTCTGGACTTCTCTATTTTGCTCACATCCTACATCAACCCCATCAACAGAATGTTCAAAATATACCCCAGTTCCAGAAATCACATAAGCCTAAGTATTGTTCCCATACTCAAAATGCTCGAGACATATTCAATACACACAAAATTGTACCCAGGTGATTTCTTATTTTCTTATTTACATTTTCAATATTATCTGTAATTACCATATGTAATTTTTATAACCTGAAAAACAATTCAGTTTTACATTTCTGCTTTTATAAGAAACATTTTATATACAAATTAAAGAAAACATTTCTTAGTACAGCTTTGCATTCTTTAATCATTTGGTTTGGTACACATACCCTGATGCTAATTTCAGAGGCTTCCTTTTGTTTTGACTATTTCTATTACCAGTTAGATAAAAGATAATAAATACTCAGTGACACTAGAAGACAGCATATAATAGGAAAGATGTGGATTTTAAACCACAAGACCTAGGATCTAGCTTCTCTGACAGTGGATTAACCAAGTGGTTTCAGCTAGTTGACCCAAATTTTCCGACCCTCAGCTTAAAAAAAAAAATGGAACTAATAATACCTGGCTTACCTACTATGTAGAATTTTTTTAAAAAAGATTTTATTTATTTATTTGACAGAGAGACACGGTGAGAGAGGGAACACAAGCAGGGGAAGTGGGAGAGGGAGAAGCAGGCTTCCCGCTGAGCAGGGAGCCCGATGCGGGGCTCGATCCCAGGACCCCGGGATCATGACCTGAGCTGAAGGCAGATGCTTAACGACTGAGCCTCCCAGGTGCCCCTACCACATAGAATTTTAGTGAAGTTCAAAGAGCTATTTAAAAATGTTTGAAGTGTAAAACACTCAATGAATGTTAGTTAAAAATAATAGAATTATTTGATAGTCAAATGGTGAGTTTAAAATCTACAGATGGAGTGATGAATTATCTTAAAACAGTGAAGTAAATTAGGGTTCAATTGAGTATTGTACTTGTCATATGCTATCTTAACCCAATATCCATATGTGCAGAGGATGGTTAGATTAGTGGATGTCAGATGCTAACTGACTAAAAATTAAAATGACAGATGTTGCGTTGGAGCAGCCCTGCTCATCAGAGAAGATAGCTGTATACAGTTCAGAGAAAAACTCTGCCTCGTTAAGTGGATGGGCTTTCTTATAAACCTTGAGAGAGCAGCTAAGAGCTTAGATGTGAGTGGACATAGTGCCCAGATCTGAGTGGGGAGAGAGGTTGCACCTGGTGGCCCTGTCAGGGCAGCCACAAGCTGACCTTTGAGAAAGGGGGCCCTCCTGGCTGGAGGATCTAGGAGAAATTTTATTTTGCCAGTCCTGGAGCACTGCAGGTAATGGTGATGAGGCTTATGGGAAAAAAGCTCTTGGCCCACTAGGAAAATTTAGAGTTGGCCTCAGAAGAAAGAACAAGAGAAGTTTTGAAATCTTTATTCAGTTTAAAGCAACCCAAAACTTACTGAGTACCAGACACATTTTCCACAGTTCCTGTATTTAAATGTTATATTTGATCTTAAGCATGCACTTTTGGATAGGTTTTTTTTTTTTAAGATTTTATTTACTTATTTGACAGACAGAGAGAGAGAGAGAGAGCACAAGCAGGGGGAGTGGCAGGCAGAGAAACAGACTCCCTGCTGAGCAGAGAGCCTGACGTGGGGCTTGATCCCAGGACCCTGGGATCATGACCTGAGCGGAAGGCAGACGCTTAACCGACTGAGCCACCCAGGTGCCCGTGGATAGGTATTATTATCAGTTTACAGATGGGAAAACTCAAGACTCAGAGGGGTTAGAAAAGTTGCTCAAGATCACGCTATTAGTAAGTGACCAATATGAAACTGAAATCCACTTCGGTTGGCCTCTTTACACTATATCCTCTTGAATGCTGTTGAACTTCTACATAGTAAAGGCCTCGACTCTGTTCATATTAATGATTTTCAGAGAGACACCTGTGAATTTTTTCATGGGTGTTGGCAATCTTTGATACCAGGGAATAAGGCTATTGGAAGCAATGAATCCTGGTGATATGTGGAGCTCCTTTCTTTAAGGAAGGACACTAAAATTTGTGGCTTTGCATCTCTGAAAGATTATCATGATTTTTTTCAAGACAGATATTTTCTTGATAAAGAAATATTTTCCTATTTTTTTTAAGGGCTTAAACTCACGACCCTGAGATCAAGACCTGAGCTGAGATCAAGAGTCGGACACTTTACCGACTGAACCACTCAGGCACCCAGAAACATTTTCCTATTTTAAAGATGGCCTTTACAACATCCCCCCAAAACCTCACCAAATCAGTGTATATTAATGTAAGCAACAGATTTTTAGCTACACTAAGAGCTCCGGATGGTTTCATTCAGGTGTATGGAAATGGCATAGCTGCCTATAATTCATGACCTGCTTCATGGAGTCAGGGACATTATTTTATAAGGACACTGCTTCATTATCATTTTTCTGCTCCAAGTCACATAACAGAACACATGGCTTCAATGAGATCTTTTCAGTCAGGTGTAGCTTCTTTTCAAATGCTTCAAGACAAGACTTTTGTGTTGGGGCAAATCCAAGAGTTAGTAAAATCCCAGCCTTTTCAAATCCAGTCTTTTCATGAAGATTCACATTGTCTAATGTATCATGGGCAGACATAAGATACTCTTTGAATTTTGTTGGCTTCGTTTTTATTGGAAAAGATCTTTTAACACCTAAAGCACTGAGACTTTTGTTTTTAATTTATGTTCAATTATAGAAGTAAAATCTAAAAATATAGAAAATTTATCACGCTTTATTTTCTTTGGTATTTTACATCTAAGTTCTATAAAACAATTTCTAAAAATCATATGTCTATAAAAATAATGCCAGTTTAAGATCTCTCTTATTCTTTCCAAAGGAAAAGTATTCTATATATCTTAGCAAGAAAACAATAATGGATATAAATTAAGTGACCATGTACAGTACAGATGGTGTACTGCTATGCTATATTATCTGGAGTCAACAATGCTTTAATAACTTAGCTTGTTATAAATAAGATATATATCACAAAGTCTTGTTCGACTTTTATCACAAATGTATCTAGAAAAAATTGAAGACAAAGACTTTGGCATCTGTTTCATGTGGCCCCTAAAGTTAATCCATGGACCCCATGTCACAATTTAAGAAATGATGTTTGGGGTGCCTAGGTGGCTCAGTCAGTTAAGCATCTGCCTTCAGCTCAGGTCATGATCTCAGGGTCCTGGGATCGGGTCCCATATCAGGCTCCTTGCTCAGTGGGGAGCCTGTTTCTCCCTCTCCCTCTGCCCCTCCTGACCTCCCCAGCTTGTGCATGCACTCTCTCTCTCTTTCTCTCTCTCTCTCAAATAAGTAAAAGCTTTAAGAAAAAAAAGGAAATGCTGTTTTAGGGAAAAACCAAACATTAGATGTAGTATAAGAATAGCTAATTACTGTGATCTGTAAGATGTACCCTTTCTATGGTAAGAAATCTTAATTGTGTGATTCAGTTGTATAAGTCAATTGCCTTATCTGGTTGAAATCAAGGATAGAAGATTATCATATGGCAGAATTAAAAATCTCTTTATTTAGAAAATAGTTTTATAGCTTGCAGTGTGTTTTCCGGTAAATTACTTTGTGCTAAGGTTGTGTTTCAGTTATCTGTTCTGTGTAACAAAATACCTCCAAATTTGATGGCTTGAAACAACATTGGTTCTCTCTTGTGGTTCTGTGTTGATTCTTTTGCTGCACATAGTGTTGGCTGGGATCACTCATGCAGCTGCAGTCAACTAGAAGCTTCGCTGGGACAATTTGGTTCCTCACATGGCCTCTCTCTCCAGCAGGATCACTGGGACTTCCTTATAGAATGGCAGCTAGGCTCTTAAAAGGAAGTGAGCCAAGAGGATGAGACTTAGTGTGTAAGCCTCTGCTTGCATCATGCTTGCTAATATGACATTGGCCAATGTGAGACACATGGCTAGGTCCACACGGGAGAAAACTTTATATGGGTGTGAATTCTGAGAGGTGTCTTTGTCATGCACTTACTGCCAAATGATAGATTCCCCTCAACGCTTAGCAACTGAAAGCAACAAACATTTATTTTCTTGCGCAGATTCTGAGAGTCAGGATTTGGGAGCAGCTAATCTGGATGACTTCGATTCAGAGTCTCTCATGTGGTCGAGAAGAGCTACCATCATCTGGAAGTTGACAGGCTGGAAGATCACTTCCATGATGGCTCACTCATATGGTGTTGGCCAGAAGCCTCAGTTCCTCACTGGCTCTTGGCAGGAGGCCTCAGTTTCTTACGATGTACACCTTTCCACAGGGCTGCTTGAGAGGCAGGTGGTCTAGCCTCATGTTATGGAAGTTCGCTTCCCCCAGAGTGAGAGGGAATGGGAGAGAAGGAAAGGAAGATAGAGGAACAAAAATATCTTTTATGACCTAGCTTTGTAAGTCACATATTATAACTTCTGTATTCAGTTGGTCACACAGATCAACCATGAGTGTGGAGGGAACTACACCAGAGTGTGAACACTGGGAGGCAGGAATCTTTGGATCACCCTGGAGGCTGCCTACCATAGTGTCATTAAAGGTAAGGTGTATGTGTTTTTTTCTTATTTTGAGCTTCTTGTTACTACTCTAAGCAGTTATTTAAAACAAAGCTGAGCAAACCAAATTCTATACAAAATGTTCTCCATAGTGTAGCTAAGCTCCAATTTATTTGTATTCTTCATTCTCATTAGAGGAAAAAAAAAACAACAAAAGAAATCATTTCTTAAAACTAGAAACACTTATGATAATATTTACTGAGAATTCTGTTCTCTAACCTGCTAGGAGTGTTTTTGGATTGTTTAAAAACAATTTAGAGAACATGGCCTGAAACAGAAACATTGTTGTCTTATTCATATTCATTGCAAAAATAATTACAGATTATTGTTGGCAAACTTGTCTTTTTTTTTTAAAAACAAATTATAAATGGGGCAGTGTAAACTGTGTGGTATAAAATGAATTTTCATATTGACCAGTTCTGCTATTGCTTTCCAGCTGTACTCAGGATAGAGTTGTTGGTTAAATCCTATCTTTAACATGTCCAAGAAAATACTGATACTGTTTACATAATTATGAAAGAGAAAGTCACATCCCTCATGCTGTTTTTCCTAATGTAACTTTTGATGATTTGATTCTAGAGGGGATGAAAACATTGACTTTAGGTTAGGCGTTCATGGTTTCAGGTCCCAGTCTGGCCCCTTCCTGGCTATGTGTCTTTACGGGCTCTAACAGGCAGTTCCCTCACCTATAAAGTGGGAATAATAATACATACATCATAGTAAGATAAGATACATAAGACTTATAGTGAACATGCAATAAATAGAACTATAATTGGCTAAATGTTCTTTATTATTTTTAAAGATTTTTTTATTTATTTCTTTGACAGAGAGAGAGCACAAGCAGGTAGAGAGAGAGGGAGAAGCAGGCTCCCTGTCGATCAAGGAGCCCGATGAGGGGCTCGATCCCAGGACCCTGGGATTGATAAGGGAACTCTGTGTCCTAAGATGGCCGACTGAGCCAGCCAGAGAGTCCCAGTCCTTGCCCAGGGGCTCTTCCAGGCTCTCCTTCCTGCCCTGCTTTGAGCACGCACCAAAAGTGCCCACTATGCGGAAGTAAAAGTATATAAATTGCCCCCTTTGTTTGTGCTTGGGGCTCAGACCTTTGGAGACCACTCTCCTCCGAGCCCACCAGCATTAAATAAACCTCCTAACCTCCAAGATCTCTGAGTGCCACTTGGTTCTTCCGTCAGGCGATCCAGTCCAGGTTCTGTAACGGGATCACAACCTGAGCCGAAGGCATTTGCTTAACCAACTGAGCCACCCAAGAGCCCCTGTTCTTTAAATAATTATTACATTTCATGAATATATTTGGCTTTGGTGAATGTTTAGCATAGTTCCGATGAGAAGACCTTCCTTTAAGGCAATTTCTTGTGTGTGTATGTGGGTATGCATGTGAAAGTGTTTAAAAAGAAGATACAAAGGTACTAGGTGAGCTAGGATTAAGACAACATGTCTCTTCTATTGGAAAAATTCTTTTAGCAATTTGAGTTGTGCTAATATAGGCAAATAACTAGAAACCATCTATCTACCCATTTATCCATCCAGCCAATCATTTAACCAATATTTATAAGGTATCCGTAATGTGGTGAGCACTAAAAATGCAGAGTAAGATATTTTCCCTGCCTTCCAGGATTTCCCAAACTAGTAAATATTTATATCAAAGAGAGATGTAAACAAATAATCAAAGCAATGTGTTGGCTGCTGTATTTGTACCATCTCTGCTGCAAGCTCCATGTAACACTAGTTGCTTGCACAGGAAGAAGCACTTAACTGTCTGGGAGAAGCTTCATCTGGATCTTGAAGGATAACAGATAGTTCCCCAGGTGGCTAAGGTAAGGACTAGGGGTGCTGGGAGGAGAGATGGAACGTCCTGGGCAGAGGCTATAGCCACTGAGAAGACTAGAAGGAATGGAGGGACATGGTATTTTCTGAGGAACCTTCGTAGTTTACAATGTCCGAACTGCAGAGTGCCTCTAGGGCGGCAGGCAGGGCAAAGCAGGAGAAGTAGAACAGGCCAGCTCATGACTGAGTTCACATCCCATGAGAAGGAACGTGAACTCTACCTTGTAGGTACTGGTGAACATGAGCACGTTAGCACTTCCGTCCTGGTGGCTGTGTAGGACGTGCACTGTAGGGACCTGGCAGGAGGCTGCTACAGGCATCCAGAGAGTCATGGCAAGGGGCTGAACTAAGAGATGGTGGATGTAGCGGAAGGAAAATATGCCTGACTGGCCTGTGGCGAGGGAAGGGAATGGTGGTAAGGAGAATGGAGGGAGAACTGGGTTTTGGTATGGGGTGCAGGGGGCATGGCAGTGTCAGTCCCTGAGAAGGACACAGAGAAAAAGGAGTAGGTATATGGGGGAAGAAGGGATGATGTATCCTATTTGGACGTGACAGATCTGATGTGCCCCGGGTAATCCAGGTGGAGATATCCTGTACTAGTTGTAGACCTGAATGTAGCCCAGGGATGGAGAGAACTTCCAGCAAGCAGCAGCATATGCACAGCGTTGAACCTGGCTTTTTGAAAGGGGCCTGCTCTAGGCAGAACTCTGAAATAGGTAAGGTCTGCCTTGGATCTCCCGACGTTTTCGTGCACATTATTGGCTGCTATTTTAATCTGGTCCATGGCTACCTTTTTAGCCCCACTTTCTACTATTTTTTCACATTCATTTTATGCCAGCTACATCAAACAACATGCAGTGTTACCGTTTCATGAATACATTGTGCTTTTCTGATTTTAGTGTGTTCACATCTGTCTTTACTGAATTTTCTTCTTTTTACATCTAATTAAAATTCTACTCAGTCATTACTTCCTCTAGGAAGCCTGCCTGGATTCCCTGTCCTTTTTAGATAACGTCTTATGCCCAGCTCTTAAGTTGGAGGGCGTGACCAACCTTATATCATTCCAGGACAATGTAAGTTCCCTCTGCTATCCAAAAGTTGAGCATCCTTATGAAACCTTTCGAAAGCCTAAATGGTGTAGAGAGAAGAAGCAATTACCGTTAATTTATGTGGAAAAATTCTTGAGTGTTCTCAGACCCCAAATATAACCTCTCTTTGGCTTTTCTGATACCTTAGGACACATCTTGCTAGGATGCACAAAAAAGATCAAGGTAAAGCACAGATGCTCACTGACACAGTTCACAGCTAAGGGGGCTTGATGCTGAGATGCTGCGTGTCGTTCCTGGGGGAGGAGCTTGGCGGTGCCACTCTGCCGTTCGGGGTGCCGGTGAACAAACACTGAACACTGTTTTTACTTTTGCAGTTTTTCGTAAAAGTGAAAATCTTCTTGAGATTTGTTTCAGTTAGTGAAAACAGGTACTAATGTTGGGCTTTCCTAAAAAGTGAAGTGGTGTAATACGAACTTTTGGAAAGTGGGAGATACCTGTATATATAAATATCATATATTATGAAGTTAATGTTTTCTATAAATAAATTTACTTGTTGACAACTGACAAGATACCATATAAATGATTTAGCTGCAAATATTAATGGGAGTGGACTATGCTTACCTTTCAGACCCACTTTCTTCATTAAACAATGTATCAGAAACATTTTTCATTTTAGTAAATACATGGCTCCACACTCCTGTAAAGCTACATGGTATTTTGTTTATTGTATGCATTTATTGTATCCAGTGGTTTTCTGAATAGTACCTATTTCCCTCTCCTTCAGTATTTAAATTTACTTCTCTGTCTTTTCGTACAGATTGTAAGATCCTTGCTAGTAGGGGATAACTTTTGTGGGGAGCCAGTTCTGCATGGATTGCTTGTTTCCTGTACACATTGAGAACGATGGCACTTACAGTCTTGGTCCTGGCTTATTTTTTTAGGGATGTTTGTACAGCAGACTGCCTCAGAAGATAGAATGTCTCCCTCTGGAGTAGAGGGTTTTATAGATTATAGAAAGGATAATATTCCCCCTCCAGAGCGAAAGTCAGGAAGGTTTGCTTGCAGCCCATTATAAGAGATTTGGGTTTCCTAGGCTCAGAGTTTCTGGATGATGACCCAGAACTCATGGAACTTTGAGGAGTGAGTGGAAGCAATGTAAACAGAATGCGCAGGCTTCTTGCTGCGCTGTGAGTAGCGAAGTCCTTTGTCCCTGACGCAGCAGTGTAGTGTCCTCTCGTAGCAGCCATGGAACTGGCAGGATCGGTTGTCAGAGTGCAATTAGGGTTAAATCTCAGACCATCCACAGTTTATCTCTCAGCGCTTACTGTTATTATTATTGCTAACAAAGCTAACGCTTACTAAGTGCTTACTATGGGCTAAATATTCCGTGCATTTTTTCCTTCAGTTGTCATACGATCATGACTAGAATGTTATTTCCCCCTTTAGTAGAAGAACAAAACCACTGGAGATATAAATAACTTGCCAAGATTGCATCATCAGGAGTGACTGAGTTAGAAGTCAAACTCAGGTCTTGGGAGTCCCAAGGATTACTTACCTTTGCGTGTCATTACGGAATAGCGTAATGTATAAATCATCCTAGGAACCTCAGGATGAGGAATGAATACTTTGGCTTAAAGAAAATCAACACAGGAGAGGGGAGATATTTTTGAGTAAGGAGGCCTTCCTCACACTCCTCAAATTAGATGATAGAAGACGAACCCTCAGTATGGATGTCCAGCTTGGCCGAGGGAATAGAATATGTGTGTTGGACATAACACTGCTTTTGAAGATCTTGTAGTTTTGTTTGGGAAGTGACATTTACCCAGAGGAAGCAATTAGAAGGCGAGACAGTATTTAATTAAGCTCTGCATTGAATGGCTCAAGCAATAAGCAAATTACGATTTGAGGGAGAAGAAGGATCAATGAAAGATTCATTCAGGAGAGATTTAGGAAGGAGGCAGGGCTTGAGCAGAGGCTGGAGGAGGGAAAGTCAGTTCCAGGTGGGGTCAGAAAAGCTGAATAAAAAATTCAGGAGAAAGTAATGCACCTGATAGGTGCTCCAGGAAAGAGTACTTTCTGTGTCCGCTTTTCTCCATATATGAAAAGAACCATTTGCAGTTTTGTATCTTTTAAAAAATCACAACATCCAACCACTGGGAAAAAAAATTCCAAAATATACTCACACAAAGAAACAAAACCCCCATGATATTTTCTCATTTGCACTTAACTCAGAGTCTGGGGGCCTTTTTTCCTGGTGCGGATGTTACCACAGGCTCCTGACATTCTTAACTTGATCGGATCCCTGCCCTGCAGTCTACTTCAGACTACCTTTTTTAGACCCCTTGAGAGTTTTTCGATTTATTCAGCAGAATATATCAGCCTGTCAGCTTTGGAGAGTTGATGCCTGAGGAAGATATATCTTTCCTCTGCAGGTGGCACTGGCTGCCAATTTTTCTTTGGGGTGAGCTCTTGTTCTGAAGAAGCCCTCTGTGGTTCGAGCACCAGTTACATTTGAGGGAAGCTCCTTTTCTGCCTACTTCTTTATCTGGATAATGGCTATACCCGCTGTGTGTGAGTGGAGAGACGAGCCTATTGTGTTATTTCTTTACCTCGTGATTAGCAAATTACTTTTTGCTTAAACTGGGTCATCCTATCTCTTTTTTTCTTGCCGGAGCAATTTATCTGCCTCTATCATTTCCTAGATGTTGATATCAATGTCACTTTGCTTCAGATGGTGTCCCTTGAGTCCTTGAAGTTTCTGCTCTCTGTCTTCTCTCTGATTATTCGCCATCCACTGTGCAGAATCGCTTTGCTCTCCTCCTGCTGTCCATCCTCATCACATAAGCAATCTGATTCAGCTGAACTGCCATGAGTCTTCCCCTCTGGGCTTCAGTGAGGAAGCAGAAAGATTTCCTCTGGGATTGTCAGAGACCTCTAGAAGGTGCCTCCATTTACTCTTGATAGCACACGACTGAGCCTGAAAGTAAAACAAACCCACTGCTGTCAGTTTTACTAACTGGACTTTATAAGGTGACACTGACATCAAAAGTAATAATGGATGAAGGAAAGGGCCTCTCTTTTGTTTCTGGGTTTTCCTCTTCCAATCTTTCTCTGTCCTTTCTGAATGTCAATTTCCTTTTTTTTTTCCTTCCGCACAGCAAGTTACCAGATTAGTTCATTTAAAAAAAAAATTTTTTTTTTGGCCATATGAATTATAACTCTAAACCCAGTTTTGAGGCTTACTAAGTTCTAGTAATGGAAAAGTACTGAAGAGACCATTGAGCCCCTTTCCCCTGTTCCTAGGAGAGAGGGCCCTCAAGAATCCTAGACAGATGGGTCTTGAGGCTATTTATTACAGGTATTTTGTAAAACAGGGAGCAGGAGGAGAATCTGGCTTATAGTGGATGGCTCTGTATTTAACAAGTAACAGTTAGTAGTAATGAGGATTGTACACTATTAACAAAACAGTAAGAAAAGGACTAGAAAATTACGGTAGCTAATGGTCTGAAGAACATTTACTATAAACCTGATTTTATGATACATTTTAGAAGAGCAGTTTGATCATAAATATTCACTCTCTCATGACATGTTGCACATAAAGTCTGGTCTCAGGAACATTTTTAAAATACCTTTTAAAATTATAGGAGACAAGAAAAGGCAGCTTTCTTATGCAAAGGAAAGCTAGGTTTTTGCCACCCTTGGAGTAGGAACCCTCAATCAAATTATTTCTACGAAAGATTTACCCTTAGGGAAACTCATAGTAAAGTGAAAAGGTCAACTCACTGCGAATATTTTAACTTCTATAAAAGGATGAGACATTTGATTGGGTGGTAAGTGGCTCAGAGATGTCTTGTTTTGGATTTTATTATAATCACAGGAGTTTTTGCTACTTCTAGAGTTAAAGTGCTTGATCTTCTAGTTCTCCCATCTTTTCTCTTCTGCTGCGCTCAGGTGATGGCAATCATTACCTCAACCTTCCTTCGAAGTGCTAATGGTGAAAACTCCTTCACTCTATCCCAGGCATTGTGGGTTAGGCCCTAATTTCAAGCATAGCCAGTAAAATTAGTACAGAGATAGTTTCCTGCTAATACTCCCATAGTTCCTCAGGGCATATTTTAATCTGGGATTAAGGAAGTGTGGCTTTCCTTAAACCAGAAACAGAGAGGAGACCTAATTGTATTATAGCTCAAATTGCTGTTTTTTTTTTTTTTTAAGATCTCAGGAGTAGCTCCTTATTTAGTTTAAATTGGGCAATGAACAAATGTGCTGAAGAAAGGAAGATAAAAGGGATATTTAGAACTTTTAAGCTCTCTCTAAGTCAAATCTTCAGTGTGGGACTTATTATTTTTAGCTTGTTGTGTATTCCCAAAACATAAAGCACACTTGTATTTAGAATAAGTATGAAAACAGTAAAATACACATATATATACCTTATTTATGGGTTACTTGATATTTTCTACTGTATCTCTTCTTTTGGCCCTTTTGTAGGTCAATGATCTGTAAACTATTTTAGTAATACATTTGTGGGTAAAATATTTTTAGAATACATTCCCCAAACATCTTTATATATATTTACTTGCTTATATATTAAATATGTTCACCATTTTACTACTATGTTATGTGCATTAAAAACATACACAGAAATACAAAGTAAGCTAAGCATAAATAAATAAATTATTTTAAATATCTTGCCAATCAATGATGGTATCATTTGTTGATAGTTTATGGCACTACAAAGAGTTAAAATGGGCCATTGCTAATCATAGTAAATGTAAATCCATATTTCAAATACCATTTTTGATAAATTCAATCTTTTTGTAGCCAGATTATTATTTTTTTGCATTCTATAATGAAAATCTCATGTAAGGAATAGTATCCACTCTGCCATTTATTGTTCACCCATGTTTACATTGTTAGTATCGTATTCAAGCTGTGGTCTTTGCAGGAGTATTTTTATTTTTATTTATTTATTTTTAAAAATTTATTTATTTGAGAGAGAAAGAGCGCACGAGAACACAAGCAGGGGGAGCAGCAGAAGGGGAGGGAGAAGCAGGCTCCCCACCAAGCAGGGAGCCCAATGTGGGGCTCAGTCCCAGGACCCTGGGATCATGACCCAAGCTGAAGACAGCTGCTCAACCGACTGAGCCACCCAGGTGCCCCTGCAGGAGTATTTTTAAACTACTGTCTAGTTTATGAGTTCTTTTGATAAAACTAGAAAAAAAAATCCATAAATCTACACAGCTAGTCGCACTTCAAGTCTGCCCTCTCCACTACACTATAGGCAAGCACACGTGTGTGACACTATTTTTAACCCCTCCACATTGAGGAACAACTCTTTTCCCTCAAGGTACCTCATCTCCTATTTGTGACAGACTATCTAATACGTGGATGGATGAGAATGTGAGTGTTTTTCTGAATATTAAGTGCTAGAAAATTGATAAAGCTTAATTTTTTTATAAAAAAATAAATAGAAATTTTAATATTTTCTTCTCAACTCATATGGATTGCCTTTGTACCCCCTGGTAGGAGTGGGAAACACTATCTTGGAGACCACTTTTGGGAATGTGATGGAATTGATAACCTAAAAAAGGCTATCTGTCTATTTAAGGTGAATTTTACTTTATTTTATGGTAATGGATGTAGAGTAAAGACAAATGTCGTAGTCAAGAAATCCCAGTAGGTCCTCAATAAGGTAGCTACGACTCCCGACAACTATTTAGAATCACCTCATTTAATTCCACTACTGTATGAATTCCATTAAGGACAACTTTTTGGGGAAGAGAAGTCCAGCAATTAAGTTCCAATTAAGCTGTTTAAAGTACAGGTTAACTCAAATATGCATTTGCAGAGGTATAGTGTTAAACCAATTAAGTAACATCTATGAGAAATGCTATCAGTCTCTTAAAGATCTAATGTGTCCAGATAAAATAAAATACCCCAGAACTGAGCTTGTGAGCTATAAGATGGTTCTAATGAAGATACAGCTACAAATGCTCTGAGACTGTTGGAGCGCTGAAACATTTACTAATGTAACTGATCTTAAAAGACTGCAAGAAAAATGGGCATAAAAGAGATTAAAAGTGTTACTGTGGAGAGAACACTTAAAACAAAACTTCTGATTACTTTCCCTTGATTTTAAATTGCTAAAGGGACTTGTTTCTCACATAAGTTTGGAAATCACTATTCTACATAACTATAGAATTAGAATTAATTTCTTTGTAAGTAGTTTCTTAAAACCTCAGGGTATAATATATTTAACTCTGGGAAAGATAGCAATAGCTTCCCTTAATCCAGGGGTAAACATGATACAGTCTGTTTTCTCTATTTTTTTCCTCTAAATATTTTATATTTGCCTTCTAAATTTTGAAGCATAAGCCGTAGCAGAAGCAGTGACTGTATATTATAGAGACAACAAAAGGTCCCCCTAATGTTATTTGCAGGAACAATTGATGTTAGAACCATCTTCAGATTATGATTTAGGAATTTTTGAGATGTATCTGAACTATTCAAGTTTATTTGTTCAAAAGAGGCTAGCACGAGGAGGTATAACTTCTTAAGATAGAAGTCTTTTTTTTATTATAGAAGTCTTTTAAATTTTTTTTAAAGATTTTATTTATTTATTTATTTGAGAGAGCGAGAATGAGAGCACATGAGAGGGGGGAGGGTCAGAGGGAGAAGCAGACTCCCTGCTGAGCAGGGAGCCCGATGCGGGACTCGATCCCGGGACTCCAGGATCATGACCTGAGCCGAAGGCAGTCGCTTAACCAAGTGAGCCACCCAGGCGCCCGTAAGTCCTTTTTTTAAAATTTTTATCCTAAGTCTCTTTTTGTGTCATTGTGTAAAATCAGCAAGTGTATTTTGGAATAGGTACAATGAAGACTCTTTCTCATCCTCAAAAGCTTCTTGATAATAACATCCTCTTCTTTCTGACTTACATTGTGAGGCTTAGGCATTAAAAACGTTGGGTGTATTCCATTCACATAGCATATATCCCTTGGACATCAAGAGGATTTTGAATTCTCTTACCGTGTGAGAATCACATTTTTTTTTTTGTCAAAATGCTATTCAGCTTTTGTTCCTTTAGCATTTTAGAAAATGTATATAAAAATCTATTAATGCTTTCTATGACTTTCCTACAGATGAAGGTAAGGCAATAAAAAATTTCACCCCAAAATCAATTCCCATTATTGTTATGAAAGTATTATATAAACTTCTATACAGTATTATGTGTTTGACTTTCCAAAAATTAAGACTTAATTCATAGGCTTATATTGATTATTGATCAGGAGCAAAACTTTAGAAACATCCATGAATCCTCATATTCTGGAAATTGCTGGAAATGTGGAGGAGATTAAAACTGAAAGTCTTACAGAGGATTCTCTTTGTCTATACCTAATATTTCTTCTCTGTAGAGTAGTTTATAACTTCTATAGAGACTTCAGTTTTAAAGATAGAAAGTAGTAGTTGCCAAGCATGGTTGACTAACAGAATCATGGCGGGTGGGGAATAAGATCCCCAGCCCCAGCCTCAGAAATTCTGTCTCAGTGATCCGTTGGTGAGAGTTGGGATTTAACTATAGAGGTGGTCATATTTCCTACTTTAGTAATTAGAAGGGGAAGGAAAAAAACAACTTCATGATTTTATAAGGGCAAAATTTCAGGCAATCATAGTGTCAATACATGTAATAGAGAACATTTGCTTCAATAGACCCACTGCTTATTACAATATTCTTGGCAGAAATACTATGGCTTTGTTCCCAGGTAAAAATGCCTGGCAGTCTTAATGAAAGGGTATGAGAAGACAGGCAGAGCCCCTCAGAAAGAGAACTAAAGGAAAGCCCCCCCCCGCCCCCGCCCTTTCTGATCCTGGTGGATTATGGGCAAGAAGACAGAAGGAGATAGGAAAGTCAGTCAACAGGATGTCTGATTCCCTGCTTCCCCTCCTTTAAACTTTCATGTGGAGGAGTTTTACTTCGGTACCACCAAATAGTGTGGGAAGCAGCCCAGGGATACTGAAGTGTATGGCCAGCTTCTCTGAACTTATTAGGAAGACTACAAGAACTTAGGAGAAAATCAGCCTTCAGTCAATGCTGCAGCATAGCATAACACTTGGGGGATGGCATAAGTCAAAGAGAATAGTTAGATGTGTAAAAGGAAGCACAATTCAGGTATTGGGACTCACACAAATAGAAATTATGTAAAATTCTAAAATGAGACTCTAGATTACAACATACTGAATTTACAAAAGAAATGGAAAATACCAAATTTTACATCTCATGGGCCTCTCATCTAGGGGTCCTCATCTACAGCAAGACTAGGAAAAGGTAGAGAAAGTGTATATAAAGAGATTGTTGAGGGGGAAAGGGATGTGTATATGTGTGTATGCATGCATGTGTCTGTGAAGGGGGAAGTGTTTCTATCTCTTTCACTTAAGGCTCAGTTTGAGAGGGGATTTAATGGGATCACTCAGAGTTTGAAATGCATTCCCAGCACTTGGGTTTTGTAAAGAACCGTGCCTGTCTATGACAGCAGGGTAGAGGTGACAGTGTGAGAACTGGCTAGCACTTCCAGAGCTTGTTGGGACAAAGCATGTATGTTTCCCCAGGTAGCCCATGTGGAACAAGATCTTGCCCAGAATTGGGAGGATTAAGGGACTTTTAGTAGTGAGAGTCCAAATTGAATGAGACACTGAAAGTTAGGGGCCCAGGAAGAGCGTTGATCAAAGGGACAGAAGTGGAGGTTTTCAGTGAAGGCAATCTCCAAGGAGCTCATGAGCTCCCCTGTAAAGAAGAGTCAGTGTTAAACACCTTTCCCAGAAGACCTTCTCACCAGACAACCTACCACTGGGACATACCACTGCCCTTCATCATTTCTTCCTCTGGGCCCAACCTAGGAGAGTTCTAAATTTTCCTTACTAAGCTCGTGGAAGAAAAGGAGTACGATTAAGCACAGAAAGAGGAGGACCCTGACGCTCCACTGCAAGCGGGCACCTCAGGCCCCAGCAAGAGGGAGGAGAGGAGATGCTAGTTAAAGTCATGTTTTGAGTTTTGATTATCATTAGAATAGCTTAATTTGTCAAATTGGAAAGTTTTGTGAGTTGTAATGACTAAAGAATTGTTTCTAAGTGTTGAAGAGTCTTAAGGGCGGGGGGGGAAGAAGACTTTTTTAATCTAAAAAATGTTTACAGAAAGAATTTTTAAAAAGTTGTGTTTTGATCACAATTGGGTTTGTTCAATATCCCAGTTTCAGATAGCTGGTTACTAAGGGGATCTGGAAACATCTCTGTGCTCTGGGGAGAGCTGTGGAGGTTCAGAGAGGTGGAGTGTAGAGGTGGTAGCATTCTGATACTATATGACTGGAGGCAAATGGTTGAGTTCAAGGACTTCAGCCATCAGAGCCAGCAAAAAATAAAAAATCATCCCTCACACCAAAAAATAAAAATAAATGTGATTAAATATTTACCTGAGTAGTGCAATTTTGGCTCTCTTTCCCCACCTAATGCCTTGTATGTCACACCCTTCCCCATTCACCTGATGCCATCTTGAAGAGGAGGAGGGGAGGGATAAATGGAGCATGGAAGATTTGTTGGAGTCATACAAACAGAGACTGAATTACATAAAGAGAGAGCTTAGATTATTAGGGGAAACTAAGGTTAATTGCATTCTACTAAATTTTAGTTTTTCCATGCTAAATAATTACCAGTAGTGGTGGTGGTAGTAACAATAGTAGTGAAGAGTTAGTGTTATAAAAAAGATCAGAACAAGATAGATGGGAAAAAAAATTGGCATAGTGTGAGTGAATTTTTTACTTTTCTCTGTTTCTGGTTAATAAATAAAAGAAAAATATTCTTGTATTGTTTTACTTGAGGAATAAGGTAGATCAGGCAGCTGCTGTGGTAGAAACTCAATGCTTATGACTTCACTAATTTTAAGACAGTGTTAGGAATCCTACATTACTATATTTCTTGGGGCAGAGGAGAAAGAATTTATGTGGAAGAGAAGAAAGATTGTACTAGACAAGAATGGAGGAGAAGTCATAAAGTGGTTGTTTTCTTATACTAAGCAGTCAAAAATAATCAATGGTTCCTTTGAATTAGCTCTGTTTTGACTGGGTCAAGGGCCAAGTGTACTTAATTTTCATTACGTGTTTTTTTCAGAGGGAGAGAGAAACAGAAATAGATTTATTATAAGGAAAATAGTTTTCCTTGATTTTACCTCAAGAACGGAGGCAAGGTATTGATTTGCAAAAATACATAGTATTGTTAAATCATTCTTATTTAACACTTCCATTTTCATAGCTTTTCTTTTTTTTTTTTTTTCCTGAGGGGAGAAAAAAAGGACTGAAAAGCCTCACTCCACAAAAAACGTGACACTACTGAACTTCTTGGATTTCCTGAGAGAACCACAGGGACTCAAGCAGTCTGAGTGACCTTCGAAGTGTAAGCCACCTTGTAGATGGCTGTAGGATGGCAGGATGTCTATAAGAGTCACAGATATGGATTCTTTTAAGAAATCAATCACTTTGGGTGATCAGACTGTATTACAACAGACAAGGCATGACCTTTCTCCTGGTTAACCTATTTATTTTTCCTTCCTGTGTTTATTAAAGAGTCTATTTTCAAGGCGGGGAGGGTGATAGAGGCATATAATTTAGACTGACAAATGGGTAATAATGTGGCTCTTTTTCTAGAACACTTTGATGGAGTTTTTTTTTTGCTTTGAGATTTATTAAAAAAAAGAAGAAAGAGAGGAAAAAAGGGGGAAAATTACTGTAGGAGCTTATGGAGACATCATGATCTTGCATCCACATGTATCTAAAAAGCCATTGAGCATCCTGATTAGTTTGGGAGATGGTGTAAAGTTTGTTACATTTCCAGTTGCTGTAACTGAACACCAGATATAGTATTTGTCTTGGTGAAATGCACCTATCAGAAAATATGGGAAAATTATTATACACTGCAATGCTTGATTTGGCCTAGGTATTGGATATAATGAGATTTCTTTTAAAGGAAAATATTTGAAAAGATAGATACTGTAGAAGGGATGGCAGGCAGCTCAGTGGTGGATAGAACCACAAAGGAAAGCATGGAATTTCCTAGGCCACACATCATTTTCCTTAATGAATGGTCACACTTTGCGTATGTTAATGACTTTCTCTCATCTATAAATTGAGAAACAACCCTTAATGAATTTAAAAAAATAAAAACAAACCAAAAAAACTTTTCCTCAGTATGCTAATTGACATGGTATATATTTTTGGAGGTTACTTTATTGTTGTAAGGTTTATATTAACATTTAATGACTATAATTCATTATGCTCTGAAATAAGAATAAGATGGTGTCCCTTGAGTCAGGAATGCACATGGGTATCATCAAATCTTACTAAAAGAGCCAGAGTGGGCTTTCATTGCAAACTGACTTTTTTGGAGATGGATCCTATGAGATACACTCTGTTATGCAACAACTGTTTATTTCAACCTTATTTTTCTGACCAAAAAAATGGCCCAGAAATCCAGCTATCAAAACAACACGTGTGATCTAAGCATGCACTGGGATTAGCAGAGGCCCTTGGGAGGCAGGATTTGAGGAGACAAAGATGGGTCCCGGAAGGCTCTCATAGGCTCTGTCCAGGCTCCCTGGAGCCTTGGTTTTTGAACTGAGTAGGATTAAGGAGCTTCATAGAAAGATAGAGGCTAGTACTATTCTGAGAATGATAGCATGCCCTAGCTAGTCTGTTACCCAAATGAATGTAAGGGATGTTGTAGTTTTATATTTGAGTTTTTGTTTCATACATTTTGGGGGCAGAGGGAGGCTAGAATTATTGTCTTGAGTTCTACATAGTTGAATAAAGAACCGTGTGTTAGGAGATCTTTAAATTTAAAACGGAGATCTTCTTAAAGTTTTGTATGAGCAAAGGGCAGGTAGGCATCAATCTTCCCAGATGTTAATAACATACAGTGGCACGTATTTGTTTTTGAATATATTTAAGCATCAGATATTTTAATAATATTTTAAAAATAACATATATGACATTACTTATA
Source organism: Callorhinus ursinus (assembly GCF_003265705.2). Taxonomy (NCBI): domain Eukaryota; kingdom Metazoa; phylum Chordata; class Mammalia; order Carnivora; family Otariidae; genus Callorhinus; species Callorhinus ursinus. The sequence goes on from NW_027397084.1 coordinate 15,795,014, forward strand.
AAGAATATATATCACATACTTATAAAGAAGATGATTAGAAGATTCTAAATTCTCACCTCAGCTTATAACTTATAAGAAGCATACCAAGTATATTAGGATGAACGCACACAGTGATCTTAATGTTTGAATTGTGGTGTGATTCCAGAAGAGTGGCCTAACCCTGCAAGACGTCTTGGTGGAATTTCAGTCATTTTGTTGGGAAATGTAAGCCTGGAAGTGGAGTGAGATGTTCTCTGGGCATGGAGATTAGGGAGCATAAATGTAGCCAATGGGCCCAAGGAAAAATTTGTCCATTTAATCAATATTCGTTTCATCTTTCAAAGAAAGTATGGCTTCCTTAAAATAGTTTTTTTAATTGACTCAAAAAAATTTTTTTAACTATGTAAAAAGTTACATATTTCTTCCATCTTCCTCTTATTCCATCTCATGCACTGTGTTCACTGACTCCCTCTGGTAACTATTGTTATATGTTTTGTACATATTTTTCCTGTGGCAGATTGTGTTTCAAAAGATGGTCACAACACCTCCCACGTTGCCTGCTCTTTTGCAATGTGACACTGTCACTCTCCCATTAAGAGACAGAATCTATGTCTCCTCTCCTTGAATCCGGGCTGCCCACTGTTCTAAGCTCTTTACAGGAATTAACTCATTTGAGTTTTATGAGAGCCATATGAGGAGGTCCAATTATCATCCCCATTTTAGAAATGAGACAATCATGGTTAAAAGCCAAAAGGTTACTTAGGAGTAGCATTCATAAAGTTGAAATTACAGTATATACAGAAAGAAATAGAAATTTTAATTTATGCCACAGTCCATGATCAAGAGGAACACCAATAAATTGAAAGCACTTGAGAAATGTTGGTTATTATTAGATTTCAAATGTTTTATTTCTGTTCTATTGTGTATTTTAATTTTTTTGTTTTATATTTTTTCTAATTCTCAAATATAGTATTTTCATTGTTTCAAAATATATTTCCCATTCTACTTTTATAGTTTTACTATTATTTATTTTTCTTTTAGTGCTTAATTCTGTTTCTAAACCTGAATCCTACATATTTTTACATTTTCTGTTTTTACATTAACATTTAAAAAATCCATTATCTCTTTTACACTCCTTTTCTTTTTTTTTATTCTATTGGCATAGACTTTACATTTCAAATCTCATGTCTTATCTCAGTATTTTTAACTCTTAATACTTAATCCTAATTGAGAATTTAGTTCATTTCTCACTTTTTAAAAAAGTTCTTTTACCTATTTTCTTGTTGCATCTTATTATTAAATAATATATTTTTAATCAATTACTTTACTTCTAGTTTTCATGGTGAGAGTTCTTGACAAAGTTCCTAATTTCTCTCTCTCATTAACATCGTCATCTAATACAAAAGAATTATTCCCAGAAGCCTGTAAACTTCTACCTTGAACTGGATGAGTTTCACTTTTAAGATCTGCGACAAAATTCTGTACCTTGGCCAATGAATTTGACAAATTTTAAGCTACCTGGTTATACATTATAAGATCCATTATCTGTCCTATATTATGGAATGTGGACAGTTGGGGTCATGAAAGCAATGACACTAATGTACTAATATTACTTGAGTTTTTATATCATACAACTGTAAGAGAAGTTTGAACATTCAGTTCTCCATATTCACTGTTTTGGATTTCTTATTGTTTGTGCTGACAGGTGGAAAGGTTGGCTGAGAATAGGATTGGGTTTGCTGTTTAGATGCTTGGTTCATATGACAGATTTTTCTTAACATTTACCACTACAATCAAAGTGCATTCTGTATTCTTGGCACATGCTGATTGTCTTCTTGATGATAATTTATTTATTTTACACACCTCTCTGAATTCATCGTCACTGGTCACTGACTACCAAGACCGAAGGCATTTCCTAGAGCGATTGCAGTTGGTCCTATCTCTATGGGCCTTCCCCTTTACAGGAAGATGCAGGAACATAAATGGAGACTTTAGCCACATTTTCTCCCTGAGAACCAGCAATATAGATAATTTAATGCTAAACCATCTCTGCTTATATCCTCTTAAGATGGATGCTTTGAACTAAATATTAAAAGACAATATCCTTTATTTTCATTTTAGGAAAACAAACAAACAAACCAGAACCAATATTACCCATGGTTAGATTAATGAGATTAGAGGGCAGGGAAAACTAAGATGAACAAGGGGGCTTTAACATATATTGGTTACCTGCTGTTATCACAGTCCATGATTGTAGCTTAAGGAGAAATTTCCTATATCCTGTCAATATATAGCTTAAAATATGTTTGATAACTTAAAATGTTTTGATACATGTGGCATCCTAGAAAATATGGAAATCACCTTTTTGCTTTGACAAAGACTTTTAGGTAGCAAATAAAACAAAACCAATACAAAACAAAATAAAACCACAAAAAGAAACGAATTAGTGATTGACATATGAAACAAAAATCAGAAGCATCCACTTGTGATTTTATGAAATTCAAATCCTAAAACTCTGTAAAAAATCTGGTAAAATAAAACTATGTGGAAAGCTCCATCAAACTGAGCAATAAGAATGATTTTGAAATATAGTTACTTGAGGTAGAATTTTGGGAAGTGAGGCAGAGGATTGGTGGATTTGTGACATGTTTATATTTGCTAGCTTTATAAAGGAAGATTATCTGCCTTGTGTTTTGTACTGAACTGTTTCCCTATGCCTCCTCATATTCAATAGCTGATTTAAGGATTTAAGTTATTTATGGAAGGCTTTATGTCTTTTGAATTATTGAAAGACTTCAGGTGGTGTGTTCCAATTCTTGTCAATTTCTTTATTAATGACAGATTTTACCTAAATATAATCCATCCTTTTGTTTTTTAGAGGAAAAATTACAGACCCATTTGTGTGTAATAAATTCCTTTGACGGGGCTCCTGGGTGGCTCAGTCGTTAAGCGTCTGCCTTCGGTTCAGGTCGTGATCCCAGGGTCCTGGGATCGAGCCCCACATCGGGCTCCCTGCTCCGCGGGAGGCCTGCTTCTCCCTCTCCCACTCCCCCTACTTGTGTTCCCTCTCTCGTTGTGTCTCTCTCTGTCAGATGAATAAATAAAATCTTAAAAAGTAAATAAATAAATTCCTTTGACAATATAGGCCATATCCTTCTTGGTGAATTGCAAATTTGATTTCTTATGTTAATGTCCCTCCTAAGAAAACAGGCAAGATTTAAGCATAGCTATTCTCTTATTGACTTACACTCTCTACCATGCAGAAACATGTCTTTATGATAATATAAGATTGTTTGAAGTTTTGACATTGTAGGCAAAAATTAATTGACCTTCAATTTGTGGGCAAGACTTGATTATAGACAAAACAAAATTGATTATTCCTCCCAGTTATTGATGCTAATGTTTAGTTGTGCTTTAAATGTTATCAGGGTGAATGGAGTGCTCCAGATCCTGTGTTTACTGCTACTCAACCTGAAGTCGCAGACTGGTCTGAAGGCATGCAGGTGCCCTCTTTGACTATTCAGTAGTTCCCCACTGAAGACTGGAGTGCTCAGCCTACCACTGAACACTGGTCCACAGCTCCCACGGCTCAGGCCACTGAATGGGTAGGAACAACCCCCGAGTGGTCTTAAGTTGCTCTTCTAGAAAGGCCAAGAAAATGGAAATAAGGTTGATGGAAAATAAACAGTTTCTAAAAAAGATAAAAAATAAAAAATATAATGTAAGAGCTGGGGTTATTAGTAATGATCTTTTGATTAATCAGATAACAATTACTTTTGTGCAGAGAAGAGGGAGAGAGTTCTGATTCTCAGTAATTTGTAACACAATATATTGATAGCTGTTTTGGATTAGAGAAAACCATACCCTCACATAAAATAAGAAACATGTGATGATGATAGTAATGGTGGCAATTTTTGTGGGGGGTACTTAAAATATTTACTGAAACGAATGAAATCATACTTTTGTACTTGCTCAACAAATTATTACCTGATCTAAAGTAGTAACAATTTTTTTTAAAAAAAGGATTAAAACACTGTAACACTAACATGATAGGCTAGCATTTACTGAACACTTCATATATAGGAGGCACTATTCCTAGGGCCCGACATATATTATCTCATTTAATTCTCACAACAACTCTTTTATAGAGATATTATTATTTTTAAAGATTTATTTATTTCTCAGAGAGAGAGAGAGACAAAGAGTGAGCTGCACAAGCAGGGGGAGGGGCAGGCAGAGGGAGAAACAGGCTCCCTGCTGAGGAAGGAGTCTGACTCTGGACTCTGATTCCAGGACCCTGGGATCATGACCTGAGCTGAAGGCAGATGCTTAACCGATTGAGCCACCAGGCATCCCTATAGAGATATTATTACTCCCATTTTAAAAATGAGGAAACACAGGGAGAGACAAATTAACTATACTCAATGTCACACAATAAGTGACAGTGTTAGAATTAAAAATCAGGACAGTTTGACACCAGAAAGTAAATACATAGAATATGATAGAAAGCTAAAGACTTGCTAAGTTTATTTATTTATTTATTTTATTATTTATTTATTTATTTATTTTTAAAGATTTTATTTATTTATTTGAGAGAGAGAGAATGAGAGAGAGAGAAAGCACATGAGGGGGGGAAGGGTCAGAGGGAGAAGCAGACTCCCCGCTGAGCAGGGACCCCGATGCGGGACTCGATCCAGGGACTCCAGGATCATGACCTGAGCCGAAGGCAGTCGCTTAACCAACTGAGCCACCCAGGCGGCCCAAGACTTGCTAAGTTTAGTGGACAATTAACGTACTTCAAATAAAAATCCGTGACAATTTCATTAAGAGATTCTCACACTTAAAAAAAATTTTTTTTTAATGATGAGTTAGTGTAGGTCCTCATTAGTAACAGCATCCTTTAGTTGGAGATGCTAAATATATATATATATATATATATATATATTTTAGGTTCAGTGGAAATGATGTAGCTCTAATTTCTTCCTCATCAAAACACTGGAACTCTGGTTTATTTCAAAGTTGTATTTTAGATTGAAAGAACACATTTAAAATTTTGTTTTCTTTTTGTACACACCTTCTTTTGATGTTCCCTTCACAGGCAGTACATCTGCTCTTGGCTTCTCGAAAGGAAATTTTCACAGAAAAATTAGAAACATTATTTGGTATATCAGTGTTAGTAATAATAATTTCAAATATCATATTTTTAGAGGATCAAGGACAGCTTGAAAAATTAAAATAATATATTGTTCTTCCAGGATTGTTAACTTATTCCTTTGCAATTATTCCAAACTCTATCCTTATTATTTGTAGGCTCATTCTTAGCCTTTGATAAACTGCTGTACCATCTGTAGAAACACTACCCTAGCTTTCAGGCATTACACCATTCACATTTAGTTAGGCCAGAGGTATTTTTTTAAAGATTTTATTTATTTGAGAGAAAGAAAGAGAGAGAGATAGTGAGAGAGAGCCCTACCAGGGAGGAGAGGGAGAAGCAGGCTCCCTGTGAGCAGGGAGCCCGAGGAGGGGCTTGATCCCAGTGGACTGAGCCACCCAGGCACCTCCAGCTAGAGGTATTTAAAGTAATATCTAAGGGATCATTTTCCAATTCTTCTAGTTATATCTTGATTAGATCTCAACAAAAAATTATAGGCTCTATTTACAACCAGAAGAGTGTTCCTATTGGTATGCTTACACAATTTAAAATGATACCTTCAGGGCGCCTGGCTGGCTCAGTTGGTTGGGCAACTGCCTTCGGCTCAGGTCATGATCCTGGAGTCCTGTATCGGGCTCCCTGCTCGGCGAGGGGCCTGCTTCTCCCTCTAACCTTCCCTACTCTCATGTACTCTCTCTCTCATTCTCACTCTCTCAAAAATAAATAAATCTTTAAAAAAAAATAAAATGATACCTTCAAAGGAACTTCCAGCTTAAAGATATAAGGTCAACTAAAATTTCCTGAGAGAGCACTTAAGACAATTTAAAGGTGCTTTGGCAATAGAATTATCAAACTGGTAATTTTATTCTTGCTTTTCTTGGTCATGTAACTGTGTTTAACTCTGAATCTGCTGCAATGAATGCTTCTTACTTCATGCTCTACTTTGTAGGTTTTTTTTTTTTTTTAATTCTATTTATTTATTTGACCGAGAGACAGTGAGAGAGGGAACACAAGCAGGGGGAGTGGGAGAGAGAGAAGCAGGCCTCCCGAGGAGCAGGGACCCCCATGCGGTGCTCGATCCCAGGACCCTGGGATCATGACCTGAGCCCAAGGCAGATGCTTGACTGAGCTACCCAGGCGTCCCTACTCGGTAGGTATTTTTATTTAGTGCTGCTTCTACTTTTCCAGAGGATGGTGTTTTTGGGAAGAACACACTGAATCATCTAGTTCTTGAGATACGTTTTCTTTTACGTTAGTCTTGTTATTGTCATCAGCATCTCTGGATAAAATGATTGAATCGTGTAAGTCCAACAGACTTTTGGATCAGGAGACAGAGGAGGTTGGTATGTACTACAGTGACATTTCTATTCTACTTTCCTCTTAGTTTCAATCTTCAGTCATGATTCAGACTTGTTTTGTTCATTATACGAACATTATATACAAGGCCTTGAGGTCAACTTAGTCTTACAGGATTAATTTTGTTAGACGCAGAGTGGGTATCCTTGAGCTGCTGATTTTAATCCTTGTATCTATACATTAGCATGATGGGAACGTCTTCCATGAACGTTCCAGAACGTAACGATGCATTTTGTGTATTTTCATTTAATTTCTAGTTACCCCTCTATTACGTTAAGCAATTAGGTAGCCGTCCAAAGTTTTAAAACTTCCGGTCTTGTCTCACACGTGTCTTCAAGGTGGAATCACCCAAAATAGTAACAATTTTGGGATCGACAAGGTGACTTCCAGAGAAGTAACCTCCGGGCGCTGTCCTGGCTCTTGCGGGCCGCCATATTCCTCCTCCCACACCACCGCCCTCTCGTCTGAGGCCCACATAGCCGCCAGGCTCGGCTGGACTAGGTAGGACCCCTGTGCTCCCCCCACTCCCCCACCCCGGCGGTGCTCTCTCCCTCCCGTCCCCGACCCCGGCGGTGCTCCCGGGGAAGAGGGGCCGTGCGGCAGGAGAGGAGCCGCAGCAGCGTTCCGGCCTTGGGCTGGGCCTTCAGGACCGCGGGCTCCGGCGTCCAGACGGACCTACAAGAAAGCAGGCCCCGTGCCCCCGGGGACTACGCCAGGGCTTCTCTTCAGGCCCCCCCTGGACAAGGCGCGGCGACGACGGCGACAGCGCTTCCCGGGCCCAGTTCCTCGCGGCCCACGTAGGCCGCTTGGGAAGCCTTCCCCGGCCACGGGCTGCTGGAAGGGAGGTTGAAGGTGAGTACACAAACATGCCTTTCTCCGTGTGCGCGGTAAAATGGCCACGCCGGCCTCTGGCTGTTTTTGCAGCGGGCGGCCCCCACCCCTCCCGGGCTTGACGGCAGCTGTGGCGACCTCTGCGACTGTCCACGTGGACAGGGGTGGGTCTCTGCTGCCAGCGCCTTGTTGATCGCCCCACTAGTATCCTTGGTATAAAACTGAATTTGGCGTGTAATAACAAAGAGAAGGGCTACAGGTCTACTGAAAAATTAAAGCTGTCCTTTGTGATGGTTTTTCCTCAACATTTAACCGGCTTGTATTTAACAGTGCTGTACTTACTAGCACCTGAGTCCCTTCAGCTACTTAGGCGTGCACTTCGTGATGGGCTTATCGTTGATGAAAGAAGTTGTGTTGCTCAGCAAGGCCAGTCTTACACTCAGGGCTGACAGGTCCCTGGCAGGAGCCCTGGGCAAGAGCGGACCCACATCACAAACTCGTGAAAATTAACTTATAAAAACACCTTCTCAGCTCTGACACAGTGCGACCTGTAACTCAAGACATCCACTTTTGTGACTCATACTTCAGGCCCCAGAGAAATGCTTCTCTGTGACTCTTGTCCACTTATCTTGGGTTGAAAGGCAATTGAATCCCAATGCCGTAAAGGTTTGTAGACTGTGCTGTTGCCAGGATAGGAGGTACAAACTACTTTGGAGTGCAGGAGGATTTGTGTGGCAGAAACAGTTAGGAAAGAGAAGGAGAAATTAATTAGGTTTGTCTACACCGCCGTCGTTTCTTGCCTGTTCTTCAATAATCACATCTACACCTTCTACTTTTGCCTCTCTCTAATCCATTCTCCAAATCTTTATAAAAGCATAAATCAAATTCTATCGCTTACCTAATTAAAACTCTGTAATGGCTTCAGGTTCTTCTAACACTCCTGACCCGTATCACCTTGTCCCATGGTCTGTCTGCATCTTCATGAACATGATGTTCCTGCAGATAGGCCTTCTCTCTGTTCCTAGAGAAATGCAAACTCCTTCTTGACTTAGGGCCTTGCATATACTCATATACTGTTCCTTTTTCCTTCGTCTTAGTATAAAGCTCAGCTCCATGAGGAAGACCATGCTGATATCCAGGTCCAGATTAGGTTTCTGTAATACACTTTCACATTCTCTTAAAAACTCTTAAGTCTGTTTCCTTTGTAGGACTTAATAGGATTTTAATTGTGTAATGTTTTTTCCCATTAGTTGTTTATTATATTTCTTCCCTACAGATTAAGAACTCCATGAGATCAAGGTTCTTTCAGGCATACCACCGGTCCTGAGATTGATGTCTGGCACAAAGAATGCACTTGGTTTTTCTTGGATGGAACGATTAATTGTATTGCTGCTCAGCAACGCCACTCTTAGATCCAGGCCAGATAGCTTAGAGAAATGAATGAACGAAGAACACCAGTAACCAATTGTATGATCTCTGGCATGTCTGGGTCTCAGTTACTTTATATTTTAATTGAAGATGATAATTCCTATAAAATAGCTACTTTGTAGAATTCGTAGAACATTTAAAATTACACACACATACCTGGAAAAGATTATTTTGATTACTGATGAATGTTTATGTCTGTGCTGTCAAATACGTAGGTATAGCTATGGTTTGGAATGAGTATATAAATCATTTAGGGTGAAGTATTATTGAACTGAAGTGGGTTTAAAAAATAACTGGGATCATTACTTTTAACAAGAAGTCCATTGGTAGCAAAAGCTCCAGGTACAGGTTGTTAGGACTCTGGCTCTGCCTCTTTGTCATTTATTCTGTTTCACTCTCCTTTGTGGGTTAGCCTTGTTTTCAGACCTAGAGCATGATGTCTGTAGCAGTTCTGGCACAATATCTAGACACAACAATATCCAGAGAAAGAATATCTATTTCTGTGAGTCTTGAAAAGGAGAGAAGGCTTTCCCAGATGCCTCCAGCCCAGGAGACTTCCTCTCGTCAGAATTGCATCACATTCCTGGCTTAAACCCACCCTGGGCAGGGGAATAGGATTGTCATGATTGGCTTCATTCAAACGGACTTCAACTCTTTGGTTGGTAGTGGCATCAGCATTCCTTTAATCATGGGGACCTGTGGAGAAGGGTGGATAATAGAACATTATAATTGTTTCTGGAAGGAGGAAGGAAGGATGAAAGAGATGGATTTTTGGGTAGGTAACCAGCAATCCTATTGTCTGCTGTACAATATGTTAAATATATATCTTTAAATTTGTTTTTCTTACTAATGGAGGTCAGAAGATCTAAGACACTAGATAGTGTGGAAAGATGAAATATTGTAGTATCACACAGTATTTTTAAGTACAGAATATTAGGATTATTAGCAAATGATATCACTAGCAAGTCAGCCTACACTGGTATGCAACAATGAAGAAAGTTTCTCTACTGTGTAGTTAAAAATCATGTCTGATTATAAGGTAGAGGGAAGTATCAAATAACAAAGGGTTCTATAAGCAGTGACAGCTATCAGGGGTAACATGCCTACTCTCTACCCACTTCCACTCTCATTGCAGACTTAGCTAATTGATCGCAACATACTCCTTACTGAGGGTGGACATGATTTGGAGTCTTTTTCAGATAGCTCCTGACTACCACTGGAGTTGATCCTCTAAAGAAAGCCTATCCACTATCTATGACATAGATATGTTACAGAACTATGTTTTTATACTGGGGATGAGAAACCAATATACGTGAAGCAGACTGAAAAAAATTTCAAAGTAATTTGAGAGTGAAATTCAATAAATATATGGACCAAAAGCAGAAGAAATAGAAATATGACTAGTAATTTTATGCAGTCTTGGCTTTTGGTATAAGTGGCTTTTCAGTTAGACCCTGCAGGATGCAGAAGTTTTATGGATTGGTGGACGAAAAAAGGAGGAAAAAGAGGGAACAGGTCAGGGCATTAGCAAAGACAGGTAGGCAATAGGATCAGTGATACCAAAATATTGAGATGAAAATTTGCATGTCCCTAACCTTCTTCTCTCTGTGCCCTCTTCCTTCATCCCTTAGCACTTTATCATTCTGTTTGCCCTCACCCACATCCCTCTGTCAGCAGAAGATCTGACAAACTCATTCACACTAAACAGAACATGATTGATAAGGCTCAATGAGAAATCTTTCCCTGATCTATTGTGAATATTTGTTAGAAGCAAAGCTTTAAGCTGAAGTTGTGAGGTTAATAAGGTATAAGTTCACAAGGTAGTGAAATAGGAGTAGGGCAAGGGCAAGAGATATTTCAGGGACAGGGAGCCTTCTCCCAAGTCTGTGCAATCATATGACAGAGTGAAATACTGAGTAAGAACAAAAAGAGAAGTATTTTGGGCAAAGGCAGTTTTTTCTGCCTACAGTGTCCAGTGCTTTAAAAAATGGCTTTATTGAGATATAATTTATATACCATACAACTCAACCGTTTGTGTACATGTCAGTGGTTTTTAGTGTATTCACAGAGTTCTGCAACCACACTCCTTTCTAATTTTAGAACATTTTCTTCACCTCAAAAAGAAATGCTGTACCCATTAGCAGTCATTCCCCATTCTTCCTCCCTGCAGCTCCTGGCAACCAGTTATCTACTTCGTCTGTATGGATTTTCCTATTCTGACCATTTCATATAAATGGAGTCACACAATGTGTGATCTTTTTGAACTGGCTTATTTCACTTAGCATAATACTTTTAAGGTTCATCCATGTTATGGCAGCTATCGCTATTTCATTCCTTTCCATTGTTAAGTAATATTGCATTGTATGGATGTTCTACACTTTGTTTAGCCATCCATCAGTTGATGGACATGTGGGTTGTTTCCACTGTTTGGCTATTATGAATCATGTTGCTATGAACATTCATGTACAAATTTTTGTGTGGACATAGGGTTTTATTTCTCTTAGGTATATACCTAGGCGTGAAATTATTAGGTCCTATAGTAACTCTAAGTTTATTAACCCTTTTGATGGCACACCATTTTCCAAAGCAGCTGCACCAGTTTAAATTTCCACCAGCAATGTGTGAGGCTTCCAGTTACTCCACATTCTTACCAACATGGTTTTTATCTTGTCTTTTGAGTATAGCCATGTTCGTGGTTGTGGAGTAGTATCTCATTATGGTTTTAATTTGTATTTTCCTGATGGCTTGCCCAACACTTTTTTGTACCCTCCTTCAGCCACTGAAGGAGACATGGTTCCATTGTTTTTGTCCAGTGAAATTTCTTTTTTTCCCCTTTTCTAGCTAATGACCAATAGAGATTAACACAATGGATGGCTTCCCTTTAAATGATACTGATCCTGTTTATGATTTGGGTGATTGATACTCAAGATTTATTCAGGGGGTACCTGGCTGGCTTAGTCGGTAGAGCATACAACTCTTGGTCTCGGGGTTATAAGTTGGAGCCCCACGTTGGGTGTAGAGATTACTTAAAAATAAAACATAAAAAACCAAAACCATATTATTAAAAAATATACATACATATATTTAAAAAAATATATATATTTGTATTCAGGTCAAGAACAGGAATACTGTCCAAAAATGAAAATCTAACTTGTGTGTGAGAGGAGCAGATACCACTGAATAGAAACTGAAAATCACAGTTTTGCTACACATGTCACTTCAATCTTAGTATATTGCTAAATGGCCCTTCGCTGTAATTTGAAATTGTGGGAGAGCAGTGACTCTCCTAAAAATCTTGTAGGAACTGAGAAAGATGAATAGTCTACTCTATTTCCTTAGATCTTCAGAACATTAGTAGCATTTTGGCATTGCAGGAAATCTTCATATTGCTTTCATTTTCATTTATCTCCAGTCAGAAGGAACTCACCTGTGAAATGATATTAGAACCCCTAGTGCAAGAGAGTCTCTGTTTCCTGAAGTTTGCTTGGCTGACTTCACTGGGCCATTATCCCTGAAGTGTTTGCAGAGGGCAACAGCTCTTAAGGACTTTAGGCAAGTTTTTATCATATCAGTTAACTTTGAGGGATTTCATTTTATTTTGATTATTGTTGTTTTTGTATATGTATTATGTTTATTAATTGTATTATAATCTTAATAGCAATTTATGATGTATTAAATTACAAGAAGGAATCTTTTTTTTTGTCATTGATATCCTAATGTTTAGAACAGTGCCTGGTACGTTGTAAGTACTCACAAATATTTGTTAAATGGGTAAATAGATGAATCGAGTGCTTTTTATACCTGGCACATAATAAATGCTTGTAAATGTTAGCTGTTATTTTAAAGTGCAAGTTTTTGGTTAAGCACTTTACACTGGATACTCACTTAATTCTCCTACCAGCCAAGAAAGAGAAATATTGTTATTATAATATTAATTTTACAGATGAGGAAAGGAAGAGCTCAGAGTTAACTAATTTGTTCAAGGTCACACACTGGACTGGTAAGTGGCAGAGCTGCGGGTGGAACCCAGCAATGCTTGTCTACTAAGCATGTGCCCTTATTCACAGTGCTCCTCTGCCTTTGCTATTGAAGTATAAACAATCAAAGCCCTGTGTCCTTTTATCATTGCTTGGCAGCTCCTCAACTGCCGGATGTTACGATTTAAACAGAAGACGAGTGCAGTTGTATCTGAACCACCTCTCCTTGCTCTGCGGCAGACGGTCCTTTGAAGTGGAGAGAACAGATATTCAGGGAATAGAAAAAGGAAACTTCAGACTGCTGAATTTCATATGAAAAGTTGTCAGTTAGTATTATTGATCCACCCCACATGTAGCAGCTGGTAAAGGGTTTGTTTTAACTTGCTTTTCTCCTGATGTTTAGAAGTTTTGCTGGGAGTCACAGAATTTGAGTCTGCTTAAACTCAACCTAATCCTTCTGATGTGTTACTTTAAGAATTTATACTAGTACTCCCTTCTAATAATAATAGCTATTCCCAAAGGGTGAAAGAGGAAACTTAATGTGGTGGCTTATTCCAGGAGGAAAAAACAAACACCTTTTCTGAAAGTCAAGAAAAACATGAAAACAAAAATCAGTCCTGACTTGTATTTTAGAGTTTCTTGGAGCTACTCCTATGCTAATAAGCCTTAGTGACTAATTATAGCCAAGAAGAATAGGTGATATGTGCAGATTTGAAGAAATTAGGCCAGACATTTAAAAAATATATGAGGCTACTGGCAAATGAGATTTTTTAATAAAAATTGAGAACAGTTTCTGTCACAAATAATGATCTGTCTAGAAGGGTGATTGGAAATTTGTGGGTTAGTAGAAGAATTTTTTAAAAGTTGAAAGTTTTAAGGACATTCAGCAAGGCCAGATCTAGCCAGTATTCCTTGAGTAATAGTAGATTTTCTGGGACATGTGTTCCCCAACTTCATAGACAACTGGGGTGAAGTTATAGTGAGTGCTGCATGGCTGAAGAAAAAGTGTTTAGCAGTTACCAAGATACAAAAAAGCGAAGCTGGGGGATGTTTCCCTATGTTCATTTCTTTATCTCAGTTCATTTCCCATACGGTTTTTCCAATGGGAAATCTGACAGTTAGTGAACATTATTGTTAAGTCTAGCAGGCCTCCATTCCTTTAATTATTATTATTTTTGTTGTTATTGTTATTTTAATTTTTAAAGCTGTCTGGATGTGGCTATTTGGCATGCAGCCTGAGCTGATCAGTATAGCTTATATCCTCCAGGCCACAGGCATCGATTTAGGAATAGGTACATGACCCAGGTTGAGCCAGTGGAATCAGGGTCCAGGACTTTTGTCCAATTTCTTGGGTGAGAGAAGCTCTTCTTTTCTGCTTTGGTCGAGAAGAAAAGAATGTGTAAATCTGAGGCTGCTGGCGGCCATTTTGTCCTCTCTGTTGTCACCATGATAGGAGTGGATTCCTGGAGGTGGGAAGCAGAGCCAGGACTGGGAAGAGACTGGGTCCTAGTGACATGGTTTCAGCCCTTAGATCTAGCTGTGTTCAAATCATCTTGTCCTTTGACTCTTAAGTTCCACAAGCCAATAAATGCCCCCACACCACTTTTTTAAAATCTATTTGACTTGGTCTCTTCCTTGCAACCAAAGCATACTAACTGATTTGTTGAGATAACTTAATTTAATTGACCTTTACCAGCTCCCCAACTAAAGATTCATACACATACTTACACACTAAGGCTACTTACAGTGGACTTTATAGCACAATCCTGATCATATGTAAATCTTTTACTGCTAGGTTTCCAATTAGATATATTATTTCATCTGAATATTTGAGGGTAGGTTTTATTTGTTTAGAGAGGGAGAGCGGTGGGGTAGGGGCAGAGGGAGAGAGAGAGAATCTTAAGCAGGCTCCACACCCAGTGCAGAGCCCGACAGGGAGGGGGGCGGGGGGGCTCGATCTCACAACCTCGAGATCATTGACCTGAGCTGAAATTAAGAGAGCTTAACCGACTGAACCACCCAGGCACCCCGGGGGTAGGTGTTTTGTTTGGAAAAATGACATGGTGCCTTGGTAATAGTGTCCTGATGTAACTTTGTACTCTTACTTAATATAGTCTTTATTTTTGGGTCTCAGACAAAACTAGGATGTTCTTTTTTAAAATTTTTTATTACTTTTAAAAAATATTTTTATTTGCTTATTAGAGAGAGAGATTGAGAGAGAGAGAGAACAAGCAGTGGGGAGGAGCAGAGGGAGAGAGAGAGAGAGAGAGAGAAGCAGACTCCCTGCTGAGCAGGAAACCCAATGCTCGATCCCAGAACCCAGAGATCATGACCTGAGCCGAAGGCAGCTGCTTAACCAACTGAGCCACCCAGGTGCCCCAAATGTAGGATGTTCTTATGTCCTATCCTCGGGCCTGTCATACCTTTGTAGATAGTAAGTGTTATGGACTAAATGTGTGCCCCCCAAATTCATATATTGGAATCCTAACCTGCAGTATGATGGTATTAGAAGGTATGGCCTTTGGGAAGTGATTAAATCATGAGGATAGAGCCCTCATGAATGGGATTAAAGCACTTAGAGACAGCAGAGATCTCTCTTATCCCTTCTGCCATGTGAGGACACAGTAAGAAGACAGTCTTCTGTTAACCAGGAAGTGGGCAGACATTGAACCTGCCTGCTGGCACCTTGATCTTGGACTTCCTAGTCTCCAGAACTGTGAGAAATAAATGATTGTTGTTGAAGCCACATAATATATGGCATTTTTGTTTTAGCAACCCAAAATGACTAAGACAGTAAGAAAACAAAAAATATATGGATAATCATTCATTTGTTCCTGTTAATTAAAAGATGACTTATTTTCTTCTCTCTGGGAAGAAACATATTATTAGTGAGACAAAATTCATTGTTAGCACTGTCAGAATATTTTTTCTGTTTGTGCTTTGATGTAAATAAAAGATAGGAAACTTAGCATTTTCTTATTCCTTAGTCAAAGATTGTTTATTAGGATTTATACCCTGCATACTTTATTTTGTCTTTGAAAATATATTTAATTTAAAATATTTTAATAAGTTTATATTTAAAAAGTTATACTTTTTTTTTATTAGTTAGGCTTCAGTGATAGAAGCAGAACCATTATGGGACATGAGAGAAGGGATTTATTAGAGGAGTTAGAACTTACAGAATTGTGGGAGGAGCTGGAAAAGAGAAGGTCCAAAAAGGAAATTGAAGGATCAGGAAAAAAAAAAATCATCAACCAGTTAATATGAAAATCCAAAGATGTCCAGCTGCCAAAGTAAGACTGTGAAGGGGAAGGTTCATGGAAGAACCTACGGGTTGCTGAAACTCTCGATAGCTAATGCCTCTGTGCATCTGCTGCCAAACGTCTGTGGGTGGGCCTGGGGCTGCTGTCGAGAGGAGAGGAAGTGTATGTGGGACTGAGGACAGCCAGGGCAAACTGGAACCTCTGCCCACTCTGCAGTAGTATATTCTTGCATTTCACCACAGTGGCCTTCAGAGAATCATGGCTAAACCTCACTTTCATTTTCTCCTTGCAAACATTCCTCTTTAAGCCAGCTCCAGTCTGGAAACATATAGGGAAGGGAATTTAGAGAAGCATAATTTCTAGCTTTATCACCATATTTGCTCTTCACACTTTATGATTGATTTGGATTTGAGTTAATTGAAGTGTTGTGCAAAAGGTGGTTATAGTAGGGGCGCCTGGGTGGCTCAGACAGTTAAGCGTCTGCCTACGGCTCAGGTCATGATCCCAGGGTCCTGGGATCAAGCCCTACATCGGGCTCCCTGCTCTGCGGGAAGCCTGCTTCTTCCTCTCCCTCTGTCTGCTGCTTCCCCTGCTTGTGCTCTCTCTCTCTCTCTCTCTCTCTCTCTGTCAAAAATAAATAAAATCTTTAAAAAAAAATTTGGTTATAGTAAGGAAACACTGATACAAATAAATTGCATAATGGTTAAGGACAGGGGCTTAGAGTTAGATGGACCTAAGTTTAAAGTCCTAGCTTCACCATTTTCTAGTTGGACAACTAAAAAAAATTTTCTCTAAGCTTTAGTTGCCTCATCTGTGAAAGGGAAATGCTAATCAGATCTACCACATAGAGTTGATGAAAGAATTAAACAGATGTGTTGGACTTAACATAGTGAATTGCAAATTGCAAGCATGCATGAGTTTTTGTTATTTCGAAACAAAATTTCAAATTTTGTAGAGGAGCTGCTGAAGGCAAGAGTTTTAAATGACAATAGTCAATTTGGATGTGGATTCTTCTCAGTACAATCCTACTCTCTCACAGTCTTAATTTACTGATTATTCTTGTTCATTTTGGATTTCACAGAAACAGCATATGTTGTGCTTACCTCATGATAAGCCTCATAGGTTTTGTGTTTTCCAAGTAAGCCTTTATTCATTTTTGTCTTGTACTAATAATTCTTCTCTGAGGTATGATAGTTTAATACTTTAATCAGTTTCAGCCAGTTTGGGTAGCTTTTTTCCCCCTTTCATATACATACAAACGTCATATAGTTCTTCCTTTTTAGTGTTTCTGATTGGCCTGTTGCATAAATTTTAACTGTCTTGGCCACAATTGGTAACAGTTCCTTGTATGATAGAAACAAGTCTGTAACACCATCGTGGTATTTTGGTTTTATTAGATTTTCTGCTAAACTGCCATTTCTTTCTTCTTCATAACAACTAATAGGTTTTCTCAAGTCAATTCCTACTTAGATATGCTAAACTATACCATCAACATTGCCACAGTTGGGGAGCACATCCATTTAGTTCATATAGTTGCTATTTTAAGTTATTAAAGTAAAATTTTTAAGATAAAGGGCCAAAAAATGGTCATATCTCATATTGTGATGGTTGAGATTTTATTCATTATTTTAAAACACATTTTCTTGATAATGAAATAGAAGTAAGTTATAGAAGGAAATTGGAAACTACAGAAAAATACAAAGAACAAAGTAAAATCACTTGTAATCTTACAACTTGGAGAAAACTACTGTTGATATTTTGCTGCTTTTGTTTCATTTTCAGACTTCTGTTTTCATATATAAAAGTTGATCATGCTATTTGTATGTATACATACAGGTACACAAAAACTCACACTACTGTTATTTAGTTTGGCATCCTACTTCATAATATATCATGATTGCTCCATGTTGGTAAAAATTCTTCATTCCCTATTTTTACTATTTATGTCACTGTTGCATATAAACATACGTAAAACTCCCTTCATAAGTCCTGGGACATAGTTAGCACTCACATGGTAACTGTTACGCATATCTCTGTATCTAGAATTGCCTTTATTTGTGTAAATTCTTTGGACTTAGAATTACAAACATTTTAGTATTCTTAACACAAGTTGTCAACTTTTTTTTTAAAAAAGTCTTTCTTTTTACACTATAACCAGGAATTGATGAATATTTTTAGAAAGTTTATTCTCTTTTTAGAAGGAACAAATGTTACCTTTCCCTCTATGTAATATTTAAAATGTCTGGTTTTTTTTTTATGTTAGTGGTAATATGGTCTGCCAGAACGTGATGTTATGAGCTTCACAAGTGATTGTGTGCCTATACTTTTCTCCTGGTACTTCTTAGTTTTTATTTCATGTATCACATCAAATGACATTAAAAAGGAGAGGGAAATGAGCCATAAGTGACTCTTAATGACAGAGAACAAACTGAGGGTTGATGGAGGGAGGTGGGTAGGGGATGGGCTAGATGGGTGATGGATATTAAGGAGTGCACCTGTTGTTATGAGCACTGAGTGTTTGTATGTAAGTGACAAATCACTAAATTCTATTCCTAAAACCAATATTGCACTATATGTTAACTAACAAAATTTAAATTAAAAAAAAGTAAATGCTAAAGAGCTGCTACCAAATGTCATATCCACAAACAGTTAAAACAAAAGTATATATCCCTTCCTTATGGATTAGATTTTTAAATGGCCAATTTCCCTACTTAATTTGAATCTTAAATTTGACTTTATCTAAGATTAATATGCTGCTCTTGGTGTTTTTTTTTCTGTTTCTGGTTTTTTTTTTTTTTTTGGTTTGAGTTTCTTTCCCATAAGGCTTTTACATCTAACCCATTTTAATCATTCTAATTTTAATTGTTTCTTTTGTAAGCGATATGTAGTACCTTTATTATTTAATTGAGAAATTTATACTTTTCACATTTGTGATCTGAAGTGTTTGATCTTTTTTCATTTTATGATTTACCTTTCCTTACTATGACTAGTGTTTTCTTACTTTTTTGACTTTTTCTATAGATGGCCTATGTTTTATTTGCTTTCTTTTCCCTCTTTCAATGATTAGGAGACATACAAGATGTTCACTGTGTTTTCAAAGACAACTTTCCAGCTACATTTCAAATCTTTATTTTAGTAAGAATTACAAAGCAATTTTTTAATGTTTCTATGTCACTGCCTTTGGAGGTTTAAGAGAGCCTAACCTTCCATTCCTTTTTCTCTCCAAGTTCTAGAGAATTGATAACTGATACAAGGAGCCAAGTGGATCAGTAATGCCTAAAGTACATAGCTCTTTGACTATATTGGTAAGAGTTTAGTTCCACGGAATTCAGTGGTAGAAAAATGAATCTATTCCTGCTTGCTTCATCAGGGAAAAATTTGTAATGTATTAAATAGTTTATGAAATTATCATAAAGACTGAAGAAACAGACTCTAGACTGAACTTAAAAGAGCAACTCCCAGGCTATAGTCCAGAATCAGGCCACCTAGGAAGCTTCTATCTCTTTTATAATCAGGAAGCATGCAGCTTCAGAGTGATCCTCTCATAGCCATGATCAGGAAGCTGCTTCTATTGCTGCTGACTATACAACTAAGTGTCACTTGTCACAAAATGTGCCAGCAAAATGGATGGCCCATGAAGCTAGGCACTGGACTGCAACTGTTGTCCCAGAAACACCAAAGGCCTCCATGATTTTGCTTGTTAGCAGAAATAGCAGCAACAGCTGGAGAAGATGGCTTCTGCAACAGTAGTGCTTTTTCACATCTATGATAAGTGTATTTGATAGTTCAAACCTAAATCATACCTGGAAACTCGAGCTGCAAAGGAGCGTATGAATTATTTAGTTTTCCAGTCTCAACTTTATAGGAGTATTCTGTGCAAGGAGGATAGAATTGATGCCCAAAGTCAAATCTCTTATCTACAACAGGATTATAGCTGAAAAAAACTGAGACCGTCTCCGAGAAATGAATTTATCCATTCAGTCACAAGCACAGATGTACTGCATTCATCCTTTCCCAAGCCTCGGGGTTTGTTCTGGTGGTCTACCACTTGAGTCCAGGAAGAAGAGGAGAGCATGATCCACATGATCAGGCAGTTAAAGCAGAGTCAGGGAGGAGGATCAGAGAGAATGGGTGGAGCCCGTTTATTGCTTTGAGGCACAATGAATTGTCCCACAGCCTTCCCTGGAAAGGTGATATTGAGCTGAAGCAGGAATATGGTTTTTGTAGTTTGAGATGGGAACGTGAAAGTGAAGGAAAAGTGTTCTACCAACGTAACTGCCCTTGGTCTTTTAAAAAATAATGGTAAAATAGTGGTATGTTTTCTGAACATATAAATCCCCTCTGTAGTTGAAAATGTCTTTTTAGCTATCTTCACATGTGGATGACAACTTGGCAGAGTTACAGTCTTGGGTTATAGCCTTTTCTCCCTAAAAATGACATTGTTTGGTTGCTAAGTGTTTTAAAGGAAAAAACCTCAGGCCAGACTAATATTCCTTGGTAGAGAAGCCATTTTGTTTGTTTTTTCTGCCTAGAGCTTTATGGACTTTGTTTTAGCCTGTTAATTGGGCACATTAACAGAATATGTGGATATTTGTTCTGTTGGTTGAGATTTACTTGGAAAATTATTGGGCTCTTATACTAAGTTATAAGACCTTTTATCAGATTAGACAAGTTTTCTTCAATTCTGTCTCTCACTGTTTCTGTTATATGTTTTCTGGTTACAACTTGGATAAAAACTAATTCTTAATTTGTTTGTTCTCCATTGACTGGGCTCCATATCTATCATATGTTCATTGCTTTCTCTCTCTTGTCATTTTTATGAGTTTCAAATTATCTCCTTTTTGATCAAGTCTGTGGTCAATACAGTTTTCTGTATTTCTAATTCATTTTCCATTTGATGCCAGGAACCCTCATCTGAAGCAAGTCTGATGATGTCTGACGATGACGCAATGACATTGAGTGTGTCTGTTACATAGAAATTTCTTTTCCCACATCACCTGAAGCTGAATTGGGCAAGACCATCCATCATGTATCACCAGAGCTTTCCTGGCTTCTGCCTCCTGGAGATAGCACTTCTTGGGGTCAGTGTCACCTACAGGGTTTTCATTTGTGGCCAAATTTCTTGTTGAAAAATTTGGTTCCTCAGCACGCAAAGAAAGACAAGTACTCACTGGGGCTGCCTTAGTAAGTACTCCTTTGAGGTAGAGGAATAGTTCTCCAGTTTTCAGGTAAATAATGTTTCATGTTTCATGAAGTGGGAGATAATGCCTGGAGAACAAATAGCCTTTTGTCCTTGTTTCAGGCAGATAAATTGTCCATTTCTAATGGCTAAGTTGACATAAGACAACCTGTATTTCCCAGTCTAGTTCCATTGATCTGATGACTAATGAAGATTCTTCTATGAAGTTGGTCCTAGCTTTCAGTGCTACTGTGTATAGTCTTTGTCTCTGCCTTCAGGGAGATAATTTAATGGGAATTTGGATTACCCTATTTCAGGAACTTCTGACCAAGAGATTCTGTTTTAACTGAAAGCTAGTAGTACTATGATATAGGCTTTAAAGGTGTGATAATACTCAGAATCCATTCTGCAGTCAAACACTTTAGTTCATAGACAGTTCTTGAGATGAAAGTTGGTCTTAGAGAGTATCTAGGAAAATAGATGTTTATAATTTGGGAAAAATGAGGTGTTTCTAAAATTGGGATTAATCTTATTTTTTGCTCTTTGGATATTATACTTGCAAAATTATACTTACATAGATAGGCTGGTAGAGACTGACAAAAAGCTTTTTGAAATGTATAATGTCATTGAATTCTAACTATGAAAATCTTGGAACTTATAAAATATGAGAAAACTGATGCTAGAACTGGATAAGAGAGTGAGTTGCTTGTCTAAATGAAGAGTTACATTTGACTTGTATAAGAGACTTATGATTATATGGTAGTCCCTAGGCACATGTGTCCATGTTAAGTTTAAAATTTAATTAATTATTGAAAAAATTAAAAATTTAGTTTTTCAGTCACATTAGCTACATTTCAGATGCTCAATAGCCACATGTGGTTAGTGGTTACTATATTGGACTGCATAGATACAGAACATTTTTGTCATTACAGAAAGTTTTATTGGACAGTGCTATACTGTACAACAATGTCTTTAAATCTGCATTTGCTGATGAACTCAAATACTATTGTTTTTTAATGCAATGTATTTTGGGAGGAGTATTTAAAAGTATCTAAGATTATGGACTCTTGGTTTTAGCTGGGTATCTTTTTTAAATAATCTTTTAATTTTTGAATAAATAAAATATTTAAAAATTTACAGAAAAGTTGCAAAGTTGGTATAAAGACTTGCCATATAACCCTTTTTAAAAATTTTTCAGGGATGTCAGTAGGTAAGAGAATGAATATTTATCTAGTCAGGCTATTCACATTTAAACTGATTATTAATATAGTTGATTAATATCTATCATGTTTGTAACTGTTTTCCTGCATTTTTCTGTGTTTCCTCTCGCTCCCTCTTTTTCCTGCATTTTCTGGTTTTAATTGAACATTTTATACGATTTCATTTTATCTCCTCTTTTAGCATATCAGTAATTTCTCTTAAAAAACTTTAGTGCTTGTCTTATTGTTTAGAGTACATGTTTTTAAACTAAATCTCTCTTCAAGTAACACTATATCATTTCATATGGAGTACAGTTACCTTAGAGTATTCCTAATTCCTTCTGTTTGTTGTGGCATTGCTGTCATTCATTTCATTTATTCATATGTTATAATCAGTAATCACTCAGTACACTATTATTGCTTTAAAGAAAGAGATCTTTAAGGTCAATTAAGTATAAGAAAAAATAAAAGATTTTCTTCTCTAAAATGATTCCTTTCTTTGTGTAGATCTTGACATGTCATTTCTTTCTGCCTGAATAACTTCTTTTAGCATTTCTTTTAGGGCTGGTCTGCTTGTGATGAATTCCCTCACATTTTGTTTGTCTGAGAAGGTCTTTATGTCTTTTTCTCTTTTGAAGGATAATTTTGCTGGATATAGAATTCTATGTTGGTGGTTTCTTTCAACACTTTAATTCATTCTACTTTCCTCTTACTTGCTGGTTTCTGACAGAAGCCTGTTGTAATTCTTATCCTTTATTACTCCACAGGTTAAGACACCCCTCCCCCCATTCCTTCTGGTTTCCTTCAAGATTTTCTCTTTTGTCTTTGGTTTTCTGTAGTTGGAATATAATATGCTGAGGTGTCCTTTTTTTGTGGCATTTATCCTGCTTGGTGTTCTCTCAGCCTCCTGTATGTGTGTTTTGATGTCTGTCATTAAATTTTTGAAAGTTCTCAGCCATTATTACCTCAAATATTTTTCTACTTTGTTCTCTTTTTTCTCTTTCTGGTATTTTAATTATGCATATATTATACCTTTGATATTGTTCCCTAATTCTTTCGTGTCTTGTTGTTTTCTTCTTTTCTCTTTGTATTTCAGTTTGGGAAGTTTCTGTTCACCTATCTTCAAGTTTTGTGATGGTGGTAAGGTCTGGGGAAAGGGAGCATTCCATAATCTCAGTCTTTTTGAAGGTGAGTGTCTTGGGGCCTTCCAGTGTTTCTCTAGTATAAGGGAGAACTTGTCCACTACCCCCTTCTCTGGATGAGATGTTTCCAGTCTATATCCTTGAAGTCCTGACCCCTATTAACTATGGCTTGTTTCCCCACCTTAAGTGAAACAGGAAGGGTCGAGCAGGTTGGAAGGCCTGGGGTGAAGAGGCTTTTGCTTTGCCTCACTGGGATAAGGTTTTAGAAATGAGTTATGAAAAGCCCCTTTCCTTGGAGAGCAGGTCTATTTTATTAAGAAGGCTTTGTGGTTGGTTACTCTCCCTCTCTCACTGCCCAAGCCAGGAGGGGATCTTTCATGAATCCTTACTGTGAGGGTCTGGTGGTATTCCTTGGAGAGAAAGCCTATGAAAGTGTGGGGAATTTCTTACTCTCCCACTAGTTCACACTGAGTCTCCAGCAATTTTTCAAAATTACCATGTAAGTATTCCTACCAGTTTGTAGCTTCAGTGGCTTCTGATCTAGGAACAGATCTCAGTTGCTTTATATGTTTGGATGTGCCTGTCACTCTGGGTTTTGGGGTGGTTTGCTCTGTAACTTTAGTCCTCCAAAGGGTCCAAGAAAAGTTATTGGTTTTCAGTTTGTTCAGTTTTTTATTGTTGTAAGGATGAGAGTGACCACTTTCAAGCTTTTTGCATGTCAGAAGTGAAAACAGAAGTCCCCTGCTGAATTCCTTTGAAGTCTTATCTTGCCAACTTTTCTAGAATATTTTAAAATTTCTTGTTGCCTTTGTCAAGTCAATAGATAGGAGAACGAATCTTTACCCAGTTATGGCGTGGTCAGTATTTTTGTATCCTGTATATAACATCTTTAGGTATAATTAGAGGATGAAACCACTAAGAGTATATGAATAGTGCTTTAAGTTTTTTAAGACTCATTAATTATGGATATCTGTAAGCCATTGTCTCTAGATTAATTATAGATCTCTAGAAACACTCATCCTTCTACTTTATGATTCTGTTTATTCATGTGTGTAGTGAGCCCATTATGTGATATTTCCTCAGTTTATCAGCTGCTTATCAAAGGAGAACTTTCTCCTCCCTACCCCTTACACATAGAGAAGGGCCCTCTTGGTCAGGTATGTATCTTGTGATCTTGTCTTCTGGGTCATAGTTACTTTAGATGAAAAAAGCTGAGCCAGTTGGTTCTTTCTCCTACTAATTAAGAACTGGGATTGAGAGATACCTAAGCTCCATAGGTTGGTCAGTTGACTTAAAGATAAGTAAACAGTTGTCAGGCAGATGTCATCTGCTGTGTACATGTAGAATCAGAGAAATGTATTCAGTGAAGAAGTGGACATTCTGAGAGAAGCAGATGTGTGAAATCATATAGCCTGAGATAAAGATATAGAGGGTAAGAGCCTTGGGTATCAATAACACTCTATGTCTGTCTTGGGCTCTATGTGATATTCCTATTTTCTTATAATAAATTTGCCACTATTGCCTAAACTAGCTTGAAAGCGTATTTTTTACTTATTTCCAGGGGTTATTGAAGAGACAGTGATAAGGAGAATCAGAATGAATTTCAGAGAAGGAAGGAAACGTTCATATTTGTTTGAAAATTACCCTTTAGAAGCACAAAGGCACCCAGTAATATCTGAATGTTTGTATTAATTATTAAATAACACTGGTCCTTTGGAATAAAGATATAAATAAAAGTTTTATATTATTCCATGTGGCTTCCGTTCAGTATTTTAAGATTAAGATGGCAATTCTCCAAGAGGTGGGGCTTCAGTGTGGTGGCAGGTGTTGGACACTTCTCCCATGCCCCTGAGCTTTGGGGTTGAGGTAGAGGGAAGGCAGCAGACGCCAGAAAACCACCGACGCAGCCCCTGCAGCTGGAGCTGGACAGGAGGAAGCACTGCAAAGATATTTTTTCACTGTCTTTCAATCTCCCTGATATTTGATAAGATTTTATAAAACCTAAAAACTCCCAGGACTGAAACAGAAAGAAATTGACAACCTGAATAGGCCAATAACCAGTAATGAGCTTGAAGCAGTGATCAAAAACCTCCCAAAAAATGAGTCCAGGGCCTGATGGATTCCCTAGGGAATTCTACCAAACATTCAAAGAAGAAATAATAGCTATTCTCCTAAAGCTGTTTCAAAAAACAGAAACAGAAGGAAAGCTTCCAGACTCATTCTATGAGGCCAGCTTTAATCTCCAAACCAGGTAAAGACCCCATCAAAAAGGAGAATTTCAGACCGATAATCCCTGATGAATATGGATTCCAAAATCCTCAACAAAATCCTAGCTAATAGGATCCAACAATACATTAAAAGTATCATCCACTACGATCAAGTGGGATTTATCCCCGGATGCAAGGGTGGTTGAACATTTGCAAATCAATGAATGTGATAGAACACATTAATAGGAGAGAGAAGAACCATATGGTCCTCTCAACTGATGCAGAAAAAGCATTTGACAAAATACAGCATCCTTTCGTGATTAAAACACTTCAGAGTAAGGGATAGAGGGAACATTCCTCAAGTTCATAAAATCCATCTATGAAAAACCCACAGCGAATATCATCCTCAATGGGGAAAAGCTGAGAGCATTTCCCTTAAGATCAGGAACATGACAAGGATGCCCACTCTTGCCACTATTGTTCAACATAGTACTAGAAGTCCCAGCAATAGCAATCAGACAACAAAAAGAAATAAAAATAAAATTCAAATTGGCAAAGAAGAAGTCAAATTCTCTCTTCACAGATAGCATGATACTTTACGTGGAAAATCCAAAAGACTCCACCCCCAAATTACTAGAATTCATACAGCAATTCAGTAATGTGGCAGGCTACAAAATCAATGCACAGAAATCAGTTGCTTTCATATACACTAACAATGCAACTGTAGAAAGAGAAATTAGAGAATCGATTCCACTTACAATAGCACCAAAAACCATAAGATACCTCAAATAAACCTAATCAAAGAGGTAAAGGATCTATACTCTAGGAACTACAGAACACTCATGAAAGAAATTGAAGAAGACACAAAAAGATGGAAAAACATTCCATGCTCATGGCTCGGAAGAATAAACATTATTAAAATGTCTATGCTGCCCAGAGCAATCTATACCTTCAACGCCATCCTGATCAAATTTCCAATGACATTTTTCAAAGTGCTCAAACAAATAATCCTAAAATTTGTATGGAATCAGAAAAGACCAAGGAATTTCCTGAATTTCCAAGGAAATGTTGAAAAACAAAGCTGGGGGCATCATGTTGCCTGATTTCAAGCTATATTACAAAGCCATGATCACCAAGACAAGCATGGTACTGGCACAAAAACAGACATATAGACCAAAGGAACAGAATAGAGAGCCCAGAAATGGACCCTCAACTCTATGGTCAACGAATCTTTGACAAAGCAGGAAAGAATGTCCAATGGAAAAAAGACAGTCTCTTCAACAAATGGTGTTGGGAAAATTGGACAGCCACATGCAGAAGAATGAAACTGGACCATTTCCTTACACCACACACAAAAATAGACTCCAAATGGTTGAAAGACCTAAACGTGAGACAGGAGTCCATCAAAATCCTAAACGAGAACACAGGCAGCAACCTCTTCAACCTCAGCCGCAGCAACTACTTCATAGAAACGTCGCCAAAGGCAAGGGAAGCAAGGGCAAAAATGAACTATTGGGATTTCATCAAGATAAAAAGCTTTTGCACAGCAAAAGAAACAGTCCACAAAACCAAAAGACAACCGACAGAATGGGAGAAAATATTTGCAAATGACCTATCAGATAAAGGACTAGTATCCAAAATCTATGAAGAACTTATCAAACTCAACACCCAAAGAACAAATAATCCAATCAAGAAATGGGCAGAAGACATGAACAGACATTTTTCCAAAGAAGACATCCAGATAGCCAACAGACACATGAAAAAGTGCTCAACATCGCTCGGCATCAGGGAAATCCAAATCAAAACCTCCATGAGATACCACCTCACACCAGTTAGAATGGCTAAAATTAACAAGTCAGGAAACGACAGATGTTGGCGGGGATGCGGAGAAAGGGGAATCCTCCTACACTGTTGGTGGGAATGCAAGCTGGTGCAGCCACTCTGGAAAACAGTATGGAGGTTCCTCAAACGTTGAAAATAGAGCTACCCTACGATCCAGCAATTGCACTACTGGGTATTTACCACAAAGATACAGATGTAGGGATCTGAAGGGGTACGTGCACCCCAATGTTTATAGCAGCAATGTCCACAATAGCCAAACTGGAAAGAGCCAAGATATCCATCGACAGATGAATGGATAAAGAAGATGTGGTATATATACACAATAGAATATTAGGCAGCCATCAAAAGGAATGAGATCTTGCCATTTGCAACGACGTGGATGGAACTGGAGGGTGTTATGCTGAGTGAAATAAGTCAATCAGAGAAAGACATGTATCCTATGACCTCACTGATATGAAGAATTCTTAATCTCAGGAAACAAACTGAGGTTTGCTGGATTGGTGGGGGGTGGGAGGGACGGGGTGGCTGGGTGATAGATATTGGGGAGGGTACGTGCTATGGTGAGTGCTGTGAATTGTGCAAGACTGTTGAATCACAGATCTGTACTTCTGAAACAAATAATGCAATATATGTTAAGAGAAAAAAAAAAGAAGATAGCAGGAGGGGAAGAATGAAGGGGAGTAAGTTGGAGGGGGAGACGAACCATGAGAGACGATGGACTCTGAGAAACAAACTGAGGGTTCTAGAGGGGAGGGGGGTGGGAGGATGGGTTAGCCTGGTGATGGGTATTAAAGAGGGCACGTTCTGCGTGGAGCACTGGGTGTTATGCACAAACAATGAATCATGGAACACTACATCAAAAAGTAATGATGTAATGTATGGTGATTAACATAACAATAAAACATTAAAAAATGGTTGAAAGACCTCTATGTGAGACAGGAATCCATCAAAATCCTAGAGGAGAACATAGGCAGTAACCTCTTTGACACTGGCCACAGCAAATTCTTTCAAGATATATCTCCAAAGGCAAGTGAAAAAAAAGCAAAAATGAACTTTTGGGACTTCATCAAGATAAAAAGTTTCTGCACAGCAAAGGAAACAGTCAACAAAACAAAGAGGCAACCCACAGAATGGGAGAGGATATTTGCAAATGACACTACAGACGAAGGGCTGATATCCAAGTTCTGTAAAGAACTTCTCAAACTCAACACCCAAAAAACAAATATTCAACTCAAAAAATGGGCAGAAGCCATGAACAGAGACACTTCTCAAAAGAAGATGTACAAATGGCTAACAGACACATGAAAAAATGTTCATCGTCATTAGCCATCAGGAAATTCAAATCAAAACCACAATGAGATGCCACCTCACACAAGTTATAATGGCTAAAATTAACAAGGCAAGAAACAACAAATGTTGGAGAGGTTGTGGAAAAAGCGGACCCCCCTTTATACTGTTGGTGGGAATGCAAGTTGGCACAGCCACTTTGGAAAACAGTGTGGAGGTGCCTCAGAAAATTAAAAATAGAGCTACCCTATGACCCAGCAATTGCACTACTGGGTATTTACCCCAAAGACACAGATGTAGTGAAAAGAAGGGCCATATGCACCCCAATGTTCATAGCAGCAATGTCTGCAATAGCCAGACTGTGGAAAGAGCCAAGATGCCCTTCAACAGATGAATGGATAAAGAAGATGTGGTCCATATATACAATGGAATATTACTCAGTCATCAGAAAGGATGAGTACCCAACTTTTACATCAACATGGATGGGACTAGAGGAGGTTATGCTAAGTGAAATAAGTCAAGCAGAAAAAGTCAATTATCATATGGTTTCACTTATTTGTGGAACATAATGAATAGCATGGAGGACATTAGGAGAAGGGAGGGAAAAATGAAGTGGGGGGATAGGAGGGGGAGATGAACCATTAGAGACTATGGACTCCGAGAAATAAACTGAGGGTTTTAGAGGGGAGGGGGGTGTGGGGAGGGGTTAGCCCAGTGATGGGTATTAAGGAGGACATGTACTGCATGGAGCACTGGGTGTTATATGAAAACAATGAATCATGGAACACTACATCAAAAACTAATGATGTACTATGTGGTGACTAACACATAATAAAATAAAAAAGAGATTAAGATGGCCAATTGATTTGCTTCTTTTGGATTCAGTGGTTGACTCTACTTCCTATTTGTAAAGATTTGTTAATGGATTGCATATTTCTGACTTTTTGACTAAAATTGTTGAGTTATGCATTTCTTTACCCCAAGGAACTTCTTTGCAGTTTGAGTCTATGGACTTTCTAGTTCTGCTGTCCTGAGTAAGGAAGTCATTTAATAGTAAGGTAGATATATTGTATGATGATAGTCTTTGGAAAAGAAGAACAAATTTGGGTAAAAGATGGGCTGATGGAAGAGGCTTTACTGAAGGAAAATTTTTATTGAGGACACTGATTTCTGTTAGCCCAGTTCTTAGGCTTTGTGTATGTATGAAGTTGTCACCCCCCTTCAGAGTACAGTCATTTAGGCCAATAGGACCATCAGGGATAGAGAGTTTAAGGATAGAGATTCTGTAGCACTGATTCAAGATAGGGCTTGGATAGTTAAGGTCTTCCTCCTGTTTTGGTATATCTTATTTATTTAAATTTCTAAAATAAGATATTAATTATGCATAAGAGAAAATAGAAAATATTAGCAACCTTGGGTTTAGCAAAGATTTCTTAACTATAACACAAAAAGCACAGAAAGAAGAAATCAATACATTGGATTTACCAATGTTAAAACATTTGCTCTTTAAAAGAGAGTGTTAAAATGAAAAGTTGAGCTACAGACTGGTAGAAAATATTTGTAAAACTAGTCTGACAGTATATAACATATGTCCATTGTATGCTATATGTCATATAGCCATAAAAATCACTTATTATTCTTACAACTTAATGATAAGAAGACAAATAACCTATCCAAACAATGCACAAAAGATTTCAAATGATACTTCCCTGAAGAAGATTTGCAGATGGAAAATGAGCATATGAAAAGAAACTCAGGATCATTAGTCCCAGGGAAATGCAAATTAAACCACAATGAGATAGTATAATACTCACGCTATGATGGCTAAAATTTAAAAGACTGACCATACCAAGTGCTGACAATAATGTGGAGGAACTGAGAGTCTTGTATATTGCTGGTGTAATGTAAAATGGTAGTAATGTATACCACTTCGAGAAATAGTTTGACAGTTTTCTTTTTTGAAGTTTAACATACACTTATTATGGCCCACCCATTTCACCTCTATATTTTTACCTCAGAAACATGAAAGCATATGTCCGTTTAAAGGCTGGTATGTTGGGGCACCTGGATGGCTTAGTTGGTTAAGTGTCTGTCTTCAGCTCAGGTCATGATCTCAGGGTCCTGGGATCAAGCCCTGAATTGGGCTCCCTGCTCGCAGGAACCTGCTTCTCCCTCTCCTCCCTGCTCGTGCTCTCTCTTGCTATCTCTCTCTTTCCCTGTCTCGAATAAATAAAACTTTTTTAAAAAAGAAAATACTTTAAAAGAGACTGGTATGTGATTATTCATAAAAGGTTTATTGGAAATAGCCCAGACTGGAAACCATTGAACTGTCCATCAGCAGGTAAATGGATAAACAATATGTAGTGGAATACTGCTCAGCAATAAAGAGGAATGAACTATTGCTACGTGCAACAACATGGATGAACCTCAAAATAGTTTTGTGGAATGAAGAGAGACAGATAAAGTAGTACATAATCTATGATTCCATTTATATAAATTCTAGAATATGCCAACTTATCTGTAGTGATGGAAAACAGATCAGTGCTTGCCTGGGGACAAAATAAGGACCAAGGTGTGAAAGGGATGTATAATAAAGGGACATGAAGAAACTTTGGAGAGTGATGGAATATTGTGAAAATAAAGGAAACCTCATTTAAAATGGAATAGGGCACCTTTGAAGGGGGGAGTTCTCATGTACTACTATTCACTATAAGAAGCATACCTCAAATTCCCCAAAAGGAACCCACTTCTTTATGTACCCCAGCAGGAGAAAGGATTTCTTCTTGCTCAACAATAGCCCAGCCAATGAGAACTCTGTGAAACAGCCTCTTCCCAGCTTCTTCATTTACCCTATAAAACCCTTTTGCTCTCCAGACTTGCCTGTGGTTTGCCATAATTTGCTTGTCCTAAATTGTAATTCCTCTGCTATTCCTGAATAAACTAATTTTGCTGATAATATAACTGGATCTTTTATTTTATTAAGGTCAACAGTATGTTTATTGTCTTGGTGTGTGGTGATAGTTTCAAAGATGTCAAAACTTAGCACATTGTATACTTCTGTGTGCATTTTATTGCATGCCAATTATACTTCAGTAAAGCTTTAAAAAGAAAAAATATTTGGTAAGTTCAGCTAAAAGTAAGTGAATAAGATAGGCATAAATCTGATATATAAGATGCTCAACATTAGTCATTAGAGAAATGCAAATCAAAACCACACTGAAATAGGACTTCACATCCATTAGGATGGGAGTAAGTCAGAGGGGGAGACGAACCAGGAGAGATGATGGACTCTGAAAAACAAACTGAGGTTTCTGGAGGGGAGGAGGGTGGGGGGATGGGTTAGCCTGGTGATGGGTATTGAGGAGGGCACGTTCTGCATGGAGCACTGGGTGTTATGAACAAACAATCATGGAACAGTACACCAAAACAAATTATGTAATATATGGTGATTAACATAACAATAAAAAAATTTAAAAAAAAGCGAAAACTCAACAATCCAGAAAATAAGAAGTATTTAGTGAGGATGTGGAGAAAACGGAACTCATATATTTGTTGTTAGGAATATAAAATGGTGCAGATACTATGGAAAATAGTATTGAGGTTCCTGAGTAAATTAAACAATTATCATATGCTCTAACAATTCCACTTATGGATGGATACACAAAAGAATTGAAAGTAAGGACTTGAAGGGGTGCCTGGCTGGCTCAGTTGGAATAGCATGCGACTCTTGATCTCAGGGTTGTGAGTTTGAGCACATGTGAGTTCTACCCCTATGGTAGAGATTACTAAAATAAATAAATAAACCTTAAAAAATAAATATTAAAAAAGAAAGTAAGGAGTTGAACAGATATTTGTATTCCAGTGTTTATGGCAAAATTATTCATAATAGCCAAAAGGTAGAAGCAATCCAAATGTCAATTAAAGGTTGAATGGATAAGCATAATGTGTTATATATACATATACCAGTTTTCTGGAGCATTTTGCTAGTTTTTGATGAGGCATAAAAAATATGATTGTGGTTAATATAAGTATAGGAAAGGAAAAAAAGTTTTCTGATACCCTCTGAAGTTCAGTAAATGAGGCTTGTGAATTAAACCAACAAATGAAAATTTCATGGGAGAAAAGGTTGTTATGCATACATATAGGAGTGTCATAGAAAAGAAATAAAAACTCTAAAAACATGATTAGGCCCAGGACTTATATATCATTTTAATATAGGGAGATGAATTCTGGAAAAGTGACAAGACAAAGGAAAAGGGATTTGGGATTCTAGGGACAGTAAATTGTGGGAAGGCAAGTATATGGAGGAAACTAATGAAAGGTAAGAGTTATTTTAATAAGGTTTGTTTATGCAGACTCAAGGCAGTGCTATCACCAGAATGAGTCATGTCTTCCTTCTTGTAAGGGAAAGGCAGGGGGAGGACACCTTTACAAAGGGAAGTTTATGCCCTGTTTTTAGGCAGAAAGGGGGAGGCAGAGAGTTCTTCTTGTATCTGCTCTTTCTTAATTGCCTTCAGCTCAAAATAATCATGCCAAAGTGGCGTATTTGGGGGGCATATTCTGGTCCCCTTCATAATAAAGAGAATGTGTTCTCTTCTTTCTAGGTTATTTTTTTCGTATATTTTTAACAGAAACTAACTTTGGATTATCCATAATTTAAGGACTGTTTCAGATAGCTGTATGTAATTTGCTTGGATATTGGTCTCCTGATGTGTAACTTAAATCCTTCTTTGTCATCATTTACTTGAGAGTTTTCAAATTTCTCCATTTGAGTGTGTTAGAGAATGTGAATTTATCCTTTATCACCCCTTGGGTGACAGGCAGCTTTGCTACCTCATGTGGCTAGGTGGTTTCACAGTGGTGGCAGGGATAATTCTCAGGGAAGAAGTAAACGTGAAGCATGGTAAAGTCAGAGTTTAGAAAGGTTACTCCTGCAGGTGGTCTTCTGGGAAAGCTGCATTTTTCTTCTTTCCAAAAGCTAGGGTTTCTGGAGAGAGAATCTCTTCCATCCTGCAGAAAACAAGAAATCAGAGAGATGTGCTCAGTCAAATCAGTGGTTGGCTGGGGTGAATCCACAACCTGAAATTCCTTACTGGGAGGATGGCCTTGGAATATGTGAACTTGATTCAGGAGGCATTGAACAGTCAGGGACAGTGAAGTAGCATGGCAACTGAGTTGAACAGCATGGGAATAGCTTAGAAGGAAAGAGCAGTGGCAGCAAGGAAAGCAGCAGCCAGATCGCAGATCCATGAGTGCATATGCAAGCAATAAGGGAGAGGTGTTGCTGATTAGAACAGGACATTTATAGGGGAAAAGGAAAGCAAGTCACAGGATTTATGGTTGAAAAAGCAAAGACCCTGTATTGTGAAAAAAAATGTTACATTTCTCTGAAGGCGCTTGTAAACCTCCTTTAATCATAGAAGGCATGGAGGACGAAGAGTTATCTGATAAAGAGGGGGGATTGAACCAATGATTTTGTGGTATCCAATTTATAACATTTCCTTTTCTTTAGGAGGGCTTGGGAGGTCAAAGGTAAATTCAAATTGTATAATATATTTGCTAGTAGGTTAAAGTATCTTGAACCTTTTAATAATGTCATTCAGTCATCCATGAAAATATTATTTTCACACGAAGGATTATATTCATGTTACAAGTTGATGGTCAGGGGTCCTAACAAAGGAACGATTGTACAGACTCATCCGTTACCCTGTAGCCCTTGTTACCTATTTAGCCCAGGCTCTCGTGGTCTGTCTCTATTTGAGCTACCGGATTAGTGGTCCATAGAAGTGTAGAGGGATGTGCATTTATCTTGTTTTTATAAGGAAAATAGCCATGATAAATAATTTATTACAAACTTTTTTTGATACTTTGTACCAAATTAGCAACTTTGAAAGTTGTCTTACCTGGATATTTGTTAGTGAAAGGGACACAGGTACTGGAATCGAGATTCCTGATAAGTGTAAGTTTGCCTCTCCTTGAAGAGCTTGTGGATCTACTTTATACCATATGGTCTCTGAAAATACAACAATATCCAGTGTATGTGAAGGATATTTCCAAAATGATTTGGCTCGTAAAACTGTCAGTTGATTTCATACATCTAATTGAAACGTTTTCCATCTAAAGTAGGGCAATTTACAGAAGTGTCTCTCTCGTTTATTTACATTGCATATTCCCATAAAGCAGCAGGTTTGCAATAAAGCATTTGACACCCCCATGGTATTTTGGAAAAACAATATACAATCTGGCACGAGTTAGCACCAGTGTGAAATGGCAGGCTGGGGGGATATCTTAAACGGCAGCAACTTTCAAGACTAAATGAAGTGTCATCTTAAGGAGTCTGCTGTTAATGCAATTTAAATTACTCACCTGAAATTAATATTCTGCTGAGGGAAATAAAGCAATTTAAGGGACCACATAATTTCCGATCACTTTAATGACATAATGTGGTCATGGACTGCTCCCTTATCTAATATAGTAACATTCTAGTTTCTTTTTAACACTAAACACATTTTTCCATTTTAATTACTTGCCTTCTGAAAAAAAAGAAAAGATCCACTCATTCCCTGCAATCGGTTAACAATTTGAGATTTATGCTTTGCTTCATTAGAATTAGGTAAACATGACCTTGACATACTTACTATTTATTGTACCTAATATTCATTCCTATAGAGGAAAGTGGAAATCAAAGAACTGTGGCCTATTGTGTGAATTTTCCAAGCCTTTTAAGCCTGTACAAGGCCAATTTCACTTTTTTTCCCCTTTGTAGCAAGAAGCAGTTGGAAACATGCACCATCTTACTTCTTCCCATTTTGGTGTATGAAAATGCTAAAGGAAGACAGCAGTTTTTATAATTAACTGTGTAGCTTTTTTGAGGAAAGAAGAAATGTGAGATTCTTTCTAGATGAGGGAGAGATTTGAAGTTTCTAGGTTTTTAGGATGTTGGATTGATTGGATGAGATAATGAAAGGACAAATGTGTTGACTGTTTATACATGCTGGAATTGGTATTGTATCTGAGGATTAAAACAAAAAGAGCAGCTCTTATTTTAGAGTTGATTTGAAAAACAAAGGGTGGAACATAGCTAAATACTTTATACCTAGTGAATATTCTCGTTTGTTATTTTTTCTTTAACATTCTTTGCATTTAGCCCCATGATTGTGGAAGGCTATGCCCTCAGGCAGGAAGAAAAGGCTACTAGGCTATTGAATCCTGGTGGTGGTTTTCAGCCTTGGCATGTGGGAACTTCTTTCTTACCCCAGTGCCCATGTTGCACCTAAGAACAATTAAATCAGAAGCTCCGAGGGTGTGATCCAGACTTTTTATATATGTTTTTAGTGCTCCACAGTGATTACAGGGTGCAGCCAGTGTTGAGAATTACTGTGGTATAGACACTCTTCTGAGGGCAAAGATATTTGTGTTGATGTCATTATTTTATGAACAATTCAATTACCTATTTAATCTGTTGACTTCTAGTATGAAGAGAAAAAAGGAAATTCCATTAATTTAGATTTGGTGAAAATGACAGTGAAGTTCTCTAGGGAAAGGATTATCTTCAATTTTTTTTTTTAGTCAGTTTCTAACAGTGACTAGCATATAGTGGTTGACTGCTGAATATTTCCCAAATAAAATCTTAGTCTGTCCATTTAAGTTTATTTTGATGGAAATTATTATTGTCATCCAGAGATCTTATTAATGGAGCATATAAAAATGTTTAGGAAATGTATCCTTTTCATTTAGTATACTACCACCTGAGGAGAGTAAATAAACTCCTTCAGTAAAACAATATAGAAATATTTTTCCCAAAATAACATCACTATTGGGTAGAATAAATTTTCATTAAATCACTTGAATAAAATTGACTTTTGCATTTGGAAGCTGTGTTCAAACTAATCAGTGACTAAGCTTTTAGTAGGCAATGGTCATGTGACTAAATGAAAGCATGAATGAATCACTTGACAATACTACAGAGAATATTTTTCTAGATACAATGATTTTATTATTACAGGCTTTATACATTGAGCCATTTAATAAATGATGTCAGCCTATTTATCTCAGGTGAAAATAATTTCTAAGCATCCGAAATATATCTTTATAATAGAATGTGGCTTTTTCCTTAAATTTGTTCTGTCCATTCATCCGTCTGTTCATCCATCTATCCATCCATCCATCCATCCATCCATCCATCCACACACTTACCCAAATACCTACCTATTTATTGTTACCAGAGATTTTTCCTTCACCTTTTTATCTACATATTCTGCTTCATTCTACTTTTATCTTACTCATTAGACTGAGATCTTGGAATCATGTAGCCAAAGATATCCCTGGTTCCTACCACACAGAGATTGCTGTGAAAACCAGACACGTAAGAAATAAATACAGTACATGTTTTGATAATTTTTATGATGCCATTGTCAGTATATATTGGATAAAATCAGTGGAAACTATTAAATATTACCACTGTACATGAATAGATCAAGTCAATAAAGATTTTTTTCTCCAAAAATTTAACAGAGGGATTAAAGTTATTTTTACCTTAAAATTAAAACTTTAAAGAGCAATGTTCAAATCATAATAAAAATGGAGAAAATATTACAGACACTTATGTATACACCACTGAAATTAAACATATATTAACAATTTGCCCCTCTTTGTTTCCTCATTTTCCCTCCCTTCTTCTTTCTTCCTTTCCTACCTCCATCTCTCCTCTCTGTTCTCCCTCTTTTTCGCTCTCTTTTTCTCTCCCTTTCCTTTTCCTCTTCTTTATCATCATCACACCACTCTTAATAAAAACACTGCAACCATAGCTAAAGCTTCATACATGCTCTCTTGCTCCTTCCTTTTTCTGTAGGGGGTCACAACACTTCTGAAGTTGACGTATATCATCCCCACGCATCTTTTTATTTTGGGTATTCCTAACTACTTATTGTAGTTATAGTTGATTTTAGATTGTCTTTTAATTTTCATTCTAGCTTTTTAATTGGCTGATCCACTGCCTTTACTATACATTTGCCATTACCAGTGAGATTTTCTTTTTCACATATTTCCTTATTTTCAGTTATGGCCTTTTCTTTATGCTTAAAGAAGACCCTTTAACATTTCTTGTAAGGCCAGTTTAGTGGTGGTGAACTCCTTTAGTTTTTGCATATTTGGGAAACTCTTTATTTCTCCTTCAATTATGAATGATAACCTTTGCCAGGTAGAGTATTCTTGGTTGTCAGTTTTTACTTCTTAGCACTTTAAATATATCCTGCCACTCCTTTTTGGTCTGAAAAATTTTTGCTGAAAAATCAACTCATAGGCTTATGGGATGTCCATTGGGCATGACTGTTTGTCTCTGCTGCCTTTAAGATTCTCTTTATCTTTCATTTTCATTCTTTAACTTTCATTATAATTATAATATTTTTGTATCATTCTCTTTAGGTTCATCTTGTTTAGGACTCTGTACTTCTTGGACCTGGATATTTGTTTCCTTCCCTAGATTAGGAATGTTGGTGTGCTTGATGTTGTCCTAGAGGTTCCTTAACCTGTCCTCATTTTTAAAAATTCTTTTTTTAAAGATTTATTTATTTATTTATTTATATTTATTTATTTATTTTAGAGAGAGAGCATGCATGAATGGGGGGAGGGGCAGAGGGAGAGGGAAAGAATCTCAAGCAGACTACCCACTGAGCATGGAGCCTGATGTAGGGCTTGATCCCACGACCCTGAGACCATGATCCAAGCCGAAATCAAGAGTTGGAACATACTCCTCTGTCTCCTAATTTTGTTTTACATTTTGTGTTTGTTTCTATGAGTTAAGTGGAACAGCTCCCTCTTCTAGTATTGAAACAGTGACCTTGTGTAGGAGCATCCCCTGTTAGACTGCGTGTGCCTGGTAAGTTTGGCAGAATGGCTGGAACTGGAGCAGGCGATGGCCAGGAAGTCTTAGAGTAAAACCATGCCATTTCCTCCTTGGCGGGATGGTTAGAGCTGGAGGACGTGTAGGTTGGGCTGGGGTAGTGGGTCCCAGGTGTGCAACCCTGGGTCTGCCTTGGTAGGGTGACTAAGTCATGTGCAGCCAGCTGGGGTTCTGGGGAACTCTATACCATGGCCATTTTGGTAGGCCAGGGTATTTCCAGACACATGGCACTTAGGCTGGCATGGCACTTAGGCTGCCATTGTAGGATGGCTGGATTGGGCACAGACTGGTGGTAGTGGTGGGAGGAGGTGTCTTGGAACATAACCAATTTCACTGAAGTATGCTATATACTTTTTTTTGTATTGTAATGAATTTTAACTTGTATGAATTAATTTACTATAAAGAATGAAATTGCCATTTGTAATTTTTTATTTGAAAACAGTAGAGTTTCTTTTCTGCCGTTCAGTAGACAAGAGAGTAAAAATAAGACTAAACTGATAACATTTGGACTCTGTCATTATACATATTATAAGCATATGTAATTATACGTTTTAAAAGCCATTAAGCTGATAATGGGCAGTCCCTAATCTTGAAAGATTAGTCCAAAGAAACGAGTTCAATTCATTGAAATGTTATCATAGCATGGGTTAATGATGTGCATGTTTTTATATACTACTAAAAAGGAATGTTATTATTCAGTGTGTTATAATAGTCATTTCCTATTTCTGAATTTTATTTTCTTCCTTTCTTCCACACTAGTAATTATCTCTTGCTCAACCTCATTACTGGATGGAATAAAATAAATCATAGACTTGATATCCAAAGGAAAAGCTTGGTTAACCTTCCTCGAGGTTCATGTGGTTACATATACATATATATTGTCTCATGAGGTTATTTAAGATTGCATAAGAGCACAACACATGCTTAATGCATTATTAGAAATTTTGAAGAGCATTTAAGACAGGCACCTATCAGACAAAGGCTAATTGTTTGCTAAATTTTTATTCCACTATATTTAATTTAGGAATTTAAAAATGCTGAAATATTGTTCTAAACATAGACTTTTTAGGAATGAGCATTGGAAAATGAATGCAAATAGATTCTAGATTTTCACTCCGTGAAAGATGTAGATATTCATTCATTGTTGCCTTAATTAAAAAAATATTATTTGAATTGTCCTACATTGTGATGGTATTACAAACTCCTCATCAGGTTCGCTAAGAAATATCTGCAGACATTTCTGTATTAATTTCTCAGGGCTGATGCAACAAAGTACCACAATCTGGGTAGCTTAAAACAACAGAAATTTATTGTCTTAGTTCTAGGGGCTAGAAGTCCTAAGTCCTAAAGTATTGGCAGACCATGTTCTCTCTGCAGTCTGTAGGGGAATCCTTTCTTTCCTGTTCCTAGCTTCTGGTGGTTTTCTGGCAATCTTTGGTGTTCCTTGGCTTGTAGATGCATCATTCTAGTTCTCTATCTTCCCATGGCATCCTTTCCACATCTCTGTCTTTTCACATGGTCTTCTTTCTTTATTTAAGAACTCTAGTCATATGGAATTGGGCCCACCTTACTGCAGTATGACTTCATCTTAACTTATTATATCTGTAAGGATTCTGTTTTAAAAAAGGTCATAACATTGTGACGGGGTTAGGATTTCAGCATATGACTTTTGAGGAGGACACAGTTCAACCCATAACAATCTTCTGTTCAGGTAAAAACCTGAGTGTGTGTCTTATTTCCAGATGAACTTATTCCAAGATGGTAGTGCCAGCTGGCAATGATTAGTGCAGAAACCCTGCTTCTCTGGTGAGAAATGGCAGTCACTACAAATACATCAAACCTTGAGCTGTTTCTTCCTGCTTTCAGGAAGCAGACATCATTGTGTGTCTAATATTGTTATTCTGTATGTGGACAATTCATCATTCAGTTGTCCATCCAAAAGTGGTCAACATCAGAGTCTGGACTGGCTGACAGGACATTTGCTTCTCGCTAAACATAACTTGTAATTACTTAAAACTTGTTTTTTTTTCTAGATATAAAATATTAGCATTATTAGAGAAGATAATATACAGGTCTTTATCTTTAGAATCTCATCTAATTGTATTGTAGAAGAACGTTTTAGTTTTTGGGAACATCTGTTAGATTTAGAAGATAATAAACATTGGTTTTCTTATGTAGCCTACAGTCACCAAAATAGGCTCAATCAGTGTCTAGAAGACCAAGTTTATTTGGCTCATGGTTTGACTTTACTGTTCATTATTAGGAATGAGAAATTTTGTAATTTTTCTGCTTTATGTTATCTCTGGACTGGCTGTAGTACAGTAATATCGATATAAGATAAAAATCACAAAATTTTTGCACATGAGATAAAACATATTCTTTTCAAGTATACATTTAGCATATGTTGGCTCACAGGTAGTCTCAGTGGATTTCAAAAAATGTGTGTCATATGGTTTATTTTCTGTTATCCTAAAACAGTCTGATTAGAAATTAGCAATAAAAGGAAAATGGCATAAAACAATACATGTGTTTGGAAACTAAAAAAATATACATTCCCAAATACTCCTTGGTTATAAACTCTTTAGAATGGAACAGCAGTAAAAGTAGATATAAAAACTTGTGGGATATAGATAATTTGGTATTCAGAGAAAGAATTTATGATACTAAATAAGTTTATTAAGAAATACTATTTTACAGGTTTCATGTAGGCTGTTTTTCTACTTCTTAACCTTTTGAAAGAGGTGTTATTTATCTAAGCTATATTTTTCAATAGGCAAGATGTTGGATTGTCTTTTTTAGTCTTTGTTCATTTGAATCATGACTGAGTTCACTTCTCAGATTTATACTTGGAGGTCAATTTGAGAAAAAAAACATACTCAGTCTTCCATTTTGAGGGCAAACTGATTAATCTCTCCTGTGCTTTCTGGAGATTCTTTCCAGATGTTTGCTTTAAGTTGTCTGTCAATCCTAACTTTTAGATGGTGGTGTGTTTTCATCTTTTCCTATGTATTTATAAATACTTTAGTGAAAAATTAGGAGCGGCAGCATTAGGGGATGTTAACAGATGCCATTTTAATTAAGAAATCCTGGTTGTTCCTATGCTTTTGAAGAGATGAAGTTATGAGCAAGGTAAATTAGGAATTTACCTGTGCTATACTTTGATCAAATTCAGACAGAATTCTGGCAGATGTCAAGTTGGTTGATAATAACTGCTTTACTTGCCTCTGTGTTGGCTTTGTAATTTGCTCGTAGAAGGAGCGCTCCTTAGTCTTTGTGTGCCTGAGTGACATGTACTGCAACAATATAATTTGCTTCTTCATTTTACTTGAAACAAATATCCTTTATTTGCTTCCATTCTTAGGTTTGCAGATTTCTTAACAGGTTTATTTGTTAGAAGTTCCAGTAGGCTCTAAGACAATTTCAAATAACATACTAAATAAGAGCTCAAAGTTTAACCCAGGGGCTTCCATGTTAAAAATGAATATAGATACAGATTAATAAACTGTGTCTCAAACTTTTGAATCAGAGTGCTGGGATTGGAATTTTGGCTTCTGTAGTTTTAAAAAGTAGTTTTAATCCATGCCCTGGCTGAAAAAAAATCACTAATTTGTTATGTACAGATTAACTAATTAATATGGTGGGTAAGTTCTAACTTATATTACATCTGGCTTGATTTCTCAAACATGTATCATTGCAGTATAATTAAAAAAAGTTAGGGGTTGGACAGGACTTGGAACAAATCTCACTCTGCCTCTTTGCACCTTGGACAAGGCAGTTAGTCTCTCTGAGCCTCAGTTTTCTCATTTGGAAAATGGGGATGATACCATTTATGACAAAGGATTTGTTTAATGGGTTACAATCTTGTTTAAGAGTCTTGGATGGATCATCAATGCTCAAGATTATAGGTGACAAGATCCCAAATATTCTAAAGAGAATGACTTGCTAAGTAGTGGCCAAAGCCATCTTGAGACACAAGGACCACATATAAAGAGAAAATCTGTAGGCTAGACTGATCAGAATAAAAGATTTATTTGAAGGGGTTTCTTACCTCAGAAGGCATGATCCTGACTTCCTGTTTCAGTACCTTCCATATAGGTCTCCCTAATGCTGTGGGCTCATCCTGACAGGTGGTGTTAAATGGTTCTGTCTTACCTCCTGCATGTCAGCCCTGGTTATTAGGAGTCTTTTTATAAAATAGGAGCTTGTCTCTACTGTAACCCACCAACAGGGATGAGAGATACAAAGAACAGATTGAAAAGACAACAGTAAGGAGGGAAAAAAGACTATTTTTAGGTTGTACCTTACTGAATAAGCTTATTTAACACTAGTTATATATATTTAACTCATATGACTCACTCAGATCTGGGTACATCTATTATAATATCTCATTGGAGCACCCTTCTGTCCTATTAGCCAAAATCTAGCATTTTCTTCTTGAGGCTGTCAAAGAACCCTGGGATCTTATTTAGTTCAGAGTGGGAAATGGGAGGAATCCATCTTCTACGAGCTGAACAGAGAGAGATTTGGAATCTGACATCCCCTGCTATCTTTGTTTCTCAAAGTTGGTGTGCTGCTGCCTGGCACCAAGATTATAGATCTTTTTTAAACTTTGTACTCTGTGCTCAGCCATTATTCTCCAAAGCCCAGTGACTTCTCCTAATGTGTGCAAATGACCTAGTATAATGTCTGATACATGATAGTCAGTAACTAGTAACTTCTCGAGCCACATTTATTGGGCTATGATGCATGTAGAGCTGTAATTGTATCTGTTGATAGTATGGGACGTGTAACTGAAGGGTTTAGAGTTTGTCCTACAGTAGGGGCTCTCAGTGTTCTCATCTGGTTAGTGCAGTTGGCATTGCTCACTGATGTAAGTTCTTCGGGACTAGTTATATAGAAGTGGCTATTTGTTCACAGACTTCTGATGTTGGAGTTACCAAGGCTCCATCTCAGCCTTAATTACTTATGTAACCTTTCTTTCTTTCTTTCTTTCTTTCTTTCTTTCTTTCTTTCTTTCTTTCTTTCTTTCTTTCACTGCACACTGTTCTTTGGTCATCTCCTGTTTTTATGGCTTTCAGTACCACTTCTAGGCAAATGACTCAAATTCGTATTTCCAGCTCAGTTCATAGTTCCCTGCTTCTGATGCTTATATTACACTTCCTGCATTTTTCATATTTTACACAAACATCTCACATATAATGTGTTCAAGACTGAACCCCTGAGTGCCATCTCTCAAACATGTTCTACTTCCATTTAGTAATTGGTACTATCTCCCTTCCCAGCTTTTCACACAAGAAAATACCCTTATAAAAAGCACCATCAAAAACAAACAGACAAACAAACCATCATCTCTTGCCTTAGAATGCTCAT
Source organism: Callorhinus ursinus (assembly GCF_003265705.2). Lineage (NCBI taxonomy): Eukaryota > Metazoa > Chordata > Mammalia > Carnivora > Otariidae > Callorhinus > Callorhinus ursinus. The sequence continues at coordinate 15,839,127 of NW_027397084.1, forward strand.
CTAATTTCCTTCCTTGGCTACTTCCATCCATTTTCCACATAGCAACTGGAGTGATCTTTAAAAAAGAAAAAAGATTAACCACTCTGGCTAATGACTTCCAGTGGTACATAAAATAAAACCAAGTAGCTTGACAGAGGTCTTAAGGCTGTGCATGATTTGATCTCTGAGTATTTAATCAACATTCTCTCTCTCCATTCTTCCCCTTGCACATTTTTCTCCAACTACTCTGTCCACCGTGCAGACACTAAGGCACTAAACTTACTTCCACCTCAAGGCCTTTGCACTTGCTTCACTTTCTGCCTGCATCACTCTTCCCTAACACCTGGAGCCCCTGCCTCCACATTTCCTACCCAGTTCACCAGTCTAACAACTAGGTTTAAATGTCACTTTTTCCTGGAGGCCTTCTTTTGTTCCTTCCCATTATTCTCTTTTATCATATCTCCTCCTTTCCTTTTAGAAGTTATTGCACTTTTTAAATTATGTGTGTTTGCTTGTGTAGTGCTGATGTCCCCTATTAGATAAGTGAGTTCCATAGTGATAGTGACCTTGTCTATTTTGTTCACTGTTGAAGAAGTGGAATGTGAAAGAGCACCTGGCATAACCTGCTAAGTGGATGAGTTAATGAAAAGAGTGTGCATGGAGGTGGGAGTTAGGAGATGCAGTTTTTTTCTTTGCTTGCAAGAGTGAAGGGAATGATCCAGAAGATGTTAGTGTGCCTCTACAGTTTCTGGATACATCTTCTCTCCTTTCAACTTGTTGCTAACTTTCCTTTTTTTGTATGAAAAGGAATCTCTACTAGTTGCTGTTTCTCTTTCTGATAGTTATATCCATCACCACTGCTGTCATTTCTGTTTGCCTTTCTATTCTATCCTCTTCTTTCAAGTTGGATGAGATGTTCTTGCTGAAGCCACAGAAAGTATAATGGAAATTATGTAGTATTGTTTTATGCTGGTGAAATGGGAAAGAGATAAATGTAAAGTAATTAAAACCCAGAGGGGTGATTCTCAAACCTTAATATCTAAAATCCACAGGGAGTTTGTTAACAGATGTCTATTCCTGGACTCTATCTTTAAGATGTTTGATTCAGTAGATCGAGGTCGGGGTCCAGGAATTTGAAATTGTGACAAGGTCCCCTGGAATGGTATGTTAATGGTGGGATTTAGTGGGAGATGGGAATGGAAGTCCTCCCAGAGATGAAATTTGCATCAGTTTTATTTTCTTCAGTGAGAAAAGTTGCTTCTGTGTCACGGTAAAGTTGGGAACTTAAAATCCTGCTGGATTCATGGAGCACTGTATACTTTAAGAGGATAGGTGGAGGACATTTTGCAGTCACATAAAGGGAGATGCCCTTACTTTTCTGGGAGAAAGGAGTTTCTAGACCTGGAATGAAGTGCAGCTCACCTGGGAAATTAGGGAAAGTGAGATTTTGGAACTCTGAGGTGGAAGGTGCCAGAGGGTGTCTGGATCCAGGGCTTTGGGAGTGGGCTTGCACCCCCAAATATGTCTGGGAAGTAAACTGAAAGGCTAACACTGGTAATGTAGCACCTTGAGCTTTAGTCTGGTAGGGTGAGAGGGCTCACTTTCTGAGATGACATTGGGTATGTGCCTTTGCCTCAAGTGCTGCTGGTGAGCTCTGTATCAGCACCCACACTGACTCCAGAGCAGGCACAGCCTCTGCCATTTTGTGCTGGGCTCAATCTTCAGGAACAGCTTTATGGTATGGTAGGATCTCATCTTCATGGAGCTTGTGTCTTTCACTGCAGTTGCTATTGCTGCTGGCTCATACCTGTTAGATGTCAGAACTGAATGAACTATAACAGAAGGGGCTTGGGCACTACCCTCAAAGATGCTCCACTGTGAGGATGGCCAGCATCTTAGCACCTGCACCTGCCCCATGAGCTGAAGACTTGCCAATTCTATGCTTCAGATGGGGTTTGCTTAGGCTCCTTCCTAACACTTAGAATATTCAGTCATGAAGGAGCAGAATATTCAGTCATGAAGGAGCTGGATTAAACTTGAGAGGCTTGACTCCTACCCTCTTACCAAGATATTTATGAGCATTAAGAGACCCCTGGGCTATAATAGAGAAGTGATGGGAGCTATGAAGGGGATAGACTAGGCTTCTGGACCTCCTGCTGTTACTAGGTGGGTAACCTCTGGGGATGTGTAGGTTGCATTTTGTGCTATGTTGGGGCACCCGAGTTATAGGCAGGCAGACTCAGCAGGTATGTATTTATTATGACTCAAGGTAAACTATGAAATTCTAACTACAAAATAATATGTATTTCAGAGATATTTGATATATCATTGTTAATGCATGGAGGCCCAGAATATAATATTGAAGGAAACTAGAAATGACGTAGAACAGCTTATGGCCCAGTGAGAAGATTCTCTTTATTATACTGTTTCTATTACAGCTCTTAGTTGACTACTTCGAGTAATAGGAAATTGAGAACCTTTTAGGATATTTCACTAATTTGCTTTTAATTTTATTAGAATTTGATAATATGCTTTCATATCTGATAGTTTACACTTCCCCTAATTATCTTTGTGTTCAAATTAGTCTTGGCTGTTTTTTTTTTTTTTTCTGGGTCATTTAATCTCTCAGCTAAGCTTTGGAATCATTTGTTGAAGTTCTAAGTTTGTACATTAATTTAGGGAGATTTGAAATCTTTGTAATATTCTTTTTCATTCAAGAACATGGTTATGTCTGTCCATTTGTTTAAGTCTTATCTACCTCTCCCAATAAAGTTTTGTTGTTTGCTTTATATAAGTTCTGGGAATTTCTTGTTAGTTTTATATATCATTCTGTTAGTGGGATCTTTTTCTATCTTGTTTTCTAATTATTTCATAAGAATATATGAAAGCTATTGGAATTCAAGTATTTGTATTAAATAATTTATTTTATGAGTTCCAATAATTTTCCAGTTCATTTTCATATGCTATCTGGATAGAACACCAAAATATTTAAAATTAGTGATCACTTTGTCTTTTTCAAAAGTGAAGAGTTTCCAATTTTGTTGCATTGGCTAGAACTTCTGAAATAATTAAAATAAGGAGTTATCTTTCTAATAAATATACCACTTACTTCTATTTTCTATGTTGTTGCATTGGTTAAAATATTCTCAGACCGCATTGCATCAAATTTTATCTTCCTTGTTTTGAGGTAAATGAATTTTGGGACTCTTTTCAACTGTCTTACTGAGGCCTCTACCTGTTTTATCTCTCCTTACAAATTGTTCAAAATTACTTGAATTATTATTATTATTATTTTTTAAAAGATTTTATTTATTTATTCATGAGAGGAGAGAGAGGCAGAGGGAGAAGCAGGCTCCCAAGGAGCAGGGAGCCCGATGCGGGACTCGATCCCAGGACCCTGGGATCATGACCTGAGCCGAAGGCAGACGCTTAACCATCTGAGCCACCCAGGTGCCCTGAATTATTATTATTGTCATTCTTAGTGCTACTCACAAAATAGTAAGATGACAGCAAATTAACTTTGGAAAAGAGAACAAACCAACTATAATTCCATTACTCATATATTAACAATTAGAGTTGGAGGGATAGTTCTTTTCTGTTTTTTTATTGAATGCGTACTTATTTTTATATGTTGTTGAAATTCAGATTTCTTTAACATTTAGTGATTGATTTAGTTTTTATAATTGCGACAAAATTCCTTACAAATACAAAACCTCTTGTGTTATCCAAAGGTATCTAATTTGGAAAATTGTAGCTCATTTAGGGTACACAGAAAAGGGATAATATATTACAGTGATATTACATTTTTATCTAGAAATTGAGGGATGATTATAGATAGTAACACCTACCGCATGCTTAATAAAATCACATTAGAGTAAATAGAGTAGATAGAGTAAATCTTAGAGTAAATATTATATAAGTACTTTAAGGTATCCTGAATTTATTTTAAAATATGCTTTCTGTAAACTTTGTTTTCATAAAATGATCATAGATCATAATTTATAGTAGAAAAATAAATGTAAATATTCTCGTTTATGTGAAATGCCTATACAGATTGACATTTTGACTGTTACTTTAAAAATTTTGTGTTTAGGGGTGCCTGGGTGGTTCAGATGGTTAAGCATCTGCCATGATCTCCAGGTTCTGGGATAGGGCCCCATGTCAGGCTCCCAGCTCAGCGGGGAGTCTGCATCTCCCCTCCCTCTGCCTCTCCCCCTGCTTGTGCTTTCTCTGTCTCTCTCTTTCTCTCTCTCAAATGAATAAATAAAATATAAAAAAAAAACCCTTTGTGTTTCTGTGTCATTGTCTTAGGTCACAGGTTGTATGTTGGTTTAAGCATTTATTTGTAAATATACACATTATAGGATAATGTAGTATGTACAGTAATGATGGCTCAAGCACAGTCACATGAAGAAATCCACTTTAAAGCTCAAGAGATGGGGAGAAACTGGGATTTTTCCTTCTTTCTTGACAGACACATTCATCCACTCTGACATTCCCCCAGTTCCTGAAATGTCTCCAGGCTAACAGTCCAGTGTATACAGACTTCAACCTTGGATGGGAGAACACAGATTATATCAGTTTTGATGTAATGGTATGAGTTCAAGAATAAGGAAGATAAGGGATGTTTTTATGGTACTGAAAGGTCATTATATGTTTATTTTAACCACATATATCCATTTCCAGATATTTTTCTGTGATGGATATTCAGTTTGCACTTATAATTTTTCCTTACTCTTCCTTTTCATTTGTCTTATCTGTGAGGTTTAGATAAATCCGTCATGGTGGGGCTGACCTTCTGTTTTATGTTGGGTCTAATGTATGCTTGCTTTTGTGATCACTGTGATTACTATTATTGCCACCATATAATTTTAGTACTAGATCTTCCTTGCTCTGTAAAACTATTTGTATACCAGTTCTGTCTAGGAAGTTGGATTATAACCCTCAGAACACACTTGAATAGTACAATTGCAGGTCTACCCTGAAAATAAATAGTGTCTGTATAGGGAGGAAATGGTTGTAGTACACAGACAGCATGAATTTTAAGGATGTTCAGCTGTTCATGGAAAGCAAGGAAGTTCTCTTCACTCTCTCCTCATCTCTAGTTGATAGCGTAAAAGTTTTTTTATAATAAAGGCTTCATTTCTTTTGGTTTAAGGTGATAATTTATATAAAAATCAATTCCTGTGCCATCATATGACTGTGATAAATTTATATTAGTTCTTTTTAAATATTTATTAATCACCCCTATGTTTTATGAACCAGAGGCTTGTACTATGCCCTGAAACTATCCCAGTAAATGAACTGGCATCCAAGTTCTTGAGAAACTCTGTAATGGTGGTTTTAAACGCTAGGCACTTTCTCGTATATGATGTGATAATTCTATACCAGAGGGAAAGGGACTCTAAAATCGTATTATAAGGTTTAATATAAAGTACGTTCTCAGTAAATATTTTTTATAATATTAGTTGTCTTTGTCTTTAGATTTGATGAGCTGCTTTTCATTAAAGAGAGAATCACTATTTAATGCTTAAAAATACCTATAAATTATTAATTTCTTACTTTGTGCTCAGCACTTTACATAAAATTTTTCTACTTTTTTCTGTTATATCAGTTAATGCATACTTACTATGATTATGGAAATTTTTGTGAAAGTGTAATGAAGATTACAAAATCACTGATAACTCCATCATTCAAAGATAGTCTTGATAAATATTTTGGCATGGATCTTTCAATTACTTTTTCAATGTATATTCTATACATATATTGATAATTTAAATGAAATTAGTAACATGATGTACTGTATTCTGTTTTTCACTGAATCAATTAGTCATTTGCTCATTAATTTACTAAATATTTATTGAACATCATCATGGGTTTAGATATTCTTTTACTATGTTTTTAGTAGCTGCATGGTATTCCATTTTCTGGAAGCATGGTGAAACAAGTACTGTTGGTCATTTTTGGTGATTACACTTTGGGCCACAATAAATATTGCTAGGTGATTTTCTGAAATTGGAATTGCCCTGTTAGGGTGTGCACATATTTTAAAGGTAATAGCATATGTTGCCAGAAAGCTCTCTAGGAAAGTTGTGTTAAGTTATATTACATAAAATAGTGCATGAAAGTGTCCATTTCCCACTACTCAAGTCAACATTGTAAGTAAAAAAAAAATAATTTGCCCTTGTGTATATGTGTGTAAAAGCATGGTTGATCATTTTTATTTTTCCATGTTTAGTGCATTTTAAATTTTCTTTTAGTGATTTACTTGATCATATTTTATACCTATTTTTTTATTGAGTTATTCTTCACACAACTGTGTGAAATTTCCTGTTATATTAAGAATGATAGCCCTCTAAGCTGTCTTATGCCTGGGCTTAATTTTTTCAGTTTATATTATTTTGGCTTTTGATATTTATGTGCACAAGTTAATTTTTGCAAGCAGAATCTATTATCCTCTTTAATTATGTTTTCTGCCTTTGTATTTATGTTTAAAAAGTCTTTCTTGGGCGCCTGGGTGGCTCAGTTGTTAAGCGTCTGCCTTTGGCTCAGGTCATGATCCCAGCGTCCTGGGATCGAGTCCCACATCCGGCTCCCTGCTCAGCGGGAAGCCTGCTTCTCCCTCTTCCACTCCCCCTGCTTGTGTTCCTGCTCTCACTGTCTCTCTCTGTCAAATAAATAAATAAAATCTTAAAAAAAAGTCTTTCTTATCATGAGATGAGAATAATAGTAACTAATATTTTCTTCTAGTACTTTTTTATTTCATTGTACATTTTATTTTTTAATATACCGGAAATTGATTTTGGTGTATGTAGTAAAATGTTTTTTGAGTCCATGGTATGACAAGAATACATTTCTGTTGACTTCATGAATGAATGCTAGCAGGATTAAGTATAGACCTCTGGGTTCAACTTTTTTCACCCAAAAATCTGTAGACATTGCTCCATTGTGTCTCACTCTTTAATGAAGATGGCTTGATTCTCCTTTTTTTGGAACTTTGTACATGAAATCTATTTTTTTTCCTCATTGGGTATATATGAATCATTATTTATTCTTAAAAGTGAAAAATTTACCAAGGTATGTTTAGATGTTGGCTGTATTCATTGTTTTTGCTTTAATTATGATGAGTTCTTTTAAATATGTAGATTTATATGTGTTTTCTATAAGTTTAGGAAAGTTTTCTTATCTTACAACTTTTTATACTATTTGTTCTTTTCCCCCTTTAGTAGTTCTGATTATATGTACTGATGAGTCACTTTCCTACATATCTACTATTTTCTCTCATGATTTTTTTTATCTCAATTATTCTTTCTGCATTGTAGGTAAAATTCTAAAGCTTTTTCCAATTAGATTTTCTGCATTGTTGATTCTGATCTTTAGTGCTTCTAAGACATTTAGTTTAAATTCAGTGACTGAGATTTTGTGTTTTTAAAATCTTTATCTCATCCAGCTTTTCTGCCTTTCAGTAAAATATCCTTTCAGTTTAGACTGTTTTTTTTCCCCTAATCAATTAATCTTTAGTCTCCTCTCTTTTTGCAGTCATTTACATTTTTAAAAAATCGAGGTCATAAAGAAGACACATACTTCTGTTTTCTGTGACATGCTCATCTTTTTATTTTATATTACCAAATATTTGTCCCACCATTTCCCCCTTGTCTTTAAAAGGAGAGGTATATCCAGGGTCAACATATGCTCCAAATGGTCAATAATAATACAATGTGTATAAAAGTAATATCTCACTTTCATACCAAGGAAGAGATGCACTTAAATCTAAGTCTCAGAGAATAGGGAGAAACTGAAGTTTGTCTTTTTTTTAAAAGATTTTATTTATTTGAGAGAGAGAGAGATAGTGAGAGACAGAGCAAGAGCAGAGGGGAGAGGGAGAAGCAGGCTCCCCACTGAGCTGGGAGCCTGACACGAGGCTCGATCCCAGGACCCTGGGATCATGATTCTGGGATCATGACCCAAGCCGAAGGCAGGTGCCTAACTGACTGAGCTACCCAGGCGCCCTTGATGTTTGTCTTTCTTTCACTGACTATCCATTTTAGCATGTCCTGGAATGAAGTTAATACCTTCAGATTTTCTAAAGGCTCATGGTTCAGAGTATACAGATCTCAACACTGGATGAAGGATAACATTATACCAGTATTATAATAAGTCCATGACTGTGGTGTAAACTCAGCACCACCCTGCCATGTATTTTAGAAAAGGATATACTTGCATATATGAGACCTAACTCGCAAGTTTTAATGAGATTACTTAGCACTTTTAGTGGCTTACTATTGTCTTTCAATGTAATTATTATAGTGTTATGTATGTATGTACATAATTATATTTTTATATAATATATTTATAGATGTTCTCCCACTCCCACTATTGTTTCCTCTGCTTTTCATCTTCTACTATCTTGAAGTATCTGTTCTGATTTGGGTGTTTTACTTTGTATTGTAGGTGTCAGGTACTCTCTGCCTAGGTTTTAAGATTTTTTTCCTTCATTTTTGAAAATTTGAATCATTCATAAAAAAAATTGATAACTGTACCTGGATGTGGTTAAATTTATGTGAAACATTTATGAGATTTGGTGAGCTCTTTTAATTAGGAGACTCAGGTTTTTCTTCAGCTCAGAGAAACTCCATTTTTCCTTCTTCTGAAACCACCTATCTGCACTTAAAGACATTTCTCCAAAGAAGACATACAGATGACCAATAGACACATGAAAAGATGTTCATCATCACTAATCATCAGGAAAATGCAAATCAAAACCATAGTGTGATATCATCTTAACACCTGTCAGAATTGCTAAAATCAAAAAGACAAGAAATAACAAACGTGTTAGTGAGGATGTGGATTAAAAGGAACCCCCATGCACGACTGGTAAGAAAGTAAATTGGTCTAGCCACTATGGAAAACAGTGTGGAGGGTCCTCAAAAAATTAAAAATAGAACTACCATATGATCCAATAATTCCATTATTGGGTATTTACCCAGTGAAAATAGTAATTCAAAAAAATATATGCACCTTTACATTAATGTTGCAGCAATATTTATAATAGCCAAGCTATGGAAGCAACCTGCATGTCCATCAGTAGATAAATGGATAAAGTAGATATGATACACACACACACACACACACACACACACACACACACACACAATGGAATGTTATGCAGCCATAAAAAAGATGAAATCTTGCCATTTGTGACAACATGGATGGACCTAGAGGGTATTTTTCTAAGTGAACTAAGAGAAAGACAAAATACCATATGATTTCACTTTTACGTGGAACCTAAAAAAATACAATGAATAAACAAAAAGAATTAGACCTATAAATACAGAGAACAAACTGATGGTTCCTAGAGGGGAGGTGGTGGGGGGATGGGCAAAATGGGTGAAGGGGAGTGATAAATACAGACTTCCAATTATGGAATGAATAAATCTCGGGAATAAAAGGTACAGTATAGGGAATATAGTCTTTGGTATTGCAATGGTATTGTATGGTGACAGTTGGTAGCCACACTTGTGGTGATCATAGTATAAAGTTGTGGAATCACTATGTTTTACACCTGAAACTAATGTAACATTGTGTGTCAACTATACTTAAAGAAAAGAGTTAAAGAATTATGAAACAATCATCTCCAGCCATGACTGCAGGATCATTGATGATCTTTCCATGTTGAGAAAATCCTTAGTTGTAATACACTTTGGCATGTAAACAACTGTTTTAAAGTATGCATTTGCAGTTCCTAATTGGGAATAAGGTCCCAGATATTCCAGGTAAAACAATCTTCTATAGCATGGGTGGGCAGACTACAGTTCATGGCCAAATCCAGCTCTGCACCTGATTTTGTAAATAAAATTTTTTTTGGAACACAAAACTAGCCAAAATATCCCAAGGCCTTAAAAATAGTCATTAACCCTTTTTCTGTTTCATATAATTATATCTAACTTTAAAAAACATTTGTAGCCTAATGGACAGCATATTATAGGGGGAAAAATACACTAATTTAGGAACTTGGCCACTTGAATCCACTAAAAGCTCAAAATTTATTTATTTCAATTATTTTATGTAGAATACATTCCAAACTTTAATTCAATGGAATGGAAAATCTGTTTTTATAAATTTTAAATCACATGAAAACTTTCAAGAAATTTATTCTCTTTGTAAGCTAGTTTTTAAGAAATCAGTGCAAAGACAATTATCATACGGTTTCACTCATATGTGGATCATAAGGAATAGCGTGGAGGACCACAGGGGAAGGGAGGGAAAACTGAAGGGGGGGAAATCAGAGAGGGAGACAAACCATGAGAGACTCTGGACTCCAGGAACCAAACTGAGGGTTACAGAAGGGAAGGGGGTGGGGGGCTGAAGTAACTGGGTGATGGGTATTAAGGGCACATGTGGTGATGAGCACTGGGTGTTAATACGGAACTAATGAATTGTTGAACACTACATCAAAAACTAATGATGTACTATATGCTGGCTGATTGAACATAATAAATAAATAAATAAATAAACTAAAAAAATAAATCAATGCGTAACCTATAATTCAATTGCAGTTACCTAAAATGATTCAAAGACAGTATTTGAGTTTATTGTATATGTTTATAGCAAAAACTAAGTTTTAGAATCATTACTATGTGTAACAGATTTCCTAGGCATATTATTAATTTAGAAGGATGCACCCATAATCTAAAATAACAATTGAAGTTATGACCTTATTAAATAATTTTAGAAACAGAGTAATATGGGTAATCTTGTTAAATAGTGATATTATTCAGCCTTGGTGAATCAAAGTAGATAAATGACCCAGAGTAGAGCAATATTTAGGGATAAAATACCTTTCAAGAGAATAGTTTATAAGCTAAAGTAAATACTTGAAAGATTCTTATATTATAAAAATGATGAAAGCTAGAGACCTTTGTCCTCCAATCTTCACAATACAATAGGTGTGTCTATGAACCTTTCAACGTGTAAATATCTGTTTAGACAAAAACATGTCAGGGAGCCTATTTTGAGGTAGATCTGTGCTGATAAGGGATAGTGAGGCAGGGCCGGACTCATCAGGGAGACCCTGGCCTTTTGGGGGCTTGTATCTAACAAAAGGTATCTTGTCATAACACCCAGAATTCTTCATTCAAATAGGAAAAGCTTATACCAGGAGAGGCAGGAAGTGTGCTTGAGCCATTTGCAGGGACAGAACAACATAGATCTTTGTGTGCGTGTGTGCGTGTGTTTGGAGGAAGATGTCTCAGATTAAGGATTGTTATAATATGAGGTATCTTGTATGGATGCTTCCTCTGGTCCCATGTGTAGCCGTAGCATGAAGACGGGAAGTGGGAATGTCATTTTCCAGCACTGTGAGCCATCAGCCAAGAAGGAGCCCAGAGTAGATGAAGCCTTGAATCCCTTGGGAGATAACTGGTTTCTAATTGTGGTTGAGGCCAGTGATTTAACAGTGTGCTTGTTCAGTCTACTGGAGGGAAAGACAACTGATTAGACTGGAAATGGATTTGCAAAATATTTTACTTTCAGTATTTATCTTAGAAATTTATTTTAAATTTAATTAGTATGATTTTGCCAGGCTTTGTATATAACTGCATAATCACAGCCAAAATCACTTTAGATTTGTAAAAAAGACTTCAAGTTTGTAAAATGGGAAAAAAATGTGCAGTAATATATTTTGTTAGAGTTCTTTAAAAGAAACCTCACAAATGATCCATAATAAAATATTTTCCAGGATTTGGTTATTAAGTTATTCATTTGAAATCTTTCTTCATAAATAAATTGTATTTTAGCTTAAAGAATAAGATGATTTTTCTCATTTTAAGGCCAAATAACTGGGCTATGTGTGACTTAAGCTAATTATATATTGTTCATGTTATCTAAAAATCAAGAGTGATGAAAATATTTGAATCAGAAAAGCATAGTTTTTTGTGTATTACTTTGTGGCAACCAAGTACTCATCTGTATTTACTTTTCCCCCACTTTTTTCACTCCTTTGGCTCTTTGTGTAATGGACCAAATCATACCTCCCTATTATAGATCCAGAGAGTTGTTGGTCTCTAAACAAGAACATTCAGAAAAGGTAAAAGGCATTTCCTTTCTCAAATTTTAAAATAAAGAGCCCAAATATTTCCAGAGTGAATTTTAAGGCTTATGACTCTGAAAATTGCAAGTTAAGAAGCACATTAGCAGTTATTTCTGAATTGCACCAAAAATTATGGACCAGTTCAAAACAGATTGTTGATGTTCTAATGTCACCATTGGTGCAACAAAACTCCCTTTTTAATAGAGATTTTTGTTTATGACTATATCTGTGCCCTGTATCCCTTTTTTGCAACATTATTGCTTTTTTCCTTTTTAACAATTTTATTAAAAATAATTCTCTAGGATATAATGTTGCTTAGAACAGGTTAACAAAAGTGCTTAGAACAGGTTGCTTAGAACAGGTTAACAAAAAGTGGAACATTTTATTTTCTATTTCTGATCTTTGCCCATAGCAATTTAGTAGCAAGTTCATATCTGGGTCTCCCCGTTACAAAAAAAAAAAAATAGAAGTTTAATTATTATTTATCCTTGAAGATACTTAATTATCAATAGAAAAGACTTGATACTATTCTGTGATCTTCAGATCAAAGCAGTATAAACACATCATTTTAATAGCATACAAGTATTAAAGCTAAGAAATTATCTTTAGTGTGAGGTTAGTCTCCCCACTCTCCATGATTTTGCTCAAATTGCGTGGGTAACCTAGATTCTGAAGCTGAGATATACATCCCTTTGAGGAAAAGGAAATTATTTCCTTTGCCTTTTGTTTGTTTTCTGCATAAAAGGAGTTGCAGATATTTTGTAGATGAAAGGTTTTATTTATCCAAGGATTCCTTTGAACTCAAACTACTTTTTGCTGAAGTTATTCAGAAGGTTGTGTATGGGGGAAAAAAAAACAAGTCACACCGTAACTGGAAAAGTAGTCATTGTCAGTAGCATTTTAGTTAGAGGACAGTAAAATGGACAAGACATAGACCTTAAAGTGGAAATAAAGTGCTTGCTTTGATGAATAGTTACCAGTGGCTTAATTGGGTATTTCATCATGTGCTGTGATGGGCTGTAGGTTATTTATCATGATTATGTGTTCTCTTGTTTGAGTCTTCACACAAATGAAAGACTTCTGAGTGTCTTTTAAAGGGGAATTCAAGTTGGACTTTGAACACCGTAATCAATTGTTTAGGCCATAAATATGTGAAAATACAGGTATTGTAAATAATGGTTTGCCTCTTGTTTTTGATCCCCCATTTTCTTTCATCTGTTAGCCCTTTGGTCCTGGCACACCCCTATGATTGCTTCTGCCCCAGCCTCTCACAATCATTCTGCTCTACCTACTTCTGTTAGTGATTATATTAGCTCAACAGCATTTAACTACAGTTTTCATGGTTGATTATTAATGAAAGTTTCATTTTATCTGTAGTATTACTTTGCCAACAAAACTGCTGTGAAGTTAATTACCTGGCAGTTTTTTAAAGGATAAAATTGAAAGAAATGGCTTTTGCTGTTAAATTGTCATGCAGACCTACTTTTGTCATTACAGGATAACAGCAGATCCCTTTGATAACTAAGCCAGGTAGGTCAGCTGCTCTCTCTTGTTCAAATGGTTGATGAAATATTCACAAAACTGAAATCTAGCGGGGTCTGGAACCTATGGCTTTGCAATTTCGATGACATTTGATTATATCCTTTGTAGATTGTTCATGTTCTTTGAACTTGGTTGAAAAAAACGTTTATATTTCAACCTGCTGAGCTCGTCACATTTAAAAGAGAGTAAGTGGCTTCTACAAATCAAGGCACCCCAGGCAGCAAAGACTTGCCTCGCAAACAATGGCTGAGAGAGACACCTGGCTGCAGGCACATCAAGAAGCTGCATTGTTAAGCCAGCTGAATTGTGGAGAATGGGTGTTCAGCAAAACACAGTTCCTAAAAAGTTAGTGCACTTATAGGCTAAAGATTCCTATCTGCCTTGACTCATTTAAAAAATTACCCTACATAAAAATATTGAGGGAGTAGTTTTAAAATTTTTTTAAAGTTATTTTAATCACCTAGTGCTCATCACAAGTGCACTCCTTAATCCCCACCACCTATTTCACCCTTTCCCCCACTAACCTCCCCTCTGGTAACCATCCGTTTGTTCTCTGTAGTTAAGAGTCTGTTTCTTGGTTTCTCTCTCTCTCTCTTTTTCCCTTTTGCTCGCTTGTTTTGTTTCTTAAATTCCACATATGAGTGAAATCATACAATATTTGTCTTTCTCTGACTAACTTATTTTGCTTAGCATTTATACTCTCTAGCTCCATCCATGCCCTTGCAAATGGCAAGATTTCATTCTTTTTTGTGGCTGAATAATATTTCATACATGTTATACATGTTCATATACATGTTCTGTATCCACTCATCAATTGATGGACATGGGCTGCTTCCATATGTTGGCTATTGTAAATAATGCTGCTATAAACAGAGGGTGCATATATCCCTTTGAATTAGTGTTCTTGTATTCTTTGGGTAAATACCAGGTAGTGTGATTGCTGGATCATAGGGTAGTTCTATTTTTACCTTTTTGAGGAACCTCCATACTGTTTTCCAGAGTGGCTGCACCAGCGTGCATTCCTACCAGTGCACAAGGGTTCCTTTTTCTTCACATCCTTGCCAATGCTTGTGTTTCTTGTGTTGTTGATTTTAGCCATTCTGACAGGTGTGAGGTGATTTCTCATTGTAGTTTTCATTTGCATTTTCCTGATAAGTGATGATGAATATCTTTTCATGTGTCTGTTGGCCAAAAGTATGTCTTATTTGGAGAAATGTCTGTTCATATCATCAGCTCATTTTTTAATTGGATTAATTGGGTTTTTGGGTGTTGAGTTTGATAAGTTATTTATGTATTTTGGATACTAACCCTTTATTATTGTTATTATTTATTATTATTATCAGATATGTCATTTGCAGATATATTCTCCCATCCCATAGGTTGCCTTTTAGTTTTGTTGGTAGTTTCCTTCACTGTACAGAAGCTTTTTATTTTCATGTGGTCCCAATGGTTTATTTTTGCTTTTGCTTCCCTTGTCTCAGGGGACCTATCTAAAAAAAAGTTGCTACAGCCAATGTCAGAGAAATTACTACCTGTGCTTTCTTCTAGGGTTTTTTATGATTTCAGGTCTCATATTTAGGTTTACACCATTTTGCATTTATTTTTGTGTAGGGTGTAAGAAACTGGTCCAATTTCTTTCTTTTGCATGTAGCTGTCCAGTTTTCCCATCATTTGTTGAAGAGACTTTTTCCCATTGGATATTCTTTCCTGCTTTGTCAGAGATTAATTAACCATATAGTTGTGGGTTTATTTCTGGATATTCTATTTTGTTCTTTTGATCTATGTATCTATTTTTGTGCCAGTACCATACTGTTTTGATTATTACAGCCTTGTAATATGACTTGAAGTGTGGAATTGTGATGCCTCCAGCTTTGCTTTTCTTTTTTTTTTTTAAGATTTTATTTATTTATTTGAGAGAGTGAGAATGAGAGAGAGAGAGAGAGCACATGAGGGGGGAGGGTCAGAGGGAGAAGCAGACTCCCCATCTTTTTCAAGATTGCTTTGGCTGTTCAGGGTCTTTTATGGTTCCATACAAATTTTAGAATTCTTTGTTCTAGTTCTGTGAAAAATGTTATTGGTATTTTGATAAGGATTGCATTAAATGTGTAGATTGCTTTGAGTAGTATAGACATTCTTTTTAAAGACTTTGTTTATTTATTTGTCAGAGAGAGAGAGAGAGAGGGGGAGAGAGCACAAGCAGGGGGAACGGCAGGCAGAGGGAGAAGTAGGCTCCCTGAGAGCAAGTAGCCTGATGTGGGACTCGATCCTAGGACCCTAGGATCGTGACCTGAGCTGAAGGCAGATGCATAACCTACTGAGCCACCCAGGTGTCCCTAGTATAGATGTTTGGACACTATTTGTTCTTCCAATCTATGAGCATGAAATATTTTTCCATTTCTTTGTGTTGTCTTCAATTTCTTACATCAGTGTTTTATAGTTTTCAGAATATAGGTATTTCACTTCTTTGGGTAGATTATCTTATTATTTTTGGTGCAATTGTAAATGGGGTTGTTTTCTTAATTTCTCTTTCTGCTACTTCATTATTGGTGTATAGAAATGCAACAGATTTCTAAACATTGATTTTGTATCCTGTGTCTTTACTGAATTTATTCATCAGTTCTAACAGATTATTGGTGGAGTCTTTTGGGTTTTTTATATACAGTATCATATCATCTGCAAATAGTGAAAGTTTTACTTCTTTCCTACCAATTTGGATGGCTTTTATTTATTTTTATTATCTGATTGCTGTGACTAGGACTTCTAGGACTGTGTTGAATTAAAGCATCCTTCTGTTATTCCTGACCTTAGGGGAAAGGCTCTTGGTTTTTCCCCATTGAGGATGATGTTAACTGTGGGTTTTTCATATATGGCCTTATGTTATGTTGAGGTATGTTCCCTCTAAACCTACTTTGTAGAGGGTTTTTATCATGAATGGATGTTGTACTTTGTCAAATGCTTTTTCTGCATCTATTGAAATGATCATATGGTTCTTATCCTTTCTCTTATTAGTTTTAAGATTTTTAATTAGGAACTTTCTGTGTGCTGTTAGGGCGAGTGTGGGCATGATATCCATCACAGGGTGGCCAGAGTTAACAAATAAAATTACGTGACCCCCAGTTAAATTTGAATTTCAGAAAACAAGGATGTGCCATGTACCCTGTATTGTATCTGGAAACCATACATTTGAGTTTTATTTTTTCAATCTTACATAGAAATTACATTTATTTTTCTTGTCACAAAAAGTGATAATTCATGAACATGGCACAAGTGAAATTCAAATTGATATGATAATGTTATTTTGCCAGAATTTCACGTAATTTAGCTTGGGGCAGTTTTGAGATTTTTAAAAAATATTTTAAATCATTGATTTCCAAATTTGAGTACCTATTAGATTCTTATTTGGAGAACAAATAAGAATGTTTCTTATATATAATGACTGTTCATCCTCAGAGACTTTATAATAATATTGCTTTTAAAAAACAAATGTCACTTGGGCACCTGGGTGGCTCAATCATTTAAGTGTCTGCCTTAGGCTCAGGTCATGATCCCAGGGTCCTGGGATCAAGCCCCATGTTGGGCTCTCTGCTCAGCGGGGAGCTGCTTCTCCCTTTCCCACTTCCCACCTGCTCCCCCCACTTGTGCTCTTTCTCTCTCTGTAAAATAAATAAATAAAATCTTTTTTTAAAATGTCAATATTTGTAATTGTAAAAACTTGGAAGCAACCTGACCAAGATGTCCTTTAGTATGTGAATGGGTAAATACCCTTTGGTACCTCCAGAAAATTGAATATTATTTAGCACTAAAAAGAAATGAGCTATCAAGCCATGAAAAGACAAGGTGGAAACTTAAGTGCTTATTACTAACAGAAGCCAATCTGAAAGGCTACATAGTATATGACTTTCTGGAAAAGGCAAAATACACAGAGCACAGAGCATTTTGAGGACAGTGAAGATACTCTGTATGATACTATAAAGTGGATATATGTCATTAAAATTTTGTTCAAACCCATAGAAAGTACAGCACTAAGAGTGAATCCAAATGTAAGCTTTGGACTCTGGGTGATAATCATGTGTCATTGTAGATTCATCAGTTGTAACAAATGTACCACTCTGGTGAGGTATGTTGATAATGGGAAAAGCTATTCATTCGTAGGGGCAGAAGGCATATGGGAAATCTCTGTAGCTTCCTCTCAATTTTTTTGTTAACCTAAAACTGCTATGAAAATAAGTCCATCACAAAATTCTTAATAAAGACTTTTGCTTTTGGTTGACTACTCCAACTCAGTGTTCCACAAAGAACTTCATGATTTCTTGAGTATGAACTTCCTGGCAAGTTGTGTCTGGCCTCTTGGCAGCTCATGGTTTCTGTAGATGCTTTTTGCATAGATTTACCCTGACACTCATCTGGCCTGAAGTAGGTGACCAGGAATATGAAAACCAGCAATGCTTCCTTTGTATGGTATTATGGGACTGCAGAAATGACCAGGCAACATTAAATAGTACAAAGCATCCATGTTAAATGATGTAGATGATGTAGACTGTAAGATTCTGAACGAAGACTTCTGAATGGATTTGGAGTAGGAGATGGAGAAATGGGGAGGTAAAAGGGAAAGAATATTCACAAATTAGCATACATTCTCCATTGTATTAGAGAAGGTTTCTTTAACTCAATACTATTGACATTTTGGGCCAGATAATTATTTGTTGTAGGGGGCTTTCCTGTGCATTGCAGTATGTTTAGCAACATCCCTGGCTTCTACATGCTAGTAGCATCCTCCAAGTTTAATAAAAATATGCCCAGACAGGGTCAAATATTCTTTGTGGGGCCAAATTGCTCCATATTGACAACCATTGTACTAGAAGAAATGTTTACATGGACTTCACTGGAGGTGAAGTCACAAAGAATCATTATATGTAAAGCATCATTTAGGTTTTATTGGAATATTTTACATATAAAGGACTATGCTTTTTACATGACCAATAAATGTTTTTATACAAGGGAAAAAAAAGCAGGTGTGCTGACAGTTTTGAAGAATATCATCTGCTCACTGAACAATTCAGATGGGTGCATCTGTGTTCATTTAGTTACCACAAAATATATGGAAGGGTTATGTGACAACAATTTGTCTCTCACTCCCAATTTGTTACTTTACCTTCATCAGGTTCTATACATAATCTCTACACTCATCCCCGAGTTTCAGGCTTGTAGAGTTTAAGACTTGATTAAAAACAGTGTGTAGATGTGTTTGTGTGTATGTGTTTGGAAATATGGTGATATTTCCACAAATTCTTTTTAAAAGGCCTTTTTATAGCAAAGTCTGTGCTTGAAACTAGTAAAAACAAATCTTCAAAAATCATTCAGATGGAGTTGTATGCATCTCTAGCTGAATATAAAAGGAAGCATCTTTTTTTTAAATTTTATTTTATTATGTTAATCACCATACATTACATCATTAGTTTTTGATGTAGTGTTCCATGATTCATTGTTTGCGTATAACACCCAGTGCTCCATGCAGTACGTGCCCTCTTTAATACCCATCACCAGGCTAACCCATCACCCTAGCCCCTTGCCTCTAGAACCCTCAGTTTATTTCTCAGAGTTCATCTTGACACAGCCTCTTTTTCTCTAGGGACTTCTCAGGTAACATGTAGTTTCTTTCCTGCTCTCTAGTAGCCCATTTTCTGAATCCATTTCTACTTTAGTAGAGACTTTTTCCTTTAGGCTTTCTTGTGTCATACCTTCCTCCACACCCTACTTACAGAAGATACCTGTCCTAGATGCTAGTTGCCCACCTGACTTTGACTCAACTTCCCAAGCACAGGCACGTTAATTTTAATTATCAAAAGAAAGACCCCTCCCCCATCCTGATTTCAGAATCATCAAGCATATATGAAAATGGAGGAGAGAAGGGTTCCTTGCAACCAAATGTTGGTGCTTTCTTTTGAGCACTTCTTTTTAATTTAGTACAAAAGTCTGATTCTGAGATGAGAAATGTACACAAATTTAATCTGCCATGTGTTCTTCATGAGACTTTCTCACAAGGAAGGCAGTTAAAAGAACACCTTTCCCTCCTGGGCTTCTCTGTGTAATTCTTTCCACATGCAGCGAAGGATGATAAGAGGAGGGAAAGAGATGTCCAGTTTTCCGTGGTAGTTCTGACTCACTGGGTTCCAGTGGAAATCCCTGTGGTCATTCTGGGAAGGAGATGGTGTAGCATGGTGTAAAGATGGAGGGGATGAATGGGAGAGGCTGTTGGAGGAATGGAAGCTTAGGGTGGGAAAAGGAAAGTTTCACAAAGTGAGGGCTGTCCATTGGAAGAGTAAGGATGGGGGCAGTGATGGTGAGAGGGTTAATATAGATGTCTTGCTGTTCATTAGGAAAAAAACTGTTATCCTTTGGCCTTTTCTCAGGAGACTGCATAGGAATTGGCATATTTTTAATTAACTTTTGTTTGTTGGACATACCTTAATTAGTTTTTCCAAGTGGAATATGAATAATTATTTGTGCCCGTTTCTAGAAGTTATGGGCGATAGTGGGGCCTATACATATTTCTCAATTCTGCTTTGGCGTAGCCCTGCAGTGGATTATCACTCTATTCCACCTGTCCAAAAGACAGGTGGAATATCTCTGTTCCTTGCCCGAAACATTTCTCTTTGTTTTTTGGTTTAGGATTTTTAGGGCAATGTGTGTTTTAAAATCACATTTAAAATTTCTTTAATGTTTAATACTTTCTTCACCATAGACTTTGTTATCTTATCTGGTATTTCTTCTGATGCCTCAGACTGTATTGACTTCTACTTCTAATAATAAATTCCCTAATAAGTGGTTTGTTGAAATACTGTCATTTTATTTTTAGATACAGCATTTTAGTCAGTTTTGATGGGAGCATGACCACAAGCTCCATTTCTTTTTGGTTCTAGAATTTTGGACTTTACAAGTCATATTATTTTTTTCCAGTTCCTTGAAACTCATCTTAAATAAAATAGGCCCACAGTCTGCTTTTGTTATATTATGAATATCTTGAATCTTACTGATTTTTTTGTTTAAAAATAACCTTTTCTATTTTTTCCCAGAAAAATATTTAGCTACTTTCTGAGATAACTGTCTTTTGCAACTGTTTTCATTTGGAGGATAGAATATTAAACTTTTGTAGCAAATGCGTATTTAGATACTTGAATGGACCCAGTTAGTGAGAAGTGTTGTATTTTGAATTCATTAAAGTTGAGTCCATTAATCCAAATGAGAAAAAAAGTTACTGTCTTTAATTTTGCATTTATATGTAAACTCTACTGTTGAAGAAGACATACTGAAGCAAACCTTCCCTTATGCCTGGTGAGTTTGAATATATACATAAATACATGATACTACATAAGAGAGGTGAGAAGAGGTTTTATTCAGTGTGTTATATACCCACATACACACATACACACACACACACACACACACACACACACACACACACACACACACAAAGCTACCAAAATTTTTTGAGAAGTTTATATTATAGGCTTTGGTTTGATTGTTTCTGTACATGCATATATGCATGTTTACAGTGCAACTCACTTTAATAATTTCATAATTTGCCTCATAGTAAAATACTTCTTTCTGTTTTAAACAAATTACCTTGGTCTTTTAAAAAAGGACTTAAGGAAAATAATGATTTTTTTTGGATTTTAGCCCCAAAGCTCATCCAAAAGCTTTAGGATTCTCACACAAAGTAGCAAGCATTTACTCAGAAAGTAAATCCAAAGAAAAGAGGATTTATATGAGACCAACTAACCAAGCAGGCAGTGAATTCCAAATTCAGAGAATAAAAAGGTTTATTAAAATGTGTCAGCTCATCACTTCTAGACTATGCTTTTGAAATAGCCAATACCTGCCCCCCCCCGCCCCGCCTTAGGTGATTTCAGACAGTGGTTCATTTTCTTTTAGTTAATAGGAATGAATAAATAGAGGAAAAGTATTTCTGGCTAATATTTAATCCCTTGATACTGGCATGTACCATCATGTTATATAACTCCTGTTTATGGTTCAAGTATTTGTTTTGTTACATTTAAATTATAAAAATAATTTCAGTCCATAACCATTTAAATGGATCCTAGCTGAGCTCAGATCACAGTAAACATCTTACTGTTTGCTGAGCCAGTATCCTGGTGACCCATGAAGACATCTGTTAATTTACATTGATATGCCTAAGAGATTTAGTTGTAGGTTAAAGCAGAAATAATTTAAAAATTTTTTTAAAGATTTATTTATTTGAGAGAGGGAGAGTGTGTGAGCATGAGTGGGGTGGAGGGACAGAGGAAGAGGGAGAAGCAGGCTCCCTGAAAAGGGAGCCAGACACAGGGCTCGATCCCAGAACCCTGGGATCATGACCTGAGCCTAAGGCAGATGTTTAACTGACTGAGCCACCCAGGTACCCTGAAAGAATTTTTTTTTTAATTGCAGGAGCACCTCAGGCTGAGGTGGGAGAAATATCAACCATGGAGGGAGCCGAATGGCTACAGCCCATTTGGAGTTTTAAGCCCTGATAGAGTGAGGTAGAGGAAAAAGCTGAAGGAGCTGCTTTGATGAGAAATGCTGTGATATTTTGCATTATACTTGTGAGAGGAGCTAGGCTTCTCCAAGGACAATGATAGATCACTGGACAGAGCATGTGTGAGGGACTGCTTTCCAGCCTCAGCAATGGGCAAAGCTCTGAGTTTTCAGAGTTCCCAGGGACTACTTTGGGAACACAGGAAGGTGGCACCTTGACTTGGGTACAGACATTCACAGGGTACATGAAACAATGGCAGTGACTTGTGATTTTCAAGCTGGAAGCCCCCCAGAAGGAAAAGTTGGGAGCAGATAATAGCATATTTATTTGCCTTACAGGGACTCCCAAAAATACCTGGGCAGGGGATCCTCCCAGGGACTGGAGTCCTTCCTTCATGAGTCAATAGGAATATTGACTCAGTGAATTTTGGATATCTATTGTTAATGTACTAATGTTGGCTGGAGACATCTGCATTGTCTTTATTTATGGTGTTTCAAAATTATTGTGATTATCCTTTTTAATAAAAGGTCTGTCTAATTACAAACAAACAAAAACTCCACAACACCTGACTGATATTTTCTAATATAGTTTTGCTTCTACAGTCTGGGTTCATTATAAAACATCTGAATTGTCTTTGTGCATATTAATGAGTTTACTAATTAGATGAGGAATGAGGGAGAACATGTAGTTCAGAAGCAATTAGTCAACATTATTAAAACACATCCTATAAACTATCTATATTAAGAAAGATTGCATTCTCAGTTTGAGAATTTAAGAGTTACGTATTAAATTATCAGATAACTTATTTGATAGTAAAATTAGGATTATAATTCTATTTTTATTTATTCAGTGCTAGGGAACATAGCATTAAACTAAAGTACATTTTATTTGAATATGCTGTGCTGCAAAATGGAGATGTGTTAACTAGACAGTGACTGGTTTTCAACATACCCTATGCTATGTTATTCTACTTTAGAACTTCAAAAAACTTCAGATTAGGGAATACTATTGCTGTACTATGGGATGTTGTGATTCAATATTAATATATTTAATTTATTTAAGTTTCATGCTTCTCTATTTTGTAGTGATTGGGACTGTGTAGCTGAGAAAAATTTCCATTGTCCAGAAATATATATTGAAGAGCTATTTATTTCATTTGCATTCTTTGACTGCTGAAGCAACAGTATACTCTTCCACTTATTGACTGAAAGATATTAAACAAGTTATTTGTTCTCTTTTAGTCTCAGTTTTGTTTTACCCTGTAAAAGGTGGATAAAAGAAGCCCTAATAATAATGTGTTAAGGAACTGAGATATGGTGGCTTCCAGCATCTGGTTGTTGGGCAGATTCTCCTTCCTTCTTGCAATGTGCTTCTTTTTTAATTTCTTTTTTTAATTTTATTTTCTTATGTTAATCACCATACATTACATCATTAGTTTTTGATGTAGTGTTCCATGATTCATTGTTTGTGTATAACACCCAGTGCACCATTCAATATGTGCCCTCTTTAATACCCATCACCAGGCTACCCCATCCCCCCAACCTCCTCCCCTCTAGAACCCTCAGTTTGTTTCTCAGAGTCCATAGTCTCTTATGGTTCCTCTTCCCCTCCGATTTTCCCCCCTTCATTTTTCCTTTCCTATTATCTTCTTCTTCTTCTCTTTTTTTAAACATATAATGTATTATTTGTTTCAGAGGTACAGGTCTGTGATTCATCAGTCTTACACAATTCACAGCGCTCACCATAGCACATACCCTCCCCAATGTCTATCACCCAGCCACCCCGTCCCTCCCACCCCCACCACCCCAGCAACCCTCAGTTTGTTTCCTGAGATTAAGAATTCCTCATATTGGTGAGATCATATGATACATGTCTTTCTCTGATTGACTTTTTTCGCTTAGCATAATACCCTCTAGTTCCATCCACGTCATTGCAAATGGCAAGATTTCATTTTTTGATGGCTGCATAATATTCCAGTGTGTGTGTGTGTGTGTGTGTGTGTGTGTGTGTGTGTGTGTGTATATGTATATATATATATATATATATATATATCACATCTTCTTTATCCATTCATCTGTCGATAGACATCTTGGCTCTTTCCATAGCTTGGCTATTGTGGACATTGCTGCTATAAACATTGGGGTGCACGTACCCCTTCGGATCCCTACATTTGTATCTTTGTGGTAAATACCCAGTAGTGCAATTGCTGGGTCATAGGGTAGCCCTATTTTCAACTTTTTGAGGAACCTCCATATTGTTTTCCAGAGTGACTGCACCAGCTTGCATTCCCACCAACAGTGTAGGAGGGTTCCGCTTCCTCTGCATCCTCACAAACATCTGTCGTTTCCTGACTTGTTAATTTTAGCCATTCTGACTGGTGTGAGGTGGTATCTCATGGAGGTTTTGATTTGGATTTCCCTGATGCCGAGCAATGTTGAGCACTTTTTCATGTGTCTGTTGGCCATTTGGGTGTCTTCTTTGGAAAAATGTCTGTTCGTGTCTTCTGCCCATTTCTTGATCGGGTTATTTGTTCTTTGGGTGTTGAGTTTGATAAGTTCCTTATAGATTTTGGATACTAGCCCTTTATCTGATATGTCATTTGCAAATATCTTCTCCTGCAGTGCACTTCTTATAAACAGCAAAGTCTTGGCCTTAAATTCCAGCCTGTGGTCTTTTTTCTACCCATGTTCTAGACTTACAATTATATTGTCTTCATATCATAATTCTATATACTTAGACTTGCCACTGTTAATGAAGTGGGAAAAATATATTTATTTTTAATTCTAGTAAATCTCCAATTCCATTATTTTCCTTTGAAATGTCTTTTACATTTTTCATTTCTCTTACCTTTCTAATAGCACAATTCTAGTTTGGGTCCTAATCACCTCATGGAAGGATTACTGAGCAACACCTAGCAGAATCTCTAATAGCAGATTTCCCCCCTTCCATTTGATGTGCATTATACTGATAGAATTATTTTTCTTAAAAATCATATCATTCCCTGCATAAACAAAATAAAATTTTAGCAGATTGATAAACATTTATATTATATCATGTCCTAACTTCTTTGCTAGTTTTGATGGCTTTTTATAACAAGAACATCCCCCCCACTCTCATCCCCACTAGCCCTCTTTGCATCTTCTCTTCATTCCAAGAAGGAGGATTTTTTTTCTTGTGGTTGTTTATTCCAGCCTCTCTGCCTTTGTATACACTGTTCTCCTTATTCCATATCGTTCTCACCTTCACCCATTCTTCAGGGATCATTCAGGTTTTTCTTTGCTATTGCAGCTCAATCCAAGTTATATGAAAACTTACCAAATACTTATGTCTCTAGGAGTTCTTTGCCAGTGATTTTTATATATACAACTAACAGACCCCTGACCTTTTTTTGTATTGTGGTAAAATAGACATAAGATAAAATTTACCATTTATCATTTTTTTTAAAGATTTTATTTATTTATTTGACAGAGAGAGAGCGAACACAAGCAGGGGGAGTGGGAAAGGGAGAAGGGGGCTTCCCGCTGAGCAGGGAGCCTGATGCGGGGCTCGATCCCAGGACCCTGGGATCATGACCTGAGCTGAAGGCAGACGCTTAATGACTGAGCCACCCAGGCGCCCCTACCATTTATCATTTTTGAGTGTACATTTCAGTGGCATTATGTATATTCACATTGTTATGCAACCATTACCAATGTCCATTTGCAAAAAGTTTTCATCATCCCAAACTGAAACTGTACCTACCAAATAATAACTCTCTGTTCCTCTTTCCCTCATCACCTGGTGACTACCATTCTACTTTCTTTCTTTATGAATTTGACTATCCTAGGTACCACATTTAAGTGGAGTCATACAATATTTGTATTTTGGGGTATGGCTTCTTTTTCTTAGCATAGGTTTTCAAAGTTTGTTCATGTTGTAGCATGTATCAGAATTTCATTCCTTTTTAAGGCTGAATAATATCTCATTGTATGCATAGACCACATTTTGTTTGTCCATTCATCTGGTGATGGACATTTGGGTTGCTTCCACATCTTGGCTATTGTGAACAATACAGCATAAACATTGGTGTTCAGATATCTGTTTGAGTCCTTGCTTTCAGTTCTTTTTTGTAACTATCCAAAAGTGGAATTACAAGTCATTCTATGCTTAATTTATTAAGTAATTGTTATTCTGTCTTTTATGGTGGTTATACCATTTTGTACTCTCAGCAGCAGTGTACAGGGGTTCCAGGTTCTCCATATCCTTGTCAACACTTGCTATTATCTGCTTTTTGGATAACAGACAACCTGATGGGTGTGAAGTGGTATCTCATTGTGGTTTTGATTTGTATTTCCCTAATGATTTTGAAGTCAATTATCTTTTATTGTGCTTATTGGCCATTTTTATATTTTCTTTGGAGAAATGTCTATTCAAGTCCTTAGTATTTAAATTGGATTATTTAGGGCGCCTGGGTGGCTCAGTTTGGTTAAGCGACTGCCTTCGGCTCAGGTCATGATCCTGGAGTCCCAGGATCGAGTCCCGCATTGGGCTCCCTGCTTGGCAGGGAGTCTACTTCTCCCTCTGACCCTGCCCCCTCTCATGTGCTCTTCTCTCATTCTCTCTCTCTCAAATAAATAAAATCTTGAAAAAAAATAAATTGGATTATTTTTTTTTTCTTTTTTTTTTAAAATTTTTAGAAATTAACATATAATGTATTATTTGTTTCAGGGGTACAGGTCTGTGATTCATCAGTGTTACACAATTCACAGCACTCACCATAGTACATACCCTCCCCAGTGTCCATCGCCCAGCCACCCCATCCCTCCCACCCCCCTCCACTCCATCAACCCTCAGTTTGTTCCCTGAGATTAAGAGTCTCTTATGGTTTGTCTCCCTCTGTGGTTTCATCTTGTTAAATAGCATATGTTCAAAAAACCCTCAGTTTGTTTCCCGAGATTAAGATTCTCTTATGGTTTGTCTCTCTCTCTGGTTTCATCTTGTTAAACAGCATATGTTCAAAAAAGTTTATTAACAGGTTTATGAAGACTTAAATCATCACAGGGAACATGAACTAATGCTCTGTGTGTATGATGCACTGTGAACCACTGAGGAGGATAGAGCTTTCCAATGGCCTAAGATGCCTTGTTTATTAAGTTGTTGGCTATGTTATTTATGTTTTCTATCCATTCCTTTGTTTATAACAGTTGTTCTCTTTGGTGTCAGCATGCCTGTCTATAAGCAATTTTCTTTTTAACTTGATGTCTTAATCTGATTTTTTCTTGGAAACTAGATGATCCAAATTGTTACAGTTATGCATAAATTTAGACTAAATAATTTCTCATGAAGGCCTAAGAGATTCACCTATGGGTAAAGAGAAGAAGCTTTATTGTATGAAATTCACAATGTCAAACATATAGCCTATTTTTGTTTCTTATTGATGGAACTAGGTAAAATTTCTTGATTTTTTTTTTTTCTGTAGAAGTGAGATTTTGCAGTGTAAGCTTCTCAAGTGTAGCAGCTGTATTTGGTTCTTTACTTATTCTCTATAACTATATTTATCATGTGGAATATTCAGTGGTTATCTAATGAATGTATTTTAGTCGCTTTGTGGTGGGTTCATTCAAGTTGTATCATAGGGCAGTTTCCATGGTGATTTTAACCAAGTTTTTCATGGATTAATTGATTCTAAAATTATGGTCACTATTGAGGAGAGGCCTTGAAATTTATGATTCTTTAAAAAAATCTCAATTTATCAATACACTTTGCTGTGTTACAGATAATCCTAAAACTTAGAGGTTTAAAAAGACATCATTAGCTCATTCACTAATGATTCTATGGGTTGATAATTTGGGCTAGGCTCAGGTGGGCAGTTTTTTTGAGTTCACTCCTATGGGTACAGTCAACTGGCAAGTAGGCTGGGATATGGTTGGTTCTAGATGGCTTTACTCTCAAATGTGGCACTTGGGTTGAGTGCCTCAAGTTACTGATTCACTTATCTACCCTCTAGCAGGCTAGTCCAGATTTCTTTTCAGGGTTCCAAAGGCAACAGGAAAGAGCATGCTGCAGTGTGCAGGCTTTCTTCATGTCTCTGTCTCATGTTTGCTAAGGGTTTTTGGCCAAAGAAGCCACATGGCTAAGTCCAGATTCAGGAGAAAGAGAAATAGATTCTACTTCTACATGGAAGGAGCTGCAACTTACTATGGTACTATTTTTTTCAGTCCACCATGACGTCATTATCAACACATGGCCTTGTTTTGTTCATGTGGTATAAGCCCTATGTGAAAACTGTATTTTCAAAATATAACATCATATGTTTTAAAATAGATTGAAGCCATACATACAGGATCTGAAATGGCATGAGGCTTGGATTATCTTCTTTGTTTGAATTTTAGTTTAAAATGTTTTCAACAGGTTTTTTTTTTTTAATCAATTGCTTGCCTTTCTGTCAGACTTTTCAGGGTCAAAAATCACTAAAATACCAAAATCACTGTGCATTAATCATATAAGGCAATTGGATGACAAAAATTTTAACATAAAATCACTCCCCAAAGTAGCATTGTCCTTTTAAATTTTAATTTCTATACAATATCAAAACAAAGAAGAGAGTAAAAAAGCACTATAGAGTAAAATTGTAGTCATAAATCTATTGAAGTTACCTAAGTTATTTGGAAGCTAATTATGACCGTGTGCAAAGCAAATGATGTGAGAACTGAATTAATGAAGACTAGCTACCTCCTACAAGCTAATGAGGCATACTTTATACCAATAGTGCTACAAATTGAAAAATTAAACCTCTTGGTGGAGAGAAAAAAGGAGCAGCCCAAGTTAAGAATAACATGCAAGGCCAAAGAAGTTCCCAAAGGCCCTTTCTGCCATTAACAGTCTTCGCTTGCTTTTGTATGATGCAGAATATAGAGTGTAACATCCTTGAAATTCCCTTGTATTTTGTCCCCCCCCCCACCCATAAGAAATCATAGACACTGTAGTTTGCCTTAGCCCACAGAGTCAATTTAGTGCTAGTGTTCAAATGCATCTCCATTTCTCAGGTGTTGGCACTTACCTTCGTATATACATATAGGAACTATATATATGAGCTTATTATATATAAATTCAAAAGGAGGGGCGCCTGGGTGGCTCAGTCGGCTAAGCAGATGCCTTCGGCTCAGGTTGTGATCCCAGGGTCCTGGGATCGAGCTCCACGTCAGGCTCCTTGCCTAACGGAGAGCCTGCTTCTCCCTCTCCCTCTGCCTGTTGCTCGGCCTACTTGTGCTCTCTCTCTCTCTCTGTCAAATAAATAAAAACCTTAGAAAATAAAAAAATTAAAAAAAGGAATATACATTTGTATATTTCTACGTATTTATGTATATTTACATTTACATATAATGCAACTTGCTCTGAAAACAATCTAAAAGATTGGTAGGGTAGATCTTCCACAGTTTTAAATACAAAGAGAAGGCCACATCAAGCTTAGAAGGGTCAGAGATGCTGTTGGGAACCAAACCTCTAATGTGGTAACCCATAGGTGGCAGGGATATCATAGGAACAAAGATCCTCCCTGGGTAAGGGGATCAAGCTCCATATCAGGCACCCCTGACCTGGGGGATCTACACTGGAAAAACAAACCCCCATAATGTCTGGCTTTGAAAATCAGAAGGGTTAACTCTGGGAGAGCTGGAGCACTGTGGGAAACTAGGACTCTATAAAAAGGTCAGTATGCTATATTACTGGGTTTGAAATACAGCAATGAAGCAGCAGTTTGAAAAGCACATGGGTTAAACGTGAAGGAGAATATTGACTAATTTTAGGGCATGTGCCAGAGGATCAGGGACCTGTAGGAACTTTCTTCTGGAATGGAAGTGCTGGCAAATGCCATTTTTTCTTTCCCCTTCAGCCTAGCTGACACTAGTTCTGACACTCTTCATCTACTTGCTAGCACCATTCACCCTGCCCTGGCATTCCCCTGCATATCTCTCCACCCTGGCAGGTGCCTCTCTAAAGTGACTCCCACCCCCACACCTGGTAGGCAACCTTAGTTGGGACGGGCATCTCTTCAGAACAGCTACCATCCACCATACCTGGTGGGCAGCTCTGGCCAGGAATGATGCTCCTCCAAAGTGACTCCAGCCTTGAAGTGGAGAGGAACCTGTTCCACCCAACAGCACACCTGCAGCAGTTGTGGCTAGACCTCTCAGCTAGTTGTGCTGGGGGCTAACCCCACCCATTGGCATGCTGGTAGCAGCTAAAACCTGGCCTCCCAGTCAGTTGCACCAGGAGGAAACCCCACCTGCCAGCAAGCTGGCAGCAACTACAGCTGGGCCTCTCAGCCAGCTGTACTGGGGGCCAGTCCTGCTTACCAGGGTTCCTGTATTAGTCATGACCAGTCATTACTAATAGCTGGGCTGAGGGCCAGTGCCACCCACCAGCTTACCTCTGCATTTGCAGTCCAGTCACAACAGAAGGGTGCATGTAACCGACAAGGGGACACCCTTGGAGGCCCTGGTTCTGGTGGCCTGGGGGCCAGGGGCTATTGTACTGCTGAGCCCCACAGGATGCCTTCTACATAAGGCAGTTACTTTCAAGAGCAGGAGATGTTGCTGATTTCCTAATATATAGAAAAAAATGTGGAGGATCAGACAAAATGAGGAGACAGAGGAATATGTTCCAAATGATAAAAACAAAACCTTAGAGAAAAAATTAAATGCAATGAAGATAAGAAATCTACCAATAAAGAGTTCAAAGTAATGGTCATAAAGATATTCATCAGACTTCAGAGAAGAGTTCTCTGTGAGAACTTCAACGAAGAGAAAATATAAAAAAGAATCAATCAGATGAAAATATAATAACTGAAATGAAAAATACACTATAGAGAATCAACAGCAAATTAGAGGATGTGGAAGGGATCAGCAGTCTGGAAGACAGTGTTGTGGAAAGCAATCAAGCTGAACAGCAAAAAGAAAAAAAGATGAGAATAGGTTAAGGGAACTCTGTGACATCATCAAGCATAAAAACATTCACATCATAGGGATTCCAGAAGGAGAAGAGTAAGAGAAGGGGGCAGAAAACTTATTTGAAGAAATAGTAGCTGAAAGTTTCCCTAATCTAGAAGGAAACAGACATCAAGATTCAGGAATCACAGAGACCCCTAATAAGATGAACCAAGAGAAGCCCACACCAAGATACATAATAATTAAAAAAGCAAAAAGTAATGATAAGGAGAAAATTTTAAAAGCAGCAAGAGAAAAGAAACCATTACATACAAGGGAAATCCTTTAAGGCTATCAGCTGATTTTTCAGCAGAAATTTTGTAGACCAGAAGGGAGTGACATGATATATTCAGAGTGCTGAAAGAAAAAAACCTGCAACCAAAAATACTCTACCCAGTAAGGTTATCATTCAGAAAAGGAGAGACAAAGACTTTTCCAGACAAACAAAAGCTAAAGGAGTTTATTACCATTAAAGTGGCCTTACAAGAAATGTTAAAAAGACTTCTTTAAGTGGAAAGAAAAGGCCATAACAAAGTAAAAATGTTATGAAAGGAAAAATTTCACAGGTAAAAGCAAATATATAGTAAAGATAGTAGATTAATCACTTATAAAGCCAGTACGGAGGTTAAAACACAAAAGTAGTAAAAGCAGTTATATCTACAGATATATCAAGGGATACACAAAATAAAATATGTAAAAATATGTATGTATATACATATAAGGTGGAGGGGGAAGTAAAAATTTAGTGCTTTTAGTATGTATTAGAATTTAAGTGACCATCAACTTAATATAGACTGCTATACACACAAGATGTTACATATGAGCTCAGTGGTAATCACAAATCAAAAACCTATTAGAGGTAAACAAAATATAAAGAGAAAGTAATTTACACAAATAACACCAAAAGTCATCAGATCACAAGGGTGAGAGCAAGAGAAGAAGAAAGGAACAGAGAACTACAAAACCAGAAAACAAGATGGCAACTGTACATATCTATCAACATTTACTTTAAATGTAAATGGACTAAATGCTCCAATCCAAAGATATAGGAGGAGTGAATGGATAAAAAAAACAAGACCCATCTCTGTGCTGCCTACAAGAGACTCATTTCAGACTTAAAGACATGTGCAGACTTAAAGTGAAGGATGGAAAAGATATATCATCAAATGGAGGCAACCCCCCCAAAAAAACCCAAAACACAAACCACTGGGGTGGCAATACTTATATCAGGCAAAATAAACTTTGAAACAAAGACTGTAACAAGAGGGAAAAAAAGGCATTACATAATGATAAAGGAATCAATCCAGTAAGAGGATATAAGAATTTTATTTTTGAATATTGAAAATGAAATATAATTAATGGGAATGTTCTTCCATATAAATGTACTATACAATAGTTAAAACACTTTTTTTTCTCTTTAATACCCATCACCAGGCTAACCCATACCCCCACCCTCCTCCCCTCTAGAACTCTCAGTTTGTTTCTCAGAGTCCATAGTCTCTCATGGTTCATCTCCCCCTCCGATTCCCCCCCCTTCACTTTTCCCTTCCTTCTCCTA
>NW_027397084.1:15871892-15882041 GCF_003265705.2 Callorhinus ursinus
TGTGTGTGTGTGTGTGTGTGTGTGTATACACCACATCTTCTTTAGAGGATATAAGAATTTTAAATATCTATGCACCCAACATAGGACTACCTAAATATATAAAACATAAAGGAAGAAATTGACAGTCATACAATAATGGTAGGGGAATTTAACACCCCACTTACATCAGTGGGTAGATCATCCAGCAGAAATCTATAAGGAAACAGTGGCTTTGAATGACACATTAGGCCACATGTACTTAGCTGATATATATAAATACAATATTTTATTTTTTATAATAATATTGTAATTAATTGTACAATTATTATAATTATATAATATAATAAATACTATAAAATATTTTTATAATATAGAAATAATATATAAATATAAATAAATATAAAATAGAAATATAAATATACATGAATATATACATATATATATACATATATATATATAAAACATCATGCAAAAACAGCAGAATCATATTTTTCTTTCAAGTGCACATAGGACATTTCCAGGATAAAACAAATGTTGGGCCATAAAACCAGGCTCAATAAATTTAAGAAGATTAAAAATATATTAAGCATCTCTTCTGACCACAAAAGTAGGAAACTGGAAACTAAATACAAGGAAAAAACACAAACACATGGAGGCTAAACACGATGCTACTAAAAACCAATGGGTAAATTTGATTTTAATCAAAGAGAAAATCAAAAAATACCTTGAGACAAATGAAAATGGAAGCACAGTTTAAAGTCTTCAGGACACAGGAAAAGCAGCTCTAAAATGAAGCTCATGGAAATACAGCTTAACTCAAAAACAAGAAAAATCTCAAATAAACAATCTAATTTTACACTTAAAGGAACTAGAAAAAGAAGAACAAACAAAGCCCAAAGTTGGTAGAAGGAAGGAAATAATAAAGATCAGAGTGGAAATAAATGAAATAGAGACTAAAAGCAGTAGGAAAGATCAATGAAATTAAAAGGTGATTCTTGGAAAAGATCAACAAAATAAACCTGTACTCATCAAGAAAAAGAGAGAGAGGACTCAAAACCAGAAATTTAAGAAGTTATAATTGACATCACAGAAATACAAATAATTTTAAGAGACTACTACAAAAAATTATACAATGAGTTGGACAACCTAGAAAAAATGGATAAATTCCTAGAAACATGCAATCTCTTGAGATGGAATCAAAAAGAAATGGAAAATTCCAGCAGACTGATTACTAGTAATGAAATGGAATTGGTAGTCAAAAAACTCCAAGCAAACAAAAATCCAGGACCAAATGGCTTCAGAGGTGAATTCTACCAAAAATTTAAAGAAGAGTTAATACACATCCTTTTCAACTATTCTGAAAAACAGAAGAGGAAAGAAAGCTTCCAAATCAATTCTATGAGACCAGCATTACCCTGATAGCAAAACCAGACATAGACACTACAAAAAAAGGAAATTGTAGATCAGTATTGCTGATGAATATAGATGCAAAAACCTCAACAAAATACTAGCAAACTGAATTCAACAATACATCAAAAAGATCATTCACCACAATCAAGTGGTATTTATTTCAGGGAGCAAGGATGGTTCAATATTTGTAAATCAATCTGTGGGATACACTACATTGATAAAATGAAGGATAACAATTATATTATCTCAATGGATGAAAAAAAATTTGACAAAATTCAGCCTCCATTTATAATAAAACCAGTTAACAAAGTGATATAAAGTGAACATACCTTAACATAATAAAGGCCATAGATGACAAACATGCAGCAAACATACCCAGTGGTGAAAGGCTGAAAGTTTTTCTCTAAGATCAGGAACAAGACAAGGCTGTCTATTCTCACCACTTTTATTCAACACAGTGCTGGAAATTCTACCACAGCAATCAGACAGGGAAAAGAAATATAAGGAAGAAGTAAAATTGTCATTGTTTCCAGATGACGTAATACTATATATAGAAAACTCTAAAGACTCCATCAAAAAACTATTAGAACGAATAAATGAATTCAGTAGAGTCATAGGATAAAAAAATCAATATACAGAAATTTGTTGCAATTTACAAACTAGTAATGAACTATCAGAAAGTGAAATAAGGAAACAATCCCATTTACAGGAGCATCAAAAAGAATAAAATACTAGGAATAAGTTTCACCAAGGAGGTGAAATACCTGTACTCTAAAAACTATGACATTGATGAAAGTAATTGAAGATGACACAAATAACAGAGTGATATACCATCTTTAGAGATCGGAAGAGTTAATATTGTTAAAATGTCCATACTTACAGATTCCATGCAATGCCTATCAAAATACCAATAGTATTTATCACAGAATTAATACACATAATCCTAAAATTGTATGGAACCACAAAAGACCCTGAATAGTCAAAGCAATCTTGAGAAAGAACAAAACTGGAGAGATATAATAATCCTAGATTTCAAACTACACTACAACATTACAGTAATCAAAGCAGTATGGTACTAGCACAAAAATAGGCACATAGATCAGTGGAGCAGAATAGAGAACCCAGAAATGAATTCATGCTTATGTGGTGAATCTACAGCAAAGGAGGCAAGAATATACCATGGCAAAAGACAGTCCCTCAAATAAATTTTGTTGGAAAATTGGATAGCTACATGCAAAAGAATGAAACTAGACTACTTTCTTACATAATAAACAAAAATAAACTGAAAATGGATTAAAGATCTAAATGTAAGATCTGAAACCATACAACTCCTGAAAGAAAACATAGGCAGTAATCTCTTGGACATTGGCCTTATCAGTGTTTTTTCTGGATCTCTCCCTCAGGCAAGGGAAACAAAAGCAGAAATAAACAATTGGGACTACATCAAAATAAAAAACGTTTGCCCAGCAAAGGAAGCCATCAACAGAATGAATAGGCAACCTACTGAATGGGGGAAGATTTTTGCAACTACTATATCTGACAAAGGGTCAGTATCCAAAATCTATAAAGAACTCCTACAACTCAACACCAAAAAAAAAAAAAATCTGATTTAAAAAATGGGCAGTTGGGGGGAAGGGCTGGGTGGTTCAGTTAGTTAAGTGTCTAACTTGATTTTGACTTAGGTCATGATCTCAGGGTCGTGAGATTGAGCCCCACATTGGGCTCCTTGCTGGGCCTGGAGTCTGCTTAAGAGTTGTGCGCTCTCTCTCTCTCTCTACCTCTGCCCCTCCCTACCTTGTGTGTACACGCTCTCTCTCTCTCAATAAATAAATAAATAAATAAATAAAATTTAAAAATGGGCAAAGGACCCAAATAAATATTTTTTGCAAAGAAGATATGCAAATGGCTAGAGATAAGGAAAAGATGTTCAGCATCCTTCATCATCAAGGAATTGCTTATCAAAACCACAAAAACATACCACCCCACACCAGTCAGAATGGCTAGTATCAAAAAAACAAGTAACAAGTGTTGGCGGGGATATGGAGAAAAGGGAACCCTTGTGCACTGTTGTTGCCAATGTTAATTTGTGCATCCGCTGTGGAAAACAGTATGGATGTTCCTCAAAAAATTGAAAATAGATATACCATATGATTCAGTAATTTTACTTCTAGGTATTTACTCAAACAAAATGAAAACACTAATTTGAAAAGATATGCACTCCTATGTTTATTGCAGAATTATTTACAATACAAGATATGGAAGCAACCTAAGTGTCCATCAATAGATGAATGGATAAAGAAGATGTCGTATATACACACAATGGACTACTACTCAACCATAAAAGAGAATGAGATCTTGCCATCTGTGACAACAGGGATGGACCTGGAGGGTATTATGCTAAGTGAAATAAATCAGATAGGGGAAGCCAAAAACCACATGATCCCACTTAGGTGGAATTTAAAAAATAAAACCAATGAACAAATAATAAAAAAACAGAAACAGCCTCATAAATGCAGAGAAGAGACTGGTGGTTGCCAGAGGGAAGGGATGTGGGGCGATAGACATAATGGGTGAAGGGGATTAAAAGGTACAAACTTCCAGTTATAAAATAAGTCATGTGGCTGAAAAGTACGGCATGGGGAATATAGTCAATAATATTGTAATAACTTTGTATGGTTACCAATGGTAACTAATCATGGTGAGCATTGTGTAATGTATATAATTGTTGAATCTCTGTTGTACACATGAAACTAATATATGTCAACTATACATCAATTAAAAATAAATTAAAAAATATTCATTAAATGCACTCTAAAACCATTATAGTAATGTTAATGTTCCATTTTATGGGCTTACTATAATTTAAGTCACTCTTCTACTGTCTATATTTCAAACAAGTAGATATAATCAATTAATAACTAAATATTAAATACACCAGTATTAGAAAATAAAATACAGGGTCTTATATTTTCTTTCTCCTATCTCCCCCCCCCACTTCCCTGTTTCTTTTTCTCTCATTCCTTTCCTTTCCTTTCTTCTCTCTGTCT
This sequence comes from Callorhinus ursinus, assembly GCF_003265705.2. NCBI lineage: Eukaryota > Metazoa > Chordata > Mammalia > Carnivora > Otariidae > Callorhinus > Callorhinus ursinus. The sequence continues at coordinate 15,876,329 of NW_027397084.1, forward strand.
CTCTTTCTTTTCTTTCATTCTTTCTCTTTCTGTTTCTTCTACAACAACAAATTCAGTTCTGATAGAAATACTCTAGGGGTGCCTGGGTGGTGCAGTCGGTTAAGCATCTAGCTCTTGGTTTCGGCTCTGGTCATGATCTCAGGGTCCTGGGATCAAGCCCCTACATCAGGCTGCATGCTGAGCATGGAATCTTCTTAGTACCTATCATTTCTTTTTTACCATTTAATCGTATACAGGCTGTTCTGTTACACCTTGATAATAATAATAATAATTGTTATTTTTTGAGTGTAGTTGACACACAGTGTTACATTAGGTTAGGTATACAGCATAGTGATTCAACTTCTCTGTACATTTTGCTGTGTTCACCACAAGTGTAGCTACCATCTGTCACTATACAGCTCTATTACAATATCATTGACAGTATTCCTTAAGCTGTTCCTTTCATTCCCATGATTTACTCATTCTGTGACTGGAAGCCTGTATCTTCCACTCTTCCTTCACCCATTTTGCCCAACCCCTTAGTCCCCTCCCCTCTGGCAACCATCAGTTTGCACTCTATTTAATAAAGTCTGATTCTGGTTTTTGTTTGTTTATTTTTTTTTAAGATTCCACACATAAGTGAAATCATATGGTATTTGTCTTTCTTAGTCTGACTTATTTCACTTTGCTTAATACCTTCTGAGTCTATCCATGTTATCACAAATGGCTAGACCTCATCCTTTTTATGGCTGCGTATTATTCCTCTGTGTGTGTGTGTGTGTGTGTGTGTGTGTGTGTGTGTGTGTGTACACCATATCTTTCTTATCCATCCATCTATAAATGGACACTTACACTTAGGTTGCTTCCATATCTTGGCTATTATAAATAATGCTACAATAAATATGGGGGTACATATATCTTTTTGAATTACTGTTTTTGTTTTCTTTGTGTAAATATCCAGTTGGATCATATGGTATTTTTATTTTTAATCCTTTGAGGAATCTTCATACTGTGTTCCACAGTGGCTGTACCAATTTACATTCCCACCAACAGTGTACAAGTGTTCCTTTTTCTCCATATTTTTGCCAACTTTTGTTATTTCTTTTCTTTCTGATCATTATGTTATTAGGAAAACTTATGAAATAAAAAAATGACATAAGTTAATAGAGGCAAGTGTGTAGAAGGTTGCATTTATAAACTACATTTTCAGTTTCAGATTTCTAGTAGTACATTATAGTAACAAAGATACAGCTGTAACTGCACATATGCGACCTAAACACTACTCAGTCAATCCGGTATTTGATTATATCCATCCTTTGCTACTATTAACATAGTGTTTCTTAAACATTTTTATCTCCTGTATCTCCTGTGGTTAAGAGAAACAAAGCACCAAACCACTCAAATGAAGGGTTTAGGCTTTAGTGTCTGATGCCAGTTCTGAATTTTGATCATCCTTGACATCTGGCAGAATGCAAGTTTTTTACCCTAATTAAATGCTTCACCAATATCTCTATGGTGAGTTATCAAAATTCTTGTCTGACTCAGGAGTAGATACAGTATACTTCTAAATTGTGTACATTCTACTAGTTACTAAGAATATAGTTTATCTTCAGGGAATGTTGGGAATCTTTTCTAAAAACTGAGCTACTCATGATTTCATTAAATAGCAAGAAAGGGAGAAGTGAACTGCTTCTTGAGGGCAATCTATAGCTATCTCTCATCTACCACCGTACCTGATATGGGTAGGTATGTCATAAGCAATGGGTGAATGTGGCATTCATTGTTATTCCCTCCTAGTATTTACCCACAAACAACTGGTTTGATGTAACTAATTTATCAAGAGCTTTATATATGCCAGAAGCTATTCTTAGCAATTTATTTATATGAACAAAATATGAGGTAGGTAGTAAAATCATCCCTGCCTGTAGATGAGAAAACCAAGGTACAAATAAGTTAAATTATTAAACCAGGGATACATAGCTAATAAGTGATGCCATCTGGTTCTAGTGCCCACATTTTTAACTACTATGCAGTATTCTATCCCTATTTGTAAAATAGTCTGATTCATTTGGAAGAGGTAGATTTAAGAAGTACAAAAGAGAAACCGTAGTATATTGGGCCTGATTCACTCATGGAGATAAAATACTTTTGGAATAATAGAATATTAGTTTTAAAATGAGAAGATATCAGTTTAGATCGTATCCACTTAATGGTTCTGTGAACTTGTTCAAGACACTTCAGATAAACATTTCAACTAATGCTGTAAGAATTGTATATAGCTAATTGCATGATAACCCATAGAGAAATACTAAGTTTTTATTACCATTTATAAAATAGAGCACTGCACTATAAATTGGAAGCCAAATCCAACTCTTATCTTGCACTAGTTAGTTATGATTGGATAAATCACTTAAAATTCTATCTTATTTCTCATTTATAAAATAAGAACAATTTAACCTTATCCTCTAAAATTATCACAGGAATGTTGGAAAGAAAAATGAGAAAGTAAATGAAAGTGCTTTGAAAAGGCAGCCTACAAATCCTACCTGGTGGCATTGCTACAAATAGAGCTTAAAAATATTAAGTTCTATATGATATTTAGATCCCTCTTGGAGTCTCTTTTGTTTTCAATTAGGTGTTGGTATGGAGAAAAGTTGGTGGTTATTGAAATAATAGAATTCCTGTCTTAGGTGGGTGGCTATATGATCTGTTTTATGTATTTTTTTCTTTATCATTAACATTAACTTTTCTGAAGTTTCATAATAGGAATCCAGCCATAATAATGTTTTAAAACACTTTAATATATATGACTTATGTATGTATACACATTACACATGTATGTATATGTATACACATATGCACACAGATATTTTCACTTTTAGAAAAAGCAGTTTTGGAAATTTGATTTGATTCAAACCCTCCATTTTGTGATTGATGATAATATAACTTGTCATTTAACCACTATTCCTAAGGTGGGAGAAGAACCAAGTCTTCTCAAATAGAATCCAGGGTATTTTCCATAGTCCATGGTAGTATTTACCTCTTCTACCAATGTTCTAACATACTATTTTCTTTCTTTGATTTTTATCCTTTCTTTTTACTTTTTTCCATTTAGTTCACTCCTTTTTTTATCTTTAAATTTCCCCTCTCCCTTATTGTCATAATAACTTCCAGGTCAGAAATTTAAAAATGCAGTCAAAATAAATCCAAGATTGTTAAATCCAATCCAAGATGAAATTTCCATCTCATTCAAATTTTAGGTAAAAAGATATTTTACATTTTACTATATTCACTTAAATATATAGCTACCACAAAGAACCAAGTTAGGCTTCTTATGTACTTGGGAACATCTATGACTGTGAGCCAAGTAGTGCTTTCCCTATAACAGACATTGAAAATGCTCTAGTTTAGATTTTTATTAAGTAGTGCATAGAATCCACATGCCAGTTTCCGAGTAGGTGGATCATTTATGGACATAGATTTCCCAGGAAATCATGTTCTTCACAAAACCCATATGCTTTCCCCATGACGATGAACAATGAGCCATTTCCTTGAGTCCATATGTCTAGACGAATAGAGAGGTTACTTTGTTTAATCCTACATAGCTTTCAGCTTTCTTTGAACCCAAATGGATGACTAGATTTGCTATGCTCTAATGTCTAGACAACTGATAGAGATAGTGAAAATACTGTATTTCTTTCAGGTTTTAAAAGAAGCTTGTATAGGAGTTATATGAGGACAGAGTATACATCTTTGGGTTATTTTCCTTATACTTTAAAAGTTTAAATTAGAGTTCTAGAGGGGAGGGGGTGGGGGAATGGGTTAGCCTGGTGATGGGTATTAAAGAGGACACATACTGAATGGAGCCCTGGGTGTTATATGCAAACAATGATTCATGGAACACTACATCAAAAACTAATGATGTATGGTGATTAACATAACATATTAAAAAAAAGTTTAAATTAGTATAGTGGCTTATTAGATAAGTAATAATTTAATCAATAGTTTATTTCTTATAATTTCACTTTAAAATATAACCATGATAGGCAGGGGTGGATAGAGAGTATGATTAAGGAATTGGTTGGGTGAATATAGACTCATGTGCCAAATTACATGTTAGTACTACAGGCAGTCCTTGAAATTATAATAAGGAAGGTACAGGACGAATAAAATGAAATTAAAAATTTACTTAGTGAGTAATTTATTGAGCTCATGTCTCTGGTGAGCATTGTTAGAACAGCTAGGCCAGGCCTTTCTGAATTACTCATTATTGGCTCCATTATCAGTGACTGAATATTAAATAGGATGGACCACGGTTCTTACCTGGTAGGATAAATTTTTGTTTCTTTTACAATTAGGTTCATAAACAGGCCTGACTGCTGTGATGGACACTGATCGAAAATCTACTTTTGAGTAAGACTTCTTAAGAAGAAAACTACTTGTGGCTTAGGTACACTTTTGAAAGGGAAGTGACATTAGCAGTGCTTTTCAGTTTGTTATGAAAATTTAATGGAACTTATGATATAAAATGAAATATTGGATGAACTTCTGACAGATTGTCTTTAATGACAGTTGAGGATACAAATAGCTCATTTCAGAGACCATTTACCTAAGGCTTTTAAATTAAATTTTCTAAGTGCCTTGCATGTTCAACTGTACATTTAAAGCAAGTGGCATTCTACTTCAGGGAAGTGAAACCACTTACAGTCATAAAATAATAGATTCAGATTGGCCTTTCAATAAAGGGGTGAATGTGCCAAAAATTTGAAGGGTATTACTGTAAATAAAAATCTTTATTTAGAACTAAAGAGTACAAATTGATTTTAAAGGTTGTCATCCTTGCTGGCATATGCTAAAATACAAAATGATAATATGAAAATACTCTGTAGGAAGGAGGATATCCTGAAACAATACAGAACTCTAGTCCTGCAGACAAGGAAACATGGTTCTGTGCCTTTCATGAGGATGGTCAAGTGCATTAAAGTGATGGGTTACTTCAGTTGTAGGGCTGTGTGAATGAGGTCCAGACATGAAGGCCAAGTGTCAGCAGTTCACCATTAGGCTTATTTGTTCCTTCAGAAACATTGTTCTTAACTCTAGAAAGGACTTTCTGTTCATAAAATGTTTGTACCTAAGTCAGTTGGTTAGTGTTTATTGCCCACAGAGTGTTTTGGCAAATAGGGCTGGATCCAAGGAAAATTGCTTATTAGTCGTAGATGAAATTAATATTCCTCTCTCAATTGTTTTCTGTATCTTTTTCCTCCCTTTTAATTCACCTTTCTTCCCCCATACCCATACACACTAGTACTCCAATTTTCTCTGTTCTCTCCTATAATGGGATTAATAGAAGACTAAAGCAGACTGAAGTTGGTGACACTAAGTGACACCCATTTCTCCTCATCCATTAGGAATACTGGCCTTTTAAGAGAGCAGGTAGTGCTTTCCCTGAAAGAGACAAACAACAACTAATAGTAGTATACCCATTTTCTGTATTAGGGAATTGAGCTTGACAGAGAATAAACCACTTAAGATCACACAGAAAGTTGCAGAACCAGAATTTGTACCCACATCCAATTAACTCCCAGGCTCTTGAGCACTGAGCTCTGTTATTTCCCAATCTCTGGCAGCTAGATTACAGGAAATTCCTTGTGGAGGAAGGTGAGGAAGAGTTTCTTTTCTTTTTTCTTTCTTTCTTTCTTTTTCTTTCTTCTTTCTTTCTTTCTTTTTCTTTCTT
>NW_027397084.1:15882141-15939659 GCF_003265705.2 Callorhinus ursinus
TTTTTTTTTTTTAAAGATTTTTGTTTATTTATTTGACACAGAGAGAGCACAAATAGGCAGAGCAGCGGACAGGGAGAGGGAGAAGCAGGTTCCCCGCTGAGTAGGGAGCCTAACGTGGGTCTTGGTCCCAGGATCCTGAAATCAAATCCACCCGCTCCTGAGGAAGAGTTTCTAGTCTCCCACAAACTTATACTCTATACCCACCAAATTTGCCTGCACATGAGAGCCATTCTTCTAGCCCAGGCCTCCTTAAGGAGCTGCCCTGCATGCTAACTCATGGCTATTCATGCTGGCTTACCTCAGCCATGGCCTTCCTTTAACTTTGCAGCAAGCCTTTATTGTTGTGAATTTGACTCCTCTACATTCCCCAATTCTTCTCATTCTCTTAGGTTATTACTCTCCTGGGGTGACCCATGCTCCAGTTCTGCCCCTCTGGTTTAACTGCCCCTCCCTCCTCTCACCTGCCTTCTAAACTTGAGAAATTCTCAGGGTGCAGCAAGGACAGAAACAGAGGGTGTAGAAGATGCTTTTGCATTAGTTGTTTGTTCTTATTGATGAAATTAAACACTTCAATATCCAAGGAGAAAGTATGATATATAAGAATTTATAACTTGGGAATCTGTCTTTTTCTGTTTTTGTCTATGTCCCATGTTCAGCTGAATCCAAGGCTTTAGTTATCTTGGACACGTCACAGCAACCTTTAATGAAGGCTTCTTCCACCACAGGAGGAAAGAAAAAGTCCTCTGTAGAAGGAATAACCTTATAAAAATGACTTCAGACATGATTTACTAATGTATTAGTCAGGGTTCTCCAGAGAAACAGAACTAATAGGATGTATATATACATCTCTTTGTGTATACAATCTTTTTTTATAAAGAGATTGATTATAAGGAATTAACTTATGTGATTACAGAGGGTGACAAGTGTTAAGATCTGCAGGGCAAGTCAGCATGCTAGAAGCCCAGGAGAGCTGATGGTTTAGTTCCAGTCTGAGTCTGAAAAAAGCCTGTGAATCAGGAGAGCCAATGTAAGTTCCAGTCCAAAGGCTGGCCGACTTGAGATCCAGGAAGAGCTAGAGTCTCAGTTAGAGTCCAGAGACTGGAAAAGACTCATGTCCCACTCAAGATAGCCAGGCAGCAGGAGTTCCCTTCTACTGATGGGAGGGTAACCCTTTTAATTCTATGCAGGTCTTCAACCAGTTGAATGAAAACCACCTACATTAGGGAAGGCAATCTGCTATACTCAGTCAACCAATTTAATTGTTAATCTCACCCAATAACACCCTCACAGAAACACTCAAGATGTTTGAACAAATATCTGGGCACCCTGTGGCCCAATCAAGTTGACCATCATATGAAATGTTTCTATATATGAGTAATGTTTCTTCATGTCTTTGTTCAGCCATTTCTCATAGCTATATGTAGAATGAACATTTGTTTTAGTTAATAGATTCAGTAGTGCTTGTTGTCCTATTAATAGTGTCTCATTTTTCTTGCAAAAGTCTGGGTGATAGGAACACCCTACCTATACAGGAGTTTGCCAGGGTTTAAGCTATTTTTTACAATATGTAGCTTAAAATAATTTTCTCATTTTCCTCTCCAAGTGAATCTACCAGTATTTCTCGTCACATTTGCAGTTTTGTCTCCATTCTTCTCTGAGATTATTGCTCCTGTCTCCACTTCTGTTTATGATTGTGGACTTTCTTTCCTTCTCCTTTCTCATGCTGCATATACCTACCCATTTAATCAATGTCTGTGAACTTTAATCAGCTGCCAGGGCTTTGGTTTCCTCCATGTCTATTAATTAATGCCAGTTATAATTTGTCATATTCAATCAATGCTAGAAAAGTTTGAGAAGGTGAGATTAGCAGGCACATGACTCTTAACCAGATATTTTAAAAGTATAGTGCTAATTTTACAGCTTTACTTATTACAGAAAACCATCCACATTTGTCTTTTGTGGTAGTAGCTAAGCTGATTAGTGCATAGAACTAATGAAACCAATAACATTTTCTCCCTTCTTAAGGCTGTCCATTGTCCTGGCCTTATCTCTAGTCAAGGCCTGCATCTGTAGTCCTCTCATCAGCCAATGAGGGTGCTGTTGTTGGTCACAGAGTCTAGGGTGAAAAAAGAGAGGATCAGCTTCTTTTCTGCTACTAACTAAACAACTTGTGGCCATGCACTGGGGGAGGCGGATAGGGCTCAGCAGGACAATCTTCTTATGTTAAGGTCAGCAAGTTATTAAATATTCTCCATAGGGAGGTGATTGGATTAAATAATTAGTGGATGTAAAGTGCTTTAAACTGCTAATTATTATGCTTTGTGGGTCTACTTTGCAGATGATCTGTAGTCAGTGAATCTATCATGAGACAAAGGGTTCAGGATGATATTCTCTCTCATTTATCTCCACTCCCCCATGAGATTTTATAATTATATCATGGATGGGTTTTGGTACTTTACAGCATTTACAAATATAATCTACCATTGTGACTTCTTAAACTTTGGTACCTAAGAAAAACAGGGCAAGATAGCTAAGGAAACCTGTTCAGGAGAAAAGGGAGATTAGAAACACCAGATAGCAGATTGCTCACATTATTAATCATGTGTCACCGTACCAACGTAAGAACTCTGAGCTTGTGCTATATAGGAGAAAAACCTAGAAATAGGGCTCAACCACTGATAAGTCTGTTATGGGCTACTTTTTTCAAAAGTTCAATTTAATCTCCTGTTGTAGCATAGAGATTTGAAAGGTAGAAAAGCAATTATTCCTGTCCCTGGAAGATCAGGCTCTTCTCCATTAACGAATTATAGCCAGCTCTAGAGATGATTTAAGGAGCTATCTGACATATACAGTATGTAAAATTGAATAATCCATAGTCAATCATGTCAGTATGGTTTTCAATAGATTTTAAATAATATGTCTTTGTTAATAAGCTTGCTATGTTTAGTAGCCCCACCCTTAGTATGCAAACCACAAAGGAGCATGATAAAATTTAAATACATAGCACTCACTTCAAAGTTGGTATGGAATTAATAAAAAGCACTTGACAGTATTACTTTTAAGTAAAGATCTGTTGAATATTGGTAGGAGGGAGGATGATGAAATTAAAAGCATGACGAGGAGTATAGAAACCTCACTATATTCCTTTAGTCCTTCATTACTCTACTTCTTTTCCATGTACAATTGGAAAAGGAAAAAGAAAAGTGGGTAAGCCAGTGATGGGCAAGCCAGTGAGAACGCACTTTGTATTTCTTTGCTGGCTCAAGTCTGAGGAAAGTTCTGATTCTGTGTGCAGCATTAGAAGAGATGGACTCTGGGGGTACCTGGGTGGCTCAAAGTGTCCAACTCTTGATTTCAGCTCAGGTCTCAATCTCAGGGTCATAAGTTCAAGCCCTGTGTTGGACTCCATGCTGGGCGTGACCCTATTTAAAAAAAAAAAGAAATTAAAAAAACCCAGAAGGAATGGACTCTTGAGAGGGGGAGGGGTGGGAAAGGAGGGAATGGGAATGGAAGGTGGTGGGAGGGGAAGAGAGAGAAAGAGTAACTTTCTGCATTTTAGCTAGAGGAAAGAGAGCCACATCACAACCTCCTTAGGCTATTAGAAAAGGTAGGAGGGGCTAGATTAGAGCTGGAGGTAATGAGGGTGTGTGTGGCTCTGAAAGGCAGTAAATGCAGTGGTTGAAAGCATGGAGTCTGAATCCAGACTGCCTCAGGTCATGAACCCAACTCTCTCAGGTACTAGCTGTATGTCCTTAGGTATTTAATCTCCTTGGGCCTCAGTTTAGTGATCTGTAAAATGGGGATAATATTAAATTGCTATGAAAATTAAAGTACCTAGAACAATATATGGGACATTAGAAGCACTATATAAATGTTTGTTCTTATATAAAAGTAATATTAAGATTACTCTTGTTAGTAAAATGAAATTATGTTACTAAATAAAAATACAAAAGTTACTATTATCAAAGACCATGAAAAATATGCAAGATCTAATTTCTAAGAGAACTAGAGGACAAATTAGTTGTGGTTAACTATTAGGCAATGAATTATTTCCTGATTAACTTAGGAAAGACAATGCGATACAGGGGAAAGAGAACTTGAGCTTTAGAGACCAAATACCTGAATTCAGATAGGGACTCTGCTATGGGTATATTCCAGATTGGAGTCCTCCTCTTCTCCCACAGACCCACTTTTTCTCTCATAGACCTTCTTTCCTTCCTTCCTTCCTTCCTTCCTTCCCTCCCTCCCTCCCTCCCTCTCTCTCTCTTTCTTTTTTATCTCTCTTTCTTTCTTTCCCTTTCCTTTTCTTTTCTTTCAGGGGTGAGGGGCAGAGGGAGAGAGAGAGAGAATCTTAAGCAGGCTCCACACTGAGCCAGGAGCTTGACATAGGGCTTGATCTCACCATCCTGAGATCATAACCTGAGCTGAAATTAAGAGTTGGATGCTTAACCAAGTGCCCCTCATGACCCTCTTTCAATCAGTAGTATCAGCTGTGACTTTCTTCTCTTTTCCTGAGGTGAGCTCTAGCCAGGTGGAGCCAAAATGTCACATGAGGACCCTCATCATGCACTATTATTTTACTTGGGCTTTTGCAGTAACCTTGCATTCCAGATCTTGACTGTCCAAGACTGCTGTTAGATTAATTTTCTTAAAGCACTCTTCCTTATGATTCTGTTTCTCCTGTGCTTGACAGTCTTCAGTGGGTCCTCATTTTTGACAAAATAAAGTCAGTCTTTGCAGGGTGCTCTAGACTTTTCATGATATGTTCTCAGCTTAACTCCCCAGCTTTGTTATGAACCTTGTTGATGCAGCCAAACTAAGCCAAATTAAACTCCTGCTCTCCCCATTGCTCATGCTCCCCTTTTTCTTTCCTAGCTTTCCCAGTCTTCACCACTCAATTATATATTGGCTTTTCTGAAGTGTTTTTCTCCTGGTTCTGATTTTTCCATAGCTCTAAGCACCTTTAAGATGCTGTGTACATTCTAGTTGATCTTACAATACGGCAATTATTATTATTTTTAAAAGATTTTTATTTATTTGTTTTAGAGAGAGTGTGTGAGTGATCAGGGAAAAGAACAGAAGGGGAGGGAAAAGGAAAGAATCTAAAGCAGAGTCCGTGCTGAGCACGGAGACCGATCTGGGGCTCAGTCTCACAACCCTGAGATCATGACCTGAGCCAAAATCAGATGTCAGATGCTTAACTGACTGAGACACCCAGGCACCCCAATATAGCGATTGTTATTATAGGTATGTGGGCAAATGTCTTATCTCTGTTTCTTTTACCCAAGTCTTACAGGGTTGGACTGTGTTTTTATCATCTTGGTATTCTCTAAATTCTTTGTGGTAGTGCCTTAAACTTAGTAGACCATCAGGTATGTGATGAACAAGTACATTAATGAATAAATGCCATTAATCATGTGACCCAGAAAAGTCTCATTTTTGACTTAAGTCTTCTTATTTACTAAATGAGATTGAAGGAAAGTCTCCAGCTCATTTTTATGTTTCCTTCCAGCTTATAAAGTTTATGATTCTAAGTCATTCCATGTCATCATATAAAGAGAAACTGTGGTATATTGGAAATAAACACCAAAAAACTCTTTGAATATAATTACCATGTCAGTTTCCCCAGCTTCACACTTCTATTATTTTAATTTCCTTCTAATGTTAGCGTATTAAGCACAAATTCCATTAATTTTCAAAATGTAATTAAAAAAACTTTTCTCAAATAAACAAATGCATAATGGGATTTTAGTGGCTGATAGAATCTGTTTGTACCAAGGTTTTCATGCTCTGACAGATTTTCCCAAAGTTTTGGGCTGTTGCTGTATGTTAAGAAGTTTGGAGCTTATGTATTTATTTTTACTTCAGTTTTAGATTAGTTGATTATTGTTAGTGGCTCTTTTCCTTTTTAAATATCTTTACTTGTTTCATTCCATGTTTTCACTGTTTTATTACCAGCTTCATCTGGTCTCCTACAGAGGTGCTCTAGTTCAGTGTTGCTGCTGTGGTCCAGGACTAGTGATGATACCTCACAGAGTTTTCCATGTTTATAGTGACTGTGATACACTCTGTATCCTTGAGCACATAAGGGATGTGATACGATCTGGAGAATAACTGAATCTGTGGAATAGAAGTTACTTTCTAATGGCATTTTACTGTATTTTTAAAGAATGTTGTGATGAGATGTCACTTTGAGTCATCATTCAGTTAAACAGATACATGCATTTGAATTCTTGACTTAGTATGAAAGTTACGTTTCACTTGGCATTTCACTGAGTGAATTTAAAAGTTCTATTACCTAATGTACAAGCAAAATCATTCCAATGCTTATCTTACATCCTACTTGAGAGAGAGAGTGTAGTGTGTTTGTGGCAAGACTGGTATTTTGAGGTCATTTTATCACATGAGTATGATGTTTATATATCCGTGACTCTCCATGTATAGGAAATGATTATGTTTTATCATGAAAAGATTGTCATTGACAATTCTAATTCCTTCAGAGGTTGGAATAATTCAATATTCACCTTATAAGTGCTTCTTTGCATTATAAGAATTATTCTCTTATAATTTTAAGGCTGTTTTGCTGTTCTTGTAATTTTTGAACACTCTTAAGCATATATAAACATCTTACATATTTTTTAATATACAGGGGAGAAAATAAATATTTAACCAATTGCTTAAACTTTAATTCTTAGAATATTATATTTATCTTATATCAATTATTTAAAAATAATATTTGTATTAGAGCTCCTGGCTGACTCAGTCAGAGGAGTGTGTGACTCTTGATCTCAGGGTTGCGAGTTTGAACCCCATGCTGGGTATAGAGATTACTTAAATGAATACACTTTAAAAAAGTATTTAAAAATTATTTGTATAGTCAAGATCCTTTCAATTCCCAAGCTCATTGACCCTTTCTCATATACTGAATAACCTGAGGAATTCTGACTTTTCTAACATTTGTCACTTTTCAGAATAATCAGGCAAATTCTAACTGGTGTGTTGGGGCTCTACTCAATAGCATGCATTGGGGAAATAACTTTATTTTCCCTATCACTGTCTTTAGATCCACATGGTTGAGTCTCCCTTTCAAAGCTCTAAATGATACTGTGGCAAATTTCCTAGCTTTTTAGTCACTTTGAAATAAAGAGTAATCTCTTTTTTAGATATTAAGTAATCCTGTGTAATCCAGATAAAAAAATCACTTTATATACGGTGTAAATCTTCTCCTCTTGTGTTTACCCTGGTACCTGCCAACCCCAGTTCAGGTATAACCCAGGTTCCATAGCCTGTAGGAGTGGGGGAAGCGGGTGAGGCATAGCCTGCTTCATCACTGAGTTTGTCCTACTTTCCCATCCACTTGTTAACTGTTGCTTCTGGTTCTCTGGGTGGGCAGGGAGGAGGAACTAGAAGATAAGAGCAAGATCTTACTTAGTTGTTGCCGTTAGAGTCTGACATTGAGGCCCTTACCGTGACACATATTTAAATGCTGACTTTTTTTCTCAAAGGATGCTTTGGTGGTCTTTACAGAATCCTTCCCTCCATCCTTCCCCAACTTCTCCTGGGACCTCTATCCCTATAGTTTCCTCTACTTTCTGGCTGTCCTGAGTGGACATCCACTCCTCAATTCTTGCTCCTAAGAGTATACTCTGTACATCCTTGTCCTGGTAGGCGGTTTTCGTGAGCCTAGTACTGTTCAAATGTCTGAAGCCCAGATACTTCCTTTCAGCCCCCAAGAAAACTCAGCATCTTAGTCCTTGTATCCTAATCTTGGACATGGAACAAGCATGTGCCACTACAGCTCTATCTCTAATATTTGCTATCGCAAACAATTAGAGTTGCCCTGCTTTTTTCAGGTGAGAAAATGCAGGTGAAGTTCTCAAAAGACTTCTCTTTAATATTCTGATTCAGTATTAACATTAAATGAACCTCTGAATTTTTATATCTGAATAAGCATGGGCTGGGGGCAGAAAGTGTGGAAGGAGGGGGTTTAAGATGTCATCTCCTTTTGAACTTGTAGCAGGTGAGAGACAACTACGCCAGAATATAAAACAGTGTGTTTAAATACTAGCACCTGTTTATAGTGGAGGACTTTGGATTTAAGGGAAGAAAAATTTTCTTTCTATTTAACATTTTGAAATAAACACGAATTAAGTATATATACACATACAGAATCATCACAAATACACTAATAGTAATGCAGACTGATGCAAAAATGTTTTGTTTTGGTGACTCAAGTACTACTGATGTCATTGATAATGTGATTTTCTATTTTAATACATTTTTGAACAAGACAAAGTGTAGTGATCCCTCATTTACATAAGAGTTGCATTCCTAAAAACATACGATGCATTTCAAAACCATGCTGGATTTTCATTTCCAGCTATGACTGACTAAACTGTAGCAGTTGAAATTTCCTACCAAAAGCCAGGTGATGAGAAAAATCTGTTCAAAAGTATCTCAGAAGTCACCAACGGAGCCAGGACTGAAGGGGACAAGATCCTGGAGAGAAGGGATCGCACTCTAGGTGTTCCCCCTCAAGATATTGATTAACTCATGAACAGTGAATAGTGAGACACTAAAAAGCTGAACACAAACTGGCTGCCAACAGGCTGAGAAACTAAGCAGGACTTTAGGAAGTCTCCTGGTAATTGGGGGACAAAAATTAGAGTTACTCAGGCTCTCATTTGGGATCCTGAAAGACTGTTGTCTAGAAATAAATAAATTCTCTCTGGAGAAAAATAATATTCTGAGTTTCTCTAGACTTTCAACCTAATGTGCAAAATTCAATAAAAAAATTATCTGGCATACTGACAAATGGGACCAAAAGAAAAAATAAACAAAGAAGCAGACTTACAAGTAATACAGATATTAGACATACATTTTATTTATTTATTTATTTATTTATTTTAAAGATTTTCTTTATTTGAGAGAGAGTACATGCATACAAGTGTGGCAGAGGGGCAGAGGGAGGAGAAGCAGACTCCCTGCTGAGCAGGGAGCCTGACCCCGGGGCTCCATCCCAGGACACTGAGATCGTGACCTGAGCCTAAGGCAGTTGCTTAACCAACTGAGCCACCCAGGTGCCACTAGACATACATTTTAAAATAATGTAATCAAGAAAATAGAAGAAAAGATGTAGAATTTTATCAGAGAACTATGCCCAACACACACACATACACAGACACAGGCACTTATGGACAAACGCACAGACACCTATGTATGTATGTATTATTAGTATTATATAAAACAGAATTTCTGGTATTCGATAAACACAACCATAAGCAAACAGGTTTTATACCTATGTGAATGTCTGGTGGGCATTTGGAAATCCTGTAGGATGTGGAAATAATGCTCATGATATAGAACTGTTTTGCACATTATAGACTAGATTCCCTGCTTGTCCTAATGCAAATTCACCTGACATCATGGTGTCAACTGAAACACTCCCACAAGTTTTCCAGATGCACTTTGAGGGAAAGTAATGCCTCTGTTTGAGAACCATGGCTCAGTTGCTCAGTCCTTTTTATGGGGAGGGGTACAACCCAGAGAGCTGTGATTGCTATACAAATTTATACAGATTATGCTGCTGGTTATTTGAAGAGGTGAGGTTTGAACCTTGACCTTCTAACTCTTAATCCAGGGCTCTTCTACCAATCTTCTGTTTCAGGTAAGTATTAAAGTTCTTGGGAGAACTGGCTTTGATTTCTGTGTCAATCAGCAACTTGAAGTTACACACATACACACACACATACAGATGAATGATACAGGATACTTAAAAACCATTAATAGCCGAAAACTATTGTTACAATAATGCAAATCCCTTTCCAAAATTTTGAGGTATGCTGGGACTTCTTGCTGAGAGTTTAAAGGCCTCAAAACACCTCACCCTGCTTCAGCTTAGGAGAATCAAAGGAATACTTCAAAGATCTCAAGTTTGAAAAATATCACAAAGTCCTACTTGTAGAATAGTTCAAAGCAATCATAGGTGAATCATGAGGGATTTGTGTGAAAAGTTAGTATCCAAATATATTTTGCCTCTGAAATTCACACTGGCTTCTAAATTCAGTTGTATTAGCATTTTTATAAATTCTCTCACAACTCCGCAGTTCTTCAGCATCCCCTGAAATCATAGCCTCTACTCCAACTTTAATGTTGAGATAGCTGTCATGTCTCACAGACTTCTGAGATATCTGCTTTCCATCCATTTGCTCTTTGCTTCTCTTACATGTGGAAAATAGAACTTGTCTGAAGGATTTTATTTTTCTCTACCTCTGTTTTTATAGGTAACTTCAGATTTGCATTTTTATCATTGCTCTCTCAAAACATGTTGGCACTGTTGTTGAGTTCTAATGGCTCTTTATTGGTAGTTCTCAAAATTAGTGCATCATTATTGCTCTGAGTAGGTTTGTGTGCAAGCTCCACTTTATTTCTTGTTATTTTTTTTCCTGGCAAAGTAGATTCCTAGTATCTACAAGTGAGATATATGTATGTGTGTGTATGTGTGTGTGTGTGGGGGGGCGTGATGGGAGTGGGTGTGTCACTAGTGCAAGAGCCCAGTAATGAGCACCCATACCTACAGAAGGTAGTTACAGAGCCATTAATTCTGTTTATAAATGTACACAAAGTGAAATGGTTCCATATCTATCAGAGCTTCAGTGAATTCCACTCAATGAGTCCTTGCCAGGGAGGCACTGTACCCTACAGAGGGGTCAGTTCTCATTTGCTGCAAACTCTGGGTGTGTCAGGAAGGCTTGGGAAATTGTGAACACCAGATATTCCCCTTCAGCTCCTTGCAGTTTAGTGATGTCCTCAGCAGTATTATATCTCTGAGATTTAATTTGCCTTCATTCTTCTACTCAACAGATATGCTTGAACACTTGTCTAAATATAAGGCTCTTCTACTGGCATATGTATGACCATTAGATTTTTATTCAAATATTTCAGTCATTAGCTTTTTATATGATTTTCAGAAGTCTGTACAAATCTTATTTCAGTCCTAATTCTTTGCCTAAGCCCTTTTATGTAGCTGTACCACTGGAGTGAACCACATGTTCAAAGTAATTGTGAAGATAGATTTTAAGGAATATTGTAAAGGTCTCTGACTTCCTTTCTGCCCTACCCTCATTTCCCCCTTCTCTAGCAGTCTCCAAATGCTTCTTGCACCAGCTCATGAGTATGAATATTTTGTTACCTTGGAATCATTTATTTGGCTCAAGGTTTTTTTTTACTAAAAATTTAAGCCTATTATTTTATTGCCTGGTAGTATGACTTGGGCTGTACTTTTAGGAGAGCAAGTTTTAATGAGAAGGTGTAGGAAGCTTGAAGATT
The DNA here is from genome assembly GCF_003265705.2 of Callorhinus ursinus. Taxonomy (NCBI): domain Eukaryota; kingdom Metazoa; phylum Chordata; class Mammalia; order Carnivora; family Otariidae; genus Callorhinus; species Callorhinus ursinus. The sequence continues at coordinate 15,893,470 of NW_027397084.1, forward strand.
CTGGCCCCTTTGAGGAAGAATACCTCTTGGGTAGGGAAGGAAGCACTGCTATGGGAAGAAGCCAGGGGTACCCAGGCCATCTAGAATAGATTATACTGATCAGAGCATAACCTGTTGTTGGTTTAGGGAGCTCTTATTAGAACTGTGGTTCTCACTTTGTGTTGGAAGTTATCTCAGGGAAGAGAGAAATATGTGGTCTGACTTCTTTGGTAGGTTGGATAGAGTTCCAGTGTGTGCTAGTTCAGGCTATAGGAAAAGACTTAAGAGTATCAGATTCAAAAAGGTTTTATTCTTTTCAGAATATAGGGTGAGGGGTGGACACAGTCTGTGGATAGAGAAAAGTGATGCATTTTTGCTCACTTCACTGTATCCTTATATTTTTCATTAATCATGCTCCTCTATAGGATAGTGTTGAAAGTATAGACACTAGAATCAGGCAGCCTGGTTTCAATTCCTGGCTGTGCCCCTTACTCACAGTGTGACCTTGAACAGACTAGCCCCATTGTACTCTAAAGCACCTCTAAATACTGCTTCTAAAATGGGGAATAATAACAGCATCAACCTCATAAAGTAATTTTGAGAATTAAGAAAGTATATGGCCAGCATTTTGCACAGTTTGTGGAATAATGATAGGTGTTAATTATATTCAAGTTTAATTTTTCTTTATGATTTCATTTAACTTCAAACTGTGATTGTTTAACATCCCCCTAGGTATTATTCCAAACATTTCCAATGGCTATTTACTGTAATATTTTCATAATCTTTTCACAATCCAGTGTATGGTAGCTATTTTCTGGATTTATTGGCTCCAGTGAATTACTTGCCCTTTCGGAGAACTTACTACCAACAGCATCTTAATTTGACAACATTGTACAGATGTGCTTTGCATTTCAGTTGTTTTGTTTTACCAACTGTTAATCTTATGTTCTTTAATTTAAAAGAGATGAAAATGGTGACAAAAGCACAGGCTGAGTTTAGTTGTGCAGCAAATCTTTTCTTTTGACTTTCAGATATAAGGTGTCCTAAAACTCTTACAAGTGCACTCATCTTTTTATTTCACCAAGGTAGCTTTACAAAAGACATCCTCCACCAGCTCTTTCTTGGACTACTTTGAATTATTTATTTTTTAAAAGTTAATCACACTTGCTCTTCTTCCAAATACATCCAAATTTACTTACTGAGACTGGGTCTCTGAACCCTCATTAGCATATCTGGTATGCATTTCTAAAATAAAGCTATTATTAAATGTGTTTGTGGTAGACCCAACTTAGTTTGGTTGCCTTGCTCATGGTAACTTCCCAGGTGGTCATGAAAATGCTGCTCTCCTTGTTCAGGTTTTGGACTCCACTCCTGGCCACAGGTGATCAACCTGGGCCAATCATAGTGTCTCCTCCTGACCCTCAAGTAATTATAGTATCCAAGAGGTAGTAGTAACATCCAAATCAGGTCATTCTTGCCTGGGAACTTTGCAACATGAGAAATAACTCTTATTTTTATTTTGAAATTTCCCTTGTCAACAGTAGCAGTAGGATGTTAGCTTAGACCTGCCTTCAGTCATACTTCTTAGTCCCATGGTGACAGCAGGCCCCAAGAGAAACAGAGATGAAACTTATAGAGGATGAGAGAGCATCTGGATGGCATTTGGGTCCTTGGATGAAGTGGATCCACTCCTTGTCTTTTCACCCTGCAAATGTTCTCTTTAGGCTTAAGCTTAATTGAGTAAAATTTAAAATTTCTCATGTAAAATTTAAAAATTCTCACCACTACAATTTCTTTAATCTTCAGCCTCACAGTCAATAAAAAGGGTCTTGATATTTTAAATTTAAACCTTACTAGCAATTTAAGTGTAAGGAATCCTATGCCAGCATTCAGCTATCCTAGGACAGAATTTACAGCTTTTGTGAAACCCTTTTCTCATTAACTGTGTAAATGAAGTGTGCCAGTAATGAAAAGTCTGGTGAGCTGAAATGTAGCGTGTGTCCTTGCTGAGGAGTTGCACCCAGTAGCCTGGACCTGGGTTCAGATCCTGATAACAGATCATTACCTAGGTGATCTTGAGCCCATCATTTATGGTTTTACTCTGTAAAATGAGGATTAAAATGATCCCATAGTGTGGTCATGAAAAGTAAAAGATGATGAATAAAGCAGAGCTTTTGATAGGCTTTTTTTCTAATACAAACATATCTTGTGTCATTGTTCCCTTTTGTTGGTATTTGAGCCTCCGTTCTGGCTTCTTGTTCTGCTGCAAAATATGTATGTATGGGTGGAGGGGGTGGGGTGTGGTGAAGCTGATTTTGGCAGCAGGACAAAAGAGCTTTTATACACCTGCTCTTTTGGTTTATGGAGATCTCTTTGTTATTTAAGCTGTAACTATCTGAACCAAAATAGTTGTCCTGATTCTTCCATTCTTGCATATGCCCCAAGACCTGCTTTCCATAGCATTGTACAACTGCTTCTTACACAAGTAGTGTTTGACACAGAGACAGAACTGCTGAAAATGGGTTTTCCCTTAGCTGGAAACTTCTCTCAGGCAGTTTAATTCTTTTTCTTTTTTTAATTAAAAAAATTTTTTTAAAGATTTTATTTATTTATTTGACAGAGAGAGACCCAGCAAGAGAGGGAACACAAGCAGGGGGAGTGGGAAAGGGAGAAGCAGGCTTCCTGCTGAGCAGGGAGCCCGATGTGGGGCTTGAACCCAGGACCCTGGGATCATGACCTGAGCTGAAGGCAGACGCTTAACAACTCAGCCACACAGGTGCCCCCAGTTTAATTCTTAATCATCACCTTAGTTCATTTTGTAGTTTTCTTTTGTTATTATTTGTCTTCTAATATGAACTCTAAGTAAGGAGTGTCAATTTTCCTTGCCTTTTCCACAGCTAGAACTCTTCAGTCAATAGGAAGATCCACTTTCCTTCATTGTCTGTCGTCAGTTGCCCCAGACTTCCATTATTAGTAGATTATATTCAAAGGTGTGTTTCTCTTTGATGCTTTGGATCCACTAGACCCTGACACATTTTAAACACTAAATAAATGGTAACCACAATTATCATTGTAATGGTAATGCTCACCATATTTAAAAGCGCTAAGATGCTAGAACAACTGACATATAGCACCTTATTGGGCACCAGATTCTATTCTTTCTACTAACTTGATTGTTGGGGTAGGTTCTTCATACCAGTTGTGTCTTACTTGAAACAGTTCACTCAAAGAAGGATTCACTAAGGAAGGATTATCTTCCTTCATAGAGGAGGACCTTCTTTGGACAAGAGTATATGAGTGAAGCCTTTTTCCTACTGAAACAGCCAAACAAGATTTTGCAGTTCCACAGCTAAACTTAAATTTTCTTGTTAGGCCACTAAACCTGAATATAGACTGAATATAGACTGTAACACAGAGCTGCTAGTAATAAGTGTATAAATAAATTCTTATGTGTTTTATGTTCTTGATAAGAAAGATTAACAGTCAGCTATGGTATTTCTCCTTGAAAACATTTCTCATGTTCAAGAATGGTTTTATTATTGCCTTTTGAAACAAGTTGAATATTTGGATGAATAGGCAACTGGTAAAATGTTCTTGCCCTCATGCTAATAAACTTTGAAGAAGAGTTTTCAGTTGCTTTGAAGGATATTTTTTTTTTTTTCTTGCTGATACCTTGTAAGTAATTCAAGTTGTAATTTCACTGGTACTATGGCGAAGTTATCACTTTAGCATAAAGGAGAAAAAAATGAAACGATGAGTCATCTATCAGAATAACTAGATGCAGCTGTTCAAAGGGGAAGCAGAAGAGACCAAGAAGAAGTGATTTTGCTGTCAATTATACTGTGTTTGATCTGAAGTAATTATATATAAAAAAGAAATGCGTTGGATGTTAGGGTCTCTACTCTCCCAGACATACATTGCCCCTGCCTTTCTAAGCCTTTCTTTGGACTTAACCCTACTGGTGAAAAGTAGGTATTGGATATGAATTACCTTAATAGTCACCACCTCGTCTATTGAGTTGAGGAATATATTAACTATGGTAGGAATTTAGGAAAAATGCTTCATGGTAAGCATCATTTTGAGCAATAGTAAAAGTAAAAATAAAATAAAGTAAAAATAATAAAGAGAAGGATGTGATATTGCAGTCAGTCCTGGACACAACCAAGTGGTGAGTTATTTTGGTGTCATAAATTGGTTTCTGGACCAACTTAGCATACCATTACTTTGAAATTAAATTGAATAAGTTTTGTATCAGGCAATTTAAAGAATTGTCTTGTAAAACTCAGTGAATGAGATGATAGCAATTTTTGCTTTTCAGTGTAAGTTTTATTTCCTCTGATGGATCTAGTTTTCAGTGAAAATGATTTTCAAAACTATGTAGATCATTTCCATCCTGAGGATAGGAATAGGATTGAATTCCAAGTTATCATCAGTACAAGATATATGTAATGCAACACCAGCAGCATCATTCTGTGGAGAGGGTTCAAGCTCTTCATTATGTCTCCCCTCAGCTGCCATTTACCTCAGTAGGGCTAGTGTCTCAGAGGTCTGTTGTTTCCCAATTCACTTCTATTCAAGTGTGGGAAGGGGGCTTATCCTGAATTGGCTTATTTCATCTTAATACCTGTTGATGAAATGTTTGTGGAAGACTTAAAGTCATTTTGTATTCTTTGTAGTCATGTTTCTCAGGTGCTCTGATGAACATGCTGTATTACAGTCAACTATTAGACAGTTTGAATAATAGTTTTCTTTGCTTTAAATCATAGTGTATAAATACTTTCTTGAACTATAGTTTGAACTCTCAAATAATTGTGATGTCTAATAAAACTTAGTATGAAAGAATGAACAAATATACAAAGATTCCTTGGGTGTCCTGACTTAGGTTTCTGAGGAAGCTGACTCATTAACTAAAAGAGAAGACAGTTTCCTTTCTGGTTAGCAAAATGGTGGCCTAAGTGCAACTGGTTGAGTCTTACCTCATGGGAAATTATAGTATAACTTCAATAAGTTGTAATAGCTTCTTGTGGCTGCTATAAAAAATACCACAAATTTGTGGTTTAAAATAACAGAAATTTATTCCCTCATATTACTGGAGGCCGAAGTCTGAAATCAGTTTCATATGGTCAAATCAAGCTGCACTTCCTCCTGAGGCTCCAGGGGAAAGTCTCTGTCTTGTCTTTTCCAGTTTCTGGTAGCTGCTGGCATTCCTTGGTTTGTGGCTGCATCATTCCAGTCCCTGCTCTGTAGTCCTACTGCTTCTCTTCTGTCTGTGGTAAAATCTCCCTCTGCTTCTCCCTCATAAGAATTCATGTGATTGCATTTATGGCCCACCCTCATAATCCAAGATAATTTCCCCATCTCAAGATCTTTAACTTGTTCACATCTGCAGACCCCTTTTTTTGCCAAGTAAGATAACACTCACATGTTATAGGGATTAAAATGTAGATATCTTTTAGGAATCCATTATTCAGCCTGACGCTCAAGTTTTACCAGGATATGTAATATTTAATAGATAAATAGCATGATCTAAATTACTAATAACAGTGCTTTTCAGGAATTAGCAATATCCTCTAAGAATTTAGAGAATCTAAAGTGGCAAATTGGAGACAGTTTGGCTTTTGAACCAGAGCATTACAAAACACAATTAAAAATGAAATTTGCAGACTTTGTGTAGATTCAGGGTTTTGTGAAATTGCATATTAGAGTTTGTGTAAGCTTTAGATTTGGTGTTTGTTACCATTGCTTGTCCACACCTTTGGATGTTTTCTAAAATCTAGAGCTTGTCTGCTATGTCAGTATTTTTTGGTCTCCAGGAATTATTGCGATGAGAATTTTAAAATGGAGTTTCTTTCTTATCAATACATAGTAATTGATAAATATTTACATATTTTGGAAGCTATGAAAGAAGTGCACAAGGCTTTTTTTCCCCCTCCATATTAAGGGTCTTATTTTTCATCATCATATAAGAATTTGATAACATGGAACTGATCCCTTAGATCTTATATTGATCCCAGCCTCTCCTTTTCAGATCATCATACCCAGGATCTGATACACAGTGGTAATCATTGGGCTCTCATGTAAAATCAAACCTTCCTCCCTGGCCCCAGCTGTTCTTTATTACATCTCTTCTCCAATACATACTCCCCAATTCTGACACTTTGTCTTATGATTTGGTTCTTGTAGTCCTGAATTGCTCTCACCATTGCTTTGATGCTGATCAGAAGCATAGAGATGGACTTCTTATGGTCTTTCTACAGATATTCCTGGGCAGTGATTGCTTTCTACCCTCTAACCAACCTGCTTGCCCCAGGTGTCTTGTGATATGATTATGCTTCCCCTTGACACCAGAGCACAATTATGGCATAGTAAAATACAGTAGCTTGAAAAGGCTTATTTTCCTTAGCTGAATTATGAGAATGAATTGTTTAGGCTGCAGTGTTCTAGGTTATTGGCACACTAAACATAGAATACAAGAAACTATGATCTTACTGTCCTGTGTTTTGGAAAAGACTGGCCCACAAACATTGTTTGATTCATTCAGTCAACAAAAATATTTTGATTTGCCAAGACCTTTGCTAGTTAACAGGGATAAAATGATAAAAACAGATTTGCTTTATGTCTTCTTGGGGCTTTCATGATAGTGGGGGAGTTACTAAATTAAATGGTCATAAAGAATTGCAAATTACAATTGTGAATGATAAAAGACTTATTCTTGGAAAAGTCAGAGCATGTAACTTAGGTGAAGGGAGGCATTCAAAGAAGGTTTTCATAAACAAGCAATATCTTTATGGATATTTGAGGAATGAATGGGAAATTAGCAGGATGGGGTGGTGGGGGTGAGGAGAGAACATTCTATGCAAAAGCACATGTGCAAATGTCGTTTTGTAATAGGGAGCATGGCATGTAGAAGGGATTAAATAAAACCAATGAGGTTGAAACAGGAAGTCATTTTCAGTACAGTAATATTGGTAGGGTGGGTAAGAATCACATTATCTGCTTTTAGGCATTTTAGAGATTTAGCCTTGCTAGAAAATTCATAAGGAACTATTGGATACTCTAAGCAAAAGTATATGTGATCAGGTTTTGTTTTTAAAAAAGATACTTTACTGTGTGGAGATGAGTTTGTAGGAAAGGAAGAATGAATATAAGAAGTCTAGTAAGAAGACTACTATAAAAATAGAGATGAAAATGGGTCATTCTGTTTTTCCATATTCTTTGATTTTGTCCTTTCTGGCTTTCAGCATTGTGCTTGGATCACTATATATTTGTTTAAAGAACAGTAAAAGATTTATGAATGAATAAATCCAGCTATGGTTTGTCGTAGGAGAACTTGAACCAACTATGTTGTGTTTGTTGTTTAATGTTTGTTGTTTGTCACCAATACTCATGTTCAACTTGAAAAACTCAGAAGTTCTCTAGCATCATGAAAATACAGAGATCAAAATGTTCTAAATAGGGGCGCCTGGGTGGCTTAGTTCATTAAGTGTCTGCCTTTGGCTCAGGTCATGATCCCAGGGTCCTGAATTAAGCTCTACTTCAGGCTCTCTGCTCAGCAGGAAGCCTGCTTCTCCCTCTCCCTCTCCCCCACTTGTGTTCCCTCTCTCTGTTAAATAAATAAATAATAAATAAATAAATAAATAAATAAATAAATAAATAAAATCTTTAAAAAATTTTTAAAAATGTTCTAAATATAGCCAATCACTCATTTGTGCATTAGGGAAAGAAGTTAGAGGAGTTCTAGGGATATAGGGCAGACATCCCATATTTCAATCCTTGTGGACCAGAAAGTTATTAAGCAAAATTAAAGGTCTGATTAAGACTGCAAAGGGTATAAAGATTCCTGAGGTTCTTTGTAATTATGCAATAGAAATTTAATCCAAATTGGCAGGAAATTAGTCTTTGAAGGATAAGAAGATGATAACTAGGTCACTTGACAATATGGTGTGAATATTTTGTCTGAGCTTAAGAAGAGGTCACTCTAACTGCTTCATTAAGACTCAAATATTCTATTAAAATGAAGATATTCTAAATATGTCAGGCTTTAGAAAAAGGAATCCAGGAATTACAAAGAGATATTCTAAATTGCAAGTGCTTAATGTCTATCCAAGAGTTGAATTAATTGCCACAAAAATATGAAGTAAATATTTCTGCTGTAAATTCTCTCAAATGTACACCAAAAGTATTTAAAATATTATGAATTAAAATAAAGTTGAGGCTTTGAAAATGTTCTCAGGTGGTTTTATGAGTTGGGCTCAATGAGGTCTGGGTGCCTCAGTCAAAGCCCTAGTGTGTCCTACTCAGTGAAAGGCAGAGTTGGTGCAGCAGCACAGCAAGGACCTGCCTTAATTGGCTTCTCTAGGGAGACTGGTGTTTTCCTTCCCTAAATTTTTTTTATTTTTTATTTTTGGAGATCAGGTCCAGAGCCTGACAAGTTTATTTACCTGGAGAAATAGATTTTAGGTTCTAGAAGAAAAGATTAAAAACACAATTCGAAGTGAAAGGGTAATCTGATGACACAAATTATCATTGATTAAAGAGCCACTTTACCTCAGACCCAGTATAGATTCTGTGCTTCACAGTAGAATTCGTCTAACCTTGTTGAGAGAGGAGACAGCCTGGCAAGTAATACCCAGGGCATTATTTCTGGGCTCCAGTTAACCAAGGATAATTATTCATCTTACTAAAACCCATTTGTAGGACCCACAAAATTATAATGTAGTAGATCAGTACAAGGCTTTAGAGTCTTACACATGTGGGTCAGATCCTGTCTCTACCAGTTATTTGCCATGAGACCTTGGTCACAGTACTTTTCTTTTTTTTTTTTTTTTTAAGATTTTATTTATTTATTCGACAGAGAGAGACACAGCGAGAGAGGGAACACAAGCAGGAGGGAGTGGGAGAGGGAGAAGCAAGCTTTCCGCTGAGCAGGGAGCCCATTGTGGCGCTGGATCCCAGGACCCTGAGATCATGACCTGAGCCAAAGGTAGATGCTTAACAACTGAGCCACCCGGGCGCCCCGGTACTTAACTTTTCTAGGCCTTATTTTCTTATCTCTAAAAAGGGAGTAATAATACTATGTATTTCATACAATTATTGGGAAAATGAAATTACTTCATAAATACAAAGAATTTAGTACAGTGAATGGCAAATAATAAACTAAAAAATTATAGCAACTACTCTTATTGGGAGGCTTTTCAGATCATTTATGATCTTTATCTAGTTGTCATCACAGACAGAAAGAATGAAAATTTTTTGTAGTGTATTATGCCAGTTATGCAAATATAATGAATATTATACAAAACACAGATTCTCAATTTTAGGGAAAACATTATTTTCAAATTTACCACTGAAGCATTATTATAAACTTGAATAAAAAATTGTTTGCCCTATTGAAATATTTACAATATTCTCCCCACTATGAGAGCCATGGATGGAGAAGTGTTAATGTCATATTATATGAGTTTTTCTTATATTCAGATATAGTTTATTCTTGGGAAAATATTAACTGTTTAGGCAAATTCAGCAAAAGTCAGTGACTAGAGGGAATTGAACTAATGCATACATTGAATAGAATATCCTCGTATTTTCTTGATTTGTTCAAATGGGAGAAATCATGTAATTTTTTTGAAAAGTGCAATTTATATGAAAATGTAATTTCTAGACATTCAGCAGCCCATTTACAGGGTAAAAAACTGTTGTCATAAATCCAAAAAAATGCAGTTTTACATTTTCATGACTATTTATCAAAATTAAATATTTTTCTGCAGGCACGATAGCTTATTATTATACATTTGGGGTTTTTAAAGATTCATATTTTATTTTAGAAACAGACTATTATTTCTGACTGACTGCTTTGAGTTTTAAAACCAATGTTGTCATTAGCAAAGAAGCATACCAAGTTACATAAGCAAAAACAAAATCAAGCTATGTTTGAATAGCACCTCTGAGGAAGTTTCTCAAGAAGTCATTTAGGCAATATAAAATGTATTTTTTTCTCTGATGTTCTGATATGCTACATATAAAGTTTAATTGCCCTTGGGTGATTATTTTAAAAGGAATCTCAAAGCTAAATCTTAATCCCTTAATTTCTAAATCCCTCACAGTGTTTCCCTTGTGATCATCTGGTTTACCACTCCTTTGCTAATTAATCCTAGAGAAATTCCTCTAAGAATTCCTATTTACTCTGTATATAAATATACAAGTATCTGCTGTTGATGGTATTTTGAAAGAACCATTTTATAGATTATGGGGGGCATCTGCCTCATTCACAACCTTTTTTTTTGAAAACTCTTTCTCCTCTATGTGATTGAACACTTATAGCCATTTTTTAGCACATGATCCCCACTCTCTGAATCAAGGCTCAGCTATTAAGATTCTCTTTCCTATTACTTGAATTTCTGAGCCAGTAGCCAGTTGCAGTCTTCATTGGCTGAGGTTTTCATTTTAGGGAAGCACTGATATATAATATCCTCAAAAAGATGGAAACGTAGTTTTCAGAGAGGGAGAAAGAATGGACAGATTATGCACAGAGAAACATTTTCAAGTTCATGAAGTCCCTATAAGTCAAAGAGAGTAATTTTTGTTTCCTAACACCTTCCAGTTGCTGGTTCCAGACCCTCACGAGAACCACTTATCCATGATTTTCATAAGCTATTCCTGTGTCCCTATAACAAATTTTACTTTGTTGAAGTAGCTCGTGTGAGTTTCTGCTATTTGCAACCAAAGAACCTCTACTAAGGAGGTAATTCAAATCTATGGCCTTGTTTAGGGAAAAAAATGATGGTCATGGTGGTGGAGTCTTTTCCTATGAAATTATGCAAGTCTGAATTTATATACCCTGTAAAAGCATTGGAAGTCATTAGTAACAAAAGATGAAAAGCATGTGTAATTTTAGGAATTCCTATTCATTGACAAAAAAATAAAACATGATTACTTCATAGTCCAGGAAAGCTTTTTCAGCATCTTTGAGGAAGAACTTAAGGAAATAATTTATAAAGCACAAATAGAAAACCTACACAGGGATTTCCAAGAGTAGTTTTTACAATAAGGAATTTTTGTCTCTGATTTAGACTTTTTAGATTCCTTCCCCTGTACATATTATCAGAGAGAATTTAAGTAATTCTCCTAAAGTCATGGTAGATATATGCCAGAACAGAGATCAATTCCAAGACACATGTTCTCAGCTACTCTGCTGTTCTGCCTCCTGAGGTGGTCCTAAAATTTGGAGGTTGCCAAGCTTAACCCCTCTAAGAAGTACATTTTGCAACTAGTGTTATGTACAAAGGAAGGATATAAAGAAAGGAAGCTTCTGATACTCTTTATCTACATCCCTTATTCCTTCTAGGTATTCATCTCTACCTAATTCTGCCCATTCCCAGGCCCAGGCCCACAAGAGAGTATAAAATGCTTGAATATTACCATTATTTAGTAACAAGCAACTACAAATCACCCATCTTCACTGCCCCTGTCTGGACTTCTCTTGTGATTTTGTAGGATTAGGAGTCATATTTGAGATCTTAGAAAGCAGGATATTGGCACTGAGAATCTTCCAAAGAAAAGAGGCTTCTACTGTAAGGTATTTGCTTCTTTATATTACTATTTAAGTAATGGCTTTAAGTATTGCTGTGGGTGAATGACCATCTTTGTCAGCTATCACAATTTAAAATTGGGCCCTAAAGACCTAATAGTTCTTACTACTTTAAATAAAGCTGATAGCATCAGACGATTCCAGTATAATTTTATTTTAAGTGTATTTAGGTGGCTATCTATAGTTGACAGTGACAAATGAGTATAGCTTAAGGCTCTTTTCATATGCATTGATCCATGCTAAAAAGACCAATATAGCTCTTACTGCAATATGTTGTGAGTTTAGAAACAATGGACAAATTTATGATGAGGAAGTTACCTAACTATAGCAAAATACATTAGCCTTTTTTTTTTGATGAATGTAAAAATAAACCACTATGGCTACTATAAAAATGACTAAAAACATCTCTGATAGAATTACTGTTATTTTGTTCACTTAGAGAAATTCCATGCCATATGTTGGGCCGGGGGAGTCATACTTATAGTGCCAGAGATTTGTTTAGATTGAGAGATAACAAGCAAGTTGCTTAAGTTATTATTGCTTTCACGAGTCTCGCAAGAGAAATGAACAACATTAGGAATAACTGATAGTGAAGGGATGAGGGAGATAAAAAGAGATGGACTGGGAAGAATTTAATGACTCTTTGTGGCTTTACATCTGTCACAGTTTTTGTGCTACATTAAAGTTTCATTATTTTCACATTGCATGTTTTCATATTTTGCAATCCTCTTCTTTCTGGTAAATTTACCAAGTAATACAATGTAGATAATGGAGAACTATTTCTATAAATGCCATCGAATGTGTTACTGAAAATGAATAGAGTGTTTCACTGATGCATTTCCTTCAAAATACATTTTCAATTAGCAGCAGAGGATTGGTGTACAAAACATAGTCCTTTAAAAATTACGTAAAAAATAGACCATCGTATGACAAAAATGAAAGCCTAAAATCATGAATATTTGTATCTATGTTCAATTTTAGTGGGTCAAATTGTTGTGTCAATCTGCTTTTACAAACTTCATTTTCTTATGGTATTTGGTGTTTACGTAGAAATGCACTCTACCTCTCCTTGACCTTTAGTTTACCACAGGATACATTTTAATAGTAATTTCTGTTAATTTCATGAATGAGTTAAGTATATTTTATGTGTAAATATCTGAGAGCAATGATTGAAATGATTTTCATAATCTTGTATTAGCATAATATTTTTTTAAAGTAATTCTTCATTCAGAGTTAAGACAGAAACCATGATTGTATTCTCTCTCCATGACTTAATCGTCATACAACTTCTTACAAGAACTTGTATTTTTGGTGCTTTAATTGAGTAGAAATGAAAAAATTTTAATACTTGCCCTAAGCATATGCCGTCCATGGATGTGTGGAGGAGGGCTATAACTCAAAATGCCGCTATTTCAACCAAACACTGAATTTCTGGATCAGTGCTGCAGAAAGACACAGTGAGGGCAAGGATCACATCATTCACCATACATTTCTTTCACTCCCTATTTTGTCATGTACACAACCATGCTTAGCTTTGGAAATCATATAGGATTGAGTGTCTTCAGGTGAATATAGTCTGTTTTCAGGCATCTTCATTCTCCCCTCCTGTCTGGCATAGAGAATATGCTTGTCAATGCTTGTTAAATGTGTTTTTAAATACCACATTTAAAAAAAATTTTATTTTATTATGTTATGGTAGTCACCATACATTATTAGTTTTTGATGTAGTGTTCCGTGATTCATTGTTTTCGTATAACACCCAGTGCTCCATGCAATACGTGCCCTCCTTAATACCCATCACCAGGCTAACCCATCCCCAACCCCCTCCCCTCTAGAACCCTCAGTTTGTTTCTTGGAGTTTATAGTCTCTCATGGTTCATCTCCCCCTCGGATTTCCCCCCCTTCATTTTTCTCTTCTCCTAATGTCCTCCGTGCTGTTCCTTATGTTCCACAAATAAGTGAAACCATATGATAATTGACTTTCTCTGCTTGACTTATTTCACTTAGCATAATCTCCTCCACATGTTTTTTTTAAAAGATTTTATTTATTTATTTGAGAGAGTGCATGTGTGAACACGAGTTGGGGGAGGGGCAGAGGAGAGGGAGAAACAGACTTCCCACTGAGACATGGGGCTCCGCAAGGGGAGGGGCGGGTCCATGCAGGGGAGGGGGGTAAAGGGTGGGTGTCCATGTGGGGCTCCATCCCAGGACTCTGAGATCATGACCTAAGCCAAAGTCAGATGCTTAACCACCCAGGTGCCCCTGAACACCACATGTTTTAAATTCAACTCTGTTTGCTTGTCTTCATGCAAGAAATACCTAAAACAGCACCATACAGTGTGAGTATTGTTGCTAGTAAAAGTGTAAGAATTTCCTGATTCCACTGCCATTTGTTTTTCTGAACTAAATCAACATCTCTTCATTACTTATCCATGTGTTGTAGAATGACAGATGAGATACAGTCTTATGGAACTAAATGTTGGAAAAAGCTATGATATTCTTTTTTTTTTAACTTTTTTTTATTTGTTGGAGAGAGAGAGAGAGAGCACAAGCAGGGAAAGCAGCAGGCAGAGGGAGAAGCAGGCTCCCCGCTGAGTAAGGAGCCCAATGTGGGACTCGATCCCAGGACCCCAGTATCATGATCTGACCCCAAGGCAGATGCTTAACTGACTGAGCCACCCATGTGTCCCAAAAAACTATGATACTCTGATTGGGAATTAAATTTGTCCTCATCAGGAAATATTGCTGAATTAACATCATCACTTGTAGTATATTATACCCTTTTGGAGTGGCTTTTCATTTAGAGATAATTCTCTCATTTTTTGGACTGCCGTGATGTTTTGTAATAAGCAATATTAATTGTTAGGACCCAGTCTGCCTCCTTTAGAAAACCTAAGTTGTACATGATGCATTTATGGTTATAGGTGAGCAAGTTAAGGAACATTTAAGAATAGAAATGCTTTCATTGACATCTATTTCATTGACATCTATTCATTGACAGCTATATGATGTGAAAAAGAGTATTACATAATATCAAGACAGTTTGCTGTGTTCATATACTTTAGCTTATTCAGTTAAAATTTATTGTAACATTTCTTTGTGCCACTTAAGTTGTGTATAAAATGATGAAACCATGGCTAGAGCTGCCAAAGTTGAAGTGTGCCCTGTGGCTGCCATCTTCATGTATAATGGTCACAGTCATGTGTACCTGTGCTTGAACTTTCTCGGCAGCTCTTGTGAATGAGGAGGAGATGCAGGCTTAAAGGTGGAAAACCTGAGTTCAAGTCCAGGCTTTGACTCTTTGTGGCTTTCTGGTTTTGATTAATCCCATTTTCTTTCTTGAGCCTCAACTCTTCCTTATGTCAAAAACAGACGAGATAATGCATGAAAGCATTTGTAAACTCTAGAGAGGTTCCTAAATTTAAAATCTTGGAATTATTATAAAATGTGTAGGCAGGTATTATTATGGAGCAAATGAAAAGCACTTTCAATGAAAATGTCATGCCAGCAGGGACTTTGCCAGAATATCTTACCCAGGGCTCCTTTGAAAGCTGGACTCAGATCCTTGATTGGCAGTAGCATGCTTGGAGCACTACATGGCCCTGCTTCAGTACTCCCACTGTGTTTTCACAAAGCTTGCTCATTGTTAATTAAACTGAGCCAAGAGTGTCAGCATTTATTAGGCTAGACTCTGGACAAGCAAGAAACTGTGAAAGCAAAGAATTTAAAATTTGAGAAAGGTTATTGAAAATATATAGGCTTTGAGGTTTACATACATTGTCTTCTTTGTATAATTTAAAAATAGGCATCTGTATCCAAACAAGGAAAATGCAAAAGAAATGTCTAGCTTTGCTAATGCTGATGGACATGTGGGTCTTTTAGTGCCATTGAAGCATTTAGATTTTTATCCCCAAGAGTTCTGCAGTCTTCACTCAGCTGAACAAGTGGAAAAGGATCGCACAGATAACAATGTTATAGTTAGAATGTCTAGAGTCATTTTCATCTGGATGATGCATTTTACTTTCTACATCTTTAAAATAGAAAGAAAAAA
Organism: Callorhinus ursinus; assembly: GCF_003265705.2. Taxonomy (NCBI): domain Eukaryota; kingdom Metazoa; phylum Chordata; class Mammalia; order Carnivora; family Otariidae; genus Callorhinus; species Callorhinus ursinus. Next base: position 15,909,087 of record NW_027397084.1, read on the forward strand.
AGAGCCTCGTTTTTTTTTTTTCCTGAGTAGCGTAACTCACGTCTTGAAAAGCTATTGACAGACTCCAATTTCTCTGATATATTTAACCAGAAGGAGCTCTTGATGATGAGTGATCATTTACAGGTACTTTTAAAGGCAGGAGTTAATGGAAGTGAGAATAAAGGGAGAAATTATTCCTGTTCTTTACTGTGTCTTCTGCTTAAAAGATTTTTAGCCTTGTCTGAAGGAAACCTGCCTCATTCACTGCCTGGTGATAATCGATGAATCCTGACTTATATCTATACCATGCCAGCTTTAAAGTGTCCTGTTTTTTTTTTTATCTTTGAGAATACTTCCTTCTGTGAGTCGTTAAAGTCAGATCTAAAAGGGTTTTCTCCCACTCTACTTTAAATAAGAGCATAGTCAATTTTAAGGAGTATGTGTAGAAATAAATTGTACTTTGGTGCTTCTCTAATAACCAAAAGAAAAAGAAATGGGACAATGTTTTGGAATTAAAGAGGGGTGTGCTCACATTTACCAGTATTTATATGGAACCATATGATTCTTAGATTAATATTAGTCAGTGACACATAAGCATATTCCAGTGTATCTGAAATTATGGCCAGGTACTCCTGTCTGTTTTACTCTATGAAGGTATTACTATCAGCTACAAGGAATTTTTTTAATTAATTTATTTTTATTATTATGTTATGTTAATCATCATACATTACATCATTAGTTTTTTATTTTGTTAATCACCATACATTACATCATTAGTTTTTGATGTAGTGTTCCATGATTCATTGTTTGCCTGTCAGCAGCTCCAATTTGTACAAATTTCCATGCTTATTTTTCAGAAGATTTTTTGAGTATATAAAGGGTATTTTTAAAAATATTAGATTGCAGTTTACTGTAAGTAAAAAATTATAATGAATGAATTGGTACACATTAAATAACATTAAAATAATCTTTAAAAATAGAAACAGACACTACATAATTGTTTTACAATTTTTGCTTAGTTTTATCATAAATTAAATTGAGATAATTCTCTTACGTTTGGTTTCCTGCCTTACATGGATTAGACAAGAGATCCGTTCTTTTCAATGTTTCTAATTTTCAAAGTGGTTAAGGTTTCATGTTTCATTGTAATAATTTTTAACTACTCAGTCTATTTATAAAAACAACCAATGAGAGAAATCAAATGGATCTTATGAAGAAACGTCCACTAATGAGCAAATAAATGGGGATTAGAAAAGTCTGTCTGAATCACAAGGCAGAGATGGCATTTAGTATCCAAGTCTACTTCCAGACAAAATTAGCAAAGGCTGCAGTGAAGTTAAAGCCTGCTGGTTACAAAATTGGAAATTGGTTTCCTGGGGCTCTCTGTAAACTCTTCATTACTTTACTCAATCATGGTTCATTAGCAAGTTAACAGACAGAAGACCAGTGCACGTTGGGATGTATGTAGAGCCAATCCTTCCATCTCCTTGAACATTACTTAAAACCTGAATGTCACAGCACATTAGACATTGCATCAAGCTGCATTTTCATACAATGCTGTACATGGTCAGCCCACAGATCATATCCACTTAAACTAAATATTGTTAAGTGTTTTTGGTTTATCACACATTTCATAGGGCAGCAAAGGTTTTAATTCAAAGTGACTCTGATAGAACAAAAAAAAAAACTCAAAAGGCATCTGAAAAAGAAACAGCTTGAAGAAACTCAGTTAAGAGATTGGACTAAAGTAAATTTAATAGTTCCCATTAACTTGGATCTAATTCACTGGAGGGGAAAAAAATCCATAGGGACATTAGGGCATTTAAATGTGCTTCTGAAAGTGGTTAGACAAACTGTCTCTTGGCTCATGAAATGGTTTTGTTCAACCTAAGCAAATGGCTTTGACTCTTAGACCAAAACAATTCATTTTATGCAGTTCATATTGCACGAATATATTTTTGTAGTGTTGTGACTCTTGAAAAACACTAACTAGGGAATGTACATAACTCTCTAGGACCCACTAGAAGTTATCGTATATTTCTATTTTGGACTCATAGGTATTTGTGTTACTCAGAGGATCTCTTATTAGTTGCTGTCTAGAGTATCCATTATTCAAATATTATGTGTATTGCATATTCTGAGAGTATTTCATATTCAGGGAGTAGGCCTAATTATCAGATGAAATAAAGTGGGATGACTATTCAGTTTAAGATGGATTGGATTTAGGGACGCCTGGGTGGCTCAGTCAGTTAAGCGTCTGCCTTCGGCTCAGGTCATGATCCCAGGGTTCTGGGACCGAGTCCCACATCGGGCTCCTTGCTGAGCAAGGAGCCTGCTTCTCCCTCTGCCTGCTTCTGTCTCTCTCTCTCTGATAAATAAATTAAAAAATCTTAAAAAAAAAATAGTGGTTTAAAAAAAAAAGAAGGATTGGATTTACAAGACAAGGATGCCCACTCACCACTGTTATTCAACATAGTACTGGAAGTCCTAACCAGAGCAAATAGGCAAGAAAAAAAAATCAAAAACATCCAAATTGGAAAGTAAGAAGTGAAAATTTCTTTATTTGCAGATGACGTATTATGTATGAAAAACCCTAAAGACTCCACCAAAACACTGTTTGAACAAATAAATTCAGTAAGGTTGCAGGATACAAAATTAATGTACCAAAGCCAGTTGCACTTATACACTAATAATGAAGCAGCAAAAAGAGAAATTAAGGAGAAAATCCCATTTATAAATACATCAAAAGGAATAAAATATTAAGGAACAAATTTAACCAAGGCGATAAATGATCTATACACTGAAAATTGTAAGACATTGCCAAAAGAAATTGGAGAAGACTCAAATAACCGGAAACATATTGCATACTCATGGATTGGAAGAATTAATGTTAAAATGTCCAAAGCAATTTGCAGATTCAGTACAGTCCCCTTCAAAATTCCAATGACATTTTTCATAGAAACAGAACAAACAATTCTAAAATTTGTGTGGAACCACAAAAGACCCCAAGTAACCAAAGCAATTTTGAGAAAAAACAGCTGGAGGCATTATGTTTCCTGATTTCAAACTATACTACAAAGCTATAGTAATCAAAACAATATAGTATTGGCATAAAAACAGACCTATAGATCAATAGAACAGCATAGAGTGTCCATAAATAAACCTAAGCATATATGGTCAATTAATTTCAAAGAGCCATGCCTATACAATGGGGAAGGGATAGACTCTTCAATAAAGAATGTTGGGAAAACTGGACAACAACATGGAAAAGAAAGAAACTAGACCACTATCTAACACCGTACATAAAACACAACTCTGAATGGATTAAAGACTTGAGCATAAGACCTGAAACCTTAAAACGCCTAGAAGAAAACATAAGTAGTAAGCCACTTGACATTGATCTTGGTGATGATTTTTTAGAATGACATTAAAATCAAAGGCAACAAAAGCAAAAATAAAGAAATGAGACTATATCAAACTAAAATCCTTCTGCACAGCAAAGGAAACCATTGACAAAATGAAAACGCAACCTAACTGAGTAGGAGAAGATATTTACAAATCATACATCTGATAAGGAGTTAATATTCAAAATATATAAAGAACTCCTACAACTCAGGAGGAATAAAACAATCCAATTAAAAAATTACAGAGGATCTGAATAGACATTTTTCCAAAGGAGTCTTACAAATGGCCAACTGGTACATTAAAAGGTATGCAATCTTACTAATCATCAGAGAAATGCGAATCAAAACCACAACGAGATATCACCTCACACCTGTTAGAATGGCTGTCATCAAAAAGACCAGTGTTGGTGAGGATGTGGAGAGGAGGAAAGCCTTGTGTACTGTCAGTGGGGATATAAATTGGTGTGTCTACTATGGAAAAGAGTATGGAGGTTCCTCAAAAGATTAAAAATAGAACTACCATATTATCAGCAGTTTGAACTGGATACATACTTTGATATATATCTTCTGGGGATATATCTAAAGGAAACGAAAACAGGATATTGAAGAAATTCTGCACTCCCATGTTCATTGCAGCATTATTCACAGTAGCCAAACTATAAAAACAAACTAAGTGTCCATCAGGGGATAAATGGATAAAGAAGGTGTGTGTGTGTGTGTGTGTGTGTGTGTGTGTGTGTGTGTGTGTAATGGAATATTATTTAGCCATGACAAAAAAGGAAATCCTGCCATTTGCAACAACATGAATGAACCTGGAGGGCAGTATGCTAAGTGAAGTAAGTCCAAGAAAGACAAATACTGCATGGCATCACTTATATGTGAAATCTAAAAAAAAAGTTCAGGTCATAGAAACAGAGAGAAAAATAGTCACCAGAGGCTGGTGGTGAGGGGTAAAAGAGAGGTTGGTTAAGGGGGTACAAATATTCAGCTATAAAATGAATAAGGCCTGAAAGTTTAATGTAAAACATGGTTACTGTAGTTGATAACACTGTATTGTATAATTGAAATTTGCTAAAAGATTACAACAAATTCTGTTTTCACACACAAAAAGATAAATATGTGAGGTGTAGGATATTAATCAACTAGGTGGTAGGAATTCTTTTACATGTATATATGTATCAGATCACCACGATATATACTTGAAATACAATTTTATTTGTAAAAAGAAAGAAAAGGATTGGAGTTACTAGAAAGGAAACAGAAAACCTAAGGATGACTTGTACACTTTTTAAAAAAGATCATTCTTCAACCATAAGTAACAAAGCAAAATGGTATTTTATTTAACACTTACTTTGTATAGGAGGAAAAAAAGAGGACACTGATTTATTCTGGCTTAAATTTTAACTTTTTTGATAGAGGAGTTTCCATTTTTTCCACTTTTTTTTTTCAGTTCTAGGTTTCTTGCATTTATTTAACAATTTCTAGGTCAGCCTTCCCTACATTATTTTCTTATTTTTTCATTGAAAGGTAGACTTCTATGAAATGCAGCCTGTATACCAACAGGTGAGGACACAGTTATCTGAGTATCATACTTTACTGCTGCCTGATAGATCCAAACGTATTGATTGGAATGAGAAGTTCACCATGATTTTTAAAATCCTAGTAAAGTTTGATTTAATAATAGGCAATTGAACTATATGTTTATTTATATTCAGGCTACAGAATTTCATTGTCTTTTATTCTTTCTTGACACTAAACGTTGTCATAAGGTAAAAATTGCTCTATCCTTGGCCTCCAGAAAATTAAGCTTATTTTGGTTTAAATTACAGAGAACAGATCTGGCCCAGAAGGAGTTCATATCTGTGAGATAATTGGGAGTCTGAGAGTCTGTAGACCAGTTTGGGCTGTCAGTTCTCTTCTGGTTTATGCCTAGTGGGACACGTGGGTATTTTATACTGGCCTCACATTAGCCTCAGTTCTGAGATAATGATACAGGTTCAGGAGGGACAGAGATTTGAACTGGCCTCAAAACTTGCATTATTGGATTTATTTGCTTTATTTTGTTAGGCCTTAACTCTAAGAAAGATGCAACATCATGCATTGACTTTCTGTCCTTTTCTTTTTTTGCAGTTTTATCAGTGTATAACTTGTTATTCCCAACTGTCCTCTACTTTCCTTTACACTCTTTTTCCCCTAAGGGAATTCAATAGCACTGTGTTAGGACTTGAAAGTATTCCCAAATAGTAAAATAAACAAAACTATTACAAAAAATCTCTCTTATATAAATCAGACTGACTTTTTAAAGTTTATGTCTTTGGCACTATTATTTTAGATCATAAACTCTTAGCAAGCAAGCGCGATGTAAGGCTTGGTTAACTTTTGTCCAGGGCCATGTAATTAAACCTTAATATACATTGACTGTTTTTACCCATTAACATAATTTTGTTTACTCAAATGCATTATTTTCTTTTTTATTTCCTTAATATATCATATTATGTACAAGAGGAAGGAAGTAGGAGTCATTAGGAAAACATTTTTTCCTGCAGTTATTTTTTGGAGAATTCTGATTATATCAATATTTACCCTGTTTTTTCATTCTTAGGCAGAGACAAATATTTTCTCCAGTAGTGAAGATATTACTTCATTATTTTCAACAGGATTCTCTCTCAGGTTGCCTTTTAGTTATTAACTGCTTTGTTTACAATCATCTCAAGAATACCATTCCTCTCATTCAGAAGTGCACAGTCCATACCTTACAACTCAGTGCCTGAGAGAATTGAAGAATGTGAATGCTATTGCTCTGAAGTTTCTTAACATAATAAATTTATCAGTGTATATATATCCCCTGTTTGTGGGGCTGTGCCACAATTTGATGGAGTCTGACCTGTTTTTTTCAGTGACAGCCAATTTGCAGAGAAATATTTTTGTCTTTTTCCCCTAGAACAGTTACCTAATGAAACAATTAATCACCTTCTAAATCAAATGCAAAACTTTCAATTAACACAGCTGAAGAAATGGAAATTATAGGTGCTATATCCTGAGTAGGAAAGTGAGTGAGGTATAGAACTAGTCAAACTCATTGCATAGGCACTGGTGATAATAATCTGTTTCAAAGAGAAGAATCAAGTTGGCATTCAGAGTAAAGGCTGGACTTGAATCATTAGGGTGGAATGCAAAATAGAATGAGAAAGTCATCATATACAGCCTTCCCAGGGTGGGGTGCAGAATGGGATGAGAAATTCTCTATATATAGCGTCCTTTTTTTGTTTTAAGAAGATGCATATGGTCTAAAACACTAAATTTTATTATAATTCCTGAACTTTCTGGGTCCTGTGTTTTTTCCCTCATTATTAGTAGGTGGGCATCTGTTAATTGTTTCAGCTCCCAAATGACAGGAGAACGCTCTCCAGTGTGTCTGTAGAGTTGTCTTAGAATTGGGTAGGGGGACCGAAGGCTAACAGGCAGAACCAGAATAGAGGGAAAGCAAGACCTGGTAAAGAAAGTGGCTTGAGGAGGTAGTGGATTGAAGGTGTGGGTCACAGACAAAAGGTCAGTTTCAGACACAAGAGTAGAACCAAGAATCATGGACGATGGATTTGGACTAGGGTGAGCACTGAAGGATTGCAGAAAGTGTACCAGACTGGGACCTATGGACTTAGTTCTGGGCTTGGTTTTGTGACATATAATTTATATGACTTCAGGTGTATCCTTTAAAATTACTGGTTCTCAGTTTCATCATCTGTAAAATGAATGGAAAGACCATATAGTTTCTAAGTTCCATCACAATTTTAAAATCTGTGATTCCATGGTATGTCTTATTTGGAGGCATCAGACTGTCAGAAGGAATGAGGCTGCTTAGAAAGAACATTAGAATGAAGTTGAAAATGAGCACTCTAGATCAATTCTTTTGACACTGATGGTTAGTTAGCAGTTTAGCAACCACAGTTAGCAAATGAATTCATGAAAAAGATAAAGAGAACGTTCACCAAATACACTCTATTAAGAAACACTTTCTGTTTTATGTGATGACAGTAACAGTAGATTAGAAAAGTTAAAGAAGTCACTTCTGTATTTAAAAAAGTTATTTAACAGAGGAATGCACTGATTTTAGATTTCATTTACTTGCTATTAATAAAAAGCTATACTTGCACATAAATGAAAAAATGCTTAGAACAAAAACACTAAAAACTTTAAATTTTTACTTTTACCTGCAAAAGAAATTATGTTGAAATCACATTGAAATTCTATTGAATGTGAATATGGTACATGCACATTGTCTCTGAAGACATGTGTTGGGATGCAGACTTTATCTAGACACAAATCTCCTAGGTATTTTAACAAAATATGAATAGAGAGAAAACAGGAATTACTCTGAGGAAAAATTGAGAGCCAACTTGTACTATACAGCACTGAGATAGCAGAAACAGCTGCACAGCAGCTTAATCCACGTGACAAGCCCAGAACTCTACAATAACGGTTGGCATTGTCTGATGAAATTGCCAAGGAGCCAGATGCCACAGCTGGGAACATTATCCTTGTGTTTCTGATGAAACTGATACAGCAAATGGTACTCCATTGTTAACTCCTTGCTTTCCATATAAGGTTGCTCAAAGAATTGAGATCTCTTATAAAGGGTAAGTTCCAAAGGATAATGGCAAGGACAGTAATTTTATTAGAGAAAGAAACTGAAGAAGATACTGTAAATATTGCTCAAAGAAGAAAAAAATAGAAAGTAAAGAGTGATTTTTAAATGACAAGCTATAGAGGATTAGAGGAGTTGTGACAGTATCAGGTTGACAAATGCTCAAAAATTACAGCACTATTTATTTCTCTGTCATAGGTAGTAGTAGTTTTTGCCAAAGACAACGAGAAAAACAACAGGGGGAATATTTGACCTAAAAAGATGAAGAATTTTTTCATGATAACATGCTAAATAATACATAAATGTTAATATTTATAATGTGTTTGACCCTGTGTTAACAACTGCATGGACTTCAAGGAGTCTATAGTATAAAGTAGTATAGTCTGTATACAGTGTGTTATATTTTATGGTTTATGTGCAAAGTACAAGACCCTGTGAATTACCAGATGGTTTGAGTCTATGGTGTATTCTCATCTATAAATATAGTATGTTTTATGTGATGGACTAACAACTCCCATGTCCTCACTATATTCGAATTCTGATTCCTGGAACATATGATGAATATATTACCTTACATTGCAAAAGGGACTTTGCAGATGTATATGGAATTTGAGATGAGGAGTTATCCTGAATTGTGTGGGTGAGTCAATCTAATTACATCAGTACTTAAAAGCAGACAACTTCTGTGGTTGGATCAGAGAGATGATACAGAAGGAGAGTTTGAAGCATGAGAGAGATTCAACTCAGCAGGGCTGGTTTGAAGTTGGAGTAAGGAGTCCATGAGTCAAGGAATATAGGTGACTTCTAGAAGCAGAGAGGATGGGCTTCAGCTGAAAGATAGCAAGGATCTCAGTGCCACAACCATAAGGAAATGAATTCTGTCAGTCAATTGAATGAACAAGGAAATGGGTTCTTCTCTATACCCTCCAGAAGGAAATGCAGCCCTGGCAACACTTTAATTTTTGCCTTAATGAGACCTGTGTAATAAGGACTATAAAATAATAAATTTGTGTTGTTTTAAGCTGTAAAGTTTATAATAATTTTTTATTGGGGCAATAAAAAACAAATATAATCCATAAGTAATTAAATGCATAATAAGTTAAAAATACAAGGGGAAAGTAGCTATATAAATAGCGATACATTGAAATGATCAAGTCTTATTATTCACTGAGTTAGTGATTAAAAAGAGGGCAACTTTTTTGAGAGCATGTAGGACTCTGAGAAGTTTTTATAAGAAACAGATTAAATCGAAAACTAATGATGTAATATATGGTGATTATCATAACAATAAAATTTAAAAAACAGACTAGGAAGGATATGTAGACTTTGTTGAAAAGAAAATGAATATTATGTGTGGGAGACTGACAAGAGAAAACTTTTATTTGTAGGAAAAGTTATGAGATTTTTTTTGGAAGAAATAGGTGAGAGCCTTGGTTATTTATATATATGAATCATAGAACAGTAGGGAAAACTGGGTTTGGGAAAGATTGTAGAAATTGCTTGGGATTTCTTGTAATGCCAAGAAGAAGCCTGCTTATATATGTAGATATGTTGATGTATGTATTTATTTTCCAGTATAATTAATATACAGTGTTATATTAGTTTCAGGTGTATAGTATAGCAATTCAACAATTTTATACATTATTCACTGCTCATCATGATAAGCGTATTCTTAATCCTCTGACCTATTTCACCCAGCCCCTACCCACCTCCTCTCTGGCAACCACCAATTTGTTCTCCATAGTTAAGAGCCTGTTTTTTTGTTTGTCCCTTTTTTTCTTTGTTCACTAGTTTTGTTTCTTAAATTTCCCTTATGGGTGAAATCATACGGTATTTGTCTTTCTCTGACTGACTTATTTCACTTAGCATTATGGCTCCTGGGTCCTTTCATGTCATTGCAAATGGCAAGATTTCATTCTTTTTTTATGGCTGAGTAATATTCCATTACACACACACACACACACACACACACACACACACACACACACACCCCATATCTTCTTTCCATTCATCTATTGATGGATACTTGGATGGCTTTCATATTTTGGCTATTGTAAATAATGCTTCAATAAACACTTTTCCAATTATTGTTTTCATATTTTTTGTGTAAATACCCAGTAGTGGAATTGCTGGGTCATATGGTAATTCTATTCTTAATTTTTGGGGGAACCTCCATACTGTTTTCCATAGTAGCTGCCCCGATTTATATTCCCACAAACAGTGCATGAGGGTTCCTTTTTCTCCACATCCTCACCAACACCTGTTGTTTCTTGTGTTGATTTTAGCCATTCTGACAGATGTGAGGTGATATCTCATTGTAGTTATGATTTGCATATCCCTAATGATTAGTGATGATGAACATCTTTTCATGTCTGTTGGCCATCTGTATGTCTTCTTAGGAGAAATTTCTGTTCATGTCTTCTGCCCATTTTTAATTGGATTATTTGGGGTTTAGGGGTGTTGGGTTGTGTAAGTTCTTTAAAAATTTTGAATACTAACCCCTTATTGTATATATCATTTGCAAATATTTTCTCTCATTCAGTAGGTTGTCTTTTTATTTTTTTGATTATTTCCTTTGCTGTGCAGAAGATTTTTGTTTTGATATAGTCCCAATAGTTTATTTTTGCTTTTGTTTCCCTTGTGTCTGGGGACCTACCTAGAAAAAAGTTGCTACAGACAATGTCAGAGAAATTACTGCCTGTGCTGTCTTCAAAGATTTTTATGGTTTCAGGTCTCACATTTAGGTTTTTAATCCATTTCAAATTTATTTTTGTGTATGGTATAAGAAAGTGGTCTGGTTTCATTCTTTTGCATGTAGCTGTCCAGTTTTCCTAACATCATTTGTTGAAGAGACTGCCTTTTTCTCATTGCATATTCTTGCCTAATTTTTGAATATTAATTGACCATAAATCATGGGTTTATTTCTGGGCTCTTTCTTATGGTCTCTTGGTCTGTGTGTCGGTTTTTATGTCAGTACCATACTGTTTTGATTACTATAGCTTTGTAGTATATCTTGAAATCTGGGACTGTGATACCTCCAGTTTTGTTCTTTGTTTTCAAGATTGCATTGGCTATTCAGGGCCTTATGTGGTTCCATGCAAATCATTTATTCTAGAGGAAGATACAAAGATTTTCCATATACAGTCTGTGCCCTCACATGTATAGTCTCCCCCTTAATCAACGTCCTCCACCAGAGTGGTACATTCGTTACAATTGGTGAACCTATTTTGATACATTGTAATCTCCCAAAGTCCATAGTTTACCTTAGGGTTCTCTCTTGGTGTTGTACATTTTATGGATTTGGACAAATGTATAATGACATGTAACCATCATTATAATAACATACAGAGATTGTCACAGGCCCTAAAAATTCACTGTGCTGTAAGTGAATATAGTGTTTAGTCTTTTCAGCAACTGCACTCCCTAATATTTATCCAAAGGTGTTGAAAACTTATTTCCACATTGAAAACCTGCACATGGATGTTTATAGCAGTTTTATTCATAATTACTAAAACTTGGAGGCAGTTTTGGCTATTGTAAGATGTAGATGTATTGTAAGAAGAAGATGTCCTTCAGTAGGTGAATGGATAAATAAACTGTGGAACATCAAGGTAATGGGATATTATTTAGTGCTAAAAAGAAATGAACTATCAAGCCATGAGAATACATGGATGGATCTTAAATTCATATTACTAAGTGAAAGAATCAAACGAAGTTTTCACTTTTTCATTCTTATATCAAAGTAACAATGGATATTGTAGAAATAATTTTGAATCCAGTGTAAGTTATACTGAATGTGAAATGTGACGGTCCTCCAACCTGCATACCTGCTCACAATTCTACGCTCAGAAGGTGCCTTTGAAACTATTTCTGCTTTTAGGTCCTTAGATTGTTGCCTCCATATAGCTTAATAATATGCCTTTAAGTCCGTGTATCAATGAGTCAACCTTAGACCATATTTACTAGCCATATACTATGAAAGATGCAAATTGTTAACTTCCCAATACTAAATCATTTGCTTATATTTCTATTTTCCGTTCCAATATATGTAGCCAAAAGTTCCATATCCTTGTAGAACTAGAGATGAGAATATGAATGTCCCACTACCCTTCCTTCTACCTTCTCTCCCCACTTTCACCTTCCAGCTTGTTAGCTACACTTTTACTTTGTCAGCTCTCCTCTTTTTTTTAGAAATTGAAAAAATGTAATTGAGTAGAAAACAATTCAGTTGAAGGGCTGGAAAATGAAGTTGGAAGAAGTCTCCCAGGAGGTAGCACAAAAAGACAGAGACAGGTAAAAGTGAAACAAAACAGATCACATAGTGGCTAATCCAGGCAGTCTTTTATCTAACCAATAGGATTATAGAAAGAGATAATGTTAAAAATAAGTCTACTGCACTTTATTCATAGATTTATTTCTAAAAGCTAAAAACTGATAAATAGTAACTACATTATGTAGACAGTAAATATTGTTTACTGGAGAACCTTTTTTTTTTTTTTTTTCCTTAAAATGACTCAGTGTCCTAACTCTTGAAGTAATTGCTAGCATGGAGGTGAAATGAACTTTCATCATATTCTCAAGGGCTTTTATTTTATCTGTTTAGATTTTAGTGCATAATAATTGACAAATATATTTTTATGTATTTGAAGTGTACAGTGTGATGATTTGATACACATTTATATTATAGAATGATTACAAGAACAAGGTAATACATCTATCACCTCACATACTTAACATAGTTAACTCTTTGTGTATGTGTGTATATGTGTGTGTGGTGAGAATGCTTAAGATCTACTCAGCAACTTTCAAGTATACGGTGATATGTTATTAACCCTAGTTCTTTTATTTTTTAACCATTTCAGTCATACTGGTGGTTTAAAGGGTTCCCCTTTTGATTTCTGCAGACACACCAACAGGACCTTTTAATCTCTTGCTCCAGTCGCTATGGTTACTCAGCTCCTCTTGGCTTCTGGTCATTCAGAACTTCCCCTTGTTGAGTTCACTCTTTTCTGAATTCTGCTTCTTACTGTTTTTTTGATTTACTCCTTTCTTGGCTTCTAATGACTTCCAAGTAATTTCCTAAAAAAGGATAAGAATGGGAGATTAGAGTAGAAGGTTAACATTGTGGCGTTCATGCACACTTGAAATATTTTTATTTTTCATCTAATTTCATGGATATACCTGCGTATTGAATTTTAGGCCCCATAAATTTTCTCTCAGAACTTGAAAACGATTGCTCCATTGTTTTCTGAGATGCAGCTTACTGAGATATTATATTAAAATGATGCCCATTTCTTTGTAATACCCTTTCCCCCCCCTTCCTGAAAGCATTTAGGACTTTATCTTTGAAGTTCTAAATTGTTATAAGGACTAGATGTGGGTCTTTGGTCATTCATTGTTCGGGAGATTTTTGAGTCTAAAACTTGTACATAGCATTTCTTTAACTCTTTTTTTTTTAAATCATTTCTTCCTTTAGTCTTTTCCTTTTTTCCTTTTATTCTCACTGTTTACTATTTCTGGATACCTATTGGTGAAAAGTTGAATGATCCCCAGAGAAAAACTCAAAACAGTAAAAAAAAATTGTAAGATTAAAAATAAAGACAGGCAAAGATCTTTTAGGAAATCAAACAAAAATAAAGCAATTGTGACATTAATTTCAAACAAAATAGAGTTAAAATATAATATTTAGGAAGAGCATAATGTATAATAAAGTTATGGATCATGTATTTATATGTAAAGAAAAAGATGCATATGTCTAAAAATTCAAACTGTTATATGTAAAACAAGAAATAACACAGTTATTATGGAAAACAACATGTAGTTTTCTGAGCATATATAACTATAGTCCAGGCTGAAAGTTTTATATGCATTAATATTTAATCCTGTAACAATGCTGAGGCAGATACTATTTTTCTCATTTTATATGGAAGGAAACAGTGTTAGATATTTTAAGTAATGTGCCAAGGGTTGAATAACTAGGAAGTATGTAGTAGAATTGGATTTCAAACACAGATTTATCTGATTCAGGAATCTGGGGTTCTAATACTCTGCATTTTGCCTTCTTTCACTCCTTTCCATAGAGGAAGCAAACAAAACTCAATAACATAGGGGCTGTGAATGATGTTTGTTTGGTTTGAAAGATATATGTGTCAAACTTCCAGCTCAGAGAGTGCTAATAGAGCTAGATTCTTTTTTAAAAAATTTTTTATTGTTATGTTAATCACCATGCGTTACATCATTAGTTTTTGATATAGTGTTCCACGATTCATTGTTTGTGCATAACACCCAGTGCTCCATGCAGGACATGCCCTCCCCAATACCCATCACCAGGCTAACCCATCCTCCCACCCCCCTCCCTTCTAGAACCCTCAGTTTGTTTTTCAGAGTCCATCGTTAGAGCTAGATTCTTTTGTCTGTCACAATTATTCTTTGTACTGTAAAGTTCTAGATTTGACTGATGCACAATGTCATGTATCTGCCACTATAGTACCATCCTGAAAAGTTTCCAAGCCCTAAAAAGTCCCCTGTGCTTCACCCTGTTAACTTCCCACCAATTCAAGCCCATGACAACCACTGATATGTTTTCTGTCTTCATACTTTTGTCTGTCAGAATTTCATGGAAATGGTATCATATAGTATATATCATTTTGAAACTTCCTGCTTTCTTTTAGGCAATATCCATTTAAGCAATAGCATATAACATTTATCCATGTTGTTGCTTAGATTAGCGACTTATTCTTTTTTTTCACTGAATAATATTCAATAGTATAAATGTGCCATAGTATGTTTATTCATTTGCCCATTAAAGACCATCTTGGTTGCTTTCAGTTTTGGGTGAATCCTGATTTTTAAAGGTTAATAGTGAATATTCATATTTGTAGGTGCTAAATGGAAGATATGACAGGACTTATAATATCCTATCACTGGTGTATTTAATTTTTTAAATTATAAATGAAAAATGACTCAGGTCATTCAGTATGCATTTAAAAGATGCAATAAATCATGCTTTGTTACTAAACAAGGAAGTATGAAAATAAATGAGCTGAGCATTCAGGTAGAGAAATTAGAAATAGAGAAACACACAAGCCAATAAAAAGATGAAAAAACAGATGATATAAATACAGACATTGATAAATTGGGAAATATAGAATAGTAGAAATAATAAGTAATTTAAAGAGATTTTTTACTTGGAGCAAATCCTATAGCATACATACAACTTTAGTATGTTTTGATCAAGAAAAAGGACAAAATTTTCAATGATATTGTAGGAAAATTTATATAATATTAGAATGAAAAAGATATATGCCATGTAAATGGTTTCAGAGTAAAAAAGTCTGTAATTTACCCAGATTCATTTTATAAAGACAAAAGAATGCTAATACCAATATCTGTTTTAGACCTTCCCCCAACTATAAAATAATCTATTTTTGCAAAGAAAACAAAAGCTTACTAGCAAGTTAACTTCAACTAGTTATTAAAAGAAATGGACACAACTTAGTATGTTTTGTCCCAGGAATGCAAGGGCAATACTAAAAAAATATATATTTCAATATGTTAAAGGAGAGAAAAATTGTAATTTTAAAAGGTTTTCTGAAGGTATTAATTAATAATAATTACTAGCCTTATTAAGTTATAATAATTTCCAAGTTCTCCATACACATTAGCTCATTGAATTCTCAAACCCACAAAAAAATAAGTACTGTTATCCTCATTTTACCAGTTTGACAGAAAAGGAAATCAAGGCACAGATGGTTTAAATAACTTACCTAGTGCTGTACAACAAAGAAATAGCAAAGCCAGAACATGAACTCAGGACATATGACTCTAGAACTATGCTCTTATCCACTGGCATACAGATTCATAGAACTTATTTCTGATTAAAAACAACTATGAAAACCATAAAACAACAACCATTACCAGTGAATCTACAACCACTCACTACATACCACAACATAAAATTTGGAATAGAAATATAACATAATAAAGGGGATCTATTTCAACCTAAAAGTGAACATTATAGTAAACAATGAAACACCAAAAGGAGTAGTGCAAGTATGCCCTCTACTCATATTATTTTACACATTTCCAGAAATTCTAGGCAATTGAATAAGAAATGAAACAATTACAAAGAAGTGTATCTTTTGGAAAAGAAAACATTTAATTATCATAATTTTCATATGATTTAATAATCTGTGTAGGAAACCCAAGAGAATTACTGGAAAACCTATTTGAACTAATAAGTGAGATCAGTACATTATCCAGATGGCAAAAAAAAATGCAAAAAGGTCATTGGAAAATGGAAATGGAATGGAAAAAAAGCCATTCCCAATAGCTAATAAATTATAAACTAATAATAATATATAAGGCCAAAATAAAACCAGCTACATAACTCTGCTGAAATCTGAAAAAAAGAAAATATGAAATACATAATTTTGGATGGAATGACTAAATATAAATTATTCCAGTGGCACACTGATAAATTGGCTTTCTGTGAGGTTAGAGTAGGGAAGCCATGACTTGTAGCTTTTGCTGAATTCTATGGTGTAAAAACTCCCACCATGGCTGATTTCAAGATATTAAGTGTTTAAAACCACGTGGCAAAATTCCTAAATTATTTAATAATTAGCTTTTCCCAAGTTGTTAAGAGCTGGTTCTAGAACACAACTGAATTACTACTAATTTAATTTGTATGTTTAGTGTAATTACATTCTAAGCCTCATTATTATGTTTTTTGAAGCTAGACAAAAGTAATGAGCAGGACTGCAGTATTATAGAGGTAAATGTATTATAAACTACAATAAGAAGTAATGTGTTGTAGGCACAAATGTCAACAGATTCATGGCTTACAATAGGCAAGGAATAGATTCTAGCATATGCAAACAATCATTGTGTGATAATATCTAGCTACTTTTAGTTGTAGAACTGCAAAGTCATACAATGGGGTAGCACTTTTATAACTTAAAAGAGCAGTCTTAAAGTTGATATTCAGTGTTAAGAGAAGATGTGGTAAAATGATTATAAATTTTTTGCAACTTTCCTGGAAATCAACTTATTAATAGATATCAAGAACTTTAAAGAATATATACCATTTAATATAGAGTCCATCATCTTTTAAATATATTTTCAGGTTAGTGAAAAATTAGAAACAACTTAAATATCTCTTCTCATTTTGGGCCATTTTGCTTCATGCATCTGAAATCCACTGTAGCTTGCTGAAGAAATGAGGGAAGGTGATTTTTACAAGCATTCACAGATATTTCATGGAACCTAAGAGTGGGAAGTACAACTGGTTCCTTGAGAGCCCAAACAGAAAACTAAAAAAAAAAAAAAAAAAAAAAAAGCCACCAGTATCCAGGACAGCTGTGTTCTTTATATTGGTGTTTGATGCTCCATGATCTCTCATCTATGCTTGGTTTCTATGGGGCTGTAGAGAAAATATTTTTTGTGTTTCTGCAGTTAGGGATTTTTCTGAGCAAATTTTACTGAAACCTGGGATCTGGTTGAAAAAGTGGAAGGTAATTTAAAACTGAGAACTTCAGAGAGATTTACTAATTCCAGAGGTATATATTTGGATTTCAGGATACAACGTGAGATCTGGAATGTGGAGACATCCTTAGGTTGTAAAGCCGAAAACAGTGGTTTTATCTTCTCTCTGAATAAATTCAATTGCATTCCAGAACGTTTGAATGGGAACCCAGGATCCTTCCCAAGAAGCTAGGCTTTTTTCCTGTCTGGAAGGAAAGGGGACAATGTGTATTTTAGCACTTGGATTCACTATTTTGGCTTTCTTTCCTATGATATATACCTATGATTGTGTTGGATAATATATAGCTTCCATCACATTGACCTAAGAAATTGAGGCACAGAGGAATCATGAGGTTATTTGTTGTAGAGTAAATAATAATTAAACTGTTCTGCTCCAGACACCTGTGTGTGCATTTAGGATAATATTAATAAATATGGATATTAAAAACTTAACACTTTTTGATCCATTCTTCAGGTTCTCTCTGTATCTTTGCTCATCAGTACATAGAGCTCTAAAAAGGCTGCTCCATAGGCCCCTAATGGGCCTAGCACCCAAGGTAAGTAATCTATTTTTCTTAGTCTCTCAGTTACGGATTCCCTGCAGAGAGAACCAAGTCAGGCTCTGCCTTACTACACAAGGAATTAGTGCATAGACTTCTGAGTGGAAAAGAAGAAGAAATAAGTTCTTTAGGACAACCTCCAATAGTAGAAAAAAGGATTAAGGTATACCTAATATCATGGATTATTATGCAGTTACCAAAACTGAATTTTTGAAGAATATTTAATGATTCTGGAATATGTTCATGATATATGTTTATGCTCTTGAGGGATAGTTGTCTATTTTTTTATTTTCTTATAATGTGTCTCGTTTTGGTATTAGAGCAATACTGGCCTCAGAAAATGAGTGTTTCCTCTATTTCTAGTTTTCTGAAAAAGAATGTGTAGAATTGAAACCATTTCTTCCTTAAATATTTGGTATAATTCACCAGTGAAACCATCTGGGCCTAGAGTTTTACTTGATGGAAGATTTTTTTTTTTAAGTGGTGGCAGGGAGAGGGAGAGAGATAATCTTAAGCAGGCTCTATGTTCAATATGGAGCTGACGTGGGGCTCAATCTCACCACCCTGAGATCATGACCTGAGCTGAAATAAAGAGTCAGACACTTAATTGACTGAGCCACCTCACCACCTTGTTGATGGAAGATTTTTTAAACATATTTAATTTTTTAATGGTTATATGACTATTCATGTTATCTATTTCTCCTTAAGTGAGTTTTAATAGTTTTGTCTTTCAAGGTACTTTATGGACGTTTTTAAAGGGAGGCAACCTTAGAATACAATTAAGTGTCATTCTCACAAATCCTTAACTTTTTCCTTAAAAGTTTAATACTCTAGTCAATAAAACATTTTAGTAGAATTTTCTTTTGTAAATTCCTTCTAGACTTCCAAGATTCATTGTCAAAGCAGTTGATATTTTCTTATCTCTCAACTGTGGCCGTGGGATTTTCAGCTAAGGAATTGTTCTTGCAGTCACCTCTTCCTTAATTTATAAAAGTATTTTCTGTTTCACTTCTGTTCAACCAGATGGGCCTCTAAAATCTTCTGCATGAGAAAGAAAGAAAAGTGAATGGGTAGCGCATATTGCTTCTTTAAGAGTAAAAAAACCAACAGGTATCACCACTACCACCAACAAAGCTATGTCTTTCTCTTGATTGTGACACAATTTTTTCACTTTATTTTTGGATGAACAATCTCTTCTCTTGCCTTTCAGTCTAGGGCTTGTTTAAATCAATTGTTACACAGTTAGTTAACTAATAGGTCACAGTGACCAAGTTTGCCTTAGTAACAATTGATGTTTATAACCTAGTTAAACTTTAGCTTGACAAGGTAATCCAAAATAGAACATTTTGGTTAGAAATTTTGAATTTCAAAATCAAGGTTTAAAATATTTCCTCACACTTGCTATCACTTGAACTTTAATCTTAGTCATTTCAACAACTGGAATTTTAAGGAATTTGACAAATTCTTAATCAAATTTTTCTTAGATGATTTATTTCTTTGATTTTGTGATTTACTTCTTTGATTTTGTAAGCCAGGGTTTATTGAAGTATAATTTACGCACTATAAAATTTACGCGTTTTAGTATACAATTCTGTGGGTTTTGACAAACATAACTGGCTTGTGGAGTTGTATTATTCCCAAACTTTCATCCTCCTCTTTCCCCTCTTCTGTCCCGTTTCTACTGTTTTACTGTTACCGTTCTACTGTTACCGTTCCCTACCCCACCCAACATTCTTGAGAATATTTGAAATAAATGGATAGGTGCTCTTAGAGATTTCATGGCATTATACTCAATATGAAAAGAAAGTGTTCTCTGGTAGATATACAAAATGCTAGCTGCTTCCTTAAAACTTGATTATTCCTTGTGAATATGTGGGAGCCTTTTCTTTTGGATTTGTTGGAAACAGTAGCATTTCTTCTTAATGTTTATACTGTAATCCTTGAAGCTGCTGTGTTTTATGTAATTTAGTGACCTGTGAACTTCAGTGCAGACATAGCTACCTCAGATGTGTATGATTCTTATATACTGTGGATCCTATAGTTCGTCTGTCAGTGGAGGATAAGGGGGAGAATTTTTTTCTGTTTTCTTATGATAGTGATATTTTCCTCTTTTTTTCTGTGACCTTTTCCTTTTCTTTACAAGACTTTCAGAATTTTCCCCAGTAATTCTCTGAAGGCCTCTTAAATAGTCCTCTAAACTACTCTGTCCCTTAGTAAATTTATTTTACAGTGATGTCATGTACATGACCCCAAAGTGAAGAGAGTAGCAAAAGGAAAAAATATATTGACGTGCACTTAAAGGGGGAATTAAAAATGTGTCGTATAGTGAATATTTTATGCATGCATTCCCCTTCTTATTAAGCTAAACTTAAGCTTATCAGCTAAACTCATGGAATTGCTGGATCAAAGAGTATTAAGGTTTTTAATACATAACCTCAAATTTGTACTCCTGAGAGACTTTGCTGTAAAATTCCCATCAGTATGTATGAGAAAAATATTTCTCAACTTTCTTGCATTTCTTTGCTTCATGTTTGAAACTTCCATGCTTATATATCTCTGATTTGCAGTAGTTAAGGATAAATGTTTGCTAAACCAAGTTGAACTAAAAATATCTTTGTCAAGGACAATGTTATATAATTTAATGTAGGGATGCTTCTGTTATTAAGTTAAAAGAGTAGACAACCTCAAAATGAAATGGAGATTATCTTCCAACTGGTTACTATACCATACTATACAATAAAGAAAAATTGTTTAAAACAAAAATTTAGAATCTTGTACTGTGCTGATAAAGAGAATATAATTTTGAATAAAATGATATCTATAAAATATTGAAATGATGATTCCCACATAAGAATAAGAGTCTGGCACCATTTTACAAAAATAATTGCTCAGAGTCTGGCAGTCTACTTTTCTATTTATTATCTCAGGTGTTAGTTCTCATTCATTTCTCTAATATATGTATTTTGGGAGATTTTTCTAACAATTGATATTATGGTATCATTCATTGCATTAGTATTTCTCATAAATACACAGTCACTGAAAAAGCTCTATCCTATAAAGAAAAGAAAAATCATAAGGACTGTTGAACATACTGAGGGTTTGCAGATTTTATGAGAAGTTGACTAAAGACATATTTGGCCACATTTTGACAAGTTACTCATCTTTGGTGTAGGTAGAAGGAAGTAGCCTCTCCAGCCTGCTTAACCTTACCTGCAAATTACACCAACTGAATGGCTAGCTCCTTATTTAATGAGATTTCTATTAAGAAAGACTGGGAAACAAATCCATAACCATAGAGATGGCTAAATTATCTCTGATGAAATGAGCTAATTTTGTCCAATGAGGAAAATCATTATAGATTTTAAAATTCAGCTATGATTCTGATTTAGTTGCATAATTGCATACACCATTAATGTGAAAAGTTGATTCAAATATCCTGAAAATTGAGACCCCTAAATGCTTTGTTTAGATTACTGAGGTAAATTCATGTGAATACTGGTGTTTAGTGCCAGTTTATTGGAAACTTGCTTCAGTGCATATATATGTGTGTGTATATATATATATATATACACACACACACACACACACACAGAAAACACAGTATATATATGGTTTAATATGGAAAGAAATGACAGGGGGCTTTTATGCAAAGTCCAGTGTTTCAAAGAAAATCTGTGTGAAGTAACTAAGTGAAACAGATTTTAAGCTTCTAAGGTCTATTTGCTTCGGTAGCTTTAGCCAAAAAAAAAAAAAAAAAACCTGAGGTAAAAAGCAGTAAAACTCCATCTCTAATGCTCAACCAATCTAAGTATGATTTTGTTTTCAGCTTGATAACAGAAATCATCTTTGTTTTTCCCTATGCCAGACACCTAGGAGGAATTTCCCTTTGGAATCCCCTAATCTAACTTTTGTGCATTCTCTTTTGTACACTGCTTGTTTGGAACAGTTATCTTTCTTCTTTGTAACCAGGTAACTTCCCCTAGGTGCTTTTATAAGCATAGCTATTCTGTGAGTCTGTTGCAGTGACAACCTATCAGAAAAAAGACTGATGTTAAGCCAATGCAGAACAGTTAAAAAAAATCAAGAAACCATGGACCCCTTGAGACATAACCTCTTTACCTCAACTATGACTATTAAATCCATTTTATATTTTATTCAGATTCAAACTTCTAGGGGAGAAACAGTCACACTTGAAGAATGCTTTAAAAAAATAATTTGGAAACACAAAAATTGGCTTGTGTGTTTGTTGCTATTTTCAACAATATAAACAATTTTATAAATCATTTCATGTTTGTTACTAAGAAACATTGGCTCTACATAGCACATTTCACTGTCTTCATTATTTATATTAATTCTTTTATCTAAATTAGGAAGCATATGAATGGAAAATAAAATAGAACAAAAGGGTTGGTTATGAATATAGATAATTTCTGGATGTACCCACCCATTCCCATGTAGGCCTGCTCTCAGGGGTCAAAGACTCTGGTTTCCTCCATTCCCCATATAGTTTATTTGTGCCATTCTTTCTTTTCTTTTCTTATCAGCTATAGACATTATTGTCAACTTCCTGCAATAATACATCAGATTTAGCTCACTTTCCAATCTCTCCAACTTTATCTACCTTGCTTAATATTGTTATATTAGTTCCTCAGTTGCTTACCCTTGCAAACAATAATACACATAATAAATATTTAACTTTAGTCTCTTTTCTGTTAACTATTGGCTCCTCAGTTTGTTGGATGAAGAAATTAGTGCCCCTACCTGCACTTCTGCCTCTGTTTTCCACCTCCTCCTTCTTACTCCTGTTAATCTAGTTTTACTTTTTAAAATTGGCAAGTTCAAAAACATTTGCTGTTTTGTAACCACAATTAGTATTTCCATATTTTGTTATTGGTTGATCATCAAAGTTGAAACCTGGTAGTTGACATTTATATTATTATGATTGTGGGAATATTCCTCATTGCAAAACTAAGTGGTGTGCTAGGATTCCGTTTCTTTTTTTATGGTTCCAGTATCATGACTTCTGTTTCACTCAAAGATGATTGTTCAGATGGGTTCTTTTCCACATTTCATCAATGATTCCACATTAGAGTTTGCCCCATATTTGGACTGTGCCTACTTTGCTAGTGCCTTTTGCCCTGGAACCCCATGCTGTTTTATTCTACTGTTTTCTTATTAGGAAAAGAATCACAAGTCCTTTTCCAATGCCTTCAGTTTTTTGCTCATTCTGGCTCTTGCTTAAAATCCATTGCATTTTTATTCTTTTTTAAAAAAGATTTTATTTATTTATTTGATAGAGAGAGAGAGTACATGCACAAGTAGGCAGAGAGGCAGTCCGAGTGAGAGGGAGCAGCAGGCTCCCCACTGCGCAGAGAGCCTGTTGTGGGGCTGGATCTCAGAACCCTGAGATCATGACCTGAGCTGAAGGGAGATGTTTAACCGACTGAGCCACCCAGGCGCCCTGCATTTTTATTCTTGAAACTCATTGATTTTCTCTTAGAATTTGGATTAACTGCTGTTTCATATTTCAGATATAATTTTATTTTAGTGTTTGGTTTTCTCATAATTGAGTTTTTCGCCCTAACATTTTGTGCTTTTTAAAATATTCTTCAGTTTCCAGGTTATCATTCATACTGTATAATGTAGGTTGTCCCCTTTTTGCATCTCTTTGTCCAGAGTCTGTTGTTTTCATGCTCTTGTCTGGACCTGGTGCTGCCAGCTGTCATCTTGGTTCTGTCCTTTGCTGTTCTAGTTTGCCCCCTCTGTCTTCTGAATCCCATACATTTTCCTCTTATGCTTCACTTCCTTGTTTTGCTGGAGGGTATTTTCAAGTAACTTCATCAAGAGGAATTCTGAAGTCTTGTGTATTTGAAAGTGTCTTTAGTTTAAGCTTGCTCTAAATTGATTCAGCAGCTAAAGTTCTAAGGTCAGCGGCATCCTCCCTCAAAATGTGGATAGCATTTCTCCATTGCTCACCCTGTCCCACTCCCACCCCACCACTTACCTTCTAGCATTTCTTTCCTCTGAATCTAGATCCTCTGTAAGAATCTCGAGGTTAAGCTGGCTCTACCCAACCCACAACCTTATCCTTTTCTCTCTGTGTTATAAATAGCCCATGGTTTCCTTTCCTCAGCTGCTTCTGTCAGTCTTCTTCCACTTGCTTTCCATATTTAGAAACTTCAAATCTGCTGATGATTCCCCTCTTGTTTTATTTGCTCCTGGGGGTTTTTTAGCCTTAAAAAAATCATTACTATCATTTATGGGAGGAAAAGAGGAAATAAACATATATACTGAGTCATCCGTCTTGAACCCAAAATCTGCATCAAGATTCTTAAACATTTAAATTTTAAGATTTTAATATTAATAATTAATGATTGATATATTGGTTTATATTTTTTTTCCTTTAAACCTCACAACAACTCTGAGGTGTTTTCCTCAGATAACAGATGTGGAAACTGGGGAATTGATAGTTTATTTAATTGCTCAGGCTTTTCTCTGTGGTAGTGGTGGGTGATATTTACAATCTAGATGTATCTGATTCTAAATACCATGTTCATTCACTTAGCCTAGCAGGTTCTTAAGCTATTCTTATATTGGTAACTAAATTTGCCTCTGGGAACCCTTTAAGAAATATATTTGTATCAGCACAGATTTCAAAAAGTAGAAAAGAGAAAGAAAAGCAAAAAAAAAAATCTCCATTCCTCAGGTGGATTAAAGTATAGTTAGAATCTAGTTGGATGCATTGTTGCATCACTATGGTTTAGGATTATTTTAGATTTGGTGATGACTGCCCAGATCCCTTCAAAATGTAAATATTGGTGGAGATATTCTAGTAAGTCAGTATGTATCGAATACCTCATATGGATAGAACATTATACCAGGTGCTATACTAAGTACAGAGATGAGCAAGATACAATCTTTGTCATCTTTTAAAAGAAAGATAAATACAAAAATAGTTATAATGGAAAGCAAGATATAAGCACTGTAAGAAAAGCATAATATGCTATGGAAATTAAGGAAGGAGAGGTAAGCAAGGGTTGCCAGAGTATAGGATGGAGAATGGAAGAATATTTGTGTAAGGCTTCATGGAGAAGATTAAAATGAGCTTTGTTAGATGGATAGGTTTTTAACAGAAGGGAGTGTGTTCCAGTCTGAGGGAAAAATAAAAACAGTAGTAAACCATGAGCATATTCAGGAAAGAGAGGAATATCTAGGTTTCTTGATCGTTTAGATAATGAGTAACAGATAAACCAGTGCCTTGCTCAGAGTACACAATCATTCAGTAAGAAATTATTGAGCCCCTACTGTGTACAAGAATTGATGGATGTAACAGTGAACCAAGATGACATGGTCATGGCTCTTACTGAAATCACCATCACATGAAGTAGACCAAATAAAGGAGTAAACACACAAAATGAGTGTACTTTGTAGCAGGTGCCGTGAAGGAACATGCTAATCCCATAGAGTTGTGTGGATTACACTTACTAATACATGTGAAGTGCTGGATGCCCTACCATTATTACTTTCATGATCATTTAAAAATATTATTAAGAAGTAATTATCGTATGATCTCAGTGATATGTGGAATCTGAGAAACAAGGCAGAGGATCATAGGGGAAGAGAGGAAAAAAGAAAACAAGATGAAACCAGAGAGGGAGACAAACCATAAGAGACTCTTAATCTCAAGAAACAAACTGAGGGTTGCTGGAGTGGTGGGGGGTGGGAGGGATGGGGTAGCTGGGTGATGGACACCAGAGAGGGTATGTGCTATGGTGAGTGCCGTGAATTGTGTAAGACTGATGAATCACACCTGTACCCCTGAAACAAATAATACATTATATGTTAATTAAAAAAAGAAGTAAGTAAACAAAGTTTGTTATAAAAAATAACAAGGACTATGAACTTTATTTTATTTTATTTATTTATTTTTGAGACTAGTATCAGTTTACTACCACTGGCAAAAAAGAAGAACCATTTATTAGATACAGAACACTTGTTTGCTCAAATTTTAATACTGCTTTACATTTTGTTTGTGAAACACTTCCTATTTTAATATGTTTATAACCAAAAATTTCAACTCATTACAGATTTTTCACTTGTCAGACACACATTTGATAATCTTGAGGGGAAAAATACATCAAAGGCATATACAATTATAGAAGTTCTTATTATACATGTAGTATGGAAGATACATTTATTACTTTTTACATATTCTAGAAGACATTTAAATGAAGATAAATAGACTCAAACGGGTTGATAAACTTCTGATGGTTGAGGTCCTTCATTTTATTTTTTTGTGATAAGAAAATCCAAAATTATTAATGTTGAATTTCTCATCATACATTCATCTAAAAACACAGTAAAAAAACTTGTAAAGGTTGTAGATTGGTTAATTTAGGTGTTTTATTGTGGCTTATTATCTAGTTAATTGACTGCTGGGGATATCTGCTGAAGAAAGAAACAAATTTGGAGAAAATTCTCCCAGTTATTTATATCTGCTAAAGAAACAAAATGAAAACAGAAAAAATAGTTGCAAAGCCACGTGATGTTATATTCTGGCCTAGTCCATCATGTCTTGATGTGTTTTCTTTTTCATAAAGGTAAAAATCTGAAAAGAAAGACATTGTGCTTTTTCCCCAAAATATAGATTTTTAAAAAATATGTACATATAATATATAGAAGCTGAAATTATGCAAAACCAATCAACAAAACACCACAGTAGAGGGAGTAGGTGCAGCATATAGATTATAAAATGTCCCCACAGCAGTTTGGGGCTTCCCCCCTTTACCTGTTTCATGATTTTATAATCACACCCAAGTATTATCAAGCCTGAAATAAAGGCACTGCTGACATCAGGTAGTGCAAAGAGCTCAGATACTTCTTTAAGAATAAAATACTTTAAATGAGTAGATGAAAATGCAAAATGGCACATTTTTCCAACCCATTCCAGTGTCAAAACTTAACCCAAACATCTAAACATACAAACGCAGCCTGGAAAAATTTTAGTGCAAATATGAAAAGTAACAGCATAATTTAAAGTTACTTAAATAAGGTATTGTGAGGGTAGGGATTGTTCTAGGGGGTTTCCCTTGGGACAGTAAATGTAATGGCATCTGGTGCAATGTCTTGTTAGAACTTTTAAAAATCAAGAAGACAAAATCAGAGGTGAAAACTCACCTACTAAGTATTTATTATTTTAAATTCTAAGGGGAGACTAAAAGGGTGATTTATTGAAGCTCAAAATATTTTCTTAGATTTGTTGATGGGGGTCAAAAATAACGTGAGTTCTCCGGAAGTCTGCACACACGATGCTGGTGTTCCGTCGCCTACATGCTAGTAAATACAGGGGTTAAGAAAAGTTTTTCTGCTAAAATGGTATTTATGAACTTGATACAAAATAAGAAGTCAAGCCGTGCAAATAATGGGGGAAAAGAGTGATTCAGTAGAAAGAATGGAGGAGTAAATGCCACAAGGCAGAACATTTTAAGGGAGGTTATAGGAAATGAAGATTGGCTTGTTTGGCTGAAGCTGATAGGGGAGAGACTTAAGAGATACAGTTGGAGAGGCAGGCAGAAGTATACTCTGCATATCTATGTAGGGCATCATAAAATACTATAAAGATTTGTTGAATGGATGAGGAAATGAAAGAATAAAGATCTGTTGAACTGTGCCATGGTTTCCATGTCTGGGGCCAAGTTGTGAAGACCTTGAATGCTGGTCTAGAATGAGTACCACTGGATTACTCGACAATGAAGATGTGCTGTTCCTTTTCCAAACAAGGGAGCACATGGTCAGTACTGTCTACATAATTTGTGGGGTGCGGTAAGAGAGGGACATGCGTAACTCTTTGTTTATAAATTAAGACTTTTAAGAGGGTGATAGCAGAGTATTGAACAGAGCTTGGTCCTTCTTAGCATAGGGTCCTGTGTATGGGCCACATGCCCTTCAAGTCTTCTTTGGTTATGGCTAATTATCTTTTAGAAGTTTTGTCTTTCAGGATACAATGTGGATATAGGAAAACTATCTAATGAACGATTCAGCTACTCTTTGTACAGTGTATGGAGGGAAGCTGACAATGAGACTGATGAGAAGGGGACCAATGGAAAAACTGGCAGAAATAGACTATATAAATGGTGATATTGGTTAAATAGAGGGGATGGAATTAGAAAAGGAAAATTCCAAGATGATTTAGGTGTTAAGCCAGAGTGACCATGGGGAATGAGAACCACTGTTTGTTAAACTGTTTACTCTATGCCCGAATCTCCATACTTTACCAAAATTTAATACTCCAAACAACACATTTGTGACAGTTGTAATTATTATGATTTTAAAGATAAAGCCAGTTTAAAGAGTCTCAATAAGTTTTCTCAGGTATTTGTATCTGTATTTCAGATTTAAGTCTTATTCTACAGCCTGTGCTCCTTTCACTGTATTACATGCCCTCCTTTCAGCAAGAACATAAACTGTAGTGTTCCTGGTTTGAGATAGAGCAATGCAAGTGGTTATTCTCTGGATCTGATTTCATTATCTTTCATTTATTCAGCATATATTTCATGAGTGCCAACTGTATGCCCAGGCTCTATGCTTGGTGTTGGTATTAAAAAGATGAAAGAGATTCTTTTCACAATTCTTAGATAATGAGGAACTCAATAGTGGTGTCCCTCAAAAATGTAATTCATTCTAAAATGTCTTCTCTTTAGTAGGATTCACTTCTGGACCATATTGCTGGTAGATATATACCACTGACTTGAATTACTAATCCTAATATATTTTATTAATATATATATATATATATCACAGATACATATATATATAGTGGCAGCATAGTATAATGGTTACTATTATATAGCCAAAGTCTTTATCACTTATTAGCTACACAAATGTGGAAAAATTGACTGGACTTTCCATACTTCAGTTTCCCCCAAAATGGGGATAATAAAGGTGAGTACCTTGAAGGACTGTTAAGAGGACTAGTGAAACATGCATTACCTTGAACAGTGCCTAGCAGACAGTTGGTACTCAATAAAGGTTAACTCTTACCATTACCTGTGGCACACAGTCTTATTTTAGATATGTCCTAGATTTTAAGTCAGTAAATTTTATGGCCAATATAAAGAAAAGAGTAGATGGAAAATCACAAGAGAACACAAGTTTGTGATTTTTTTTTTTAATCCATTACTGGAACTAATATAATGCAAGAAATTTTCAATGGAGGTATGGTAAAAAAAAGGAAATTGTTATTTTTAGACCAGCAAATCCTAAATAACCAGTGTCTAGTTTGTTAGTAATTATTTCAGTAGGCATTAGCGTGCTATTATCAGCTAGTCAGATAACATTAAACATATATCTTGTATGTACACATACAGGTAAGTGCAGGGATATATTGGTTACTAGGTCAGCAGCGTAGTAAGTGATGATAATGATTATGTACTATTCTTAAGAGTTTTTCACATAAAATAAAATTTGAGAAATACTAGTAATTAAGCCATAAACCTGTGCTTGAAACTTTATTAGAGTCATACAATATGAACTTGGTAGTTTTATATTTCTTCTGTGTTATATTTTTTCTTATCTGTCTAGTCAAAATGAGACTATTTTAGTAAGAACAAGTTAGCAGTAGCATTATATGGCTCCTAAAAGTAGTACAATAGTGTTTTCCTTTTTAGGTCCCTTAAGCTGAGAAAGAATAGTTCATTTGCATTATGAATTTGTTTCACTGATTTTATCACAAAGAATAAAAATAATTGATTACATTTTTTAACAGTATTGCTAGTGAGTCATTTAAAAAAAAGAATATTCAGGTTCTGTGGACTATTTCTTGGCTAATTTTATTTTAGCTCTAATACTTTTATGTTTTGATCTCCAGTATTAATTCATGAACAAAGCTACCATACCTACCTTCCTCCCCCCATTTTCCTCTTACAGCATTCCCTTTTCCTGGCGTATCTTGTCCTTCCATCTCTGTAACCTTAAACATTTCCTTAATTACTTTATCCTGAAATGATTTCTTCTTTTTCTGTATTTCTCAAATACTTTCTTTGTATTTCTCTTGTAGCACTTATCACTTTATATCCTGTATACATTTTTGGTGGTAAAGGCCAAACTCTGTGTTTATGTACTAGATACTATCAACTTTGCCTAATTGAGGGTCTACTCTGAGGCTCATGGAAATTCTTTGCAGCCTATAAAGCAAATCTAAGGCATGAATTGTTAATATAAGTGAGTCAGAGGATTTTTTCTAACTTCTGTACTTTGGGGGATGAATAAAGGATAACAAAATGTCCCACAAATAAGTGAAACCATATGATAACTGACTTTCTCTGCTTGACTTATTTCACTTAGCATAATGGAGGACATTAGGAAAAGGAAGGGAAAAATGAAGGGGGGGGAATTGGAGGGGGAGATGAACCATGAGAGACTGTGGACTCTGAGAAACAAACTGAGGGTTTTAGAGGGGAGGGGG
>NW_027397084.1:15939759-16096535 GCF_003265705.2 Callorhinus ursinus
GAGGGGAGGGGGTGGGTGGATGGGTTAGCCCGGTGATGGGTATTAAGGAGGGCATGTATTGCATGGAGCATTGGGTGTTATACAAAAACAATGAATCATGGAACACTACATCAAAAACTAATGATGTACTGTATGGTGACTATAATATAATAAAATAAAATAAAATTTAAGAAAAGGATAACAAAATGTCAAATTTGTTTTCTTTCTTTTTTTTTTTAAGATTTTTATTTATTTATCTGACAGAGAGAGAGACAGCGAGAGAGGGAACACAAGCAGGGGGAGTGGGAGAGGGAGAAGCAGGCTTCCCGCTGAGCAGGGAGCCCGATGTGGGGCTTGATCCCAGGACCCTGGGATCATGACCTGAGCTGAAGGCAGATGCTTAATGACTGAGCCACCCCAGGTGCCCCTCAAATTTGTTTTCATATGGCAAGTACTAAAAGCAACCCCAAAACAACCTAGTTTCAATACAGCAACTATGGATCTCCAAAATGCTCTCTTCCTATTATTAAAAGATGATCTCCCTTGGCAAGATGCAGATTGATCTAATAAAAATTAGTGACCCACTTGAAATGAGAAATTAAGTAAGCTAGTGGGAAGTAAGTATCCAGTTCTGGTGTCATCATCTTGGTGAGCCTTCAGCAATGAGGAGTAGGTGAAGTGTGCTTGAGATTGCAGTGGTGGGCAAGGCTAACAATGCATGCAAGAGGAATGGGCCCTGACTATGGGATTTTGAATGTGTCAACAACCAGCTCTATCTCCTTGCTTCTGCCTTTTAAGCAAGCTCCTAGAAGCTAGGGCCCAAGAGTAGACAAATTCTGTGTCAAGGGGAGTCAGTATGAGCATATGACAGAACACCCAGCAGTGGAGTTTAAGCCTGAAGTTTAGGGGATGAACAATTAGGATTATTTTTCCTTTTGTTTATTGCTCTCAGTTAAATAGAAGTTGCTTTATTCTCTGTTGAGAGCATGATGTACAAAGAGGGTTTATTAAGAGTAACTTCAGTCCTTAGGGATTAAATAACTAAATAATCTGTTTACCCATTCTTTAAATCTTCTAACTCAGGAGACAAATTGAACAAGTAGAAGAAGGGAAAGAGGGTTATCGGGTAGGAAACATCTCTAGAAACTGAGGCAGAAAAGAAATAGCTGAAGAAACTGGTTGTTTAATCTGAAAAAGAGAGGTTTTAGGAGGTGTTCTGATAACTTTTCAAATTATAAACCCTTCATTATAGGACATCTGTATATTTGTGTGTGTGTGTCAACAGAGCAAGCTGACCTAAGCCTAATGAAAATCCTAAATGAGGAGGTAGATTTTAGCCCAGTGGAAGGGAATACCAGTCAATCAGCAGCCAACAAACAAACAAACACAAAGTTTTACCATGAGAAAAAAAATTGCTTTTTCATGAAGTAATGAGTTCTGGGTCATTGGAGGTGTTCAAGCAGAGTTTGAACGACTACTTTTAGGGAGTAGTGCAGAAAAGAGCCCAACATCTGATAATGGTTGGGTTAAATGACCTGTAAGTTTCCTCTGAAATCTAACATTTTATGTTTCTAAGAATGTACCAGATTTTATGCCTTAGATATAAGGTTCAGGAAGTCATATTATTTCTAGACAATTTCTCATGTCCCATTTAGTAAAAAATAAAGAAATAAACTAGTTCCTGAATGAGAAGGGAATAGAACTGGGGCTTTATGTTTTTTTTTGGTTAAAAGTGGCCTTCAGTATCTTTTGTTCTATGGAGTCTAAGAAAATAATGCTCTAAATTTTAACACTTTCTCTCTTTAATATTTACTTTGGTGGAAGCTAGTTTCATTTCTCACCTTGCCAAGAAGGAGTCAGCTATGAGGTTTACCACCTTTTATGGATTCCCTTTACCTCAGAGAGCAAGGCTAACCTGTAGTACTTGTTTAAAATTTGGATTCCTAGTCCCACTCTGGCATGATGAATCAGAATCTTTAGGATATACCCTTTGAATCCTTATCTTTAACAAATACCTTTACATGATTCTTATGCACAATAAAGTTCAAGAATGTATGCAGTAGATCCTCATGATTGGTTTTAGTATATAAGTATGGTTTATTTTCATGCTATCAAATATCAAAAAAACCTCTTCATCTTGTGCAATACCTGGGCCGAATACCTTGACAAGAAAAAATAGTTGTCTTCAAAAAATCTTTTTCTTTTCAAAATTTTATTTTTGAAAAAAATTTTAGTACAGTTGACATACAATGTTACATTAGTTTCAGATGTACAACATAGTGAATCAAATTCTCTATACGTTATGCTATGCTTACCACAAGTGTAAGCTACCATTTGTCACCATAGAAGGCTATCACAGTATCAATGCCTATACTCCCAATGCTTTGCCTTTTATTCCCATGACTTCTTCATTCCATAACTGAAAGCCTGTGTCTCCCCTGACCCTTTACCCATTTTGCCCATCCCCCCTTCCCCTCCCCTCTGGAATCAGTTTATTTTCTGTATTTATAGGTCTAATTCTGCTTTTTGTTTATGCATTTGTTCTGTTTTTTAGATTCCACATATGACTGAAATCTTATGGTATTTTTCTTTCTCTGTCTGACATATTTCACTTAGCATAATACCCTCTAGGTCTACCTATGTTGTTGTAAATAGCACAATCTCATCCTTTTTAATAGCTGCATAATATTCTTGTGTGTGTGTGTGTGTGTGTGTGTGTGTGTGTGTGTACCACATCTTACTTTTTTTTAAAGATTTTATTTATTTATTTGACAGAGAGATGGAGAGAGAGCACAAGTAGGCAAAGAGGCAGGCAGAGAGAGAGAGGGAGAAGCAGGCTCTCTGCTGAGCAGGGACCCTGGGATCATGACCTGAGCCGAAGGCAGCCATTTAACTGACTGAGCCACCCAGGCACCCCCACATCTTCCTTTTTTAAAAAAATTTATTTATTTATTTATTAACAATTTATTTATTTGACACAGAGAGAGAGGGAACACAAGCAGGGGAGTGGGAGAGGGAGAAGCAGGCTTCCCACCGAGCAGGGAGCCTGATGTGGGGCTCAATCCCAGGACCCTAGGATCATGACCTGAGCTGAAGGCAGACCTTAATGACTGAACCACCCAGGCGCCCCATACCACATCTTCCTTAATCCATCCGTCTGTTGATGGACAGTTATGTTGTTTCCTTATCTTGGCTATTGTAAATAATGTTGCAGTTAACATAGGGGTACATATATCTCTTTAAATCAGTGTTTTTGTTTTCTTTGGGTAAATACCCAGTAGTAAAATTACTGGATCATATGGTGATTCCATTCTTGAGTTACCTCCATACTGTCTTCCACAGTGGCTATATCAGTTGACATTCCTACCAACAGCACACAAGGATTTCTTTTTCTCCACATCTTTGCCAATACTTGTAATAAAAATACTTTTCTTGATGTAGTCTTTTCATTTGCTTACTTTAATTCATACACTGAACAGTAAGAAAAGTCATAACATTCGTTTTTGCATACAAGTTTATAATTTTAATCTAATAGGAGAACTGTGCCAGAGAATGTCAAAACCAAGGAAATTTTTTTAAATTTTGTTTTATTATGTTATGGTAATCACTATACGTTACATCATTTGTTTTTGATGCAGTGTTCCATGATTCATTGTTTGCATATAACACCCATTGCTCCGTTCAATACGTGCTCTCTTTAATACCCATCACCAGGCTAACCCATCCCCCCACCCCTCCCCTCTAGAACTCTCAGTTTGTTTCTCAGAGTCCATAGTCTCTCATTGTTCGTCTCCCTCTCCAATTTCCCCTCCTTCATTTTCCCCTTCCTACTGTCTTCTCTCTTTTTTTTAAACATATAATGTATTATTTGTTCGAAGGAAAAATTTTTATCCTTTATTTGTTCTTGTAAAAAAGTCTGTGGTGGATTAGCTTATTATTTACAACATCATGTTGCTGAATTCAAGGATATAAGTTGGATACTTACGTGGTCAAGAACAGTG
The DNA here is from genome assembly GCF_003265705.2 of Callorhinus ursinus. Taxonomy (NCBI): domain Eukaryota; kingdom Metazoa; phylum Chordata; class Mammalia; order Carnivora; family Otariidae; genus Callorhinus; species Callorhinus ursinus. Next base: position 15,943,740 of record NW_027397084.1, read on the forward strand.
TTTTTCTGTTCCATGGTTTAAAAAATTCATGCCCTTGTGTGAAGAAGTAACTGTGTTTTCCCAGGACTTTTATATGTACATATACACACATGCATATAATTGCCAGTGACAGAAATGACACTCAAACTAGCTTAAGAAAACAAAGCTTCATGTAACTGGAAAGCATAGGAATGAACTCTAGGCATGTCTGGAGTTGAGGCACAAATGCTGTCAGCAGAAGTTTGTCTTGAGCTACCACTTAGCTCTGATTTTTTTTCTGGATTAACTTCATTCTGGTGTTTCCTATGTGGTAGCAAAGATGGCCGTTATCAGCTCTAGGTTTATATCATTCTTATATCTGGTGGTCTAAGAGAAAAGAAAGTGTATTTCTCTAAATTCTCCATGCAAAAGTCTAAGGGATGACCCTCTTTGGCCCAGACTGAGTCACTCGTCTATTCTTGACTTAATCACAGTGGCCAATGGGATGAAGTACTTGGAGTTTTCTGATTGTCTGTTCCTGGGCCATGCATCCATCTTTGGAACCAAGATTTGTATCACTCCCTGGGTGTCTTAAGATTTGTGTGAGTCTGGGCATGGTTCCCTCAAAGGAGGAGATGCTGAGCAGAAGAAATTAGCTGATGTCCTCCAATGGAACTACTTATTAAGTCCTTCTTTCAGCAGATATTTATTGATCATAAAATATCAGAGATATAGAGTGGACCCCCATGCTGACTTCTACTCCTTAGGCTCAGTCCAGGGGATGGAATGAATCTTTAACATTTGCTATATATGGTGGTAAGGACTATGATGAGGTAACAATGAAGTTCTGAGGGATCTAAGAGGAGTGTGCAACTAATTGGGACTTAGTAATTTAAAGAGTGGCCGCTGGATCTGGAGAATGAGTTGGGGCCATAAGGTAGATGCAGTGGGAAAAGCAGTCCAGGAAGAGGGGACAGCAGGTACAAAGGTACATACTTTGAAATGGAAAGTAAGAGTATCATGTTACTTATATAATAGCTAGCATTTATATTATAATCAAAATAGACTTTCCAAACAAGCAGGTTGAAAAAAAAAATCCTGACTCAGGGTAATATTTGAGTTGTTTGTCCATTTTGGCTGGGAGCCAGTGCAACTTATCCTATATAACTCAATTTCTGTTAAACTGAACTGTGTTTCCACTTGTAAGAAAACCCTATAGTGGAAATAAAGATTTTTTTTTTTAGGTCAAGTTGTTAAGATTAAATGTTAGAAAGCTCTTAAAGGCAATTGCAGTGAAATTTAACAGGTTTACTTCTTACTGAAGGAAAAAAATAATATGGCAGCAATTTAGAAAAGGCATGCTTAAAATTCAGTGAAATGTAGAAGCAGTAGAAGTTAAAATTGAAACTTTTTTTTATAGATTTCAGTTTTTAAGGATGAAAAGGATACCTATTGATTCTGTTTGCCATCAGTGATGATTTAAGTGTGGAATATTCTACATACAATATTGGTCCAAAATATAAAGCTAAAAGTGATTTTAAATATTTTGAGATGGGATGGAGAAAAGAGGAGCTAGTGAAGAGAATGTATGATAAGATGGCACAATAAAAAAAATATTTATATCCAGCTTTTCACAGTGACTATGTTAAGGCATTAGGTTCAACTATATAGTCTGCTTCAGAGAAACCAATTATATAATGATGATGCAGGTGATGATAATAAGAGCATTGTTTTAAACCCTATATCTGTATTGTTGAATTTAATCCTTGAATGACCCTTTAATGTAGGCTCAGTATCATCTCCATTTTAGAGATGAGGGAACACGGCACAGAGAGGTTGAATAGCATGGCCAAGGTTCTGGAGCTGGTGTTAGACCTAGGATCCTGACTCATATAGAGTGATACTGGAGTCCGACTGTGGACAGTAACAGCTAATGTTAATTTAGCATTTATGATGAGCACAGAATTATATTTGCTTCATCTATTCTTTGATGTCCTATGAATAGATATTATTTTAAGCCCATTTTATAGGTGAAGGAGAGCTTGAGACACTGAGAAAATTGTCCAAGTTAATAAATGCCCAAACCTGGACTTAAAAATAGGTCTTCTGGACTTCATAGACTGTATTCCAGTCACTGCTGTATATGATCTCTTTTTTGGGATGGATACAGTGATCATGATGAACAAGGGAAATCCAGGTCTTCATTTTTTTTTCATTAATCTGTAGCATGCCCGTTTAATGACAAGGTGCTACTCTGTGGAGACCTTAATAATAAAGAATCACTAAAGAAATTAAGTGTGGTCACAAAAATAGATAATTTTAAAATAAACTGAATCTGTGCTATAAAGACTATGTACTGTAGTTTAGGATTTAAATCTGTTTCTGAAAAATTGCGTTAGAATATGTTCCATATACTGATTCTTAATACTTTGAATTTTTTTCTTATTTTTAAAATACCTCTTTGAATTTTGATACTGATTTCAGTTACAGTTCTAGTTAAGTATACCTGGTATGTTTAAGAGGTTAGAAATTTAGCCCAGGATTATGTTTTAATATGGTAGGTTGAGTATATGCTGGTATCTACTACTTTGCTCCCAAACTCATTGTAATAAGAATAAAAATGTAGAAATAGGAAGTGGAAGGAGAGTCAATGGTGTGTGAAAGTTTTATCAAATCTAATGAGACATAGAGAATGGCTAAAAGTAGATACTCGTTCAGAAGGGTGGAGGAAACCATAGCTTAGAAAATGCCCAAAGAGGGGTACCTTACAAACCCAGGGGGTTGAATGCAACTTATAATCTACAGATAAAATGGTCACAAATGAGTGTAACCTTGAAATCAAGGGGGTAAATGGTAAAAGTCACTTACATAAAAAAAGGTAAAAAGCCTGTAGCTGGGTAATACTTCTCACACATCTTCCTTCCCTTTGGACACAAACCTCAAAGCCAAAAATTGCCTTCAAACAAAAAGTAAAAATTAAATAAAAATGGACACAGAAAATAGAACAGTGGTTAACAGAGGTTTGAGAGATGGGGGGATGGGAACTTATTGTTAATGGGTACAGAGTTTTAGTACGGGATGATGAAAAATTTTTGTAGATGAGCCTGACTGCCCCTCCTTCCCTCCCTCATCCCCCACCTGGCCCCGTCCCACCCGTGCCTCCTCCAGACTGCCGGCCACCTGCCCCTCCTAAGGGAGCAGCTTCCCCCTATCTTATGGGACCTGCTCAGAACCATTTGACATTTGGGGAGAGAGAAGCAGGGTTGATAACCTGCTCTCCTGGTTGTTATTTGAGAGGAGCTAAAGAGAAGGTGGTAGATGAGGAGAGGAGCCTCTCTCTCTCTTTCCTTGCCACCTTCTTCTCCTTCCCCATTCCCACCATTCCCCGAGGACAGGAGCTACCCTCCTTTCACTCACCTCCTTTTGCCCTGTTTATCAGAAGTTCTCTACAATTAATTTCTTAGGCCTATTTAAGATGCATATTTATATAGTTCTTAACGGTTTTTCTTTCTGATCATTCCCTCTCATTTTTAGAATCCCCAGGCCTCTCTCTGAGCCAAGAAAGTGGCAGGGGGAGCCTGAATTTTACGAGGGGAGTGGGCAGAGCCCCTTCCTCCAGACCCCCTCGCCCTTCCCCACTTCCCCCCCAGTCCTGGCTCCCCAGAGGCAGAGGTTGAAGGCAGGGAACCAGGGCAGCCAGTGAGGTCAGGAAGTCTGTTGCCTTAACATCCCCTTCCCGCAACCAACACACACCCTTGTCCACTCCCAGGTCTGGTTGCTGAAAGACTTGGGGTAAGGAATAAGGGAAAGGGGATTGTTTGGTTTTTGGTTTCTTTCCCCACCCCTCTTTTCTTTCATCCTTCCCCACCCCCCATTCTGTCATGACCTCACTTAAGTGGAACACTATATCATAACCCAGAGATTTGTCCCAGCTGTGGAGTCATACAGACCCTCTGGTCTCTGTTCCTGCTGAGGGGTTGTGCTGGGGCCCAGGTGGAGGGAGGGGACTTGGGGTTTCAGGCTGTGGGGAAGCCAGGGTCCCCTGTTCCAACCCCCTCTTCCCACTCAACCCACCTACCCCCCCCACTGGGACATTCTCAAGCTTTTCACACCGAAAGGGAAAAAAATGTTATTTTTAGATACATTTTATGAATAACTTTTGTTATGAATATAGCTGGTAACCGTTGTGTATGTTATTAAAGATACAAAATGTTGGGAAAAAAACAAAAAAAAATTTTTTGTAGATGGATAGTGCACAACAGGGTGAATGTACTTAATACCACTGAACTATACAGTTAGAAATGGTTTAAATAGTAAATTTTACTTTTTTTCTTTTTTTTACTACATAAGACTCTTACTACAATAAGAAAAAAGAAAGGCGACTTCTTATCTACAGGAATGAAAAAGACTGGTAAAATTAGGATAATTTCTGTGGGAATTGGCATCTTAGAGTGACGTCTTTAACGTTTCAGCCATTCATAGTGGCTGACTTGCTACTGCCTCCACATAAGATGAAACCTGAAAGTTGGCAAACTTGCTTATCAGTACAAAGGACTCAGCTAGCTTTTCTATTGTCTTAACCTTAAATTCAAACAGACAATTAAGGATGACCAGACAAATGAGGAATGTCAAAGAGAAAGGGCCAGGTTAATAATTTGCCACAATGGCCAGAGAGGGAATAGCTAAATCCAGGAAACAGAAGAGAACTTTAAAATTGTCTCTGTCCCTAGTATTTTAGAGATATTTTAGAGAGATATTACATTTATTAAGTAATAATAGTATGCTGTAAAAGAAGGAACACATAATGTAACGGATGGAAAAATCAGAAGAGTAAAGAAAAAAAGTCATGCAAATCTCCTGGAAATAGAATAAAAAGAACAGAAAACAGGAAAGGGAAATAATGAGAATAAAAATTAAAGGCATAAGGATCAATGTAAGATTTACTACCTAAACAGTGGAAGTTCCTGAAGGAGAAAACAGGGAACAATATATGATCAAAGAAATAATAAAAGAGGCAATCCTGTGGTAAAGTATAAGTCTTCATGTTGGAGGGTTTTCCATGTACCAAGCAAAATGAAGAAAAGACATTTTCTAGACATGTTCTTGTGAAAATTCAGAATACCAAAGGTAAAGAGAAGTTGCTAAAATTTCCAAAAAGAAGACAACAAAGCTAAAAAACAGGTCACCTTACAATTCAACAATAAAAAGACAACCCAAATAAAAAATGGACAAAGGATTTTAACAAACCTCTCAAAAAGATAAATGACCAACAAGCACATGAAAAGATGTTCAGCATCATTAACCATCAGGGAAATCCAAATCAAAATCACAATGGAATCAATACCACTTAACACCCATTAGTATGTCTGTGATTAAAGAGACAGATAATAACAAGTATTGGTTAGAATATGGATGAATTGAAACCCTCATATATTCCTGATGGGAATGTAGAATGGTATACCATTTTGGAAAACAGTCTGATAGTTTCTCAAAAGGTCAAACGGAGTTACCAATATATGACCCAACATTTCTACTCCTAGGTATATAGTCAAGAGAAATAAAAATAAATATCTAAATAAAAAGTTTTGTATGGAATGTTCATAATGATATTGTTCATAATAAGCCCAAAGTGGAAACAGCCCAACTGATGAATGGATAAAATGTAGTATTCCCAAGCAATGGAATATTATCTGGCCATGAAAAGGAATGAAATACTATTACATGTTATAGTATGGATGAACCTTGGAAATAGTATGCTGAGTGGAAGAAATCAGTCACAAAAGATCACATATTTAACATTCCTTTTAAATGATATGACCAGGTGTGACTAGAATAGACAAATCTATAGAGAGAGAAAGTAGATTAGTGGCTGCCTGGGGATGTGGGGTTGGAGGAAAACGAGCAGTGACTGTTTAATAGGTACAGGACGTGAAAATACAACTTTGTGAGGATGGTTGCCCAGCTCTATGACTATACTTAAAGCCATCGAATTGTACACTTTAAGTGGGTGAATTGTATGTTATGTGTAAATTATATCCCAAAAAAGCTATTATTATTTATTTTTTTAAAGTCACACTGTCATCAGGCCTCTTAGCACCCTTGGATTCTAGAAGTCTGTATAATGTGGAAATAAACAAAGACCACCCAGATGAGAATAAGCAAAGGGTATTTATACAGAGCTTTTTATAATAAGGGAGTCAGCCACTATCACCTGGTTTTGGCAGAAACTCAAAGGTGAGCAAAGGAGTGGGAAAGCTCCATGGTGGAAAAAAGGAAAGGCTTCAGGTATCCCCTGATTGGAGACTGTTGGCGTGGGGAAGGTGTAGGTAGGCTAAGTAGAAGCCAGGCATCCTATGTGAATGGATATTTGGCTTTTTCTGGTTGGTACTAAACTGAAAGTGGGAATAAAAATTAGAGAAGCTGTCAGTTACTAATCAAGTTCTGGCCATCCTGGGCCATTTTTTTCAGGATTTATTGTTGGAGATCATGATCTGACTTCCTATAAGCAGATTGGCTTCTTGGACCGATTACTGTAGACAGTGGGTTGGTTTCCTAGGCTGGTTGCTGCAGATTGTTGGTCAGAGTTCTCTTTTTATATATGATGTGGCCATTGTCCATTTGTATATTCAATCTCTCAGTAAAAATGCTTTCAAAATTATGAAGGAATGAAAAAAATACATACCCAAAGAATAAATAAAATCTGAGAGCTGAATGACTGTATATATCATACATTCAAGGATTCGTTAACTTTACTTCCTAAGCACCTTTTCTTAGGAAGTTAATTGAAGACATATTCCAAAAAGTAAGGAAGAAAGGGAAAGATAGGCCACCCAGAAAGAGGTTATATAATCCAGGAGAGCAGAGACCTGAAGTTCCAGGAAGAGCATGGTTTGGCACACCTTGAGAAGAGCCGCTCAGAGTGGAGTCGAGGTTTGAAGATGCCAGCAGGGGAATTGAATTCTGTGTGGGCAGGGGTGGGAGGGAATTTCTAAAACAGCTGATAGAAAGGACTTTTCACAGGAAACTAAGGATGTGGTAAGGGCATAGGGGGAAAAAAAGGCAATTTTAAAGGCATTAGTTACTCCAGGAAAAACAGTAATATAATGCTTGCAGTTTTATCATTTTGAATTATTGTTCACAGCAGGGCCTATAATTACAATGCATAATAATACAAGCACTATTGTTTTTCAGTAAACACCAAAATGTAAAATCATTGATTGTAGTTATAAAACAGGACATAAATACTGTCATCCTTGATAAAGTAACAGTATAGGTGACAGAAGTGGTGAGGTAGAAAGTGGGGGAAAGGTGAAACAAAGGCAGCATGTACCATCGTTACAAGATAGGAAGCCAAGAGATACTGTCTGTAGTTGATGGAACAAGAAATAAATGTGTCAGTTTATTACTGAGAGAAATAATGGTATTCACGTGCATTCACACACCAGCATAGGAATACAAATTATAACCTGAATTCTTCCTTAATAATATAGATAATTCTCTATGGTGATAAATAAATGATTTATGTTATCATATGTAACTACTCTGTGGTATAAGATTTGTTATACCATACATATATTAGTAGGTTTTTGCATTGTTTCTAATTATTCACTATTGTAATGAGTATTACAAAAATGTCCTCGTTTGGGCATATTTATGCAATTTACCTATTATTTATTTATAATAATTTTCTAAAAATGCAACTCTACATCCAAAATTATCTATATTTGAAATTTTTAATCTGTGTCCAGATTGGTCTCCAGAAATGTTTGAGTTATACTCTCAACTCAATAATATGTGATATTTCTTGTGTTCTTATATCCTTACCAACACCCACAACTATCAAACCTTTTGATATTTGTCATCTGACTTCAGTGGTACTTAAATTAACATTGTTGGATTACTAGTGGAGTTGTACATATTTTTAGGTTTACTGCTATTTGTATTTTAGTCTTTTCTTGCCCTTGCACACATGGTGATTTTTTTATTCATAATTAGGATTTATATATAAGAAATTTTGAGAATTTTTTAAAGAATTGGTTCCAAATTTTTTAATCATTTTGTTTGGATTTTAACCTTGTTCATGTTGCTAAAAATTTTGAAGTAGGCAACTCTTATAAACATTTTTACTTAGGGTGTTTGAATTTAGGTTCATACATCGCAAGTCCTTTCTACTTCAGGATTATAAAAATATGCACCTAAATATTATTATACGGTTGTTTTTCTTTTGTCACTTTTAATTATTTTGTTCATTTGATGTTTATTTTGGTGTCAAATGAGACAATGTTTTCCAGCCAACTTTTCTCCTAAATGGCTAGTCAGTCCTTCCAGCACTGCTTCTATTTTTTTCACTGGTTGAACATCACTGAATTCTGCTACATAAATGTATTTTCCTAGTATTTGTTTTATCTTCTTTGATCTATATCCACTAGTACAATGGTGTTTTACTTCCTCATATTTTGTTTTCCCATTCTCTATATATTGGGAAAATATCCTTTATTGGTTCTCTTTTTCATATTGTTTGTGCCTGTTATTTCATAATTATCCTTCTAGATAAAATTAAAAATTCTTCAGTCAAATTTTAAAACAACTTATTAGAGTTTTGATTAAAATTGCAAAAAAATTTAAGGACACATGGGATGGGTCTGCCACCATCAGGGGAACACTGCTTCAGAAAATTTATACAATTCTGCTGAATTTTTTTCACCTTACATTCATACACACAAACCTTAAATGGATACTCCACAATGCCCAGCAGCCCTACCAGGTTGTCTTTTTGAGTTTCTGAAGAGCTAGTAATTTTATCAAGATATATTATGTGTTGATAAATTTTCAGAAATTCTGCTCATCATGAATTCTATTCTCTGCATGTAACTTCTACTATGTACAGCTTATAATGTTAAAGTTTATTTCTGTCACACTGTACACTTCTCAGTATGTTGCCTTTACAGTGCATCTTGTGTGTTTTCTTAATTTAACTGAGAATGTAAAAGAAATGTCTAAAATGTTCTTTTATAATAGAGGTAAATTTTTAAATGTATAATCTTCATTTTTCTTTTGTGTTTTTTTTTGTTGTTTTTGTATTGTTTTGTTTTCCTTTGATTTTTAAAAATTTGTCAGTCTCTGTGGAGTTGTTTTCATTTAATTACAGGGAGAATTTGCCCCAAAATGAAACAGAAGGGTTTTCCCTGCATTATCTTCTTATCTCAGCACTATTCAGAGTATTTCTTGGAACTAAAGAATGGAACTTTATATTTTGTTAGGCAGGACCACTGCATATGGTTGAACAGCTTGTGCATTGCACAAAATATCCACCTGAGGGTATGAGTGGAGATGGACATTCTGCTCAATAGGCTCTGTGCCTGAGCTCCGAGTTGTGTCTTGCTAGAGGACGAGGCTCCTTCTTGTTCTCACAAAGACATAGTTCACCACCACAGCCATGCCTCCACAGAGTAGTCTGCCTCCTGGGAAATACAAATAACCAGGAGAGACCTTCTTAATCTCACAAACACCAACCCCTACCTTGTCTACATCTCTGTGTCTGTATCTGCCTTCCCTCTGAGCCACCTGTGTGCTGAGCTCCTCAGGCCAGTTATTCCAGTGTGCGCTGGAGGGACTGCCAGATGGGGATGAAATGAAGAAAAAGGGATGAAGAGGACATTATTCTCTTTACCGCCATTCAGGAAATCCTTTTCTGTACTTTAAAAGTTCTTGTCCTTTTTTAAGGACAGTCCAGTGTGCTGATTGTTGCTAACAGGGTACAGTTAAGGGGCTGGAGTTGGTATGAAGGATTTAATTAAATTGTACTTGATCCTGCTGAAATAAATCTTCAGCTGACAATGAGAGAAGACAGAAACTGTCATGTGATGTTTCTCCTCAAACTCATTATGGGTTTTGGATTGTTTTGAGTGTTTTTCTTTTCCTTTTTTCCCCTCTTTATGATCTTTGGGATTTTGAGAATATCCAGTGAACTCTCCACCATCAGTATAACTCTACAGACTTCGCTGATGGTGGTGTGGTTAATTTTTGTGATAGAGAAACAAATTCTTTTGAATAAAAATAAATAAAAAATAATAAATTTTACTGAGCCAAAAAATTATGATTTTTGGACCTTCAAACTTCTTTGAAGCAGTGACAGTGAGATCCAGCAATTTCCCCCGTCTTCTTTATCATAAATGTACCCTCAACTACAAGAACAATCCCATTAGTATAATTTCTTACACCTAAATAAAGGCTCTCTTGTCCCTTTATGCTGCTCAATCTATTGTCCCATTCAGAGCAAAAATCCTCACTCAGCAGAGCAAAATATTGTTCTTTCCTAACTCACCTTGGAGGGCTCCCTCATGTTCTTTAGATTTCTGTTCCAATTCACTTTCTCACCTTCTTTTAAATTGCTGTCTCCTCCTTGACATTCTATCTCCCTTCCCTAAATTAATTTTCTTCATAGCACTATAGCCATCTGATATATTATAAATATTGCTTAGTTCCAACTCTTCTAAGGTGTAAACCTAGATCAAACTCTATATATTGGCATTTTCTAAAACATTCCCCCAACCATTAGTTTAACCAGGTTTAAGAGGGTTATTGTGATATTATGATTTATAATAAATACATATTTGGTCTTTCACCTGTTCCTGGCAGAGAGCTTCTAAAACCCTTAAAATTTCCTGTGATAAGAGCAACAAAGGTGTCTTTTATTATGCTAGCGAGGTGACCTTTGAAAAGCCCTTAGGTAAAGGGGCTAGTTGCCAGGGGAACCAACCTGTGATTAGAGGGTTGAAACTTCATTTTTATGTATGTATGTATGTATGTATGTATGTATGTATGTATGTAGGCTTGATACCCCGTGTAGAACCCAATGTGGGGCTTGAACTCAGACCCTGAGATCACGACCTGAGCTGAGATCAAGAGTTGGGCACTCAACCGGGTGCCTGGGTGGCTCAGTCGGTTATGTGTCTGCCTTCAGCTCAGGTCATGATCCCAGAGTCCTGGGATCGAGTGCCGCATCGGGCTCCCCGAGTTGGGCATTCACCCAGCTGACCCACCCTGGTGCCCCAAGGGTTGGAACTTTAAGTAACCACCCCCTGCAAGGGAGAGGGGCTGGAGGTTGAATCAATGCCAGTGGCCAATGATTTAATCAATCATGACTGTGTAATGAAGCCTCCTTCGAACCCCAAAAGGTCAGGGTTCAGAGAGCTCCAGGTTGGTGAACACATGGAGATTCTGGAAGAGTGGCACAGCTGGAGAGAACATGGATGCTCTGGGCCTCTTCCCTGTGTCTTCCCCTATGCATTTCTTCCTGAGTTACATCCTTTTATAATAAACCAGAAATCTGGTAAGTTGACAGATTTCCTGAGTTTTGTGAGCCACTTGAACTTGGACTTACGACTGGCATCCTGAATTGGAGGAGGTCTTTGGACCTCCAATCTGTATCCAGTTGGTCAAAAGCAACAGCCTGCATTGGCATCTGAAGTTGGGGTGGGGGAAGGCAGTCCTGTAGGACTGAGCTCTCAGTCTGTGGAATCTGAAGCTATCTCCTGATAGATAGTGTCAGAATTGAGTTGACTCCTCCGACATCCTGCTGATATCTGAGAACTGAGTGATGTTACATGGGAAGCACCCTGCCCCCACTTCCATCCCAACACACACATTAGAGTGGGGTCCAGGAACCTAATTTTGTTACCTTGTAACAGAGTTGAATTTACTATTAAGGTATGAAGCTTAAGCTTCAGGCCCCTTACTTGTACAGACCAGTGAGAATATAGGAAGTTGCTGAGAGTTATAAGTGTTCTAGTTGGGAGGAGGAAAAAGGTTATCACCAGGGACTTTCCTAAGGAGGCATTTCTGATATATTGCTTACAGAGAGATCAGAAGAAAAGAGATAATAAGTCTCCAAAAACTTTAAAGAGATTTTTGAATAAATATATACTATGTCATTAACTTTACATTTTATTTTGTATTATTTTCATAAAGATGGCTCCCAAATTGTAAAAATTTCAGGCTCCACAGAACCTATAATCAGCATTGCTTAATTAAATTAAGTTTGCTAAAAAAAAAAAGGGAAGAAGATAGCAGGAAGGGAAGAATGAAGGAGGGGAAATCGGAGGGAGAGATGAACCATGAGAGACTATGGACTCTGAGAAACAAACTGAGGGTTCTAGAGGGGAGGGGGGAGGGGGGATGGGTTAGCCTGGTGATGGGTATTAAAGAGGGCACGTTCTGCGTGGAGCACTGGGTGTTATACGCAAACAATGAATCATGGAACACTACATCAAAAACTAATGATGTAGTGTATGGTGAACATAACATAATAATAGAAAAAAATAAATAAGTTTGCTAAACATAGAACTAAAGAAAATGAAGCAGGTTTCCCTGATGCAGAGTTTTGGAGGTACTTGCCATGCAAATCTGCAATGTAAATCTCTTAAAGTTGAGATATGCAGTATTTCTAAAATGTGCACATCCACTTTTTCATAAAGCGGTCTTAAGCAATCAGTATCCTGTGGAAAATACTTTGGAAAGCTCTGCTCTGGAAACTTGCCCACTCTCTCTGCTTCCTATTTAATTTCCATCAGAAAGGGTGAGCCCTTCCTTAACAACTTCACTAACCCACTTTAAGTGGCTGGAATGTCACTTAATGAATTTTATATTTGAAGGAAATATAAAGTAGATTCTTTCTGAGATTGATTGAACTCTCTATGTTTAGCATGACTCTGGATGAAATAAGAAGAAAAATAAAAACCTTGAACACAATATAACCTGCCCAAGATAGTCACCATTTTAACCCTTAATCAATCTCCAGTTGATGAAGGAGATTGTAGTTCCTTTCTTGAAAAGATTACCTGTGCCATGATCATATTTTCAGATTTAATATGCATTTTCAAATTCCACTGCCCTTCTGGAGACTGGCAGTAACCTAAAATTGTAATCTGGATGATACCTACAAGGTATTTCAATGCACTTGCCAATTGAAAGCTATTGCAACCCTCCAAGAATAGTTTTTAAATAGTTTCAAAATGTTTTAAGTTGCTAAATATAAAATAGAACCATGACTTCTCATAATTGAATTAAACTAGATGAAACTCACTCTGAACTTTACATGATAGATTAAACAGTTCAAAAATCCATGTTAGAAGAGAAAGTGTCTCAGACGGTAGAGGTAAAATTGTACCGTATCCACACCAGATGACATTTTAAATAATATTTTCCATGGGAAACAGTGATAAATGTGAGTGTGTTTTGTGTACGTGTGTGTGTGTGTCAATTTATTAGAATCATGTCTTCGTACTTTGCTTTCTTCTGATGTACCATCCATTTTTCTGACTTTTCTTTTGAGTTCGATCACATTTACAGCATCTGCATTCACAAGATTACTCACTTCCTTAGCTCAGATTTCATGGCATTTAACAACTATAATTATACTTTTCAAGTGCTATACTGATCTTCAGTATTACATTCACTGGCAGGGATATTAGCTTTCAAAAATGCTGAAAAGATCGTAGACATTTCATTTGTAAAGATGGGCTGTACTTAATTTTGATGACAGTTATCTTGTTCATAACCACACTAAAAAGATCAGTCTCATTAAAAGTATATTACAATTGGCAAATCTAAATGTGATAGGCTAAATTCTATCATCAAATTTATAGAAATGGGCTTAGATGTCAGTTACCTGGAGTTTTAAGAGGAGAGGTGATAAAAATAAAATTTTCTTACTTTCTGGGTAAATATTGTTCAAGTTTCAAAGATAGGGTGAAAATATCTCCTTGCATAACCCCAGTTTATGCCTGTTCTAGCTTAATTACTATCTCCCCTTTCACTCTCAAAAATGTCTCGGTATAGATGGTAAATTATATAGTCACCTTATTTATAGATTGTTTACTAAATCTGGGACAATTTGATCTAATTCATTCAGTTATTTTTCCCACCTTCCTCTGATGCCTACTGTGTTGTAAAGCTTGGATGGATTTATAATGATAGTTTTTTTTATATGCATACAGTAAGATATAAAAAGTCAATTTTCAGTTATACTTAAGTGTGTATGTCCTTAAAATAGAATAAAGTGTATCAAGTCACAAGGCAGATGACTGCATGTTATTTTTACACACTGCCTTACTTCATACATCAGATAGAATGTGTATATATTATATCTTGCTTATTATACCACTGTGGATTTCAGGGCATCAGTAAAGACAAATAAAATCTCCTGCTGTCTAAATTAAGAAGGACCTGTAGAAAAAAACTGTAATAAAACTTGCTATAACTTTGGTTGCTGAGAATAGTAAGATTGTTCAGTAGGACAATTAAATTTAAATCATACAGCTATATTTTTTTTGTTGTAAATTTGATGTAATAAGGTATCAGCACTAATAGAAATAGTATGATTAAAGACTAGTAAGTGGTTTATAATTTTTCTCCTTGCAAAATAACTTCCTTGATTATTGGTGATAGAATTCTTGGGACTGTCATACGTTATTTTTCCATTTTTTAAAAGATTTTATTTATTTGACAGAGAGAGAGAGAGAGAGAGATATTGAGAGCAGGAACACAAGCAGGGGGAGTAGGAGAGGGAGAAACAGGCTTCTAGTGGAGCAGGGAGCCCGATGCGGGACTCGATCCCAGGACCCTGGGATTATGACCTGAGCTGAAGGCAGATGCTTAATGACTGAGCCACCCAGTCGCCCTATTTTTCCATTTTTTATCACATAGAAATGTAAAACATAATATTTAAATGGTTCATATTCCCACCAACCAGATAACTAATACTAATACGTGTTAATATTTAAATACTCTCCCCCCACATTAAAATTACATTTTTATACATGGTGTATTTGTAATTATTGTAATATAACAAATTATTGCATAATATGTTAGCAGCTTAAAACACAGACTTTTATGATTTCCCAGTTCTGGGGGTCAGGAATTCAGAAGTGGCTTAGCTGGGTTGTTCTGGGCTCAAGGTCTCTCATAAGGTTGCAGACAAGCTTAGGCCAGAGCTATAGTCATCTAAAGGCTTGACTAGGGCTGTAAGATCCATTTTCAGCATGGCTTACTCACATGACTATTGGCCAGAGGTCTGAATTACTTGCTGTTTGCTGGCAATAGGCCTTTGTTCCTTGCCACGGGATCGCTTCATAGTACTACTAGGATGTCTTTAAGATGTATAAGTGGACTTTCCCAGAGCAAGTGATCCAAAAGCTCCAAGAAGAAAACTGCAAAATGCTGTGTTACCTAGTCTTAGAAATTATATACCATCACTTCTGTTATATTCTATTTATTAGAAAGAACTCACCAAATCCAGCCCATACTCAATGGGAGAGGACTTAATCTCACCCTCTTGAAGTGAGGAGTATCAATGGATTTGTGGACATATTTTAAAACCACTACATGTGGTTAAAAATGTAGGAAGCTACTACAAGGTGGAAACACTGGAAACTATGAAACATTGCTGAGAGAAATTAAAGATCTAAACAAATGGGAAAATATACTATATTCAGAGATTGGAGACTCAATGCTATTATGATATTAATTTATTTCAAATTGGTTTATATATTCAATGTTATCACAATAAAAACCCAGTAGTCATTCTTGTAGAAACTGACAAGATGTCTCCTAAATTATGATGGAAATGCAAAGGGCCTAGCACATCAAAATGATCCTGAGGAAAATTGGAAGACATATACTAATAATACATTTCAAGATTTAATATGAAGTTATAGTAACTAGGGCAAGAGTGTTTTCAGTATAAAGAGACATAATGAAACAATAAAAAGTCTAAAAAGAGACACATATAATATCACTTGATTTTTAGCAAAGTGCCAAGTAATTTAATTTTTGTTTCCTGGATCTTTAATAATATACGTATTTTCCATGCTATTACTAATTATTTGAACATGCCATTTTTATTGATGGTATAATATAATTTCATGTGGATGTTTTAAAATTTGTCAAATTCTTTTCTACCTGAAAATGTAGGTGGTTTCCAGTCATCTGCTATTATGGGTAAAACTGTGCAAGCCGCTTGGTTTATAAAGGTGTGTGTATATACATGTGCATATGTGTTTATTCTTTCCCCTATTTATTATTTTGCCTTATGATAATTTCCATAAATAACTGTTGGGTTAAAGGGATTTAGTTTTGTGATACTTAAAACACAGTGACTAATTGGTTTATAGACTTTTCTGATTTTCACTGCTACGGGCAGTGTAAGAGAATGAGTTTCTCTCGTAACTCTTCTTAGTTTTCATCATTCATATTTGTATGGCTTAATAACGCATGCTTGAACATTTCTCCATATGTCAGTTATCAGGCTAATTTTAAAATTATGTATTCATGACTTTAAAAACTATGCAGTACAATATTATTGATTATAGTCACCATGCTGAACATTGCATTATCCATGACCCATTCATTTTACAATTGGAAGTTTGTACCTCTTGATACCCCTCCTCTGACCCATGTTGCTTACCCCTTGTCACCTTCCCCTTTGGCAATCACCAGTCTGCTCTTTGTATCTACAGATTGGGTTTTGTTTGCTTATTATTTTTTTTTTTTAGATTCTACATATTAGTGAAATCATACAGTATTTGTCTTATTTCACTTAGCATAATACCTTCAAGATCCATCTGTGTTGTCTCAAATGGCAAGATTTCATTCTTTATATGGCTGAATGTAGACCACATCTTTACCCATTCATCCATTTATGGATTTAGATTGCTTCCATATCTTAATTATTGTAAATAGTGCTCCAGTAAACATAAGGGTACATAATTCTTTTTGAATTAGTGTTTTTGTTTTCCTTGTGTAGATACCTGAAAGTAGAGTTGCTGGATGATATGGTATTTCTACCTCTAATTTTTTAAAAAGATTTTTATCTATTTGACAGAGAGAGAGAAAATGAGCGCAAGCAGGGTCGGGGGTGAGGGGCAGAGGGAGAGGGAGAGGAAGAATTCTTGCTGAGCAGGAAGCCCGATGTAGGGCTCGATCCCAGGGCCCTGGGATCATGACCTGAGCCAAAGATAGAAACTTAACTGACTGAGCCACCCAGGGGCCCCTCTACCTTTATTTTTTAGGAACCTCCATACTATTATCCGGAGTGGCTGCAATAGTTTACATTTTGGTCAACAATGCATGAGGGTTCATTTTTCTCCACATGCTTGTCACTACTTGTTATTTCTTGTCTTAACTGATAATAGCCATTCTGATAGGTGTGGGGGTGATATCTCATTATGGTTTTGATTTGCATTTCCTTAATTATTAGTGATGTTGAGCATCTTTTCATGTGCCTTTTGCCCATCTGTATGTCTTCTTTGGAAAAATGTCTATTCCAATCTTTTGTCATTTTTCAATTGGAATGTTTTTTTTTTTTTGCGCTAGAGTTGTATGAGTTCTTTATATATTTTGGATATTAACACCGTATTGGATACATGATTGGTAAATATCTTCTGTTATTTAGTAGGTTGCCTTTTTATTTTGTCTGTTGTTTCCTTTGCTGTGCAGAAGCTTTTTAGTTTGATGTAGTCCCATTTGTATATTTCTGTTTTTATTGTCCTTGCCTTTGGAGTCATATCCAAAAATCAGTGCAAAGATCAATGTCAAGGAGCTTACCATCTATGTTTTGTTCTAAAAGTTTTTTTTTTTTTTTAGAGATTTTATTTATTTATTTGAGAGAGAGAATGAGAGACAGCACGAGGGGGAGGAGAGTCAGAGGGAGAAGCAGACTCCCCGCCGAGCAGGGAGCCCGATGCAGGACTCGATCCCGGGACTCCAGGATCACGACCCGAGCCGAAGGCAGTCGCCCAACGAACTGAGCCACCCAGGCGCCCTGTTCTAAAAGTTTTATGGTTTTAGATAGTACATTCAAGTATTTAATCACCTTGAAGTAAGTTTTGTGTATCGTTGTCAGATAGTGTTCCAGTTTCATTCTTTTGCATGTGGCTGTTCAGTTTTTCCATTAGCATTTATTGAAGAGACTGTCCTTTCCTTATGCCATTTGGTAGTCTGGATTTCTTTGTCATAAATTAATACCATATATCTGTGGGTATATTTCTGGGCTTTCTATTCTGTTCCATTGATCTATGTGTTTGTTTTTATGCAATATGATAATTTTGATTACTATAGCTTTGTAATATAGTTTAAAACCAGGAAGCATGATGCCACCAGCTTTGTTCTTTTTCAAGATTGCTTTGGCTATTCAGGATTTTGTGTGATTTTCTGCAAGTTTTAGGATTATTTGTTCTCTTTCTGTGAAAAATGCCATTGGGATTTTGTTAGGTAGTGTATTGAATCTGTAGATTGGTTTGGGTAATATGGACATTTTAACAATATTATTTCTTCCAATCAGTTAGCACGGAATGTCTTTCCATTTATTTTTCCCCTGTTCAGTTTCTTTCATCAGTGTCCTATAGTTTTCCATGTATAGGTCTTTCAACTCCTTTGCTAAATTTATTTCTAAGTATTTTATTCTTTTTGATGCAGCTGTAATGGGATTATTTTCTTTTTTTCTCTTTCTGATATTTAATGGTTGTATAGAAAGGTAGCTGATTTTTGTATATTGATTTTGTACACTGCAACATTACTGAATTTATTAGTTCTAACAGTTTTTTGATGGAGTCTAGGATTTTCTTTATATAAAATCATGTCCACACAAGGTTGACAATTTTACATCTTCTTTTCAAATTTGAATATCTTTTATCTCTTTTTTTTTTGCCTAATTGCTGTGGCTAGTACTTCCAATATTGTGTTTCATAAAAATTATAGGAGTGAGCATCCTTATTTTGTTTCTGATCTTTTTAAAAAATATTTTATTTTATTTATTTGAGAGAGAGAGACAAAGAACATGAGCAGGTGGAGGGGGCAGAGAGAGAGGGAGAAGCAGACTCCCCACTGAGCAGGATGCCCAGCTCGGGGCTCGAGCCCAGGACCCTGGGATCATGACCTGAGCTGAAGGCAGATGCTTAACCAACTGAACCACCCAGGGGCCTTTTTGTTTCTAATCTTAAAGGAAAATCTTACAGCTTTTCACTGTTGAGTATGAGGTTAGCTGTGGGTTTTTCATATATGGCCTTTAATATGCTGAGGTATGTTTTGTACATACACACTTTTTTGAGAGGTTTTATCATTAATGGAGGTTGAATTTGTCAAATGCTTTTTCTGCATCTTTTGAGATGATCATATGGTTTTTAACCTTCATTTTGTTAATGTGGATGTTGAACCATCTTTGCATCCATAGAATACATCCCACTTGATCATGGTGAATGATCCTTTTAAAGTATGGTTGAATTCAGTTTGGTAATATTTTGTTGAGGATTTTTGCATTTATGTTCATCAGGTATACTGGCCTGTAATTTTATTTCTTTTCCTTCCCTTCCTTCCTTCCTTCCTTCCTTCCTTCCTTCCTTCCTTCCTTCCTTCCTTCCTTCCTTCCTTCCTTCCTTTTGTAGTATCCTTGTCGGTTTTGGGATCAGGGTAATGATGGCCTTATAAAATGAGTTTGGAAGTGTGCCCTCCTTTTCAGTATTTTGGGAGAGTTTGGGGAGGATAGGTATTAAATCTCTTTTGAATGTTTGGTTGAATTCACCGGTGAAGTTACCTGGTCCCAGACTTTCATTTGTTGGGCAGTACCAATTCAGTCTTCTTACTAGGAATCAGTCTATTCAGATTTTTCTGTTTTTCATGATTCAGTCTTGGAAGATTGTATGTTTCTAGGAGTTTATCCATAACTTCATGGTTGTCTAATTTGCGTTTAATTATTCATAGTAGTCTCTTATGATCCTTTGTATTTC
Organism: Callorhinus ursinus; assembly: GCF_003265705.2. Lineage (NCBI taxonomy): Eukaryota > Metazoa > Chordata > Mammalia > Carnivora > Otariidae > Callorhinus > Callorhinus ursinus. The sequence continues at coordinate 15,963,479 of NW_027397084.1, forward strand.
TTTAGTGTAAGTTGTAAGATCTCTTTAGATCTGATTTTATTTATTAGAACCCTCTTTTTTTTTACTTAATGAAGCTAAAGGTTTGTCAATTTTTTTTATGTTTTCAAAGAACTAGCTCGTAGTTTCATTGGTCTTTTAAATTATCTTTTTAGTCTTTATTTCATTTATTTCTTCTCGGATCTTTATTATTTCCTTACTTTTATTAACTGTAGGCTTCAAATGTTTTCTTTTTCTAGTGCCTTTAGGTGTAAAGCTAGATTTCTTATTTGAGATTTTTCTTGTTTCATGAGGTAGGCCTACATCTCTGTGATCTTCCCTCTTAGGACTGCTTTTTCTCTGAACTTTATGGATCTGGATGTCTGTTTCCTTCTCAGGTCATGGAAGTTTTTAACCATTATTTCTTGAGATAAGTTTGCTAACCCTTTTCTCTCTCTTCCTTCTGGGATCCCTATAATGTAAATGTTATTCTGCTGGATGTTACCTATTGGTCTCTTAAGCTATCTTTACTTTTTAAAAATTCTTTTTTTCTTTTTGCTGCTGTTTTAATGAGTTCCAGTATTCTGTCTTCCAGCTCACTGATTCTTTCTTCTTCATCTGATCTGCTATTGAACCCTTTTAGTGTATTTTTCAGTTTAGTTATTGTATTCTTCAACTCTGTGACTTCTGTTTGGTACTTTCTTATATTTTCTGTATCTTTGTTGAAGTTCTCACTGTGTTCATCCATTCTTCCTCTGAGTTCAATGAGCATCCATATGAACATAACTTTGAACTGTTTATCAGGTAATTTACTCATTTCTGTTTCATTAAGGTATATTTTTATTGCTATTATTTTATTTGGAAATACTTCTCTGCTTTCTCATTTTGATTTACTCTGTTTCTATTTATTAGGCAAAATGGCTATCTCCCCCAAGTCCTGTGAGTGTTCCAGAGGGAGGGATCTCAGTGAGCACCTAGTTTCAGGCTGATTGAAAGCTAGGCCCTCAGGCAGATAGTTTTAAGGTATGCAAATGTATATAGTCATGTGCAGTTGCTGTTGTAAACCCTGTTGTTTCCAGATCAGGTGAACTGGAGGTGTATCCTTGGTGACACTTGCAAAAGTTGGGGCTCCATATGAGTGTATGAGCTTTTTTCTGGGAGGTATTGGAGAAAGTACAAAGTTAGGATTCCTAGCCTGTATTCACTGAGTGCACCTTCATAGCTCCTAGATGTGTGGTAAGCCTGTAGCCTATCCTTTAGGCTGAAGCTCCAGAGCAAGTATATGGGCTTTTTTTCACAGGATGGGTGGGAGTGTGTATGGTCAGCTATATGTTTAGTGCCCTGTGATTGGTAGTTTGCCAAGAACTGTTTCTTATTGTTTCAGACCTGTGGTGCTCAGAAACAATCCTCCCTGGCTACCAGAGCCAGGTGCTCAAGTGCCCGTCTCCTGTGTGGAATGCACGTATGGCTTTGGCGGGGACTGTGGGAGCAGTGTGGGGGTTGGGAATTCAGCCCCAGGCTTTGATAGGGCTACAAGAGTGGTTGTAGGGGTGGGCTGTGCTCCCTGGCACTAGCAGGTTAGAGGTAGAGTACAAAAATGGTGTGTACCTTTACCTTAGTCCCTAGAGAGATTTCCGACAGGCTGATGTCCCTTTAGCAGAGCCTTTAAGAGTAGCAAATGAATCTCCTTTTCACATGGTCTAGGTACTTTTCAAACTGCTGCTTTTGCACTGGGTCCTAGGACAAGTGAGTCTACGTGTGAGCCCTTTAAGAGTGGAATCTCTATTCCCTATAGCCCTGTGGTTCTTTTAGATATTAGTCCCATTGGTTTTCAAAGCTAGATGTTTTGTGGACTCATCTCTGTGCTGCAGGTTTCATGGGTTGGTGTGCCAGATTTGGGGTGCAAACCCTTTGTTGCTCAGGGAGGAGCTCTTGCTTTGTGAGATCCCTCCTGATTGTGGGTTGTCATGCTAGGGGATAGGACTTTTGGTAAGGATGTGTCTCTTCCTCTCCTATCCATCTAAATGTGGCCTTTTTATTCTTTTTTGTGGATTAGCTGTTTAACTAGTTTTCAGGTCTCTTTCAGAGGGAATTGTTGCAAATTTAGCTGTAGTTTTGTTGCATCCTTGGGAAGAAGTGAGTTTAGGATCTTCCTATGCTGGCCATCTTGAACTGCCTCCTGAATTCATGACTTTTGATCATTTATTTGAGGCCTTAGGGTTTCAAAAATATTTCTCATTATGTTCTATAAAGACCAGGTTCTTATGGATGCAGTCCATGGACCTTTAGCAGATTCACATCCTCTATGGTATTTTCATGATATGATGTGCCATTTTTTAATATAAGCATTTTGCTTTGTTTTGTTTTTTTTTTAGTTGAGTTGTAATAGCTTTCAATCAACTCTCAAAGTAGCTCATGAAAATGAAGGTTAAGAACCACTAATAAAAAAATATAGTACCCATTTGTATTATTTTCTGTAAATGTATTCTAAAAATACTTAACCTAATTTTCTGTTTTAAATTTCAACTTTGCTTATTTGGTTGGATTGTTTAAATGTAGTCATATCTTTCCATCTTTCAATGAGTTTTCATTGATTTTAAAATAGGAATGCCCTTGCTTGACCAGATAGTTAATAAGTATTTACTTTTATGTTTTTCTAACTTAAAAATTCACTCTGATATGTAAGTTTTTTGAAGACACATGGAAATTGCATCAATAAGTTATGGTGCTTTGTTTTCTATTCCACTTTTGTGGAATAATTCATTAAATGACTTACCTTCTTAAAGTACTTCATTTGTATTTAGGATGTATTGGAAGGATCTTGCATACTTTTTTTTCCCCAACTAAAATATTAAGTGACTTTATTTATTTTTTTAAAAGATTTATTTATTTATTCGAGAGAGAGAGAATGAGAGATAGAGAGCATGAGAGGGAAGAAGGTCAGAGGGAGAAGCAGACTCCCTGCTGAGCAGGGAGCCCGATGTGGGACTCGATCCCGGGACTCCAGGATCATGACCTAAGCCGAAGGCAGTCGCTTAACCAGCTGAGCCACCCAGGCGCCCATATTAAGTGACTTTATTACCTAATAATCCTGTTGTATCAGTTGATACTTACGTTATCAATGTCACTATTCATTTTACTCAATTTTTTTGTCAGGCAACATGAGTGATACAATTTGATATTCTCAATTTAAGTAATGATATTTGTAAAATTTTTATTGTGAACCTAAAGAAAATATGATTCCTTTCCTTGAATTTTTTTTCATAATTCCTGTTGAAGGTGTATGGTGGTTAAGGAAATACAATGCACTCAAGTAAGTAATGTGTAGTTACTGTTTTTGGAGCATTTTTAATATTGTGTTTTAGTATATAATGAATATCCCTGAGAAGGAGGTTTATTGGGTTTATATGAAAACATTGTTCTTAGAATGTACACTGTGGGTGAATGTGTATCATACAAGTATAGTCATATGTTTAGCATCTCTTATAGATTATGAGGCCATGATTGGAAAATAAACTGTAGGGTAGCTCAGAATGGCAAAAACAAAGATTTTGAAACAAATGGTAGACACGATAAGTGATAACCAGTTTTGTACTTCAACTATCAGCCATATTTTCATACCTGCTCAAATATTTTATTCAAATTGCTGATGTGTAAGTTCTTGTTCTGACCTAGAGCAAAGTCATAATCTCCTTTGTTAGTTTCTGAACTCCTAGAAAGCAGGGAAATGGCTTTTCAATATTACTTGCATCATACTTACACCACTATTCAGTGGCATTCAAATGTCTGATTTCCTCAGGAAGGTGATAGCCCAGAGGGAGGGAGCAGAACTGTAAGGAAAACTGCAGATCCCCTTATATAACTGAACACAGAGACTCTGAGATTAGCAATGAAAAGAGAATATCCACATGGCAATGGATAGCTAGGCTAATTACCCTGACTCTTAGCATGGAGTTTCTTGCTAAATCCTCCACCATCCTGGCCTCTGGGGATAAGAGTCAGAATTTGTTGGCCAGCTATGCTTTTCCAGAGGGATATTCTCATTTTTTTGTCAACTTTAGCAGACTGGTGTTAGTTTATTGAGTCAGTGGGTTTTCTTTTCATTAGTCTATTGTTTCTTTCCCATTATAGCACTGGATTCACCCTTGTTAAGGTTTTCCAACTTTGACCTTTAGAGTCTCTGCCTTCAAATTACAATTTTGTACCTTAACCTCACTTAACAGAGAAGGGAAAAATGAAACTCAGAGATTGGCTGAGGTTAAAAAATGGGTCATCTTGAATGTGAGATAGAAGCCAATACTTTTGATCATATTTCATGGGTTTCTCTCCATGTGACAATGCCATCTGTTCTCAGGTGATTCAGTCCGGCTTTTCTTCTTCATATTGTCTAGCAGATTGTTCATTCAGTCAGTTTTCAGTGACAAGATTGCCATTTGTTCTTACCTGTAATGCTGTCTTTTACTTTAATAGATCTTTAGATGTTTGTTCTTTTTTGGCCACTGACTCCCGTTTTGTTTTTCTGCACTGCATTCTTAATTTTACATAAGTAGTTTACTCCTAGTAGTATTTCTATTTTAAAAATTTATTTGGCTGTATAATTGACTTGTCTTTTGCTCTTACTTACTTTTATTATGAAATTTGAGTCTTCTTTCAAAATGTCTTATTTGTCTTGCCCTTTTTTTAATCTCCATTAGTGCCTGTGTCACCATAGACCTCACCAATTCCAATCCATCCTTCGTACCACCAGGTTAGTCTTTTGACATAAACATTTTTTTTATTCTTTTGTTCAAAAGCCTACAATTCAGCATGATACATGCTAAAGGATGAGATGTAAAATATTTTCAAACCTAGTTCTGCCAATGTTTATGGGAAAAAAAGGTAGATAATAAAAAACTAAGGAACGCCCCCCTGACAATTTAAAACCTCTGGCATGGAATATGGTCCAGGTAGTTTAGAGAGGAGAGGGCAGGACTGGATACAGATGCTTCCTGTGGTAACTATACATCTGAAAAAGCAAATAGGAAAAAATACGGTGTTTCAGGAGATACCAACTGAAGGAGAAACATACTGAGAAGATCTTGGCAAATTTTCTGAGATGCCAGAAATGTTCCTACTGACATCCAGCAAATTATCTGAAAAGGCATAAATACCATATTTCTCCTCTGTGCTACTATCAAAAGATAATGAAATAACTACTACAGAATTTACCAAAGATATTATTGAGTGTTTACAAGTGATAGACACTGTTCAGAATTTGCAAACATTATTTAATTTCCTCCTTATGACTATGAATATCCTCTAAGAGAGGATGATACCTTACTAAGGCACACAGCTCAAGGTGGCACAGTTGTTCACATGTGAAGTTATATGTCGAATGTTCTTGGCATCGTCCTTGTCTCCCTCCTTCTCTGGAACCCCACATCCAATCTCTCAGGAAATCCTTTGCTTCTGCCTTCAAAATGTATCTAGAATCCATCTCCTTCTCACCACCTCCACTGCTGCTAGGGGTCCAAACTATCATTACTTTTGCTTAGTTTACTTTGACCAAGATGACCTTAATGTTCCTCTCAGCTTGACTAAACTTTAGATGAAATCCTTTTTTACTTTGGTATTAATGAAATTCCCAACCTCTTGTTTCTTAGAGCACTTACTTTAGAAGACTTGTAGTTATTCCCACCAACAGTGTAGGAGAGTTCCCCTTTCTCTGCATCCTCGCCAACATCTGTTGTTTCCTGACTTGTTAATTTTAGTCATTCTGACTGGTGTGAGGTGGTATCTCATTGTGGTTTTGATTTGGATTTCCCTGAAGCAGAGTGATATTGAGCACTTTTTCATGTGTCTGTTGGCCATTTGGATGTCTTCTTTGCCAAAATGTCTGTTCATGTCTTCTGTCCATTTCTTGATTGAATTATTTGTTCTTTGGGTGTTGAGTTTGATAAGTTCTTTATAGATTTTGGATACTAGCCCTTTCTCTGTTATGTCATTTGCAAATAATCTTCTCCCATTCTGTTGGTTGTCTTTTGGTTTTGTTGACTATTTCCTTTGCCGTGCAAAGTCTTTATATCTTGATGAAGTCCCAATAGTTCATTTTTGCCTTTGTTTTCCTGGCCTTGGCAATATGTCTAGCAAGAAGTTGCTGAGGCCAAGGTCGAAGAAGTTGCTGCCTGTGTTCTCCTCAAGGATTTTGATGGACTCCTGTCTCACATTTAGGTCTTTCATCCATTTTGAGTCTATTTTTGTCTATGGTGTAAGGAAATGGTCCAGTTTCATTCTTCTCCGTGTGGCTGTCCAATTTTCCCAACACCATTTGTTAAAGAGACTTTTTTTTCCACTGGACATTCTTTCCTGCTTTGTCGAAGATTAGTTGACCATAGATTTGAGGGTCCATTTCTGGGCTGTCTATTCTGTTCCATTGATTTATGTGTCTGTTTTTGTGCCAGTACCATACTGTCTTGATGATTTCAGCTTTGTCATAGAGCTTGAAGTCCAGAATTGTGATGCCACTGGCTTTGCTTTTCTTTTTCAACATTCCTCTGGCTATTCCGGGTCTGGTGCCATACATATTTTAGGATTATTTGTTCCATTTCTTTGAAAAAAGTTGATGCTATTTTGATAGGGATTGCACTGAATGTGTAGATTGCTCTAGGTAGTGTAGACTATTGGTGGGAATGCAAGCTGGTGCAGTCACTCTGGAAAACAGTATGGGGGTTCCTCAAGAAGTTGAAAATAGAGCTACCCTATGACCCAGCAATTGCACAACTGGGCATATACCCTAAATATACAAATGTAGTGATCCAAAGGGGCACCTGCACCCCAATGTTTATAGCAGCAATGTCCATAATAGCCAAACTGTGGAAAGAGCCCAGATGTCCATCAGCAGATGAATGGATAAAGAAGATGTGGTATATGTATACAATGGAATATTATGTAGCCATCAAAAAATGAAATCTTGTCATTTGCAACAACGTGGTTGGAACTAGAGGGTATTATGCTAAATGAAATAAGTCAGTCGGAGAAAGACAATTATCATATGATCCCACTGATATGTGGAATTTAAGAAGCAAGGCAGAGGATTATAGGGGAAGAGAGGAAAAAATGAAACAAGAGGAAACCAGAGAGGGAGACAAACCATAAGAGATTCTTAATCTAAGGAAATAAACGGGGGGTGGCGGGGGGGGGGGGGGGGGGGGGAATGGGGTGACTGGGTGATGGGCATTGGGGAGGGTATATGTTGTGGTGAGCACTGGGTATTCTGATGAATCACAGACCTGTACCCCTGAAACAAATAATATATGTTAATAATAAAAAAAAGGAAACTTGTAGTTATAAATCCTCTCTCTGCCCCTTTAAAATGTAAATCTTTTAAAAAGCTTTTTGCTAGTTTTACCACTCAAGAATGTTTTTCTCAAGGACTTGGGAGCTGTCTCTGAGATGTAACCATCAAGGAGATAGCAGCTCTAACTTCTACTCTTTGTGGTCAGGTAGGAACCTACCTTCTTAGTAGGCATCTTGCTCCAAGTTGTAAAACAACCTCTTGTCATGAAGATAATGGAAAGTTTACTATTCCTTTGGATGAAGTTAATTGGCAAACACAGATGGCCTTACAGAACTCCTAAAAAGCTCTTAAAAATTCCCTTTGCCTCGTATCCTATTCTCAATTCAGCAGCCAGAGTGGTAAGATCTACCACTTCTCTAATCAAAAGTTTCCAAAAGTTACAAGACGTGGCTCAAAATAACCCTTTATTACTTTTCTGATGTCATGTCCTACATCTCTCAAACTCACTTCACTTAAACCACATGGGCCTCTGTGCATTTCTTGAATATGTAGATGTGCTTTTACTGCAGAACCTTTACTACAGCTGTCCCTCTGCCTAAATATCCACTTGACCAACCCCATCTCCTCCTTTAAATTGTGGTGTGATTATTACTTCCTCAGTGGTGCTTATTGTGACCTCTTTACTTAGTGGATGTGGTAGGCTGAATAATGGCCCCCCAAAGATGTCTATACTATAATTCTTGGAACCTATGAGTACGTTACCTTACATGGTAAAAGAGACTTTGCAGGTGTGATTAAATTATAGATTTTGAGATGGAGTGATAGTCCTAGATTAATTGAGGGGGTCCAATATCATTACAAAGGTCCTTATAAGGGGAATACGAGGGTCAGAGTGAGAGATGTGACAGCAGAGATAGAAGTAGTATGAGTGATGCAGCCATGAGTCAAAGAATGCAGGCAGCTTCTGAAAACCTGGAAGAAGAAAGATTTTCCCCCTAGAGCCTCTAGAAGGAACATATCCCTGCTCACACCTGGATTTTAGACTAGTGAGAATCATTTGAACCTCTGATCTCTGAACTGTAAGATAATAAATTTGTGTCGTTTTAAGATACTAAGTGTGTGGTAATTTATCATAACAGCAGTAGGAAACTAAACAGCCTGTAACCACAGCCCTAACACTCTCTGATTTTATTCTGCTATGCTTTTTCCCCATGGAGTAGTTGTCACCTTTAACATTTTGAATTATTGAATCATTTATTCTATCTATCTATCTATCTATCTATCTATCTATCTATCATCTATCTATCATCTATAATCTGTCTATTTATTTTGCTTCTTCCTCAAGAATATGTCTCGAGTTTAGAGATCTTTTTGTTTTACTCACTTAGCACTTAGAACATTGCATGACCTAATATAAGCACTTAGAAGTATTTGTTGAATTAATTAAGAGAAAAACCAATCTCATATATTTAAGGACCCATACAGTGAATTACCTTTGATCCATACTGCATAATTTTATTTAGGCACACTGAAGCTGACAAAAGAATGACTGAGAATAGTGAAGAATACTGTCAAGGACCTTTTGGCTCATCGCTTCCTTGGTTTAGTTCCTTTGGTAGATACAGTAAGTGTGGAGTGAGTCATCCATGAGCTCCTCTGCTTCATTTCCCTTCCTCTCTTGCAGTTAGTTTTCATCAGTGGATTGTGAGTTGCAGTGACATGTGTCACTTGAGCCAGTGTGCTCCCTCTTTTTCTTCTGCTCTGTTATGATCATGAGGCCACATGTTCCAGATGGCAGAGATAAAGTTGGAGGAGGACTGCCTGAACTGCATCAAGCTTTACAGTTTTGAGATGTAAACCTTAATTGTGATAAGCAACTAAAATTCTGACGGTTTTCTAAAGTTGCAGCAGTTAGCCTTAATTAGGGAAGCAAATTCTGGAATGCAGTTGGATTATAAGGTTTTTAGCTTCTGCAAAATGGAAATGAAAATTGTGCTTTGCATACCTCTTTTAGCTATTATGCATTTGTTTCTATTTCTTTTTCAGCACCGGAAAAGGTGCTTCTTGAGGCATGTCTTTTAGTGCACAGTTCAAATAAATCTTGTATCTCCATTGTTGACCACTTAAAACAATAGTACTACTGTTCTTTTACTGCACTTAACTATGGATAAGCAGTTGACCCACCTAGGAAATTTCTGGGAGTCTTTTTATTCTGCTTTTTTCTTTCTGCAAAATTTGAACTGCATAGAGCAACATAGTGACCATTTCTATGGCCAAAGAACTTGAGTAATGATTTTCTGTATCTTTGAAAATAATAAAAGTAACACTGAATCAACTATTTTTATAATTGAAAGATTAATAAAGCATTTGATGACAAATATATTTGTTATTGAATTCAGTGCATACCCACATTTGTCAGCCTTTTTATGTGCTCTAATATTATAGTGCAGAGGTCAGCACATTTTTTTTTTTTCTATAAAGGGTGAAGTAGTAAATATTTTCAGCTTTGGTGTCACATAGTCACGTTTACAACTGCTCAATTCTGTCATTGTAGCATGAAAGCAACTTTAGATAATACATAAAAGAATGTTCCAATAAAACTTTATTTATAAAAACAAATGGTGGCTGCAGTTTGTCAACCCTTGTTCTAGAGGAATACAAGATACTCTTTGTTGTTATAGTACTTTATTCTTGTGAGTAATTTTTAACCAAGGGTCCCAGAATCTCCCAGAAGAAGGATGGTGAGTGTGTTAGGGTAATAAAACTAGTAGGATTTTACACACACACACACACACACAGTTGATTCTTGTTATACACTATAGTTATGTTCAATAGAGTCTCTACAGACACTGAATCAGTGAGTAATGAACCATTACTCCGTTACTCCCAGGGGAAATACAGGGTGATTTCTGCAAGCCTTTGGTTACAACATTTTTGTCAACCAACCAATCCTTGTTTTATGCATGTTTCTGTTAAAGACATCTTTTTAAATATATATTATTTATGCATTAACATGAACTCATGGTCAACAGCCTCATGGCTGATACCTCATGCCTGAACAAAGCTTATCTAAAACATTTTCTCTGTAAGGCACACCAAAGCCTGCTTGTGCTTAGGAATACTAGAAAGCACTTTAGCACTACACTTGGAGGCCATTTTAAACGGTAAAATCACCAACTGCTTGCACCAAAATGGAAAACAAAACAAAACAAACCCAAAACAGAAACATGGCACTTAATGGATTTTGAAAAGGATGCTTGTTTATGGTAGGAGAGCTAAAACAAGAACGTGGAACATTGCCTTGTTTGATCTCAACTGAGAATTTCTGTGTCTGGTGACTCAAATTTTTTTGCCATTCTCCGCATATCCAGGAATGACATGAAAGTGCTACAAGTATTGATTTTGAGGTTACAAATGAATTTTAGCAGGTGTGAATTCACAAATACAGAATTTGTGAACAGTAAGGACCTGCTCTACACACACGTGCGCGTGTGCGCACACACACACCCACAGTTTATTTCAGGGATTTCGCTTACATGATTGTGGGGTCTGGCAAATCTCAAATTTGTAGGGCAGACTGGAAACTAGGGCAGGAGCTGCTGTTAATATCTTGAGGCAGAATTTCTTCTTCCTCAGAGAAACCTTAGTTTTGCTTTTAAGGCCTTTCAACTGATTGGATGAAATCCACCCATTTTTATCAAAGTTAATCTCCTTTATTTGAATTTAATTGATTGTAGATATTAACCACATCTACAAAATACTTTCACAGCAACACCTGGATCAGTGTTTGAATAACTGGGAAATATAGCCTAGCCAAAGTGATGGTATAAAACTAATCATCACAGTGAATATAGTTTGGAAAAGCACAGAGACTACAGTGGGATAATGGTATTATGGTTATTATTTTTTTAAAGATGATATCTTTTGAAGATACATGGTTAAGTATTTATCAATGAAAAGATAAAGACTAGTGAACCAAACAAAATATCAAGTGTGATTATCTGGGTCCAATTGCCTTCTCAGTGTTTCCTACACTTTTCTATATTTCAAATTTACATTTCTTTTGTGTTTATTATACAATTGATTATGGTACTTTTATATATAATAGAAAAGTATATATTATATATATAATATAAAAATATGTATAAATTTTCTCTTGCTACATAACAAATTACCACAAATTTAGCAACTTAAAACAACAAATTTATTATCTCATAGTTTCCATAGGATTCCAGGCACAGATTATTAGTCCTCTACTCATGGTCTCACCAGACTAAAATCAAGTTGTTGGCTAGGATTTGGGGTGTCTTCCAAGCTCACTGGTTGGTGGCTGAATTCAGTTCCTTGTGGTTCTGGTTTATATACCTATTTTCTTGTAGGCTGTTGACTGTGAGTTACTTTAAACTTCAAGGGGGGACTCTGAGACCCTAGCCTTGTGGTTATCGTATAACGTGGTGCTTACTTTTTCAAGGCCGATAGGAGAATTTCTCTCCAGTCTGCTAAGATTGAGTCCTATATAGCATTACCTAATCACTGGAGCAGCTATCCGGTCATATTCATAGTTTTGCCCAAACTCAAGAGTAGGGAATTATAAAGCATGTGAATATTGGAGGAGCAAGAATTTTAGAGAGCATCCTAGGATTCTTCTGCTTCCCATACCATGTGATCATTACTAGTAAAAACATGCATGGCCAAAACCTGGAATGAAGCAAAAAATGTTAACTGCTATTATTCTTTTGAGTTGGCGTTATGAAGAAAGGTGTATTTACCAGTACAAATGTGTAGTTTAAAAATTGTTTTGTAATAAACATGTGTTAATTTTTATGTATTTATTCAATTTTAAGAAATTTCTTTTATAGAAATAATACTGATTTGTTGTTGAGGGGCTCAAGCAGTAATGAAGGGCTTAAAGATAAAAGTATAATTAAGCTGTATTCCTCCCTCTGAACTTCTCCCTGGATCTTCTCTATAGGGAAATAATTCTTAAAATTTTTGAGACATCCTTTTATAAGTGTTCTTCAACTCTCCCTTTCTACTAAATGCTATATTGGACATCTTGTATATGTCTTAATTTCAGTAATTATATTTTTCAGTTCTAGGAATTCCAGGATTTTTCTTCTCGTGATTTTGATTCCTTGGCAAATATTTTCATCTCATTGTACATTTAAAGAAATCATATTGTATGAGTTGAGCACATTTAACAACAAAGCCCATGTTTGATAACTTCAATATGTGGGTTAGCTATAAATTTTTTACTTTTTTTCTCTTGGGTTTGGCTATTTGATCTTGTCTCCTGGCATGCCTCATAATTTTTAACTAAATGCCATACATTTTATGTGAAAAATGGCAGAGGCACTGGATGATTTCATTATACTCCAGAGGAAACTGACTTTTTTTGGCAGTCAGCATATGGGCGAAGCAAATTGACTTCAAACAGAGATTAGAGGATTTGAGTTGATGATGAGTTTTAATCTTTGAAAGACTTCTAATTCTGGCTTCTAAAGTGTAGCCCATCAGGGATTAGAGTTGAAGGCTCCGTAAACCAGGGCTTTTTCTCCTTGTTGAGCCCTACAGTCTAATTTTTTGTCTCTGCAGTATGATGAGTCTGACAAACCCTCTGCTTGATTATTAGCTACTTGGCTGTCACTTTCTGCTTGGCTACCACCTCCTCTTGTCCTATGCAGATTAAAGTTAGTTGGAAAGTTAGGCTTATTATTCTCATTTGACTTTTCTCTGGGATCATAGCCCCTCATTTTCTAGATGCCTTGGTATCACTGATTTAAGTTTTTGTCTCCCCAACCTGCTGAGATTGCTGACACTTGAGTCACTACTTTTGCTTGGTCCACTAGCCCCAAGCCACTTAGGAATTGGCAGATGTCTCCAGGGGAAAAATCGTAGGGATATATCAAGTCTACCTTAAGGTAGCCAACCCCTCAACTCCATTACTTTCCAAGTAGCTGTTTTGTGTTTTCCCCTCCAGATTTTCTTGTTATTCTTTCTTTCTTTTTTCAAATTGAAATATATTTAATGAGAGGCCTGTTTTTTAATTTTCAGAAGCAGAAATCCTCTACCTTTATTTTTATCCCCTAATTTAAGCAATATTAACTGTAGTCCTCCCTTATTTATGGTTAGCTTTCCACGGTTATATTTAACTGCGCTTGAGTGCAGTCTGGAATAGGATGATCTCTGACAGGGCAAAAGGTCAGTAGTAGGCTAACGCTGTGTCACAATGCCTGTACCATTCACCTCACTTTTTCTCATCACACAGGTATTTTATTCACATCATCACAAAGAAGGATGAGTACGGTGCCGTAAGATATTTTGAGAGAGAGAGAGACAGAATATTCACATGATTTATATTACAGTATATTCTCTTTTATTAGTAGTTATTGTTAATCTCTTACTGTATCTAATTTATAAGTTAAACTTTATCATAGGCATGTGTGCTTAGGAAACATAGTGTATATAGAGTTTGGTACTATACACAGTTTCAGGCATTCCCTAGGGGTCTTGGAATGTATCTTCTGCAGGTAAGGGGGAGCTACTGTACTTTTTTTTTTTTAAATGGTCACTGCTTAATTTTATCCACATGCTTTCTTTGCTCACCTTTCTTCTGAGATTGTTTTATTTCTTAATGAAGTACATTGTTTAACATTGTTTAAATTTCGTTAGTGAGAGTCTGTTGGTTTTCCATTTTCCATTTTGTCCTGTCTGAAAATGTCATTATAAAAAACATAGCACTGTAATAAAAATTTATTTAGTTGCAAAGTTCTTGGCTGACCATTATTTTGTCCCAACAATTTGAAGATATTGTTAGACCACATTTGGCTTTCAGTACTGCTGTGGAGAAATTAGCCCAGCCTAATCATTGTTTAAGTATCAGTCCTTTTTCTCTTGGTGCTTTTAGGAGCCTTTTTGTGACTTAAACAATATGTTTCCAAATGTTTACTTTTTATTTCATTAGTGAAACGATTTAAATGCAAAATACAATAAAAGAGAAGTCTATAATAAGCCTGTCCTTGTTCCCAATCTTCTCTCTAGCTTAACAATTAGCCTTTTGTCATTCTCGTTGTCTCTTTATTTGTATATATGCAATATGAGATTTTTGGTACTTTCTGAGTCTGTAGATTTATTTCTTTTTATCTGTGCTATACAAATCTCAGCTGTTATTTCTTTAAGTAGTGTTTTTCTTCCACTCTCTTTATTCTCTCCATCTAAGATAGCTACTAGACAATTAAATCTTATTTTTTCCATGTTTCTTAAACTTTGGTTTACATCTTGTAATCTTTCTCTAATGCAGTCTGATGAATGACTTTAGCTTTATCTTGCAGGTCTAATTCTCTCTTTGCCTGTGTCCAATCTGTAGTTTAACTGACCACTGAGTTTTACCTTTTGATTATTATATTTTCAGCTTACTAGTCCTATTTTTTTTTCATTTAAAAAGTAGGCCAGTCAGTTATTGATTATTTTTAATCCTCTCTTACAACATAATTATTAGCACAGATTCTGCAGCCAGATTCTTGGATTTGGATTCTAGCACCACAACTTAATGCTGTGTAAATTTAGACAATTTTCTTAACTTCTCTAAGCTCTGATTTCCTCATCCATAAAATTAGTAGCACCAACTTTAGAGTTGTTGAGGATTAAATAAGTAAATATATATAAAGCATTTACAACAATGCATGCCACAAAATAAAGATTATAAAAGTATTTGTTAAATATTTTGTTTCCTCTTTGGTTTCTTTAAATATTTTTAAAAGTTATTTTTTGCATTTTGATTTGATCATTTCAGTATCTGAAATCTTTGTAGTGATAATTCTACTGATTTTATTTCTGCTAACTTTCATTGATGTCTTCTTGTTCTTCTGCGTATTTTGGAAACTTCCTTTTTGTACTTGTTTCTGACTAATCTTTAAGAA
Source organism: Callorhinus ursinus (assembly GCF_003265705.2). Taxonomy (NCBI): domain Eukaryota; kingdom Metazoa; phylum Chordata; class Mammalia; order Carnivora; family Otariidae; genus Callorhinus; species Callorhinus ursinus. Next base: position 15,978,650 of record NW_027397084.1, read on the forward strand.
TTTTTTTAAAGATTTTATTTATTTGACAGAGAGAGAATGAGGGAGAGAGAGAGAGAGAGAGAGAGCACAAGATGGGGGGGAGGGTCAGAGGGAGAAGCAGACTCCCTGCTCAACAGGGAGCCCAATGCAGGACTCTGATCCTGGGACTCCAGGATCATGACCTGAGTCAAAGGCAGTTGCTTAACCAACTGAGCCACCCAGGCACCCTGTTTCTGACTAATCTTAATGTCTAAGAGTACTAAAAGTCTGATTTGAAGGCCTATTCCTGCATTTGTTTTGTATCTGTGTGATTCCCACAGTACTGTAGTCCCTGTGTCACTTTAAGTTATGGTTTTTGTTTGGGAATGCTAAACCAATTTGAAGGCAAATCTATGGTTATGAATTCTCTCTGGCTGTTATTACCCAAGTGTATGAGGCTGAAGCAGGCACATTTACTCTTATATTCCCTTTGCTAGCAGGTTAAATTCTAGCTTATCCTTTTACTGAAAGAGCAGGCTTTGAGGGCCCTAGCTCTCAGTAAAGGGGCCTAGGAGCCTAGTATCCTACCTTGCAAGGGCCCAAGGCCCCATCTTCTGCCCCTGACATGAACGTTAGAACTCAGGTCCTAGGTTTCTTGTATTTAGAAATATCTAGGGTAGTCATGGCTCTGGAGCATTTTTAACTCTGTGGTTTTGGCTTCATTTTGGGTTGGGGAGGGTGTATGAACTTAGTTATGATTTAGAGTAAAACCTGTCAATTATTTTTGGCATCTATGAACATTTTATTGATTTTTTTTCCAGAATGTCTATGCCACTATATTTTTGTAAGTGGAAGTTTCTCTTCTTTGTTTCTGTTAAATATCTTTTGCTATGTAGTCAGTATTTTCTTTGGTGTTTTATGTGTGCATGTATCTGTATTTTCCCTTATTATACTTGGAATGTTTATAGGCTATTCTTATTCTTTAATAATGTAATAAAACTGGGGCACCTGGGTGGCTCAGTCAGTTAAGTGGCTGCCTTCGGTTCAGGTCATGATCCCAGGATCCTGGGATTGAGCCCCGCATCGGGCTCCCTGCTCAATGCAAAGCCTGCTTTTCCCTCTCCCACTCCCCCTGCTTGTGTTCCCTCTCTCGCTGTCTCTCTCTCTCTGTCAAATAAATAAATAAAAAATCTTTAAAAAAATAATGTAATAAAACTTTAACATTATCACTGGATTCCCTTTTATGAAATTTAATAAAATCATAAGTTTGTACTTTTTTATCTCTTGCCTGTCTTTCTCCACTTCTGAATTTTTGTCATACTATTTTTTCATTGTCAGGGTTATAACATTTTTATTATATTTAGCTGCTGTAATTCTCATAGTTTATCTTTCTTAGTTCTGTATTAAAATATATTTAGTGTTCATTCTCAGTTCCTTATAACATAGCTCTTCAGTATCTGAATTCTTTGATTCTTTATTTGATCTTTTGATTAATTTCATCATTGAGTGGATGAAATTAATTTTTTCTAAAAAAAGAATTCATAACTACTGTATTTCCTAAACTTTTGCTTGTTTGAAAACATCTGCTGCCTTGATATGAATGAAAAATTGGGTGTTAAAGGTAGGTATTACAGTTGCTTTCCCTCAGACTCTGTAAATACTGATTTACCCTTTCCCCATCTGTAAAATAAAATTCTCTGCAGAAATTTTAAGGCAGACTAATTTTTGCTCATTATTGGTGACTGGTTTTTATTTCCTATATATTCATAAGATATATTTTTCCCCTAAAGTTTAGTAACTTCATCAGATTATCTTGACATTGCTCATTCTTAGAGATTCTTTTATTGAAATATAATTGACATATAACATTATATTAGTTTCAGGTGTACAACATAATGATTCAACATTTGTATACATTGTGAAGTGATTATCATAATAAGTCTAGTTACCTACCATCAGTCCTCACACAAAGTTACCAAAAAACCTTTTCCTTGTGATGAGAAATTTCAAGATCTACCCTCTTAGCTGCTTTCAAATATGCAATACAGTATTATTGACTATAGTCTCATGGTGTACATTATATTTCCATGACTCATCTATTTTATAACGGGTAGTTTGTACCTCTTAATCTCCTTTACCCATTTCATTCAATCCTACAACCCTCTCTACTCTGGCAACTACCATTCTATTCTTTGTATCAGTGGGTTTTGTTTGTTTGTTTTGTTTTTTAGATTTAACACATAGGTGGAATCATATGGTATTTGTCTTTGTCTGACTCATTTCACTTAGCATAATATACTCTAGGTCCATCCATGTTGTCACAAATGGCAACATTTCATTCTCTTTTATGGCTGAGTATTATTTCATTATATATATACATATATACACATACACACACCATATTTTCTTTATCCGTTCATCCATTGATAAGCATTTAGGTTGTTTCAATATCTTACCTATTGTAAATAATGCCACAGTGAACACAGGAGTGCATAATTTAATTAGATTTAATGTTTTTATTTTCATTGGTTAAATACCCAGACGTGAAATTGCTGGATTATATGGCATTTCTATTTTTAAAGTTTTGAGGAATCTCCATAATGTTTTCCACAGAAGATGCATCAAGTTACATTTCAAACAACAGTGTAGGGGGATTCCCTTTTCTTCACATCTTCACCAACACGTTATTTCTTGTATTTTGATAATAGTCATTGTGACTGGTGTCAGATGGTATTATCTCATTATGGTTTTGATTTGTATTTCCCTGATGATGAGTGATGTTGAGCATCTTTTCATGTGCTGGTTGCAATCTGTATGTCTTTTTTTTTGAAAAATGTCTATTTAGGGACTCTGCCCATTTTTTATTCCGATCGTTTGTTTTATTGTTATTGAGTTATAGGCATTCTTTATGTGTTTTGGATATTAACCTGTGATTGGATACAAGATTTGCAAATAATCATCTCCCATTCAGCAAGTTGTCTTTATTTTGTTGGTTTACTTGGGTGTATAGAAGCTTTTTAGTTTGATGTTCTCCTGTTGTTTATTTTTGCTTCTCCTACCATTGTCTGTGGAGTCAGATTCAAAAATTTGTCACCGAGAATGATGTTAAGGAGCTTACCACTTATTTTTCTCTAGTTTTATGGTTTCTGGTCTTGCATTCAGGTCTTTAATCCATTTTGAGTTAATTTTTGTGTGTAGTGTAAGATAGTGGTTCAGTTTCATTTTGCTTGCCTGTGGCTGTTGTGTTCCCAGCACCATTTATTAAAGAGACTCTCCTCCACATTATGTATTCTTGCCTCCTTAGTCATAGATAACTGACCATATAAGCGCGGGTTTATTTATTCTATTCCATTGATATGTATGTATGTATGTTTTTATGCCCAAACCATACTGTTTTGATTACTATAACTTTGTAATGTAGTCTGAGATGCAGGAGCCTGATTCCTCCAGCTTTGTTCTTCTTTCTCAAGTTTGCTTTGGCTATTTGGGATCTTGTGTGGGCCCATACAAATTTTAGGATTTTTTGTTTTATTTCTGTGAAAAATGCCATCTGAATTTTGATAGGGATACATTGAGTGTGTAGATTGCTTTGGGTGTTGGACATTTTAACAAATACTGATTCTTCTAATCCATGAGCACAGAATATTTTTCCATTTATTTGTGTTTTCTTGAATTTCATTCATCACTCTTTTTTCTTTTTAATCTGTACCTTTATTTATTTATTTATTTATTATTTATTTAATTAAAAAATTTTTAATTAACATATAATGTATTATTTGTTTTAGGGGTACAGGTCTGTGATTCATCAGTCTTACAGAATACATAGTGCTCACCATAGCACATACCCTCCCCAGTGTCCATCACCCAGCCACCCCATCCCTCCCACCCCCACCACTCCAGCAACCCTCAGTTTGTTTCCTGAGATTAAGAATCTCTTATGGTTTGTCTCCCTCTCTGGTTTTGTCTTGTTTCATTTTTTCCTCTCTTCCCCTATGATCCTCTGCCTTGTTTCTCAAATTTCACATATCAGTAAGATCATATGATAGTTATCTTTCTCTGATTGACTTATTTCACTTAACATAATACCCTCTAGTTCCATCCATGTTGTTGCAAATGGCAAGATTTCATCTTCTTGGTGGCTGCATAATATTCCATTGTATACATATACCACATCTTATTTATCCATTCATCTGTCGATGGACAGCTGGGCTCTTTCCATAGTTTGGCTATTGTGGACATTGCTGCTATAAACATTGGGGTGCACATGCCCCTTTGGATCACTACATTTGTATCTTTGGGGTAAATACCCAGTAGTGCAGTTGCTGGGTTGTAGGGTAACTCTGTTTTCAACTTTTTGATGAACCTCCATACTATTCATTCATCACTCCTGTATTTTCAATGTATAGGTCTTTCACCTCCTCGGCTACCTTATTCTTAGGTATTTTTTTTCTTTTTTATACACTTGTAAGTGTGATTATTTTTATAATTTCTTTCTGATAAGTTTGTTGTTAATGTATAAAAATGGAGTAGATTTTTATATATTGACTTTCTATCATGCAGCTTTACTGAATTTGTTTATTACTTCAAATGGTTTTATGATGGAGTCTTTTTTTTTTAATGTAAAATCATCTCATCTGCAAATAGTTTTACTTCTTCCTTTATAACTTGGATGCCTTTTATTTATTTTTTCCTAATTGCTCTGGCTAAGACTTCTAATATTGTGCTAAATGAAAGTGGTGAGAGTTGGGGCACCTGGGTGTCTCAGTCGTTAAGTGTCTGCCTTTGGCTCGGGTCATGATCCCAGAGTCCTGGGATCGAGCCCTGCATTGGGCTCCCTGCTCCGTGGGAAGCCTGCTTCTCCTTCTCCCGCTCCCCCTGCTCGTGTTCCCTCTCTCACTGTGTCTCTCTGTGTCAAATAAATAAATAAAATCTTAAAAAAAAGAAGAAGAAAGTGGTGAGAGTTGTCATCCTTTTCTACTTGATCTTAAAGGAAAAGTTTTCAGCTTTTCACCATGGAGATACTGATAGCTGTGGGTTTGTTATATATTGCCTTTATTTTGTTGAGGTACATTTTGTTTATACCTACTTTTTTGAGAGCTTTTATTATAAATGGATGTTGGATTCTGTCAGATGATTTTTTCTGCATCTATTGAGATGATCATATGATTTTTAGCCTTCATTTTGTTAATGTGATATATCGCGTTGATTGGTTTGCAGATGTTGAAAACATCCTTGTATCCCTGGAATAGATCCCATTTGATCACAGTGAAGGATTCTTTTAATGTATTGTTGAATTTCATTTGCTAATATTTTGCATCTGTGTTCATCAGGGATATTAGCTTATAATATTTTTTAATTTTTATTTTTTGTAATGGCCTTGTCTGGTTTTGGTATCAGGATAAGTCCAGCTATGTAAAAAGAGTCTGAAAGCATTCCCACCTTTTAAATATTTTGGAAGCATTTGAGTATAGGTATTAAATGTTCTTTGAGTGTTTGGTAGATAGAATTCACCAGTATTAAGCTGTCTTGTCCTGGACTTTTGTTTGTTGGGAGGTTTTTGATTACTGATTCAATCTCCTTACTGGTAGTCAGGCTATTAAGACTTTCTATTTCTTTATGATTAAGTTGGAAGATTGTATGTTTACAGGAATTTATCCATTTTTCTGGGGTGTCTATTTTGTTGCCATATAATTCTTCATAGTGGTCTCTTAGGAGCCTTTGTATTTCTTTAGTATCAGTTGTAACTCCTCTATAGATCTGATTTTATGTGAGCCTTCTCTCTTTTTTTCTTCCTGAGTCAAGCCAGAGGTTTGTCAATTTTGTTTATATTTTCAAAGAACCATCCTTAGTTTCATTGATCTTTACTTTTGTCTTTTTAATGTCTTTTTCATTTATTTTTGCTTCGGTCTTTAGTATTTCCTTCCTTCTGCTAACTTTGGGCTTCATTTGTTCTTTTTCTTAGTGCCTTTTAGGTGTAAAGTTAGATTGTTCTTTGAGATTTTTCTTGATTCTTGAGGTCGGCTTGTGTTGGTATAATCTTCCTTCTTAGAACTGCTTTTGTTGCATCTCATAGATTTTGGTATGTTGTATTTCCATTTTCATTTGTCTCAAAGTATTTCATGATTTCTCATTTGATTTCTTTGTTGACTTTGCTTGCTTAGTAGCATGTTGCTAATTTCCCTGTATTTGCAATTTTTCCAGTTTTTTTCTTGTAATTGATTTCTGTTTTCTTATCATTGTGTTTAGAATAGAAACCTGACATGATTTCAGTCTTCTTGAATTATTTTAAGACTTGTTTGTGTCTTAACATATGATTTATCCTGGAGAATATTCCGTGTGTACTTGTTAAGAATATGTATGCTGCTGCTTTTGAATGGATTGTTTTCTATCTGTTTGGTCTAATGTGTCATTTAAGGACAGTGTTTTCATATAGAAAATCTGTTTTCATTTAGATAAGCTATCCAGTGGTATACAGGTTATTAAACTCCCTATTATTCTCCCTTTAGATCTATTAATATTTGCTTTGCATATTTATATATTTCTCTGTTGGGTGCACATACATTTACAAATGTTATATCTTCTTGGTAGATTGACCCCTTTATCATTATGCAGTGCCCATCTTTGTCTTTTATTAGTCTTTGTTTTAAAATTTATGTTACTTGATATAAGTGTAGCTACCCTAGCTTTCTTTGTTTCCATCTGCATGAAACATCTTTTTCCATCCCCTCACTTTTAGTCTGTGTGTGTCCTTACATCTGAAGTGACTTTTTTTGTAAGGCAGCATACAGATGGATCTTTTTTTCCTATTCATTTAGCTACTATGTTTTTTGATTAGAGTAGTCTATTTACATTTAAAATAATTATTGATAGGTATGTACTTATTGCCATTTTTTAAATTGTTTTCTGTGTGTTTTATAGTTTCTCTCTGTTCCTTTTTTCTTCTCTTGCTTTCTTGTTGTTTGATGACTTTCTATAGTGTAATACTTAAATTCCTTATTCATTATCTTTGTGTATTTACTATAGGATTTGTTTGTGGCTACCATGAAGCTCAAATATAGAAGCATATACATACAAATAGTCTATTTTAGATTGATAGCAAGTTAAGTTTGAATATATATATTTTTTTAAGATTTTATTTATTTATTTGACAGAGAGAGACACAGCGACAGAGAGAGAGAGAGAGAGAGCACAAGCAGGGGGAATGGGAGAGGGAGAAGCAGGCTTTCCACTGAGCAGGGAGCCCAATATGGGGCTTGATTCTAGGACCCTGGGACCGTGACCTGAGCCGAAGGCAGACGCTTAACAACTGAGCCACCCAGGTGCCCCAGTTTGAATATATTCTTAAACTGAATTTTTAGCAACCCCCACATTTTATGTTTTTTGATGTTATGTTATTTATCTTTTTATTTTGTGTATCCTTTAACTAATTACTCTGGTTGTAGTTATTGTTACTACTTTTATTTTTTAGCCTCCCTACTAGCTTTGTTAGTAATTAATGCACTACTTTTATTGTATGTTTACCAATGAGATTTTTGCTTTTGTATATTTACTTATTAGTACCTTTTCTTTTCGACTTGAAGAGGTCCCCTTAATATTTCTTGTAAGATTGGTTTAGTGGTGAATAACTTATTTAGCTTTTTGCTGTCTCAAAAGCTCTTCATTTCTCCTTCAGTTCTGAATGATAACTTTATCATGTAGAGTATGCTTGACTAGAAATCTTTTCCATTCAGTACCTCAAATATATCATGCCACTTTCTTCTTGCCTGCAAATTTACTGCTGAAAAATTTACTGATGGTTTTGTGTGGCTTCCCTTTTTGTAATAAGCTGTTTTTCTCTTGCTTAAGATTTTCTCTTTAACTTTTGACATTGTAATTATACAGCTGACCCTTGAACAACATGGGTTTGAACGGTATATGTCCACTTACATGCAGATACATACAGTACAGTACTATACATGTATTTTTCCATATTTATGATTTTCTTAATGACATTTCTTTCTTCTAGCTTACTTTATTATAAGACTATAATATATAGTATGTATAGCATACAAATATGTGTTAATTGACTTTTTAATGTTATTGGTAAGGCTTCTGGTCAACAGTAAGCTATTAGAAATTAAGTTACATGTGGATTTTTCACTGTGTGGTGTTTTGGGGTTCCTAACCCTTGTGTTGTTCAGGGGTCCAGTGTAATTTGTATTGGTTTTGGTCTCTTTGGGTTCATCTTGTTTGGATCTCTGGGTTTCCTGGATCTGGATGTCTGATTCCTTCCCCTGGTTAGGAAGTTTTCAGCCATTATTTCTTCATGTAAGTTTTCTGAACCTTTCTCTGTCCCTTCTCCTTATCGGACCCCTATAATGCACATGTTAGCATGCTTGACGGTGTTTCATAGGTTCCTTAAGTTAACTTCACTTTTAATTTTTTTTTTTTTGCCCTGTTTGGGTGAGTTCCACTTCTTTATTTTCCAGCCCACTGACTCTTCTTCTTCATCCAGTGTGCTGTTGAACACTGCTAGTGTATTTTTCAGTTCAGTTTTTGTATTCTTCAACTCTGTGACTTCTGTTTGGTACCTTATTATATTTTCTGTCTCTGTGTTGATGTTCTCACTGTTTTCATCCATGTCTTTTTTCATAGTTCAGTTGAGTAACTATATAAACATTACTTAGAACTCTTTCTCAGGTAAATTATTTATCTTTGTTTCATTAAGTTTTCCCTTTCCCCTGTTGGTTTACTTGTTCTTTCATTTGTACCATACTCCTCTGTTTCCTCACATTGCTTGGCTCTGAATGTATGCCTATGTATGAGGTGAAGTAGCTATCTCTCCCAGTCTTGAAGGAGTGGTTATGTAGGAAATGAACCTTATTTATTTTAAAAAAATTTTTCTTGGTTGTCTCTCATACTGTCTCTTTGATTGTTTCAGACCCATGGGTCCCAGAAACGTAATGCCCCCTGGCCACCAGATCTAGGCACTCAAAGGGCATTCCCTGTGTGAGTTCTACATACTCACTAACCTGGCTTCGTTGTGGAAGAAGCTCAGAGGGGTGAGGTGCTGACAGGTCAGGTGGTAGTCATGGGAGCATACAAATTGGTGGGGCACTTATCCACCTGGTTAGATGGCAGCATGGTGGGGCAGTATGTTTTCTCACTGGTGCTAGCAGGTTAGAATGCAAAAATTGCATCCATCTGTGCTGGCACCAGCCATGTAGAGGGAGACAGCACTTTGGCCAGTACCAGCAAGGTAGAGGAAAAATGCAAAAGATGACAAACTCTAGCATCTCTGTCCTTGGAGAGAGTCACTTTAGGCTTTTGCCCTCCAGCAGAGGCCTTAATGTTAGCAAATGAATCTCCTTCATGTGTGATCCACTGGCTTGTCAATCTGATGCTTTTATATTATTCCAGAGAAAATGGTTCTGTGCATGAACCCTGTAAGTACACGATCTCCATTCCCTAGAATTGTGTTTCTCCTTCATAAGCCCCATTGGTTTTCTTTTCTTTTCTTTTTTGTTTGATTTATTTTTTTAATTCTCCCATCCCCTATTCCTTTTTTATTTATTTAAATTCAATTAGCCAACATATAGTACATCATTAGTTTCAGATGTAGAATTCAATAATTCATCAGTTGCATATAACACCCAGTGCTCATCACATGATGTGCCCTCCTTAATGCCCATCACCCAATTACCCTATCCCCCTACCCACCTCCCCTCCAGCAGCCCTTAGCTTCTTTCCTATAGTTAAGAGTCTCTCATGGTTTTTCTCCTTCTCTGATGACTTCCCATTCAGTTTTCCCCTTTTCCCCTATGATCCCCTGTGCTGTTTCTTATATTCCACATATGAGTGAAACCATATAATAATTGTTTTCTCTGACTTATTTCACTCAGCATAATACCCATCAGTTCCATCCACGTCAATGTAAATGGTAAGTATTCATTCTTTCTGACGGCTAAGTAATATTCCATTGTATATATATGTACCACATCTTCCTTATCCATTCATCTGTTGATGGACATCTTGGCTCTCTCCTTAGTTTGGCTATTGTGGACATTGCTGCAGTAAACATTGGGGTGCATGTACCTCTTCAGATCATTATATATGTATCTTTGGGGTAAACATCTTGTAGTACAGTTGCTGGGTTGTAGGGCAGCTCTATTTTTAACTTCTTGAGGAACCTCCGTACTGTTGTCCAGAGTGTCTGTAGAAGCTTGCATTCCCACCAGCAGTGTAAGAGGGTTCCCCTTTCTCTGCATCCTTGCCAACATCTGTTGTTTCCTGACTTGTTAATTTTAGCCATTTTGAGTGGTTGTGAGGTGGTATCTCATTGTAGTTTTGATTTGTATTTCCCTGATCTGGAGTGATATTGAATACTTTTTCATCTGTCTGTTGGCCATTTGGATGTCTTCTGCCTATTTCTTCACTGGATTATTTTTGTTTTCTGGGTGTTGAGTTTGATAAATTCTTTATAGATTTTGGATACTAGCCCTTTATCTGATGTCATTTGCAAATATCTTCTCCCATTCTGTTGGTTGTCTTTTGGTTTTGTTGACTATTTCCTTTGCTGTGCAAAGTCTTTATATCTTGATGAAGTCCCAATAGTTCATTTTTGCCTTTGTTTTCCTTGCCTTGGTGATGTGTCTAGCAAGAAGTTGCTGTGGCTGAGGTCAAAGCATTTGCTGCCTGTGTTTTCATCAAGGATTTTGATGGATTCCTGTCTCACATTTAGGTCTTTCATCAATTTTGAGTCTGTTTTTGTCTATGGTGTAAGGAAATGGTCCTTACCATTTGCATGTGACTATCCAGTTTTGAAACTATTTTTGTGTGTGGTGTAAGGAAATTGTCCTTACCATCTGCATGTGGCTGTCCAATTTTCCCAACACCATTTGTTGAAGAGACCGTCTTTTTTCCATTGGACATTCTTTCCTGCTTTGTCAAAGATTAGTTGACCATAGAGTTGAGGGTCCATTTCTGGGCTCTCTATTCTGTTCCATTGATCTATGTGTCTGTTTTTGTGCCAGTACCATACTGTCTTGATGATGACAGCTTTGTAAAAGAGCTGGAAGTCCAGAATTGTGATGCTACTGGCTTTGATTTTCTTTTTCAACATTCCTCTGGCTATTCGGGGTCTTTTCTGGTTCCATATAAATTTTAGGATTATTTGTTCCATTTCTTTGAAAAAAATGGATGGTATTTTGATGGGGATTCCATTGAATGTGTAGATTGCTCTAGGTAGCATTGACATCTTCACAATATTTGTTCTTCCAATCCATGAGCATGGAACGTTTTTCCATTTCTTTGTGTCTTCCTCAATTTCTTTCATAACTTCTATAGTTTTTGAAGTACAGTTCCTTTACCTCTTTGGTTAGATTTATTCCTAGGTATCTTATAGTTTTGGGTACAATTGTAAATGGGATCAACTCCTTAATTTCTCTTTCTTCTGTCTCCATTGTTGGTGTATAGAAATGCCACCGATTTCTGTGCATTGATTTTATGTTCTGCCACTTTACTGAATTCCTGTATGAGTTCTAGCAGTTTTGGGGTGGAGTCTTCTGGGTTTTCCACATAGAGTATCATGTCATCCGCAATGAGTGAGAGTTTGACTTCTTTGCCAATTTGGCCTTTGCCTTTTATTTCTTTCTGTTGTCTGATTGCTGAGCCCAGGACTTCTAGTACTATGTTGAATAGCAGTGGTGATAGTGGACATCCCTGTCTTATTCTTGACCTTAGGGGAGAAGTTCTCAGTTTTTCCCCATTGAGAATGATATTCACTGTGGGCTTTTTATAGTGGTTTCTATGATACTGAGGTATTTCCCTCTTTCCCTACACTGTGGAGAGTTTTAATCAAGAAAGGATGCTGTATTTTTGTCAAATACTTTTTCTGCATCAATTGAGAGGATCATATGGTTCTTGTTCTTTCTTTTATTAATGTGATGGATCACGTTGATTGATTTGCGAACGGTAAACCACGCTTGCAGCCCAGGAATAAATCCCACTTGATCGTGGTGAAAAATCCTTTCAGTGTACCGTTGGACCCTATTGGCTAGTATTTTGGTGAGAATTTTTGCATCCATATTCATCAGAGATATTGGTCTGTCATTATCCTTTTTGATGTGGTCTTTGTTTGGTTTTGGGATCAAGGTAATGCTGGCTTCAAAGAATGAGTTTGGAAGTTTTCCTTCCATTTCTGTTTTTTGAAACAGGTTCAGAAGAACAGGTATTAGTTCTTTTTTTTTTTTTTGAAAATACACATTCATTTATTCACTTTGACTAAATGGTAATATATATATGTAATAAAATTTTAAAATTTTTAAATGAATTTTATTTATTTAATCTATTCATTTAAAATTTTAAATGAATTTTAAATGAATAAAATCACATATACTTTCCACCATATGAACCAGAACAATAAAATTTGAATAATTATTTTTAAAAGATATTAATGTTAAATCAAAACTATTTTTTAAAGATTTTATTTATTCATTTGAGACACAGAGGTACAGAGAGAGAGAGAGCATGAGTAGGGAGAGAGGCAGAGGGAGAAGGAGAAGCAGGCTTCCCGCTGAGCCAGGAGCCCGATGTGGGGCTCGATCCCAGGACCCTGGGATCATGACTCGAGCCAAAGGCAGCTGCTTAACCATCTGAGCCACCCAGGCACTCCAAACCAAAACTATTTTATTACTGAAAAAAAGAGACTTACCCCTCCAAAGTATTTTGCCAAAAATAATAGTAAAATTATAGTAACTTTTGCTCTGGTGTAAGGAAATGGTCCTTACCATTTGCATGTGGCTATCCAATTTTGAGACTATTTTTGTGTGTGGTATAAGGAAATGGTCCTTACCATCTGCATGTGGCTGTCCAATTTTCCCAACACCATTTGTTGAAGAGACTGTCTTTTTCCTACTACTACTTCTATCACTGGCACAACTTCCACTATTGTTGCAGCTTTGTTATTAATATGAATACAGTTTATTCAATATTATCTTCTCTCCATTAAATCCTTTTCCTACTCATTTTATTCTTACAATAACCTTTTGGTGCTGATACTGACTCCTTTTGTTTTTATCTTATTATTTTTTAAAGATTTTATTTATTTATTTGACAGAGAGAGAGAGAGAGCACAAGCAGGGGCAGTAGCAGAGGTAGAGGGAGAAGCAGACTCCCCACCGAGCAGGGAGCCTGATGGGGGGCTTGATCCCAGGACCCCGGGATCATGACCCAAGCTGAGGGCAGATGCTTAACTGACTGAATCACCCAGGAGCCCTGACTCCTTTTTTTTTTTTTTTAAGATTTTATTTATTTATTTGAGAGAGAGAGAGAATGAGAGATAGAGAGCACGAGAGGGTCAGAGGGAGAAGCAGACTCCCTGCTGAGCAGGGAGCCCGATGCGGGACTCGATCCCGGGACTCCAGGATCATGACCTGAGCCGAAGGCAGTCGCTTAACCAACTGAGCCACCCAGGCACCCCCTGACTCCTTTTAATAGATGATGAAATTAAGGATTTTCTTAGAACCTTTAAGTAAATTGCCAATCTTGCCCAGTCAGTAAATAGAGAACCAGGATTAAAAACCAGATTTGTCTTTCTCTAAAGAATAGAATATGATAAAAAGTGTACAGTAAATATGCACAGTATATTAGTTCTTTAAATGGTTGATAGAATTCCCCTGGGAAGCCGTCTGGCCCTGGACACTTGTTTGTTGGGAGATTTTTGATTACTGCTTCAGTTTTTTTGCTGGTTATGGGTCTGTTCAGGTTTTCTATTTCTTCCTGTTTCAGTTTTGGTAGTTTATACGTCTCTAGGAAGGCATCCACTTTTTCAAGATTGCCTAAATTGTTGGCATATAGTTGTTCATAATATGTTCTTAAAATTCTTTGTATTTCCTTGGTGTTGGTCATGATTGCTCCTCTTTCATTCATGATTTTATTAATTTGGGTCCTTTCTCTCTCTCTCTTTCTCTCTCTCTCTCTTTTTGATAAATCTGTCTAGGGGTTTATTGATCTTTTTAATTCTTTCAGAGAACCAGCTTCTAGTTTCATTGATCTGTTCTAGTGTTTTTTGGTTTTGGTTTCTTTTGGTTTCTTTTTCATTGATTTTTGGTTTCTATTTGTTTTGGTTCTTTTGGTTTCTATTTCATTGATTTTTGCTCTAATCTTTATTATTTCTCATCTCCTGCTTGGTTTAGGCTTTATTTGCTGTTCTTTCCCCACCCAGCTCCTTTAGGTGTAAGGTTAGCTTGTGTTTTAAGACTTCTCCAGTTTCTTGAGAAAGGCTTCTGTTGCTATGTACTTCCCTCTTAGGACCACCTTTGCTGTATCCCAAAGGTTTTGAACAGTTGTGTTTTCCTTTTCATTTGTTTCCATGGATTTTTTAAATTCCTCTTTAATTTCCTGGTTGACCCATTCATTCTTTAGTAGGATGCTCTTTAACCTCCACGTACTTGAGTTCCTTCCATCCAAATTTCCTCTTTAGATTGAGTTCCAGTTTCAAAGCACTGTGGTCTGAAAATATGCAGGGAATAATCTCAATCTTTTGGTACCAGTTGAGACCTGTTTGTGACTCAGTATGTGATCTATTCTGAAGAATGTTCCATGTGCACTCGAGAAGGATGTGTATTTTGTTGCTTTAGGATGGAATGCTCTATATTTTTGAAGTCCATCTGGTCCAGTGTGTTATTCATAGCCCTTATTTCCTTGTTGACCCTCTGTTTAGATGATCTGTCTATTGCTGTGAGTGTGGTGTTAAAGTCCCTTACTATTATTGTATTATTATCAATGTGTTTCTTTAATTTTTTATTAACTTATAAAATTGGCTGCTCCCATGTTAGAAGCATAAGTACTTATAATTGTTATGTCTTCTTGTTGGATAGATCCATTATGAATGATATAGTATACCTCTTCATCCCTTACTACAGTCTTTGTTTTAAAATCTAATTTTTGTGATATAAGGATTGTAGGCCAGCTTTCTTTTGATGTCCATTAGCATGATGAACGGTTCTCCACCCTCACTTTTTGTGTGGAGGTTTCTTTGGATCTAAAATGAGTCGCTTGTAGACAGCATATTGATGGGTCTTGCTTTTTTATCCAGTCTGATATCCTGTGTCTTTTAATTGGAACATTTAGCCCATTTACATTCAGAGTTATGAATTTAGTGCCATTTTATTACCTCTAAAACCTTGTTTCTGTCTATTGTCTCTGTTCTTTTCTGGTGTATGTTACTTTAGGCTCTCTCTTCTCTTACAGACTCCCATTTAATATTTCTTGCAGGGCTGGTTTAGTGATCACAAATTCTTTTAGTTTCTGTTTTTCCTAGAAGCTCTTTATCTCTCCTTCCATTCTGAATGACAGCCTTGCTGGATAAAGTATTCTTGTTGCATGTTTTTCTCATTTAGTACCCTGAATTTACCATGCCAACCCTTTCTGGCCTGCCAGGTCTCTGTGGACAGGTCTTCTGCCAGTCTAATGTTCCTAACCTTGTAGATTAAGGACCTCTTTTCTCGAGCTGCTTTTGGGATTTTCTCTTTATCTCTGAACTTTGCAAGATTCACTGTTACATATTAGGGTGTTGATCTATTTTTATTGATTTTAAGAGGGGCTCTCTGTGCCTCCTGGGCTTGAATGCCTGTTTCCTTCTCCAGATTAGGGAAGTTCTCAGCTATTAGGGAAGAGCTATAATTTGCTCAGATATATGTTCTGCCCTTCGCTCTCTTTCCTCTCCCTTTGGGACCCCGATAATTCTAATATTGTTTTGCTCTTGGTATCGCTGATCTCTCAAATCCTCCCCTCATGGTCCAGTTATTGTTTATTTCTCTTTTGCTGAGTTTCTTTATTCTCTGTAATTTTATCTTCACTATCACTTATTCTCCCTTCTGCCTCATTTATCCTAGCAGGAAGAGCTTCCATAGTTCATTGCATCTCAGCAATACCCTTTTTGATTTCAACCTGATTAGATTGTAGTTCTTTTATTTCTCCAGAAAGGGATTCTCTAGCGTCTTCTATGCTTTTTTTCAAGCCCAGCTAGTATTTTTATAATCGTTGTTCTAAATTCTAGCTCTGACATTTTACAAATATCCATATTTATTTGCGAGAAAGAGGAGTGAGAGAGAGAGAGAGAGAGAGCACAAGCAAATGAGTAGGGGGAGGGGCAGAGGGAGAGGGAGAAAGAATCCTTAAGCAGACTTCCCACTGAGCAAGGAGCCTGATGCAGCGCTTGATCCCAGGACCCTGAGATCATGACCTGATAAGAAATCAAGCGTTGGCTGCTGAACTGACTGAGCCACCCAGGCTCCACATCTCCATTGGTTTTCAAAACTACATATTTTGGAGGCTTATCTCCCCAGTGCTTGTCTCAAGGGTTGAAGTGCCTAATGTGGGGCACAAACCCTTCGCTCCTCTGGGAGAAGTTTTGTATTTATGAGATTTTTCTTTATTCCTGACTATGGGTCACCACTCCCAGGGTTAGATTGTTGGTGAGAGTGCTTCTCTGCCTCTACTGTTCACCTCGATGAGGCCATTTAATTTGTGTTTGTGTGTGTGTGTAGGTTTCAGGTAGTTTTCAGGGTTTTTTTCAGAGAGAATTGTTGCATATATAGCTGTAGATTTGTTGTGTCTGTGGGAGGAGGTGAGTTCAGGATACTCCTACACTGCCATCTTGAACTGCCTCCCCTTACATAATTTTAAGTGAAATATAGAATTTCTTTCTAATTAGCATATTTGGTTTTTTTAGAAAATTTGTTTCTTTTAAAATATTTAAAATTTGTTTCCATTTGCTGAGATTTCTTCTTTCAAAACACTAATTACAGCTCTTTGTGTATTGCCCTTATTTGTTATGTTCTTTCTATTTTCTTTTATCTGTGTTCTTTTCTATTTCATTTTGTGTGCTTGTCTCTAACCTTATGGCTTACCTTATTTTCAGCAGCATTCAATCTATTTATTTCAACTTCTGATATGTCCTTTATTTCTGTATGGTTTTATTGTCATCATCTGTTTCTTTCCTGAGTTTTGCCAGGTCACTTTGTATCTCATTTGGTTGTTTTCCTTATATATTCTTCAAACACTTGTCTCCCTTAATTTGTTATATTTTTAAGCATTCTAAATTATTTTTCAGAAGATTTCTTGTTCTCTCATTGTATATGCTTCATATGTTCTTATTTATTGCACTTTTCTCAACCCATTATGCTAGTGTAAGACTTGAGCAGATGTGCAATGTGGATCCTTTAGAGTTTGCATGGGATTAGATGGTCACCTAGTAAAATAGAAAGAGGATTTGAATATTGACTTGTTTTCTGATTGTCCTTCAACCCATTTCCACTTTAGCATTCAGACACTCCAGTAAAGAATTATTAATACGGCCTTTCTGGACACCTAACTTAACTTTTAAAGGAAACTGTAGTTTATTCAAGATTTAGTAGTTTCCATGGTCTTCACTAAATTTGGTTCAAATTTCATTATTATGTATTCTCTATAATTTGTGATTTGGAGTTAAAGATGTTCTTGGTTTTATTAAATATAAAGTTTATTTTTCTATTTCATTTTATTTAATACACTATGACTCAGGGATAGGATTAAAGTCACTTTGCCATCTTTAGGTTTATAATAAAATTATTAAGTTTTATTTTTTAAACTCCTCTATCAAACCATATTCATTAGTTTTCTATTGGTGCTGTATTGTTTAGAGGAAAAGAACTTGTGTGATTGAGTTGCAAGCTGAACCAGCCACTGTTTCGTAGAATACGGTTTTCTACATGAAAGAATGACAGACAAACTAGGGTTATTCAGACTTGATTATTTGGCAGACATTGTCTCAAATTTGAACAAAGTGAACCTGTCATTTCAGGGAACACCCCTGACAGTATTTGTTGCTAATGACAAAATGAGCTTTCAAATGAAAATTAGAATTTTGTAAAATTTATATCAACTTTCCAAATACTTTAAGATTTTTTCTGATGAGGTTAGTGGTGATATTAATAAATGTGTTTTTAAAATTTTGAGTAATGAAATGTGTCAACATTTGAAAGAGCTGAGTGATAACTTAGTGAACCAGTATTTTCTAAATGAAAAATGCATATTATAATGCATGGATGGAAGATTTACTCAAATTCTATAGAATAGACCAATGGACTTAATGTAACAGCATAAAAAAATTATTGGTATGATTTCAGATTCCTCATTGCAACTAACATTTAGGTACTACTTCTTTTTGAATTTGACTATAATATTAAGCAATATCCATTCTTATCCTAAGTACTTTTAAATTCTACTTTCCAAGTATGTATTTGTATGAGGCTGGATTTTCTTAATTCTTCAAGCAAAGTACAGTATTCCAACTTGAATGTAGAAGATAGGGAGGTTCAACTGTCTCATATTTAGCTAGATATTTAAAAATATTTTTAAAAATGTAAAACAATGCTACCTTTCTTAGTAAAGTACTTATATATTGGGAAATATACTTAATTTTCGTAAAATGTATTATGTTTACATATAATGAGTTCATTATTATTTTAAATGAATTAATAAATATTTTGAATCTTCTCAGTTTTAATCTCTAAGATGGTGAACATTGATAGATATAATCCATATCAACAAAAGTCCTATGGGTCCTTATTAATTTTTAGGAGTATAAAAGTGTCCTCAGACCAAAAAGTTGGATAACTGTTGGTTAAAGCAGAACCAAAAGATGTTTTGTTCAGTAGGATTGACTATTTAAAATTTTTTATAATTGTGGTACACATAACATGAGATTTATTATTTTAATCATTCTAAAGTATAAAGTTCAGTGATATTGAACAGTGATACAACATTCACATTGTTGTACAATAGTCACCATCATCTATTTCCAAAACTTTTCATCTTATAAATGGAAATTCTGTACCCATTCAACAGTAATTCCCTACTACTTTCTATCTTCAGCCTATGCAATCACCATTTATATTATTCAGGGTTCTTCAAAGAAATAGGACCAATAGAAAAAGAGATTTATTATAAGGAGTTGATTCACATGATTATGGAGGCTGAGAAGTCCCAAGATCTGCAGTCAGCAAGCTGGAGACCAAGGAGAGACAATGGTATAATTCCAGTGTGAATCCAAAGGCCTGAGAAAAAGGAGAGACAATGGTGTAAATTGCAGTCTGAGTTTGAGTCCAAAGGCAGGAAAAAAAACAGTGTGCCAGCTTGAAGACAGGCAGGCACAGAGAAAATGAATTCTTTTTTATTCAGCCTTTTTATTCTATTCAGGCTTTCAGTGGATTGGATAAGGCCCACCCACATTGAAGAGGGGATTCTGCTTTACTTAGTCTATCAGTTCAGAAGTGAATTTCATTCAGAATCACTCTGCTAGACAAACCCTGAATAACATTTAACCAAATATCTGGGCACCTTGTGGCCAGTTAAGTTTACACATAAAATTAACCATTACACCATTGTTTTCTGTCTATAAATCTGACTACTCTAGATTCCTCATTTAAGTGGAATCATACTGTATTTATCTTTTTGTGACTGGCTTATTTCACTTAGCATAATAGCCTCAAGTTTCATCCATGTTGTAGTATGTGTCAGAATTTTTTTCTTTTTTAGAGCTGAATAATATCCCACTGTATATATACCACATTTAGTTTATCCATTCATCCATTGATTGACTCCTGAGTAGCTTCCACATTTTGGTTATTGTGAATAATGCTGCTGGGAATATGTGTGTATAAATATCTGTTTTAGATCTTGCTTTCAGTTTTTCCTCTGTATATACTTAGATGTGAAATTGCAGGATCATATGACAATTCTGTTTTTAATTTTTTGAAGAAGTACCATGCTGTTTTCCATAATGGCTGGACCATTTTACATCATTACACAAGGATTCCAGTTTCTCTGCATCCTTGTTAATACTTGTTATTTTCTGTTTTTTTTTTTTTTGATAGTAGCCATCCTAATAATGTAATGTAATATCTCACTGCTGTTTTGATTTGCATTTCCTTAATGATTAGTGATGTTGAGCACCTTTTTATGTTTTTTGCTTTCTATATATCTTCTTTGGAGAAATGTCTATGCAAGCCCTTTTCTCATTTTTAAATTGAGTTGCTTGCTTTTTTGGTTTTTGAGTTGTAGAATTTCTTTATATATCATGGATGTTAATCCCTATCAGATACATGATTTTCACATATTTTCTCCCATTCATGGGTTGCATTTTCACTCTGTTGATTTGTCCTTTGATGTGCAGAAGTTTTAAAATTTGATGTAGCCCCATTTGTTTGTTTTTTCTTTGGTTGCCTGTACTTTTGGTTTCATATCAAATAGGTCATTGATAAACCCAATGTCATGAAGATTTTCCCTTATGTCTCCTGCTCAGAGTGTTACAGTTTTAGCTCTTATGCTTAGGTCTTTCACCTATTTTGAGTTAGTTTTTGTCTTTGGGCAAGATAGGTTTCATACTTTTGCATGTGGATACCCGATTTTCCCAACACCATTTGTTCTTTCCTGCATTGAATGGTCTTGGCACCCTTGTCAAAAATCCTTTGACCGTACATGCGAGGGTTTATTTCTGGGATCAGTATTCTGTTCCATTGGTGTATATGTCATTATTTATGCCAGTACCATACTGTTTTGATTAATGTTGCTTTTAAAATAAGCTTTGTAATCAAGAAGTGTGAGATCTTCAACTTTGCTCCTCTTTTTCAAGATTATTTTGGCTATTCAGGGTCCCTTGAGATTCCATATTAATTTTATGATAGATTTTTCTGTTTATGCAAAAAAAATCATTGGGATTTTGATAGAAATTAAATTTGGTCAGTAGGTTGCTTTGGGTAGTATTGAATTAATAATAATAAGTCTTCTAATTCATAAACATGAGATGTCTCTTTATTTTTGTCCTTAATTTATTTCCGCCATGTGTTATAGTTTTTACTGTTCAAGTGTTTGATCTACATGGGTGAGTTTATTCCTAAGTATTTTTTTTTCCTTTTTGGTATTTTACTAGGTCTAACTATTATGCATTAAAAAAACACATTTATTGAATATAGGTACTGCTTGAAATAGAATATCACATGGATCATATCCTCTATTAATTTATGTTACAGATGAGTCCAATATATTGTCATATGTACCGTAAAGGCGATTTTCACAGGGTATTATTGGAGAATACAGGACTGTTGTTTTTATCTCAACTTGAGATATCAGGCAGTATAATCTTGGCAGTTATATCTCGTGAAATTTTGAAGGAAAAGTAGGCGAGGGAAAATAAAGGAGGGAGGACTGGGAAGAAAGTGAAAAGTAGAGATAAGAGCTCCTGAATGAGGAATTGGAAATGTGAAACAGCAAGATGTTTAGAAAGAACTGCTCTAATGGTTTGATATTGTCTGAGCATATAGTTCACTGAAAGGTGGTATAGGAGACTAGACTGGAAAAGCAGACAGGATCAAATCTTGACAGTTTTGGCCCAAACTGTTACTACTCTTAAAATTCACATGTTACCAAGTCTAGGAACCCTTTTCTTATACCTCTTACTTTCTCCAAGTTGGGTTAGGTCCCCACTGATGCTACATTTATATTTGGAAGAAATAACTCTTACTTAATATACTTAAAGTTGTATTATAGTTTATTTATATGATTGGTACAGTGCCTGGAACATACCATTGTTTATTGAACCTTTCTGAACTGGGTACATATTTTTGAATAGATAAATTATAAAGTAACACTAATGCTTAAAGGAATTATGTTTTTGTTGCTGTTTATCTGATAGTAGGGGCTAATTTATATTGGAAGTAGAGAGAGCAACTGGAACACTTTCAGAGAGAAACAATGTTACTAGGACTTGTGTTTGCTTAGCAGCTCTAGAAATGGATAAAAAACAGTCTAGAATGTACTTCATTTTACTATTGTGAAAATGTGTGCTCCCAGTGAAGCATGGCAATCGGGTGGGACACTGCATGGTGGCTTATGCAAGCTGAACTCTGAAGAAAGAGTGATATACACAAAGATTTTGGGTTGAACATGAAACAAGTTTATTATCCTTTAAGTAAAATGCCATCAAAATTGAGGTAGGGAAGATAAAGTAAAAATAGCTGTGGAAATTGTTGAGAGGTTTTTAGAAGAATTGGAAGTGCCTAAAACCAAAAGTGGCCTCTCATGGAAAGATCCCTGCTTACCTCAAGGCAGCACATGTTTCTTAGACATGAAGCCGAACTAACCATCTGTCTTTTCAACCTCCCCTTGGAAATGTCCACGCTCTGCTGCTGAGGTCAAGGGCTCCTTTCTTATGTTTATCCATCTGCACCTACCATGCAGTGTGAAGATTTTAGTTTTTTCTTTGTTGCAACAAGGCAAGATCATTTTAGAAAATGGGTTTTCTCAAGAATTTCAGAGTATAGTATTAATCTTCAGTAGAGTAGTGCAAAATAAAGTCACCGCCACTTTACATTTTTTTTTTAAGAAAGAGAAATGTGCAGAATTATTCAAGGTGACAGCAACTACCTTCAACTTTTTGTATGCCAGCAATGCAAATTTTTATGGAGTGACCTTGAATCAGAACAGTAAAAAGAATCAGGTATATTAGGACTACTGTAAGCCTGCCAGGAAAAAAGAAAAGGAAAAAGAACCTTTATAATGTAAAATTCTTGTAATCTACCATTTTAAAAATCAGATAGTACATGGGAGCATATTGTTCTGTCTTCTAGGGAGCTTCCAACAAGGAGATAGCAAATGTTCCTGTTTCAGCTAGGAATTCTAATCTTAGTTAGTGTGTGTAATATAGTGAAAGTAATCTATACATTCAGTACATGGGTATATTTATTTTTGTGTTTTGTAATCATCAGTTTTTTTCTGCTTAGTCTTTTGAAAATCATACCATTTATTACTCAGAGACCTAAGTTGGATAGAGAAGCAATATGTTAGATTAAATTGGTGATTTAGTAGGATTTAAGTTTGTTATTTTAACTTGAGATATTCCTTTACTTTATTCAAGTTTTTTAAATAAAACAGAATCTTTTGGATATATACTTAAAGTAATTAACATTAATTTAATTTTGTTCTAAGTTGTATAACATGTCAAAAACTCAAATATTCAGCATATGGCCAGAGAACCAGAAAGGAAACAATTTAAAAATAGCCAAAATTAATTATAAATAACACTAAAGGCAGATGCCTCTCCTCCAGCACACACACCACACACACACATACACACACACACACAGAGAAACGGGGGTGGGGAGAGAGAGAACACCAACTGTTTGGGCCCTTTCATATAAGACAAAAGGAGCTCATGATCTTATATTTCCCAAGAGCACTAGTGCTTATAGCATAGTACGGTCACTAAGGCTTGCCATCATACCCTGAATCATCTGGAAAAGGTTAAATAATGTACAGTAATAAATGCATTTTTAGAAAATACAAAAATATTTTAACTCTGGCTTAAAGGGGGCCAAACTCTGTTGCTTTCCTATGCAGACTTGATTCTTAATAATTGTGATTTTACAGTAATTTGAGTTAAGCCAGAGTTAACGTGGTCAGCCAAGTTTTGCTATGACACAACACATTCTTTTTTGTGCACCTGTAGTAGAAAATAAAAATATTATGCTTTCATCGATCATCATATATTATTGTTGAGGAAGAAAGCTAAGTAGGATCTCCTAGTTTGTAGACAAAAGTCAATTCACAAATTAACTTCTATGTCAATATCATATTATTCACAATAATGTTATAAGAACTAGATTTCCATATGCCACGCAGTCAGTGGCAGAAATAAATCTCTGGTCTTAGCTCTTTATTAGCAGTTTAACATTATTTTACTATGTCTCATTTCTTTTCACTGTGTTTAGTAAAGATGAAAAATGATTCTGTTTATATTTGTTTATATATTATCATTGTAAAAATAGCATGTCTTGAAAAGTGCAGTTGAATGGAATAAGGACACTTACACAAGGCAAATTATTGCTCCATCCAAGAGTTTAAAATAAAGGTAGAAAGACTTACAGGAAAAAAAGAAGAAAAGAACTAGGTTATTGAGTACCTTCTATGTGTTAGGTTTTGTGCTCAATATAAAGAATTTGATTCTCAAGTATTATAGATGAAGAACATGAAGTTTTGTCTGTAGTTAAACAACTGGTAATCAGCAAAACCAGAATTCTCACTGAGACCTGTCTGGCTTTATAATTAACACATATATCTAGGAGCAGGCATGGCTAGACTTGATACCTGTAGAAAACACATGACGCAAAACTAAGACCTCGAGAATAGCCAGAGGAGATCAATGGGGCTGCAGGGATGAGAAACGGTATAGTTTAGAAGTTTTTATGGACTTCACAAAAAGAGAATCTTGGTAAGAGTAGGAAGAAGGGAAGTTTGTTCAAGTTTCAGTCACGGATTCTCAAAAAAAGTTTATGATTCCTATATGAAATATTGCTATCCTCAGTGTTAAGAAGATGGCCATATGACAGAAAATTTTTTCATTTTTATGGAGTGTATATTCACTAGTCATACATTCATGGATTCTTCAAATTTCTGTAAATACAAAAATTTCCCCCCCAAAACTACTAAACACATTTGGTATTTTTCTAAAATGATGGAAATTGCATAACTTATCCAGTACAACTACATATGAATATATTTCTCTGCATATTGATATTAAGTTAGTGTTAATGTTAAGGTAAATAGTAGTAGCTGATTTTTTTTGGCCACTTTTTCTTTGCCAGCCACTGGCCTCAGCAAATTGCATGTACCATCTCATTTAATTCTCAAAATAACAATGTGGAGTACTGTTGTACTCACTGTATAGACAAGTAAACTGTGGTCTAGAATATTTAAAAAACCTAACCAAAGTAACACAATGTGTGTTGGGTAGCTTCATTTGCCCTTCAGAGTCCTCTGTATTTTTATTCATTCTTTTGGATGTCCTGGGAACAGACTGGCTTCATGAGCACATGACTTTGGCAGTTGCGCAGGGTCCCACACTCAGCAGGGCCCTTGATTTAATGCTCTGTTGTCACTGTCTTGAAATTCTTAACAATGTTTTCAAAAAAGGGGCCCTGCATTTTCATTTTGTTGTGGATCCACAGATTATGTAGCCAGGCTTGTCTGGGCATTTAACTCATTTGCTGTGCATCCATGATCTCCCTTCTCCATGGTTTCAGAGGTAAAAGGTGGAGAGAAAGTGAGGCTGGTGTCTTAATTAATCCAAAAAACTACAGCCCATGTGGTTTCTAAATAGTTACTTTATTAAACTCTCCTCAAATTATCCAGTTTGAATGTGCCATCTGTTTCCTGCGGGGACCTTGACTGGTATATACAGTTACTTAAAAAAAGAAACCTGCACAATATTTAGAAAAAATAAATAGCGTGGAGTTAGAAAAATCATGGCTTGATGGAAAGACAAACTGTACTCCATTGACTTCTATTCTGCTCATTATCTAATCCAGAGACACCATAGAAATCAGCTCAGGACAGTTGGACAGGAGCTAACTGAGGGAAAACAGAGAACACAGAAGGGACCAGAGGCAAGTAGCTCTAGGACCTCTCTGCCAGTTTTCTCTCTACAAAGCTTGAATCAGCTTATATGCCTACTAGCTATATACTTGCATGCCTATTTTATCACATCTTTACTTTTACTGAGTTTTATAATTTCCCCAATCCTGTCTCTGAACCTTAAAGGAAAAAGGGTTGGTTTGGAGTGATGCCTGACCCTGAGAGGGTGGGGGTGGGGAGCAGGGTGATAGTAAAATCTATGTAACTGTACTCTACATATGAATTTAAATTCCTAAGTTCAGTTTCTGACAAATACCTACATAATTACTTGCTCAGGAAAGCTCTGGAGGTTTAGAATAAAGATCTTAGTTCTGTGAATTCTCTGACATTAAAAATGAATATGGGAGAAAATGCTTGTCGGGGGGAAAAGTGAGGTATTAGCATTTACTCTGTATTTCATTTTCAATTTGCATGTCTAAAGGCTCTGTGTTTTTTATATGAAGATGTTTAAATCACCATTATTTCTTCTCCTTTACTGGAAAATAAAAGGATATTCTTTAAATTTCAATTTTATTATGTTTCAATTTCTTATTATGAGATTTTCCTCTATAGGCAGAGAGACTAAACTCCTAGAAATACTTCTATTGGGCATTAACAGCATCTTTGAGATAGAAATCCAACTTTTGGAAACAGGCTTTTTGTATTTTCACTATTAGCACTATCAGAGTTGTACTAATACATTGATGTTGTATTTTCACTATTAGCACTATCAGAGTAGTACTAATACATTGATGTTGACTGAAAGCTTATATGAGAGCTTGAGTTTTCAATTAGGAGCTTATATGTCATTGACCTGTGAAGATTTTTATTCCAAAGGAAAATTAGAAATAATTACATATAGAGCCCCAGTCACTAAACTTTTGTCTCATTCCATAAAACAAACCAAAATAAAACAGTCTTGCTTTAAATCTCTACCAGAAGAATGTAAGATGCTTACTATAAATATAATGACAAAGAAGTTCATTTCTTTTCTTCACTCCCCTCATGACTTTTCTTAGACTTATGGTTTTAAACACCATCTATATGATAACTCACAGATTTCTGTCTTTAGCCCAGATCTTTCTTCAGAACTCCTGATTTTGTATACATAGCCCAATTTAATATCTCCTCTTGGATGTTAAGCTTGACTCCTGAAACTAGGCTCCTGATCTACACTCCAGAGCTGGTCTGCATGCATCCTTACCCATCTCAGTTACTGGCACTCCATCATTCCCACTATCAAAGCAAACCCTGGAGCCATCCTCCTTCTTGTGTTTTTCTCACATTTCATATCCAATCCATCAGGAAATTCTAGTGACATTATATCAAAACCCAAGTCCATTTTACCACCTCTACCATTACCCTCTAATTTAAGCCACCATCACCTGTCTCCTGGACAATAGCCTCTTACCATTTTTATCTTTTCTGCCTGTGTTGCCTTTGCTTCCCCTCCATTGATTCAGCAACAAGAGTGATTATTAGAAATATAAATAAGATTATCTTACTTTTCTTGTCAGAGCCCTGAATTGACTTCTTACTTCATTAAGAGTAAAAGCCAAAGGCTATGGTGTCCTTATGCTGTCTGACCTCTGCTTCTTCTCTGATCTCCTCTTGTACTTCCCTCCTCCCTCCATCCCTTTACTATCTTGACCCAAGCACTGAATCATGCCCTTTCTTTGCTACCTCCCCTTCCACTCCCAACCCTCCTTACTTTGCTCTGTTTTTATTTTCAGAGCACCTACCATCTTTTAACATGTTATGTAATTTACTTATTTATTACATTTATGATGTATTGTCTTAATAGCCAATCAGTATCTGTTAAATGACTGAAAGGTTTCTTTATATTATCTGTACCCCTATTTTGTAAACTGCCTATTTGAAGGGCTGTGTAGGGAGGTAATTTTATGTCCAATCTAGTTGCAGAATGATAAAACAAGCTTAGATTGGTACTAGGTCTTTTCTAATTATAGAAAGGTCTTGAGGATTATTATAAACCATCCAGAGTTAATATTTACTAATAGAAACATAAAAGTGATTATTTCTCATTTTCATGATGAGCTATATTCATGTAAGAAGAAAGAAAATGAGTTTTAGAGTTAGACTTAAGGTCCACATACACCTCTGACATGAGATGAGTGGTCTTGCACAAGACTTTGACCTCTCTGTGTTGTCCTCTGTGATATGGTTGTGACAATGTCAGCTACCTCTTAGGGTTAAAGTCAGTGAGTTAATATGTGTAAAATAGCTTGCTCATTCATGCCATGGAATCCAATGGAATTCCAGTGCATTTAATTCAGAATGTGGTTGAATGAGCTTCTTTTCTACAAGGACAAAAATAAGCTTGGTCTTTATGTCTGCTGCTACTTGAGACATTTTCAAACACATTCTCCCCTCATGAGTAGCTAAAACAGAGATGAAACTGTCACAAAATGGGAGAGATTCAACTACTGTTGCACTGGGTGAATAGAGCTTAGGGAGTGTGGAGATCTGCAGGTACTGGATAGATCATTGAGTCAGTGACGTAATGGTAAACTGAGAATATCAAGGTCATTGCTAAGTTCTCAGTAAACCAAATCGAAGAATAGTTTTGTCTTTAAAAGGAATTTTATCCATGGAATGAGTTACCAAAGTACAAAATGAATTAAGATGATGCCAACAACAAGCACAAGGGTTTTTGATTTTCAAAACATTTTTTTGAGTCCTGTGTAACTACTGGCTACTGATAATTTGGGAATTAGTATTATTCTGTTACTGATATATTCAAGTAAATTTACATGTACTGTATATTTGAATAATACAGTATTTTTCAATTGCTATCTTAAGATGATTTCCAGAATCAAGTATCTATTCAACCTCTTTGCTTAATACATAGAAATGATCTTTTCTTTCCACTTTAGAGATTAAAAAATTTACAAGAAAAAAGGTTAAATGACTAATCTGTGATCAGTCACTAAAGCAGTAATAAGACTAGAATTACAGCTATTTTGATTTTCTTAGCAGATCTGTGATAAATTCACCAAATGCTGTTGAAATGTTATGTCTTTTAGGAAAATGCTTACATAGGGTAGATTAAGTGGAAGAAAAGTGGCAGCATATTTTAGCTGTGATAAACTGAATATGAATGTTCCTGATCTTCTTCTAAACAACTAAGGGGTAGCAGAAACAAGTGCCTTGCCTCTCTCCTGACCTCACTGGGGAAAATTTTACCTTATTTCAGAATTTTAGAAGAAATGTTCATGTTGGTTGACTGTAGGAGAACTGCGAATAGCAATATAACTCATCTGGGAAAATGTACAGATCTGTAAAACTCTACATTTCTCTGGACTTACTTGGGTGATTTCATCTGAAGGTCAGCAAAGAGAAAGAAACAGTTGGCAGCATAAAGTGATAAGGTTGTCCTTTAGTTCTGTAACACTGTGCAAACTTATTTTGTCTTGGTGCTGGATGCCAACATCAAAGCACACTGCATGGAATTTTCTTCACAAAGATGTGATTGCAGCAAAAGAACTGTAATCAATATGTACTTACCACTACTTTCTGCAATATAAATCATTGATTGGTAAAACAATGGGGCAAATCACTGTCAACTTTATTGCCATAGGAGGCTTTTTTTTCTTAACATATCAATTATTGCTCTATATCCTTTCATTAAATCTGCTTTTGTATTTCAGCATTATGGAAAAGTCTATGCTTGAATTCCCTATAAAGTCGTATTAGGTTGTCTATTATCCACAGGGGCTTTGAGCTTGATGTTTGAGTACTTTAATTGTCACTGTAATTGATTTTACCTTTGACTTGGCACAGTGATTTCTTTCTAATTTGTTGATGATTAATGACCATCCTCTGGTTATTCCTGCTCAGCTGGCCAGAAACGAAGCAATTGGTTTGTCTTGGCTCTTAACTTTTCTTAAAGGACTTTAAAAATCAAGAGTGGCCTTGTAAAAAGGTTTTATATCCTCTGTGGTTTAAATATTTTACCAAAAAAGGCTGGAGGTCAAAATTAAGTAAATATGGGTTAATTTTATCTTTATATTCTTAAGATACATTAATATTCAAAACTTTATAGCATTTTGGTCACTATATCAGTTTTAGAAAAGTAGATGCTTTTGAAGATCAACAGAAAGTTAGGATATTTGAATTACTACAGAAA
This sequence comes from Callorhinus ursinus, assembly GCF_003265705.2. Lineage (NCBI taxonomy): Eukaryota > Metazoa > Chordata > Mammalia > Carnivora > Otariidae > Callorhinus > Callorhinus ursinus. The sequence goes on from NW_027397084.1 coordinate 16,008,228, forward strand.
TTTTCCAAATAAAAGTTCCTAAAGAAGTGGTACCATTATTACCCTAATGATATTATTATGATCTAAGAAATAAAAAATGTTCATTAGGACCCCTGGGGAGAGGAAGGAAAATGGCACCAGGTGATTACAGGGATCTCACCAAAGAAAGATTCTTCTGAAAGGATCTGTAACCCAGAATTTTAAACACAATATACAGGATGAAAATAGAATTGGTGATTATTGATTCATTAATTTAGTTAGCAAATGCGAGTGATACCATGAAAAGGCATTTTGCTAAGTACTGAAGAGAAAAATAAGTTCATAGATAGGACTTTTTGTTCATATCTCCCCAACATATAAACAATCACATAGATGATATAATCTAGGAAGGAAAATTAGGAAGTGATAGAAAAGAAGTAGGGAAAATGTATAGCTCATAAAGGTGGTTAATATAAAAATTTGAATTATACAACTTTAAGAAAATCACACAAAAACTAAGATACATAAATATTTTAAATCTCTTAGAAAATGTTTTAGAAACTTCACTGACAAGATTACATGAGTAGAATCTTTAGGTGTGAAGTATCATTATGATAGGGAGAGAAAATAATCGATGAGAAATATGCCTAATCTAATAAAAAATTTGGTCTAATATATTTTTATTTTAACATAATCATGAACTATTGAAATTTTGAAGTACATCAAGCTAATGCACATATTCTAATTGGTTTTAGAACAAAAATTCTTCAGAACAATTCTTTTTTGTGAGTATTTACATTTGTTTTATTATGTTGAATGTTATTACAACTTTGTAAATTTTTAAAAAATTAAATTGATACAGTGAATTGTATATTCAGGCATATAGATAAATTTCTTGAATTCACAAAATAAGCTAACAATTTCTGAGTCTTTTTCCTTTTTCTCCCTTTAAATTTTTTTATAGTTATGTTAATCACCATACATTACATCATTAGTTTGTGATGTAGTGTTCCGTGATTCATTGTTTGTGCATAACACCCAGTGCTCCATTCAATACGTGCACTCTTTAATACCCAACACCAGGCTAACCCATTCCCCCACCCCCTCCCCTCTAGAACTCTCAGTTTGTTTTTCAGAGTCCATCGTCTCTCATGGTTCGTCTCCCCCTCCGATTTACCCCCCTTCATTCTTCCCCTCCTGCTATCTTTTTTTTTTTTTTCTTAATATATATTGCATTACTTGTTTCAGAGGTACAGAACTGTGATTCAACAGTCTTGCACAATTCACAGCACTCACCATAGCACATACCCTCCCCAATGTCTGTCACCCAGCCACCCCATCCCTCCCATCCCACCCCCACTCCAGCAACCCTAAGTTTGTTTCCTGAGATTAAGAATTCCTCATATTAGTGAGGTCATAGGATACATGTCTTTCTCTGATTGACTTATTTCACTCAGCATAACACCCTCCAGTTCCATTCACGTTGTTGCAAATGACAAGATCTCATTCCTTTTGATGGCTGCATAATATTCCATTATATATATATACACACACCACATCTTTATCCAGTCATCTGTCTATGGACATCTTGGATCTTTCCACAGATTGGCTATTGTGGACATTGCTGCTGTAATAGCAGGATGCATGTACCCCTTCGGATCCCTATATTTGTATCTTTGGGGTAAATACCCAGTAGTGCAATTGCTGGATCATACGGTACCTCTATTTTCAACTTTTTGAGGAACCTCCATACTGTTTTCCAGAGTGGCTGCACCAGCTTGCAATCCCACCAACAGTGTAGGAGGGTTCCCCTTTCTCCGCATCCCCGCCAACATCTGTTGTTTCCTGACTTGTTAATTCTAGCCATTCTGACTGGTGTGAGGTGGTATCTCATTGAGGTTTTGATTTGGATTTCCCTGATGCCGAGCGATATTGAGCACTTTTTCATGTGTCTGTTGGCCATTTGGATGTCTTCTTTGGAGAAATGTCTGTTCATGTTTTCTGCCCAATTCCTGATTGGATTATTTGTTCTTTGGGTGTTGAGTTTGATAAGTTCTTTATAGATTTTGGATACTAGCCCTTTATCTGATATGTCATTTGCAAATATCTTCTCCCATTCTGTCGGTTGTCTTTGGTTTTGTTGACTGTTTCTTTTGCTATGCAAAACCTTTATATATTGACAAAGTCCCAATAGTTCATTTTTTCCTTGCTTCCCTTGCCTTTGGTGATGTTTCTAGGAAGAATTTGTAGCAGCAGAGGTCAAAGAGGTTGCTGCCTGTGTTCTTCTTTAGGATGTTGATGGACTCCTGTCTCACATTGAGGTCTTTCAACCATTTTGAGTCTATTTTTGTGTATGGTGTAAGGAAATGGTCCAGTGTCATTCTTCTGCATGTGGCTGTCCAATTTTCCCAACACCATTTGTTGAAGAGACTTTTTTCCATTGGACATTCTTTCCTGCTTTGTCAAAGATTAGTTGACCATAGAGTTGAGGGTCCATTTCTGGGCTCTCTATTCTGTTCCATTGATCTATGTGTCTGTTTTTGTGCCAGTACCATACTGTCTTGATGATGACAGCTTTGTAATAGAGCTGGAAGTCCGGAATTGTGATGCCGCCAGGTTTACTTTTCTTTTTCAACATTCCTCTGGCTATTCAGGGTCTTTTCTGGTTCCATAGAAATTTTAGGATTATTTGTTCCATTTCTTTGAAAAAAGTGGATGGTATTTTGATGGGGATTGCATTGAATGTGTAGATTGCTCTAGGTAGCATTGACATCTTCACAGTATTTGTTCTTCCAATCCATGAGCATGGACGTTTTTCCAATTCTTTGTGTCTTCCTCATTTCTTTCATGAGTATTTTATAGTTTTCTGAGTACAGATCCTTTGCCTCTTTGGTTAGATTTATTCCTAGGTATCTTATGGTTTTGGGTGCAATTGTAAATGGGATTGACTCCTTAATTTCTCTCTCTTCTGTCTTGTTCTGGTGTATAGGAAAGCCACTGATTTCTGTGCATTGATTTTATATCCTGCCACTTTACTGAATTCCTGTATGAGTTCTAGCAGTTTTGGGGTGGAGTCTTTTGGGTTTTCCACATACAGTATCATATCATCTGCAAACAGTGAGAGTTTGACTTCTTTGCCGATTCGGATGCCTTTGATTTCTTTTTGTTGTCTGATTGCTGTGGCTAGGACTTCTAATACTATGTTGAATAGCAGTGGTGATAGTGGACATCCCTGCCACGTTCCAGACCTTAGGGGGAAAGCTCTCATTTTTTTCCCCATTGAGAATGATATTCGCTGTAGGTTTTTCATAGATGGCTTTTATGTTATTGAGGTATGTACCCTCTATCCCTATACTCTGAAGAGTTTTGATCAAGAAACGATGCTGTACTTTGTCAAATGCTTTTTCTGCATCTATTGAGAGGATCATATGATTCTTGTTCTTTCTTTTGTTAATGTATTGTATCACGTTGATTGATTTGTGGATGTTGAACCAACCTTGCAGCCCAGGGATAAATCCCACTTGGTCGTGGTGAATAATCCTTTTAATGTACTGTTGGATCCTATTGGCTAGTATTTTGGTGAGAATTTTTGCATCCATGTTCATCAAGGATATTGGTCAGTAATTCTCCTTTATGATGGGGTCTTTGTCTGGTTTTGGGATCAAGGTAATGGTGGCCTCATAAAACGAGTTTGGAAGTATGCCTTCCATTTTTATTTTTTGGAACAGTTTCAGGAGAATAGTATTAATTCTTCTTGAAATGTTTGGTAGAATTCCCCTGGGAAGCCATCTGGCCCTGGGCTTTTGTTTGTTGGGAGATTTTTGATGACTGCTTCAATTTCCTTAGTGGTTATAGGGCTTTCAAGGTTTCTATTTCTTCCTGGTTCCATATTGGTAATTGATACATCTCTAGGAATGCATCCATTTCTTCCAGTTTATCTAATTTGCTGGCATAGAGTTGCTCGTAATATGTTCTTAAAATTGTTTGTATTTCTTTGGTGTTGGTTGTGATCTCTCCTCGTTCATTCATGATTTTGTTGATTTGGGTCATTTCTCTTTTCCTTTTGATAAGTCTGGCCAGGGGTTTATCAATCTTGTTAATTCTTTCAAAGAAGCAGCTCCTAGTTTCATTGATCTGTTCTACTGTTCTTTTGGTTTCTATTTCATTGATTTCTGCTGTGATCTTTATTATTTCTCTTCTTCTGCTGGGTTTAGGCTTTATTTGCTGTTTTTTCTCCAGCTCCTTTAGGTGTAGGGTTAGGTTGTGTATTTGAGACCTCTCTTGTTTCTTGAGAAAGGCTTGTATTGCTATATACTTTCCTCTTAGGACTGCCTTTGCTGCATCCCAAAGATTTTGAAGAGTTGTGTTTTCATTTCATGGGTTTCCATGAATTTTTAAAATTCTTCTTTAATTTCCTGGTTGACCCATTCATTCTTTAGTAGGATGCTCTTTAGCCTCCATGTATTTGAGTTCTTTGTGACTTTCCTGTTGTGATTGAGTTGTAGTTTCAAAGATTGTGGTCTGAAAATATGCAGGGAATAATCCCAATCTTTTCGTACTGGTTGAGACCTGATTTGTGACCTAGGATGTGATCTCTTCTGGAGAATGTTCCATGGGCACTAGAGAAGAATGTGTATTTTGTTGCTTTGGGATGGTTGTCCTGAATATGTCTGTGAAGTCCATTTAGTCTAGTGTGTCATTTAAAGTCTTTATTTCCTTGTTGATCTTTTGCTTAGATGATCTGTCCATTTCAGTCAGGGGGGTGCTAAAATCCCCCACTATTATCGTATTGTTGTCCATGTGTTTCTTTGCTTTTGTTATTAATTGGCTTATGTAATTGGCTGATCCCATGTTAGGGGCATAGATATTTACAATTGTTAGATCTTCTTGTTGGACAGACCCTTAAGTAGGATATAGTGTTCTTCCTCATCTCTTATTACAATCTTTGGTTTAAAATCTAATTTGTCTGATATAAGGATTGCCACCCCAGCTTTCTTTTGGTGTCCATTAGCATGGTAAATGGTTTTCCACCCCCTCACTTTCAATGTGGGGCGTCTTTGGGTCTAAAATGAGTCTCTTGCAGACAGCATATCGATGGGTCTTGTTTTTTAATCCAATCTGATAGCCTGTGTCTTTTGATTGGGGCATTTAGCCCATTTACATTCAGGGTAACTATTGAAAGATAGGAAATTAGTGCCATTGTATTGCCTGTAAGGTGACCGTTACTGTGTGTTGTCTGTGTTCCTTTCTGGTCTATGTTGCTTTTAGGTTCTCTCTTGCTTAGAGGACCCCTTTCAATATTTCTTGTAGGCCTGGTTTCGTGTTTGCAAATTCCTTTAGTTTTTGTTTGTCCTGGAAGCTTTTTATCTCTCCTATTTTCAATGACAGCCTAGCTGGATATAGTATTCTTGGCTGCATATTTTTCTCTTTTAGTGCTCTGAAGATGTCATGCCAGTCCTTTCTGGCCTGCCAGGGGTCTGTGGATAGGTCTGTGGCCAATCTAATGTTTCTACCATTGTAGGTTACATATCTCTTCTCCCGAGCTGCCCTCAGGATTTTCTCTTTATCTGTGAGACTCGTAAGTTTTACTATTAGATATTGGGGTGTTGACCTATTTTTATTGATTTTGACAGGGGTTCTCTGTGCCTCCTGCCTTTTGATGCCTGTTTCCTTCCCCATATTAGGAAAGTTCTCTGCTTTAATTTGCTCCAGTATACTTTCTGCCCCCCTCTCTCTTTCTTCTTCTGGGATCCCAATTATTCTAATGTTATTTTGTCTTATGGTATCACTTATCTCTCGAATTCTGCCCTCGTGATCCAGTAGTTGTTTATCTGTCATTTTCTCAGCTTCTTTATTTTCCATCATTTGGTCTATATCGCTGATTCTCTCTTCTGCCTCATTTATCCTAGCAGTTAGTGCCCCCATTTTTGATTGCACCTCTTTAATAGCCTTTTTGATTTCGACTTGGTTAGATTTTAGTTCTTTTATTTGTCCAGAAAGGGTTTCTCTAATAACTTCCATGCTTTTTTCAAGCCTAGCTAGTATCCTTAAAATCATGATCTGAACTCTAGTTCTGACATTGTACTAATATCTGTATTGAGTAGGTCCCTGGCAGTCGGTACTACGTCTTGTTCTTTTTGTTGAAGTGATTTTTTCCATGCTGTCATTTTGTCCAGAGGAGAATAGATGAATCAGAGAAAAAATGCTAACAGGGTAACAATGTCCCCAGAAAATATACTCTAAAGAAATCAGAAATGACCTGAAACCAAGGGAAAAGAAAGGTAAAAAAAGAAAAAAGAAAAAGAAAAAGTTAAAAATGAACAAAATAGAACAAAACAAAAAAAGCAGAATATGATCAAATATGATCAGGCTAGTATATAGATCAGTGCCACACACTAGATTTTGGGTGTATTTTGGTCTTTTAGAAGAAAGTGCCTCCCAACATTTTAAAGAAAGGAAAACTTATATATGTACAAAAATAAGGGTTGGTACGTTGAAGGGATGGAATATGACTGTAAAGATGAAAAGTATAAAAAATTTATAAAAGGAATTGATAAGAAGTTGTTTGAGAAAAGAAAGTCGTGGATTTAAAAAAAAAGAAAAAAAAGGGGAGAGAATATAATCAGGGAGGAGACTAGAAAAAAGCCATACACTAGAGATTTAGGGTATAGTTTGATCTGTTAGAAGAAAGTGTATCTCAAAATTTTAAAGAGAGAACAATTTATATATATATGCCAAAAATAAGAATTACTACTATGAAGGGATAGAATATGACTCTAAAAATTAAAAATAAAAATGTTTTTTAAAAAAGGCTTTGATCAGATGTTGGTTGAAAAAGGGAAAAAGAAAAATTAAAAAAAAAAGATAGTTAAAAAAATTAACTTTGAAAGACTAAAGAATCATGGGGAAAAAGCATGAATTCTATGTACAGTATTCCCCTAGCACTGGGGTTCTGCCGTTCTCATTGATTGGTAAACTTGGTCTTGGCTAGCGGTTCTTGCTGATCTTCTGGGGGAGGGGCCTGTTGCCGTGGTTCCCAAATGTCTTTGGCAGAGGCAGAATTGCACCCCTTGCTGGGTCCGGGCTAAGTAATCTGCTCAGGTTTGCTCTCAGGAGCTTTTGTTCCCTACAACTTTTCGGTACAGCTTTGGAGGACGACAGTGAAAATGGCGGCCTCCAAATCTCAGTCCCGGAGGAGCCGAGAACTCGGAGCCCTGCTCCTCATTGCACCCCCATAGAAATCAGTCAGTCATTCCCGTCTCCCCGGTCTCCGGCCGCACTCCTGCTCACCCGGCCTGTGATCGAGCGTTTCTGTCTGTGGCACTTGACTCGGTGTGGAGTCTCCAAACCCAGCAGATCCCTGTGGTGTATTCCTCTGCTGCTCCTCCTGGGGGGAGGATGGGGAGTCTCCCAGATCTGCTGCTTGTTGGGTCCCTGCTGGAGGAGCAGTGGCCCAACTGTGCCACATATCACAGTTTATGACATCCCCGAGCTGAGAGCCCGCTCCTCCGCTCTGTCTCTGTAGCTGGCTTCTGTGCTCTGATCCCTGGGAGCTCTGCTGCACTCAGGCACCCCTGGTCTTTCTGTGACCCTGAGGGTCCCGAGACCACAGTGTCCTGCTAGGGTTCCACCCCTTGCTTAGCCACTGGAGCGACGTCCCTTAGTGGAACCGATTTCTAAAAGTTCCGATTTTGTGCTCCGCTGCTCTATCACTTGCCAGAAGAGGCCAATGGAGGTCCCCTCTCCCGCCATCTATCCCCCCAAATATCGCCTCCGATTCACTTCTCTGTAAGTCCTAATTTCCAAAAAGTGGTCACTTTTCTGTTCAGAGAGTTTTTGGTATTCTTTTTTTTGATCTCTTGTTGAGTTCATAGGTGTTCAGAATGTTTTGATCCCTACCCAGCTGAATTCCTGAGACCAGACGAAATCCAGGTCTCCTACTGAGTTTACTGAACTTATTTATCAGTTCTAGTAATTTTTTTTTTTAGTGTAGTCTTTTAGGTTTTCTAGATGTAATATCATGTCATCTGCAAATAGTGAAGGTTTTACTTCTTCCTTGCCAGTTTGGACCCCTTTTATTTCTTTTTGTTGTCTGATTGCTATGGTTAGTACTTCCAGTACTATGTTGAACAGAACTGTCTTGTTCCTGATCTTATAGGAAAACCTTTTAATTTTTCAGTATGTGACATAAATGAACACTGATTAAAAAAAAATTGAAGATGATACAAACAAATGGAAAGATATTCCATGATCATGGGTTGGAAGAACAGATATTGTTAAAATGTCCATACTTACCAAAGTAATCTGCAGATTTCACATGGTACTTACCCAAATACCAACGTTTTTCACAGAACTAGAACAAATACTACCAAAATTTGAAAAGAACTGCAGAAGACCTTGCATAGCCAAAGCAATCTTGAGAACGAACTAAGGTGGAGGTATCACAATTCTAAATTTCAAGATGTACAAAGCTATAATAATCAAAACAATATGGTACTGGCACAGAAATAGACACATAGATCAGTATAGAGCCCAGAAATAAATTCATGCATATATTGTCTGATAATGTGTGACACAGGAGGCATGGATATACAATAGGGAAAAGACAGTCTTTTCAACAAATGGCACTGGGAAACTGGATAGCTGTATGCAAAAGAATGAAACTGGGTCACTTTCTTACACTATACATAAAAATAAACTCAAAATTGGTTAAAAACCTAAATGTAGGACCTGAAACCATAAAATGCATATAAAAAAACATAGGCAGTAATTTCTTAGACGTCAGTCATAGAAACATTTTTCTAAATCTGTCCCTTTAGGTAAGGGAAATAAAAGCAAAATTAAGCTATTAGGACTGTACCAAAATAAAAAACCTTTGCACAGTGAAGAAAATCATCAACAAAACCAAAAGGCAATCTGCCAAATGATATATCTGATAAGGGGTTAGTATCCAAAATATAAAGAATTTATACAACTGATAACCCCCAAAATAATCAATTAAAATGGGCAGAGAACCTAAATAGATATTTCTCCAGACAAGAAATACAGATGGCAAACAGACATATTAAAAATGCTCAACATCACTAATCATCAAGAAAATGCAAATCAAAACCACAGCGAGATATCACCTTACACCTGTTAGACTGGCTGAAATAAAAAAGACAAGAAACAACAAGTGTTGGCAAAGATGTGGAGAAAAAGGAGTTCTTGTGTACTGTTGTCGGGAATGTAAATTGGTACAGCCACTGTGGAAAACATTATGGAGTCTCCTCAAAAAATTAAAAGTAGAAATACCATATGATTCAGTAATTCCACTACTGGGTATTTACCCAAAGAAAATGAAAACACTAATTCCAAAAATATATGTTTATGTTAATGTTGCAGCATTATTTACAGTAGTCAAGATATGGAAGCAACCTAAGTGTTCATTGATAGATGAATGGATAAAAAAGCTGTAGTATGTGTGTGTGTGTGTGTGTGTGTGTGTGTGTGTGTATGTGTGTTTGTGTTTGTGTATGTATGGGACATGTATTCTTCTGCCTTAAAAAAGAATGAAGTCTTGTCATGTGGAACGAGATGGATGGACCTAGAGAGTATAATGCTAAGAGAAATAAGTCAGACAGAAAGACAAATACCATATGATTTCATTCATAAGTGGAATTTAAGAAACAAAACAAAGTAAATTCACAATTGTTAATGACTACAATTGATTCATGAAGAAATAGAAAATCTGGATAAATAATAACCCTTGCAAAATTTAATACTTCTTTCTCTCATACTACTCTCCCCACCAAAGACGCTAACCCTGCCTATCTAAGGAAATTTGTAACATTTTTCAAGATATAGGTAATAACAATCTTGTGCAAATTATTTCAATGACAAGAAAAGAGGTAAAACTACATAGTTTTGTGAGACTAGCAAACATTGATACCTCGATAGAATAGGGCAATAATGGAAATGGACTTTGCTGTCCAATTCACTGCAGATATCTGTTGAGCACTTGAAATGTGGCTGGTGCTACTGAGGAACTGAATTTTCAAGTTTTTAAAACTGATTAATTTGAAGAGGAGGTAAGATGGTGGCATATTAGGAGGACCCTAGACTCGTCTCATCTCTCAAACACAACTAGATAACTATCACATCATTCTGAATACCCAAGAAATTGACCTGATGACTGACAGAACAAACTCCTTCGTTAGAGGGAGAGAAGAGGCCCCATCAAAGAAAGTAGGATGTGTGGAGACGTGGTTTGGGGAAGAAATGGATTGCAGGTGCTCTGGAGGGAAGGGAGCCTTGATTGTGGAGAAAGGCAGGAGAGAGAGGAGCACACAGGAATGCACAAAGAGAACACTTCCCCAAAGCCATTGGCTGGGAAAATGAGAAGGGCTGATTTTTGTGAGTTTTTGCAACCTGTGGTGCTTACAAACTGGAGTTTTGAACGTTGGCAGACTTGGCTGGGATAGAGTTCTCAGGACACTTCCCTGTTCCTGGAGATAAGGCATGTAGGCAACCTGGGGGCAGTTGGTGCCATCTGAGGAATGCCTAAGGTACACAAGGGAGAACTTGTTTTCTTTTCTTGCAACACATCTGTGAGAGGTGATGTTCATAGAGATGCCTCTCCAGGGACAAAAGAGCTGGTGGGTATCATTTTCCTCCCTTGCCTCTCAGCATAAGCCCAGAACCACCTGCAGTAAACAGCACAGCACCCACACTGGCTGCCTAACCTGCTTAAACCAAGTCCCATTTTCTTTTGGTAGGGTACTTACCTTCTCAGTCAAGTGTGTTTCAGTCCCAGTGCATTGGGCCCCTTCCCCAGACCAAGAACCCACACTCACACCACATCTCCTGACCAGAGAGTTCTAAAAGGCTTTGGTTCTACTGGAAATAGAATCAGGTCTCATTTAATAAGGAGACAAGAGCACATCTAATTAAAACTCGCCACACTCTGGCCAACGTCCAAACATTGCCTACTCTAGGCAAGGAAAACCTCTGCAGATGACTGACCTGAGGGATAGAGCAGCCGAAATACAGCAGCAGAGTGTAAACAGCACACATATGAGACACTCCCTGATATACCAGGCCCTGGACACTATATGACCTCTTCTTCATCAAGCCAGTATTCTCAGAAGCAGGAAACATAATAGGCTTTTCTAAAACACAGAAGAAGACCGAGACTTAAACAAAATGCCAAGATGGAGGAATTCATCCCAAATGAAACTACCAGAACAGGTCACAGCCAGAGATCTAATTGAAACAGGTAGAAGTAATATGCCAGATGGAGAATTTAAAGCAGCAATCATAAGGATTCTTGCTGGCCTTGAGAAAAGAATGGAAGACTTCAGGGAGGCCCTTCCTGCAGAGATAGAAGAGTTAAAAAAGAGTCAGAAATGAAGAATACAATAACGGAGATTCAGAACAGACTAGATGTAATAAACACAAGGATGGAAGAAGCAGAGGAACAAATCAGTGATATAGAAGATAAAATAATGGAAAGTAATGAAGCTGAACAAAAGAGAGAAAGAAGAATTATGGAACATGAGAATAGACTTAGGGAACTCAGTGACTCCATCAAATGTAATAACATTTGTATTATAGGAGGCCTAGATGATGATGAGAGAGTAAAGTGGGCAGAAGGTTTATTTAAGGACATCAGAGCTGAAAACTTTCCTAACCAGGGGAGGAAGCATCCAAATCCAGGAGGCACAGATGATAAAGAAAAAAATCTGAAAATCAGCAAGACAAAAGAAGTCCCTAATTTACAAGGAAAAACCCATTAGTCTAGCTGCAGATATCTCCACAGAATCTTGAGAAGCCAGAAGGGAGTGGCATGATATATTCAACATGCTGAATGGGAAAAATCTGTGGTCAAGAATACCCTATCCAATAAGGCTATCATTCAGACAAGAAGGAGAGATCAGAAGTTTCCCAAACGACTAAAGGAGACTGTGACCACTAAACCAGCCCTGCAAGAAATATTGAAGGGGACTCTTTGAGTGGTAAGGAAAGACCAAAACTGACCAAAAGAAAGGAACCCGTAAAATCTCCAGGAACCATATATGAACTGTCCTTCAGGTAGCATCTTGTTTCATGAAGATATAAGTGTTTTTAATCATAGGTGTAGAAGTACATGAGAATAGCCCTATGCTAAACTGCTTCAAAGTTCTTTATGTAGAATACATCTTACAACTAACATATATATCTATTCCTGAAGATGTAACTGTTTTGCACCTATGTGTACAATCATATGGGTATAGCCTTGTGCTTAACTCTTTGAAGCTACCCTGTGGAGAATGTATCATTCCACAAAATTCTTCCTTTCATTAAGATGTAACTGGTTTGTACTTACATGTACAATTATATGGGTGTAGCTGTGTGCTTAACTGCTTGAAACATCACCATGTAGAATGGGTCCTTCAACTAACATCTTCCTTTCATTAACATGTAATTGAGTTGAATTTATGTGTGAAATGATATAAGAAGAGCCCTGTGCTTAACTGTTCCAATCTACATTGTGTAGAATGTGGCCTTCAGCTAACATCCTAATTACATTAAGATATAAAAGTTTTTAAACAGAAAACATTTTTGATTAAATTAAAAAAGACCCTTGATTTGATCATTGGAAAACCTTAAGTATGGTTGGAATGACTTGGTTATATAAATCTATCTTTCAACCATAAATTTTATGGTATAAATATAGATAAGTATTTTTGATGAAATATTTACATCTGAATTGAGATGTACTCCAGTATAAAATACATACAGATTTAGAAGACTTAGGAAAAATAAAGAATGAAATATCTCATTAATTTTTTAATTAATTATGTTGATAAATACTACGTTTATATAACATTTTAGTTTATTGGGTTAAATATTAATTTCACTTTTTTTTCTTAATCTAGTTACTAAAATATTATATATGTGGCCCACATTATATTTCTGTTGGGCAGCAGTGTTATAAACCAATCTCATGGAAAAAGATGTGCAACACAGTGTTATGGATTCAGCACTATATAATAAAGATAACTTATTATTTATCATAGGAACTCAAAGATGATTTGATTATGCACAATTTGTCAATGCAGTCTACTACAGCCATAGATTAAGGTTTGTCTTAAGTGCAGTCTTTAGTTTTGTCTGTCTTACTTTCCTTTTCCCTACATCACTTTTCTTCTTTCTCAGGTATCACATGTTAACAACCACTTGTATAGTGTTCAGTAATTTTCTCTATATGCATATGTACACTCAATTGACACTGTTATATTTTTGTTGTTGCTTTACAAAATTAAGATTATATTATATTCATTTCTCTGCTTCTCACTTTTTTCATTCATCATGTCCTCATGGAAATCCCTCCAGGCAACTATGGCAACTATTATTCTAATCATTGCATAATATTCCATGGTGGGAATATATAAAATTTATATGAAAATTTATTCAACCCTTATTCTCTTGGAGATTTAACTTCTTTCTACTTTTTGCCACTAGAACGATGCTTAACATGCTCGAACATAGAAAGTATATACAAGGTTGGGGAGATTTACAAATCAAAATGATATTATTCATCAAAATTTAAAATTCTAATAGATGCTGCCAATTGGTTTCCAAAAGGACAGACAAATTTGCATTCTCACCATTGATAGTCATATATTATTCCATGCACCATCAATAATAGCAATAGGTAATATAATTATATGTGAAATTCAGTGGGGTGAAAAATGAGGGAGTAGCTGATTCTGCACAGTGTAAGGGGAATATCAGAATTTTTTAAAGGAGGAAAGTGTAAGGCAAGTCCAGAAAGATAATTTTATATATTTATATATCTCAACATATAAAGTGAAGGAACACATTCAGGACATAAAAAAATGGCTTCTTCTATACAGAAGTTTTATACTTCTATACGTTCCAGAAGATAAGTAATAATTATTTTTTTCAGAAAAATCACCATCCTTATAACTAGTTTTCTAGAGCTCATTCTTTCCTAACTATTAATTTTTAGGGCAAAATTTCAAATATAGGACATAGCTTTTTTTCTAAGAATTATCTTTACTGAGATTTTAATTCTAAAGTGAATTCATGTTCAGTATAAAAACATACACAAAATTCATAGAATGATATAAAGTAAAAACTGGAATGTATTACTCTTAATTTGTGATACTGTTTGCTGAGCTAGCAATATGGCTTTTTTCCCTTTCCTCATAATTGCAATTTTTAAAAAATTCCCTGATTCCTCTAGAAAAAGCATTGTAGAATTAATTCACTAAAGTTCATAAAAAAAACTCTAATGGAATTTTAATTGGAATTGCATTTAATTTATAGATTATGGAGAATTGAGAGCTTCATAATAATACTAAGTCTTTCCAGGAACATGATATATCTTTTTCATTTATTAAATCATTCTTGGGCTTTTAAAACTCATTTGAGTCTCTTTGGGAAGATAATATGGGGAGTAGTAGAAGGTTTGGCTTAAGCAGAATCAGATTCTCTTTTAAGCTGTGGAACTTTCTTTATATTTCATGTCACATAGAGATAAGCTCATAAAATGATACATAGTTTCTCTGTATGATAAGACCAGAGGGAGCACTTATCATCTGAAAACATCTTTAAGTCAAGAAGCACATTTGTTAAATTTAGTTACTGATATTTTTAGGTTGACTTTTCCTAGGCTATGAAATATTTTTCCAACTATCCAAACTTCCTTGGATAAACTTGAGAAGATGTTGAAAAAATGCTTAAATTACTTGATTGCTTGTACTTTTTAAATTTTTATTTTATTATTTTATGTTAATCACCATACATTACATCATTAGTTTTTGATGTAGTGTTCCATGATTCATTGTTTGTGTATAATACCCAGTGCTCCATTCAATACGTGCCCTTTTAATACCCATCACCAGGCTAACCCATCCCCCCACCCCCTCCCCTCTAGAAACCTCAGTTTGTTTCTCAGAGTCCATAGTCTCTCATGATTCATCTCCCCCTCCAATTTCCCCCCCTTCATTTTTCCCTTCCTACTGTCTTCTTTTTTTTTAACGTATAATTTATTATTTGTTTCGGAGGTACAGGTCTGTGATTCAACAGTCTTACACAATTTACAGCACTCACCGTAGCACATACCCTCCCCAGTGTCTGTCACCCAGCCACCCCATCCCTCCCACCCCCCACCGCTCCAGCAACCCTCAGTTTGTTTCCTGAGATTAAGAATTCCTCATATCAGTGAGGTCCTATGATACTTGTCTTTCTCTGATTGACTTATTTCGCTCAGCATAATACCCTCCAGTTCGATCCACGTCATTGCAAATGGCAAGATTTCATTCCTTTTGATGGCTGCATAATATTCCATTCCATATATCTATATATCTATATCTATATCTATCTATCTATCTATCTATCTATCTATCTATCTATCTATCTATCTGTCTATCTATCTATCACATCTTCTTTATCCATTCATCTGTTGATGGCCATCTTGGCTCTGTCCATAGTTTGGCTATTGTGGACATTGCTGCTATAAACTTCAGGGTGCACATACCCCTTCGGATCACTACATTTGTATCTTTGGGGTAAATACCCAGTAGTGCAATTGCTGGGTTGTAGGGTAGCTCTATTTTTAACTTTTGGAGGAACCTCTATACTGTTTTCCAGAGTGGCTGTACCAGCTTGCATTCCCACCAACAGTGTAGAAGGGTTCCCCTTTCTCCACATCCCCGCCAACACTGTTGTTTCCCGACTTGTTAATTTTAGCCATTCTGACTGGTGTGAGTACTTTTAGTAAAAGAATACGTGAGTGTTGGTTAGGCTCCTCAATAATTTTAAGATATCAATTCAACATATATTTTGTTTATTGTTATGCTGTTTATCCAAGAGTATCCTGGATGCCTTTTTATTAAAGTTTTATTAAATAAGTAATATCAAAAATTAAATGCTTGTTAATATTCTTCCTCGTGATATTCCTTACAAAGGTTTTCCTCTATTTCAGACTGTTTATTTAACAATGACTTCCTTTATGTCTAATTTGAGAGTTTTGCTTTTATTTTTGTTTTGCTTTATTTAGAAATTTATAGAATTTTATATTTCCTAGGTGTCCAGAGTGTTAATCTGGTTATTTGGTTCTTATCACTCCCCCAAAATTGTTGCTTAATTTATCCTATTTTAAAAGTTCTCTCTGAATTGAGGTTGGATTACATCTTTTAGAGCTATCTAAATGTTGAATTATTTTTTCACTCAGGCAATATATTAATTTTTAAGTGAAATTTCTTTTGCTGTTCACACATTTGTGATTCTTTAAAAATCAGTTGGTTGAAAGGCCCAGCTAAAGTCATAAACTTTATTCTCACATGGGCCAATTTAGTTTTCTCTACTCAGTGCCCTAAACTATTTTTCATATTAGCAAGTATTAGAAATATCACAAAGTATGTGACCTGCATAAATTTGAATAACTGCAAGATAAAATTAGTTTTGGTTTAAGGGAATATTTTTGACTCACTTCTTAATTTTATTTTTTTCAGGATCAATTTCCTTTAGCTCCTTTTATTTTAATTGTATGCTTGATTCTTTAAACAGATTTTAATCGTTTTTGCTACTTTTCATCCTTTATGCTTTTTTACTTTGGCAAAAACTGCATATGATACCCTATGCATGTAATTCTTCTTGAATATTGGGGAAGATTTGTTTGCAAGTTTATATTTTAGTATCCTTTTTCTATCCAATATCCAACATCCCATTAGGAAACAATAATGTCTGGGATGCCTGGGTGGCTCAGTCGTTAAGCATCTACCTTCGGCTCGGGTCGTGGTCCCAGGGTCCTGGGATTGAGCCCCACATCAGACTCCTTGCTTGGCAGGGGGTCTGCTTCTTCCTCTCTCTCTGCCCCTGCTTGTGTTCCCTTCTTGCCGTGTCTCTCTCTGTCAAATAAATAAATAAAATCTTAAAAAAAAAAAAGGAAACAATAATGTCTATACAGTGAAGGATTAACTACCTAAACAGGCTACTGGGAGGTGATCTCCAGATCTTTGGAATGACCTGTCTGATTAAGTATCTTTGTTTGCTTGGAGGCTTTTGCTGTGGACAGTGTAACAGTGTGATTTATGATAGGGTCTTTGGAATATTCCATACAGTTCTGACTTCCTAAGGAACTGGTGACTAAAGATATTATTAGTCTCTGAGTGTCCTGGTGGGGTAAGGTGTTGAAAGTGTCCAGGTGATGAAAGGTCAGCCATTTTGGCAGTATGTGACCAATCCCCAATAAAAACTCTGGACTCCAAAGGCTCAGATGAGCTTCCCTGGTTCATGTTACTCGATACTATTAGACACTAATAGCCGGAGGAGTTAACATTATTCAGGACTCCGTGGGAGATGCTGACCAGATGCTTTATGTATGGATCCCTCCCAGATTCTGCCCTGCATCTCTTTCCTTTCACTGATTCTAATTTGTATTCTTTCAGTATAATAAAACTGTAATAATAAGTTTAGTGCTTTCTTGAGTTCTGTGTTGTTCTAGTGAATTATCAAGCCTGAGGGAGATCATGAGAATCCCCAAATTTGTAGCTTGCTGGTCTGAAGTGAGGGTGGCCTTGGGGCCCCCCAAACTTGTGACTAGTGTCTGAAGTGAGGGTATTCTTGTGGAACTCTTACCTCAAATGTATAGTTTGTTTAACTCTAATAATGTCCTAAAATTAATTAATGCTATGTGTAACTACAGGGTAACATATCATATATTATTACTTAGATATATCCATATTAAAAAGATCTACTTTAAGAAACCCCATTAAATGGCTACTGTGTCAAGCACTGGAAAAGGGAAATATTTCAGCAATTCCTTTTTCTTTAAGCAGTATTACTTTTTAACTCATATATTGTTTCATCTTAAAACATACACCTACTATAGAGATAATTAGAATATGATAATATTTTAGGAAAAAGAAAGTCTGAAAGGAAACTGCTGTATTTGTGAGCAATTTGAATGACTTGACCTTGGGATACCAACTAAATATAAAACTTGTTTAGACTAGCTATCATCTAAAATGCTCTTCTGTTGTCATAAGATGCTTTTTAGTTTGGTGGTAATAGAATACTCATTCTTGTTTTATATGATAGCTTAAGGAAAGATGGGAAAGATCAATGAAACCACAAAATTTGGCAATTTAAATCTATTTTAAATCAAAATAAAACTTCTCTATTTGAAGTTTTTCTAAGTTTCATTGTGTTCAGATGTTACTAGGGATTAAGAACTGTAAAAAAAGGATTGAAAGACCAGAGATTGCTAATAAATAACCCTCTATTAGAGTCTGGAGGAAGTGGTTATTGTGAGTCAGATGGCTGACCTCCTAGAATGCCTTTATTAACGATCTGGGGGAGACTATAAAAGCATTGTAATGAAATTTCAAAGATGCTAAATGAAGATCTTTCAAAATTGGTCAAATTATGGAGCTGGGAATTAGGAACCTGGGATGTAATTATTTCCAAGGATTTGAATGGTAACATTCAGGAAGAGGTAACAAAAATCAGGAGAACAATTTCTGATTTCCCACAAGAATGTTTGTCTGATCTTATCTTACTAATTTATTATGTAACTTATATATACTTGTTGTTTGACTATATTCTGATAATATCCACAACTGCCAATGAGTCATCTATGTCACTTAGAATCGAATGCCATGGTTAGTACTTTATTCATATTTAAAAGTAATAGAATAGGAATTGACAGTTTTGGTTTGGAGGAAAACATCATTTGAAGGAATTAATTATCGAGCTAGAGCCATGTAACTTTTCCAGCCATAAAGTCTTTCATGTGGTTATTTTTACAATAGAAGACATACATGTTTTGCTACACAGCTTGCATAAAATCAGTATCTGCTCTTACAGTTAACAGAAATCCTAAGTGATACAATTTTTTCATACTCTTTCTTTTTGATTTTACAACCTTTGAAGTCCTTTAAGGCTTACCATCATTTTCCAAGAACAGTGTTGAGAATAATTCAAATCCATTTAGTAAATTGCTGCTTTTGTATGTTCTGTTCAGTGGCCGGAGTTGAGATATAGCTGAAAGAGTTAATATAGCTTTGATTGGTATCCATTTACAACCACGAAATGGCAAGCCCAGGGAGAATACGGCTAAGTGCATGTTTGTGGAGTCAGCTAGTAGCAGCAGGATTTCAGAAAATGACTTAATGGTTTGGTCATGTGCTTTAGTTCCAGCGGTTGGGGCTATTAGAGTGAAGACAATATTCCCAGTGTCTTACACCTTCTGAGTGTTTGACATTATGTTATCCTTCCAACTGTGAAATGAATTCTGGGCTGTCCTTAAATCCCAGTAAGTAACTAAAACTGCTCTAATGTAAAGTAGGTAGCAGAGCAGTAATTACTGCATGCACTTAAAAATACACCGAGCTCATTTACCCTGTGTTTTTAAAGTGATACATAGGGTGGCCAACCTGACACTAATTGGACTCGTGGGTGATGCCATAAGATGGTAGGGACAAGGACATGATTACTGCAATCACTGCTTGCTCCGAGTCAGGCCCCACAGTAGCTTAAACACCGAGGGTAATGGGTGTGGCTCTCCAGGCCCAACTTTTAGACAGGAATCCCAGGACTTCATGTCTAGACAATCTAGAGTGCTTTGGAGCAGCTCTGTGGGTGCTGTGCTGAGGAGATGTTGGCTGAGAGGTGAAACAGAGCTTCTCAGATAGCATCTTCCCCTGAATGGGCTGAGGCAGTTATTCTAAACACAGAAAAACAATGATGCTACTGCAGCTCAATCTAACATATACTGAGAATTCAAAATATTTCAGATATTGTTCTCAGTGTTTGACACGTATGAACACATTGAGTAATCACAGCTCATTTAAGTCCTTGAATTAAGTTTTATTATTATTATTATTTTACAAATGAGGGGAATTAGGCACAAGAGAAGTAAGTTATCCAAGGTCACATAGTGGGAACACTGGGATGCAAATTCATGCCATCTGAAAATAGTCTCTCCATTCTCAGTCACCACTCCATGATGATTTAGGAATTTTGACATACTTGGCCCCTTATTTCTATAGCTTAAAGTATGCTTAGGAAGTCTCCAGACTTTGCTTTGACAAGCACACTTAAGACAGAAAAATAATTTTGTGCTGACATTTTAAAGGAATGATACCTTGTGTTAATGACTTTAAGATATCCCAGAAATGGCATCAGATTAAAAAAAATTTATTTTATAGGATCACAGCTCTTAGAGATGGAGGGGTCTTTGTAGACATCTGATGCAGAAGTCCTGGTTCCCTTCAAGGATAGCTTTAAGAAGGCGCTTGAAGCTGAAATAATATGCAGGATATTTTTGTAGGTACATGTTTCTGGTTTGCATATTTATTATTTTTATCAGATTTTCAAAGGGTTCTTTGACTCACAAATATTAAGAATCTAATCTAAATATCTTCACATAACCCTTCTTTCCTTCCTTCTCCTCAGTGCCACAGTTTTCTCCTTCTTATGGGTCATCCATTTTCATCTTCATCTCCTTCTTCCTAATTCTACCCCTAGTCTGTCACCATATAGGACTAGGTACTCCAGCCTCTCTCTTCTTTGCCCACAACCAGGAGAGCTGATAGTAAGGGCAATTCAGTCATCTTTGGCATGAACTCACCATTCTCTTAGTTTATAAAAAAGACCCCCAAACTTCAACCACAGTAATGGCTTGAAGGAGCTTGGTTGTGTCAAGCCCACTTACCCCCCAATTATTCTTCACTCTGCTGATTCTCTGGCATATCATGGTTGCTTTGTTTTCCAGAGCCTGAAACTCAGAAAGGTCATCCCTTTTCAGAGGTTACACAGGCAAACCTGGTTATAAAGTCTCATGAATTTGATTTATATGCAACTTATCCTTTCTGCCATATATATACTGCCCTTTCAGAAATATTCTCCCCTCCTTCCTTTTCAAGACAGTTACAAAAAACCAAAGATGTGCTGGGTAGGGAAAACCCAAACTAGAGAACATGTAGTCCTAGTTTACTAGATTCTAACTTAAAACTCTAACTGAATGTGCTTATCAAGTTTCTATATGTCAGAAGCCTCCATTTTTTATTGATTGATTAATTTATTCATTTTTTATTTCATTTAACAATCTTACATTATGCTAGGTCCTAATGACACAGTAGTAAATAAGGCAGACCACACTCTTGTCTTATACAGCTTTAGTTCAAAACCAAACTTCTGTTTAGCCTCTCTGAACCCCCATTTAAAAATCTTAGGTGATTAATGTATTCCATGTTTCTAAAGTGAGCAAAATAGTTTAGCTCTCCTCACAGGTCCTTCATATCTGTGTACTGTCTTGTTAAGTAGCCTCCAGCAAATTATTTGACATTTCTGTTTTTTATTAACTGATGAGCATGTATAATAGAGATAATAGTAATGCTATGTGATTTTAATGACTAAAAAGTGTCCTAAAAATATATAGTACCAAGCAAGTTCCAGGTAGGAAGGGGACCGTTTGAAATCTCGTTTCCATCTGGCTGTTTATGCAAACATTTAACTTGTGTTTTGTCCTCTTTATGTATATTTCCTTTGTGGTTCCAGGCATCCCTGATGCCATTATCTGCTGTTTTACTTGAAAATTGAACCTGTCTCTTTGAAATATGTTACATAGTTTAAAAAGTGTAAGCAAACTCTGACATTAAAATCAACTTAGGTAGAGACAAACAAATGAATATAGATGAGGTACTTTGCTGCTTTTCCCCTGGCTCCCTCCCCGGCTGCCCTTTGGCTGGGATGTGCATCTCTGACAGAGCCATAATTCAGTATGTGCTCAAATGGTACAGATTCAGCAGTAAGCACTTAAATGGTACTGTAAGTGATATCTTAACAACTTCTGGTAGGCTTAAAAATGAATCCTTGTAGAGACTAATATATTGTACAATTTTTTAAAAAGATGAATGGAGAAAATAGCCTGACTTTAATAGAGTGCCCATAATGGCTAGAATTTGTGATTCACCAGCATACCCACATAATAGTTTTTGCAGTGGTAGTACTGCAGTTTAAGGAAACCTCTTGTCTCTAGGCCTCAATTAGTGAAAATGTACGTTTAATTAACATAAAAAATAGAATTCCAGTAGAAAAAATACTTCTTTAGCATTTCTTGAAGAGTTTTAGAATCGGTGGCAGATATGTTTCTGGGCATTGGTGATCTTAAGATTTTTTTCCGATATGTTGAATACAGCTCTGATTGCCACAGAGACAGTGCCTGGGACAAATGCTTGTAACAGATGCTCGTAAAGTTTGGCAAAGGAGGGCAAGGGTCCCAGAATGAATGGCTGGCTTTCTTATCTAGTTAGGAAAGCACCATCTGGCAGAATACAATGGTTCTTGTCTACTCCAATAACCCTAATTGCATTTGGGAAACTTGAAATGAGACCATGAAGAATATGCAAGAACTTGGCGGCTGTGGGCTCCTGAGAATAAGGTATACCATATCTCAGCGTTCTCAAGGATAATCTATAAAACCTAATCACATAAGCCATTGTTCTTTAATGGAGGGTTGTAATCAGCTTTAGCTAAGTATGTATGCATGGGGAGCAGCTAATAAAAGACCCCTTTTGATTGCCTTCATCTATCTCTTCAAGTTTTTTTTTTTTTTTTTTTTTTTGGTCTCCAAGAAACTAAAGCAGTAGCTGTATTCTACAGTCATGTTAGTGTCCACTTGCAGCCTTGAGATTCCAGACAGGCCTATGGAATTTTGTTCTAAGCATATTAGACCTATAAGCTTGGATAAAGGAAAAAATCAGTTCTGAGACTTGTGTGCATTCCTGAGACAAAAGAGAAAATACAGAAGTAGTGACATAGAGTAGATATGTGCTGAGGAGGCCACACCTCATGAACAGCACCTAATCTCCCTCCTTCAAGTGTAGAAAGGGACACAAAGTGAGTAGCTAGAGCAGGAGGTGGGTAAATAGATAAAGTAAGAATTTTCTGAGCTCCCTGCTCCCTAAGTGATATGAAAACTAGAAAGTCTAAAACCAGGATTAGAGAAAATCCAGAGCACACAAAGAAAAGAAGGTCTCAGAAATATTTCAAAAACAATTGATTTTTATAAACGATTTAATTCAGTGACTTCAAATTGGTGTCCTGCCAACTGGTACTAATTAGAGTTTAAATTCTAGGAATTTCTATAATAAGAAAATACGTATTGTTAGACTTCTGTTGGACTCACAGGGAATCATTTTTTTGTTCAATTGATAAGTCAATAGCATTTATTGAGCATTCATTATACACAGAACAGCATATCCTTCACATCATTTTGTCTGGGAAACTGAATGTAAAGTTTTCTGAGAAGAGACACAGATTCAAGTTTAATAACATCAGGGACCTCATTAGGAAGCAACTTTCACTGATTCTGTGGTTCAGCTTCAAGGTTCCAAAAATTGTGTCAGAATGAGGCTTCTTTACATTGGTTTGTTACTTGGGGCTTCCTCTTCTTGAAGGTAAGTGATGAATCCTATTCTATTGAAGCAGCTTCATTTTAGCATTGGTTTCTTCTTTTCAACAAAAGCTCAATTTCCACAGGAAATTTTCTTTAATATGGGGAAACTGTATCAAATTCGGATCATGCTTATAATCAGATTTTGGGATTCAGAACAGAACTGTTTCTGCAAATAATCTTTATCTGTCAGGATAGGCATGTGACCTTTTCTCAAAAGATTTAGTTGGTCAATTCAGATTTTCCCTCTTTCCCTGTCCTGTCAGTTCTCCTTCCACCTTTCCCCTCCCATCTTTACTTCCCAACCACCCTTGTGCTATGGATTAGAACATATACTCTCTGGGGATAGAGTGTTTATCACTTCTGATGGATATCTGGCATCACCAGGAGAGTGGAGGAAAGCAGTCACAAGAATGATAATGTAGGATTTTCTAGCATGAAGGGGAAGAAAATGATCCATGCAATTTACTTGAGTCATGTACAACTCTGGCCATTTGATGTTGAAAAGCCCACAGCAGACCTGCCTTTAATCTCTACACATGTAGGTTTAGTTGTGGTTCTTAGCGGAGCACGAGTTCAAAGGGGAGAAATACAATACCCAACAACAATAACAAAATCCAATACATGCTTAGCAGGTCTTAGCAGCCCAGAAGTGCTAACCAGATTGTTTTACATGGAGATACAGGCTGGGAGCAGCCCATTAGAGAGCGATCCAATATAAGAACTGTAGCATAGGCAGAAACATGCTGCTTCTGTGCAGCAGGTTTATGGTTTGAAACATCATGGAATGAAACCTTACCAAACATTACAATCACCTTCACTGATTAACATGACAAACCCACTGTGATTTGGCAAGCATAGACCCCATGTGTGTCTTCAGGTCTCAGCCATTCTGAATTCCAGATGTAAACATTTTTGGTCATCATCATGGAAGTGTGCGTGGTTTGTGTTTGCTTATATAGTGGTGTATGGTGCTTCCCTCCCCTACTATCCTGGATTTTTAAATTGAGCTTTATCTCTATAGTATTCTCCACAAGTATTCTCAGCTTCCCTCTCTATTCCAAATTGCCAAATCAGCAAGTTAGAAGTATTGGTTAATTGCAACAGCTGGTGCATTAATGGCTTTTGGGTTAATTTATTTGGAAACAATTTATGGGGGGATGAGTTATTGTTCTCCATAATACATTTTCAAATATTCAAATAACATTGTCAGAACAGCTGCATTAGTTAATTTCAGGAATTAAGAAATAAATTCTTTTCAGGTACCAAATTTCAGAATGGTTTTGTTCTAGAATAGCTTTAGACCATGAGGTTTACCACTCAATAAAAATTATGTCTTTGAAGACTGACTTATTCTCAGTATATGTTTAACTATAATGCTGTTTTAGAAGTAACGTGAACGCAAAATTAGACCCAGAGGTGGGTTTTTTTATTTTTATTTTTAAAATTTTTTCAGGGGGGGTGGGGGAATGGGTTAGCCTGGTGATGGGTATTGAGGAGGGCACGTTCTGCATGGAGCACTGGGTGTTATGAACAAACAATGAATCATGGAACACTGCATCAAAAACTAATGATGTAATATATGGTGATTAACATAACAATAAAAAAATTAAAAAAAATTTTTTTTCAGATAATTTTTAAACAATTGGAGACAAGCTTTCAATTATATTTTCCATTATTAAGTAACCACCATTGTAGGTTGGAGAATAAGTAGTCATGTGTAGCTGCTGACTTGCCCCTGGGCATGACAAGTTATATCTAGGCACAGCCTATGTGGCCAAGGAGCCTCTGTATCTTTTTTCTTTCGGAGTTAGCCAAGAAAAGCCCAAGACATCCTTTCCCCAGATCCATGGAAGGGTAGAAGAAAAAAGGTCCTTTATTTATAAGACTGCCATTCACACAATTATAAATCTGAGTATCATACCTGGACAACTTAAATGAAAAAACAAAAAACAAAACAAAACCTCCTTTCTTTTTCCTTTTTTTTTTCAGTTATTTAGCTTTTCAGCTTAACAAGTTTGTTCTGGTGGCCATTTTCAGAAATTTTCTTAGTAATATATCGAGAAAGATAGCTCTAGTTTGTGCAGAAATCCGGACTTCATATCTGAGAATTGGACTTGAGGACAAATTGCCTCACTTGCCAGCCCTGGGACCTTCAGTAAATTGCTTCACCTCTCTCCAAGCCTTGGTTTACTCATGGACCAGAGGGAAACAAGAGCTTGTTTCCGACAGCATCACTGTGAAAATTAAAAGCATGGTATAAATGAAATGTATTTTTGTTGTATCCTCCAGAGTTTTCTATTTCACATATAATGATCTAAAATAAAAGTTGATACAGTTATATAAATAATATTTTATACTGATTGATCTCTTTCCAGTTTATATTTTAACCCATGGGTTAGGGATTTTAGATTAGAGCTTTTATAACTAGTTGCTGTTGAATAAATGCAGGAGAAAAGACACGATCAGGAAATCCAAGTAACATTCATTCACTTATCAACTCATTCATTCATTGATATGTGTTATGTTCCTACAATGTGGGAGGTACCTCAAGTGTAAAGATGAGTATGATGAATTTCTTGCCTTTACATAAGGACTGGTATCAATGTGAGTAGCTGTGATGTGATGGGGTTATAGTACAGGTATGTTTAAAGCAAAGTAGGGTCATAAAGGAGAAAGACAACCCTGTCTGGATAGAGGAATGAGGCAGTGAAGACAGGGGTACAAAACAGGCTTGAATAAAGTTTCTTATTCTCTAGTAGCCCATGGTCTGAAGGAGAAGCAGGTATACACTTAATTTTAACAAGAAAGTTGCTTCAGTAAAGATCTGTACAGAAAGAGAAAGTTATGTACATATGTACCAATATTCACTTTGAGAACATAGAACAGTGAATGACTGGGGAAGGTGGAAAAGGCTTCACTGTGGATAAAATAGCTCCAAGAATGCTTTATGGAGGTTCCAGTCTTTCCCAGCTTTGTACCAAACACTTTACATACACGAGCTCATTTCATTATCATATGCAGTATTGTCTGCTGGTTGGGAGTACACTTTTTGAAAACCCTAAAAACCCTGGATTTTTATCTTAGCTTTTTAGAACTTATTAGTTGCATTACTTAAGATGTTTGCCTCTAAACCTTTTCATCTGTACAACAAGGATAAACATACGACCTCTTTGAAAAATTGGTGTTTGGATTAGTCAGTGTAGACATGTAGTTAAAGCAACTAGTCCACTGCCCAGCATATAGTAAACCCTTGATATATGGTGCATTATATGGTTGTTCTTGTTGGAGCAATAGTGTCAGTAATAGGACTAGTAGAAGTAGAAGGAGTGGCAGCAGTGTAAACATAGGAGGTCAGTATCATTAGTCCCTTTCTAAATACAGGGAAACCGAGTCTTGACTCAGTTAAGGATCTTGCTCAATGCTAGTAGTGACCAAACCATTATTAGAATTGTGGTTATCCCTCTCGAAAATTTAAGCTCTTAACTATTGAAGGAAGTTAATATCTGACTCGCTCCTAAAGGAATAGGAATATGTCAAAAGAAATGAAGATGAGCACTGTTTGAGGGCCCAAAGTGCCATACGGTGCCAATTGGAGATGAAACATCCATATTTTAAGGATATTTGTCCACATAACTGCAAACCAGATCCAAAATAGGATTTTAAAAATTAGCAGTTTTATATACACAAGGAGCCTTTGTGTTAACTGAGCAAGTTCGTTCATTTCTTCCCTGTTGTGGGACCTGAAGCACACATGAGTCAGCTTTGGCCGCTCTAACAAAATACCATAGACTGGGTAGCTTAAGCAACAGAAATCTATTTCTCATATTCTGAAGGCTGGTAAGTTCAAGATCAAGGTTCTGGCAAGATGAGTTTCATTCTGAGTTCTCTTCTCTTGGCTTATAGGTGGCTGCCATCTTATTTTGTGCTCTTGTAACCTCTTCTGTGTTCACACAAAGTAAGAGAGAACTTTCTTTAAGTGCATTGATCCTATCAAATCAGGGCTGCCACCATTATGGCATTTGGTAAGTTTAATTGTTTCCTTAGGGTCCTTATTTCAAATACAGCCACACTGGGAGTTAGGACTTCAAAATAGGAATTTTGAGGGGACACAGATATTGAATCTATACAGGGAATGATGTCACACATTACTAGTTATGTACCCAGAGGTAGTCCTAAGCAGATATAAAAAGTGGTTTCTTTGTATGTATGTAAGCATGTATATATTTTTTGGCAGCCATGTTTCTCTTGATGAAACTGTTTTTCAAGTCCACAGTGTTATAGTTTTATCTCTTTGCTGTTAAATTCCAAGCCCATCATTTTAGGTATGGTATGTGTCAGCCTGTTGCAGTGTAAATATTAGATATTAATGTAGGTGTCCATCCCTACCTCCAGTTTAACAAAACTCTGTTAGGAATCGTCATCCTCCTGTCGCAGGCTGACTTGCTTCACCACCTCGGAGCCTGGTCTTGCAGAGAAGCAGAAGTTCTCAGGAGGATGGAACTGTTGTGGGATGAGCTCAAGCTTGGTGTCAGTAGACCTGTGTTTAAATCCTGGACAACTAAGTGTCTTTTTCATGACCTCAGTTTTCTCATCTAGAAAAAGTGGTATTATTTCCCTACTGGGTTAATATAGTAACCAACAATAAGTGGTAATTATTGCCATCACCAGTTGTGATAGTCAAAAATAGTATTCTCTTCTTTCATGCTGGAAGGGCTGAGGGATCTGGAGTTTACAAAAACTTGTTACTTTGGAGGTTTAAAAAATAAAGCTAGCTTGCTGAAATTTTGACCTCTTACCCTCTTCCCAAAAAAGACAGCAACCTGTCAAGTGTGCCCTCATCCAGAGGCCTTGTCATCTGTGGAAGATCCAGGTCTGTGATCCAGGTGGCCAATTTTAACCTGCCTTCACTTAGGAGGATCCTACCAGCTCTTTGCCAGGATTCAGCTTCTGCTTTTCACATCTTTCCCCTTACTTGTAACTGATACACCCACTTAATGACGTACTGTACCTGACACTGAACATCTTCTCTGACCACATTCCTTTCGCTATGCCCCTGCTCTTTTTCTCTGACTCATCATTACTGACAGATGCCCATAGTCAGCCTGGAGTTGGGCTGTCATCCCTGGAACTTTGTCCTGTATTTTTCCTTATTGCCCATGTTTGCTCCATATTTTGCTTGCTTCCTTCCACTGTATAGTCTCCATTTTATTCCTGTCATGTCACAAGGCCAGTTCCATGCTGTGAAGTATACTAAAACCTCTCCTGGGAGCCAACGTGGGCTGCTGCCATCATTGTTGTGAATACATATATTGGGAGAAATACTTTCTATTTCACTGTGAAATACTTGAAAACCCATAGGAAAATGATAACGCATGTGTAAAAAAGTGGAAAATGGACCCCAGGCCAGCTATTTTACTTTAAAATGTATCTGCAGGAAGGTAAACCAAAAACAAATGCATTCTAATGGTTGATTTTATCTCAATAACTCAAGCTGTTATGCAGTAGATATCAATACTGTTAGGAATACCTCAGCATCACCTTGGGCTGATCTGATTGATACAGCAGTACTCCAAGGTGCTAAAAAGGACATTGATTGCTTTGGGTGAGGAGGGACTTGTCTCTATCTAACTGTATAGAGTTCGTGTGTGTGATTGGCATATATGAACACACATCCAATCACTCATGCACAGAAGTGTTTGTTGAACCCTATACAAGAAAATATTGTCCTGGCTGGGAAATGCAAAGATAAATAAGACACAGTAAATCCCTCTCAAGGATGTTACATAGAGTCTAGTCTGAGAGATATTTTGTTCTACACAGTGTAGAAAGTGATGCTACAGGATTTTGCATAGGAGTAGTTTGGATCATTTCCATTTGAGAGTATCATTTCTAAACCTTGGGCAGTTAACAACAACAAACATTTATCTGCAATTTGGGTGGGGCTCAAGAGAAGCAACTTGTTTCTGCTTCATGAAATGCTGGCTCAGATTGCTTGACTGGGACTGGAGGATCCAAGATATCTTCATGTACGTGGCTGGTACCTTAGCTGAGGTAGTCGGGGTTGGCTTACCTTTCTCCCTTATCCTTCGTAGTCTCTCCTCCTCACACTTCCTGGCCTCTCCTCACTTCCTGGCCTCTCTCTCTAGCAGGGCAATTGGACCTTTTTATGTTTGCTAGATTCAAGGAGATGAAAGTGGAAGCTGCCAGGCCTTGTAAGGCCTAGGCCCAGACCTGGTAAAATTTCACTTCTGCCGCATTCTATTGGTCAAAGCAAGTCACAAGAGTAGGCCTTATACAAAAGGAAGGAAACTAGCATTTGTATATGGGTATGGGAAGAATTGTTCGTGGTCATCTTTATAAATAATCTATTATACTGGCCTTGATAATATTTGTACCATTGGGGCATTTGGAAATGTGAAGAAAGAATATTCATGGTAGAAAAGAATAGGCTAAGCAAAAACTTAGAAGTGGGAAAGGATATGAAAGACAATTCTTGAATTTCTTTGGAACCCAGACTCTGAGGGTGATTGAGGTTAGTCTCTGGAGACTGCTGTATAGCTGAGGAATCTCTCAGTGTTCATTATGCATCTT
The DNA here is from genome assembly GCF_003265705.2 of Callorhinus ursinus. Lineage (NCBI taxonomy): Eukaryota > Metazoa > Chordata > Mammalia > Carnivora > Otariidae > Callorhinus > Callorhinus ursinus. Next base: position 16,038,232 of record NW_027397084.1, read on the forward strand.
CATGCATAACTTCCTCATGCTCACTCCTGGTATCCATTTGCTTTAGATCTGCTCAAAATCCCAACTAAAGAAATGTAATACATAATTTTATTCTTAACCAAGCTTTTGTTAATGGAAGAATAATGCATATACATTATCAAACACTCATCAGAATAAAGGGCATATAGTGAAGGTAAAAATAAGTTCCATTCCCAGATCTTTAAATTTTATTTAGGGGCAATCACCAAATAATTTCCTCTGAATCCTTCAAAAGAGAATCTATACATAGCCAAGAAGGTGGGTAGATATCTATCTATCTATGTATTATGTTTTATACACACACACACATAATATACATATATCCCTTTTGTATACACATGAGAGCATACACTATAGGTTATTTGGCCTGCTGCTTTTTTTCACTTAATATACTGTGGAGATTGCATAATATCAATATATATAGATAATTGCTTTCTTAAATGTAAAGCAGTAACTTCATGATAATTTTAGTGACGATACAAACTCTTTGTTATGAATTTAATTGTGGTTAAATAACACACTTGTGGAGAAGGAATAAATATCAGACCTTGATGCTCCTTCTCTAGACAACAAGAATGTAAAGAGATGACAGTGGCAGAGTAAAGATGATGAGTAAATGGCGTTTTAGGTGTCAAGGCCAAATATACCCAGGAGTCCATAGATGTTTACTGTAGATAAAAGATACTTATGGTGCTACCATTAGAGAGATTGTTTAAAAATGCACAGAGCCCACTATAATCATAAAGAGGGAGTGAAATACTATAGAGAGGGGCAGGCACATTCCAGTGGTCTCCCTGGTTCGACTCTTCATGGAGCCCTGGCCTCTGTGGGCTAGCTATTCTGTTTTTCTCTCTCCTTTAATCTGGATACATGAGAGCCAGTTATGTGAGGAGAGTGTGGAAAGGAGGTACAAAGGCCTTTACAGGCATATGTGAACCTTTCAAGTATTTAATTTTGCTGGAAAAACTGGCTTCCCATAATTATCAGATAAAGTTTGCTTTTTTTAAAAAAAAGATTTATTTATTTTTTTAAAAGATTTTATTTATTTATTTGACAGAGAGAGAGACAGCAAGAGAGGGAACACAAGCAGGGGGAGTGGGAGAGGGAGAAGCAGGCTTCCCACAGAGCAGGGAGCCCGATGTGGGGCTTAATCCCAGGACCCTGGGATCATGACCTGAGCCGAAGGCAGACGCTTAATGACTGAGCCACCCAGGAGCCCCAAGATTTATTTATTTATTTTAGAGAAAGAGTGTGTGTGCGTGTGTGCTAGCGCATGAGCAGGGGGAGAGGCAAAGGGATAGAGCGAATCGTCAAGCAGACTCCCTGCCGAGCATGGAGCCCAGTGTGAGCCTCCGTCCCAGAATCCTGAGATCACAACCTGAGACAAAATCAGAATCGGCTGCTTAAGTGGCTAAACCACCCAGGTACTCTCAGATAAAGTTTGCTTTTAAGCGCAAAATTTTTTCACAGGTCCTTGGTTATGTAATATTATTATATTGGCTAAAAGTTTACAAAATTTTCCAAACTTGAGACATTACCAAATTATGAATCCTGCCAGGATTGTTTTAATTTATTTATTTTACAAAACTGGTTTTGCCCACTGGAAACTTAAAACTAGTAAGAGAAATAAAATATGTTCATGAATAACAGCTGTGGAAATCATAGATAAAATAAATAATTAAGGGCTCACAGAAAGGGTCATTGTCTTTCAGAAGCATGTAAGGAGAGGGCTTCATGGAAGAGACTACATTGGAAATGGGTCTTAAGATTGTGATAGGATTTCCACAGGTGAAAGAATTTAGAGAGAGAAAGGCTACTTTTACTACATGGATGTAAAGACATAAACAGAGTGTGAAGGCAGGAATCAGATAAACCAATAATAATATTAATGCTAATATTTATCATTTGTTGAGTATTTGTGATGTGCCCTAAATTAAGCCAGGGTGCTACATCCTACAGGAGAGGTATTTTACAGAATATATCCGTGTTTTACAGAAATATAAAAGTTAAGGCTCAGAGAGCTTTAATAATTTGGCTGAAGTCCAACAAGTATAGTGTAGAAATCCAGAATTTGTGTTTATCTCTGCCTGACTCTAAAGCTTGTGATATTTTTAGGATGTTTACGCTGCACAGGCCAAGTAAAGAAAGTTCCAAGAGCAGGCAGTGGTCAGCCATATTCACTGCTCCTGAGAGGTTACATAAGAAGACTAAGAACTGACCTTTGGAGATGACAGCAGGGAGGTCACTGTTTGCTTTAAGAGAGTCAGTTTCAAAGTTTTGTTGAGGCTGAATTCTTGATAGAATGGATTCCAGAGAAAATGGGAGGTGAGAAAGTGGAGACATGGATTACAGACAATTCCTTAGAGGAATTTGACTGCAAAAAGAAGCAGGGAAACAGAACAGTACCCCTGGGCAGTGACTTGGGGTAAAGGGAAGGATTTTTGGCTTTACATTTTGTTTGTTGATGAGAATGGTTCAATAGAGAGGGAAGAAATGATGCTATGGGAAAGGAGATGTTAGAGGATCAAAGGCCTTGAGTAGGTGGTGCTGGCTGGGATCCAGGGCACCTGTGGAAGGGTTATCATCTGTAGGCAGGAGCAGTGATAGCTCCTTGTAACAGAAGAGGAGCAGAGGACCTGGGCACAGATGCAGGCTGATGTTTTGGTACTAGGGAAATAAGGCCTTTTCTGACTTTTTATTTTTGGTGAAATAAGAAACAAGGTTATCATTTGAGAGCAGGGGCAAGGGGTCTAATTAGGAGTGTAGGATTGAATTGCACAGAGTATGTTGTATTCCCTGTCCTATTCCGAAGATCAAAGTATGAAGTCTGGGCTACTTGCTTTATGGAGGAAGCACAGCCGCAGTACAGAAAAAAAGGCTCAAATCAGCAATGCTGAAAGAAGAACATCCTACCAAAGCCTGGAGATCATCTCTACAGACACAGATCTGAGTAGCAAAAAGTGAAATGAAAAATAGATCTCAGATTATATAAATCATCGTAGATACTGACAGTTAAACATCCATAAGGCAGCAGGTAGGAGGAACGGAACCTGCTGGCTATGAGAGAGTGACAGCAGCATGATCCTCAAGCTTGTGTTTCCATACATGAAACGTAGCTAACATAGTATTGGTTGAGTTAGGTGACAAGTTCTGTAGTAGCCTTGGAGAAGGGGTTGGAAAGGTGAAATAGAGCAGCTAGGGGGCTTCTAGTGATAAGAGAGAGAATGTACATTTATCCTAAGTGAAGAGATAAAACAAGGAAATTCAAAGCAATTGTAGCTATGGAATAAGGGTGAGATTTGATCAACTAGAAGATTAAAAAATTTTTGAATACAAGTGTGCATTTACAGTCTGTTTTAGATTGTATTCTGAAAGTCTGTCACTCATCAGAAATTTACTTCTTTATTCAGACATTTAAAAATCAGATAAATGGGTTGCATAAAATTAGCTTACATATAACAATCGCTTACATAGTGCTTACAATGTGTCTGGTGCAAAGAGCTTTACATACTAATGTACTCATTTAACAGGAACAACTCTGAGTTACATATATTGTTATTATACCCATTTTACACATGGGAAACTGGAGCATAGAAACCTGTCAGGATCACACAGGATGCAATGAGTAGAGCTAGGCTCTAAACCAGACTAGCTCTGCCATACTGCATGATCTACTAGTTAAGGATATTATGCAATAGGCATATTGAAATAAAAATCTTAGATAAAAAGACATAGGAAGTGGGGAAATAACTGTATCAGGAAACTAGTACGAGGGCCACTACCTAGATCTTTGAGTTTCTTAATACTCAGGATGAAAACAAACATGATTTGCAAACCTGCAGATTGAGCATGACTGCTGCCTGTGGGATCAGTTATAATAGGAAACAGTTTGTAATGTCACATCATGCACGTTATGGGCTGAACTGTGCCCTCTCAAAATTCACATGTTGAAGTCTTAACCCCCTAGTACCTGAGAATTTGACTTTTTGGGACCTAGGGTCTTTAAAGAGATGATTAAGTTAAAATGAGGCCCTTAGGGTAGGCCTAATCCAATCAGCCTGTTGTCCTTAAAGAAGAGAGGAAATTCGAGATACAGAGAGACACGATACAGGTGCACACACAGAAGAGAGACCATGTGAGGAGACAGCAAGAAAAATGGCCTTCTCTAAGCCAAGGAGAGAGGCCTCAGGAGAAACCAAACCTGCTGACATCTTGATCTTGGACTTCCTGCCTCCAAAAGTATGAGAAAATAAATTTCTGTTGTTTAAGCCACCAGCCTGTGGTGTTTTGTTATGGCAGCTTGAGCAAACTAATACAATGGAGTTGTAATTTTGGAACAAAACAGTTTAGATGGACCTCAGGGCAAAAGTAGGGATTTTGACCAAGTTTGTTCATCAGTGGCCTGTGTAGGAAGAAAGCTTTAGGCCACGTTATCACCTCTGTAGAACCAGACAACCCCAGCAGCTATCCAAGTGCAACAGTTGAAATCCAGTGGTGATTATGTTAACTACAATTTATGTACTGGCAATTTTCCCTTGCACATTTCAAGGAAATGTGGAAAAAAGCAGAAGAAACTTTCACATTAACTGGATGACCCTACATTATATGATTTTCTTTGCCCCCAAAAAAATGATTTCAATGATTTTTTTTAATCTCTCCTTTTATTGTAGCCACACACTTTTGTAAAAGCAACTTGCAGAAACGTGTTCTGAAAACTGACATTTTCAGGTAGCTCCAAGGCACTGCGTGGGGCACTGAAACAACCCTCTAGGCAGGTTGACCTCAGCCTTTCCCTGCACCAAGTTCCGATAGCAGCAGGAGATTTGAATTCATTATGAAAAGGAATTCAGCTTTCGGAACTGGGTACCATATGTCTTCCTTGGTGATAAGGTTGACATTTGCATCCATTGAAAATACATAAGTCAAGTCATTCTTGTGCTAATTCTCAAGGGAAGAACCTGCAGCTGACTTAAATCCAAGCACTGACAGGTTGCAGCCATGGGATCCTGCAGGTTTTCACATCAGCGCATCTTCCAGAAGGTGTAAGGCAGTCATGCCTTGGAATTTTGAAACAGACAATAGACAAAGAGGTAAAGGGAAGTTAGGATTTTTGCTTTCTCTTCTTTGTTTCTCTTGGCTCACACTGCTCACTTAGAGACTTTCTATATAATTTTCATTTGTTTCTGTTTATTATTAAATTTCTCTGTCACAAATTTTAAAAATCTGCTTGTGCTCTGTGTTAATTGAAAAATGTGAATATTGCCTTATATCAGCATAAAGTTGACAAAAATGGATTTGCTGAGGTTTCTCATTGTTCACTACAGTCTATCAGTGATCTATTATGACTTTAGAGTAATAATTTATGGAGGGACCAGAATAAAAAGTAAGTGACAGAAATAACTATTATTTTCTGACTAATATGACCTTGATAAATTTAAAGCATTCATATTCAATTATCAGGTATAAATGAAGACTATTAACATATACTTATTTTTTAATTGATATTTTATATCTTAAATGTACTCAGGTTCTTGCTTTTTTATTTATTTGACTTTGGTCAAACCACCTTACATCATCAATCACAATTTCTTAATACATCCCTCATCCTGCAAACAGTAGAAATAATATTCTTTAATTATTTAGTGATCAGTTATACATGTTGGATCTTTGGACAAGACTGTGATTGCTTAACATTTTCACTAGAGGACAGAAAGGGAGGAAGGTTTAATATAACTTCAGTTCATTACTTTAATGTTAATTGGGTATTTGAATGTCTAAGACTTCTCCTTTAAGCACTGAAGTCATAAGGAAAAAATTAGCCTTTATTTTGTCATTTTATTACATTCTTTCAGTGCAACTGTGCTGAAGACTTTGCATATACAAAAGTATATAAAAGTGTGGGGTAGTGGGAAAAGCAATGGGCAAGTAATCAAGAGAGCTTGGCTTTCATCTTGCTTCTGCCATTGATTTTCTTAATAAACAAGACTTGTCTCATTTTTTCATTTTCCTCATCTGTAAACGGTAGCAATAAGACCTTAGCTATTTACTATTTCTTGTGATTAAATTAAATAATACACGAGAAAGTATTTAGAAAATGTTATGTAAGTATTTTTACTATAATGGAGATTTGTGCATTGCTTAACCTGAATGGTGAGTTAGCCAAAGCATGAAAAGATTCTTTCGTAAGTATTTGTACCTCAGAACAGAAACTGGACTGTGCCTGATTACTTTCTATTATTTTATTTTATTTTATTTTATTTTTTTAAATTTTATTATGTTATGGTAGTTACCATACATCGTTAGGTTTTTTTATATTTTTTGTTATGTTAATCACTATGTATTACATCATTAGTTTTTGATGTAGTGTTCCATGATTCATTGTTTGTGCATAACACCCAGTGCTCCACGCAGAACGTGCCCTCTTTAATACCCATCACCAGGCTAACCCATTCCCCCACCCCCTCCCTCCTAGAAACCTCAGTTTGTTTTTCAGAGTCCATCGTCTCTCATGGTTCGTCTCCCCCTCCGACTTACTCCCCTTCATTCTTCCCCTCCTGCTATCTTCTTCTTTTTTTTTTCTTAACATATATTGCATTATTTGTTTCAGAAGTACAGATCTGTGATTCAACAGTCTTACACAATTCACAGCACCACCATAGCACATACCCTCCCCAATGTCTGTCACCCAGCCACCCCATCCCTCCCACCCCCCACCAATCAAGCAACCCTCAGTTTGTTTCCTGAGGTTAAAAATTCCTCATATCAGCGAGGTCATATGATACATGTGTTTCTCTGATTGACTTATTTCACTCAGCATAACACCCTCCAGTTCCATCCAAGTCATTGCAAATGGCAAGATCTCATTCCTTTTGATGGCTGCATAACATTCCATCGTGTATATATACCACCTCTTCTTTATCCATTCATCTGTCGATGGGCATCTTGGCTCTTTCCAGTTTGGCTATTGTGGACATTGCTGCTATAAACATTGGGGTGCACGTACCCCTTCAGATCCCTACATTTGTATCTTTGGGGTAAATACCCAGTAGTGCAATTGCTGGATGGTATGGTAGCTCTATTTTCAACTGTTTGAGGAACCTCCATACTCTTTTCCAGAGTGGTTGCACCAGCTTGCATTCCCACCAACAGTGTAGGAGGGTTCCCCTTTCTCCACATTCCCGCCAACATCTGTCGTTTCCTGACTTGTTAATTCTAGCCATTCTGACTGGTGTGAGGTGGTATCTCATTGAGGTTTTGATTTGGATTTCCCTGATGCCGAGCGATGTTGAGCACTTTTTCATGTGTCTGTTGGCCATTTGGAAGTCTTCTTTGGAAAAATGTCTGTTCATGTCTTCTGCCCATTTCTTGATTGGATCATTTGTTCTTTGGGTGTTGAGTTTGGTAAGATCTTTATAGATTTTTGGATACCAGCCCTTTATCTGATATGTCATTTGCAAATATTTTCTCCCATTCTGTCGGTTGTCTTTTGGTTTTGTTGACTGTTTCTTTTGCTGTGCAAAAGCTTTTTATCTTGATGAAATCCCAATAGTTCATTTTTGCCCTGGCTTCCCTTGCCTTTGGCGATGTTTCTAGGAAGAAGTTGCTGCGGCTGAGGTCGAAGAGGTTGCTGCCTGTGTTCTCCTCTAGGATGTTGATGGACTCCTGTCTAACGTTGAGGTCTTTCAACCATTTGGAGTCTATTTTTGTATGTGGTGTAAGGAAATGGTCCAGTTTCATTCTTCTGCATGTGGCTGTCCAATTTTCCCAACACCATTTGTGGAAGAGACTGTCTTTTTGCCATTGGACATTCTTTCCTGCTTTGTCAAAGATTAGTTGACCATAGAGCTGAGGGTCCATTTCTGGGCTCTCTATTCTGTTCCATTGATCCATGTGTCTGTTTTTGTGCCAGTACCATACTGTCTTGATGATAACAGCTTTGTAATAGAGCTGGCAGTCCGGAATTGTGATGCTGCCAGCTTTGCTTTTCTTTTTCAATATTCCTCTGGCTATTCGGAGTCTCTTCTGGTTCCATACAAATTTTAGGATTATTTGTTCCATTTCGTTGAAAAAGTGGATGGTATTTTGATGGGGATTCCATTGAATGTGTAGATTGCTCTAGGTAGCATTGACATCTTCACAATGTTTGTTCTTCCAATCCATGAGAATGGAATGTTTTTCCATTTCTTAGTGTCTTCCTCAATTTCTTTCATGAGTATTTTATACTTTTCTGAATACAGATCCTTTGCCTCTCTGGTTAAATTTATTCCTAGGTATCTTATGGTTTTGGGTGCAATTGTAAATGGGATCGACTCCTTGATTGGTCTCTCTTCTGTCTTGTTGTTGGTGTATAGGAATGCCACTGATTTCTGTGCATTGATTTTATATCCTGCTACTTTACTGAATTCCTGTATGAGTTCTAGCAGTTTTGGGGTGGAGTCTTTTGGGTTTTCCACATACAGTATCATATCATCTGCAAAGAGTGAGAGTTTGACTTCTTCTTTGCTGGTTCGGATGCCTTTGATTTCTTTTTGTTGTCTGATTGCTGTGGCTAGGACTTCTAATACTATGTTGACTAGCAGTGGTGAGAGTGGACATCCCTGCCGCGTTCCTGACCTTAGGGGAAAAGCTCTCAGCTTTTCCCCATTGAGAATGATATTTGCTGTAGGTTTTTCATAGATGGCTTTTATGATATTGAGGTATGTACCCTCTATCCCTATACTCTGAAGAGTTTTGATCAAGAAAGGAGGCTGTACTTTGTCAAATGCTTTTTCTGCATCTATTGAGAGGACCATATGATTCTTGTTCTTTCTTTTGTTAATGTATTGTATCACATTGATTGATTTGCGGATGTTGAACCAACCTTGCAGCCCAGGAATAAATCCCACTTGGTCATGGTGAATAATCCTTTTAATGTACTGTTGGATCCTATTGGCTAGTATTTGGTGAGAATTTTTGCATCCATGTTCATCAGGGATATTGGTCTGTAATTCTCCTTTTTGATGGGGTCTTTTTCTGGTTTGGGAAACAAGGTAATGGTGGCCTCATAAAATGAGTTTGGAAGTTTTCCTTCCATTTCTATTTTTTGGAACAGTTTCAGGAGAATAGGTATTAATTCTTTTTTAAATGTCTGATAGAATTCCCCTGGGAAGCCATCTGGCCCTGGGCTTTTGTTTGTTGGGAGATTTTTGATGACTGCTTCAATTTCCTTAGTGGTTATAGGTCTGTTCAGGTTTTCTACTTCTTCCTGGTTCAGTTTTGGTAGTTGATACATCTCTAGGAATGCACCCATTTCTTCCAGGTTATCTAATTTGCTGGCATAGAGTTGCTCATATCATGTTCTTATACTTGTTTGTATTTCTTTGGAGTTGGTTGTGATCTCTCTTTCATTCATGATTTTGTTGATTTGGGTCATTTCTCTTTTCTTTTTGATAAGTCTGGCCAGGGGTTTATCAATCTTGTTAATTCTTTCAAAGAACCAGCTCCTAGTTTCGTTGATCTGTTCTACTGTTCTTTTGGTTTCTATTTCATTGATTTCTGCTCTGATCTTTATGATTTCTCTTCTCCTGCTGGGTTTAGGTTTTATTTGCTGTTCTTTCTCTAGCTCCTTTAGGTGTAGGGTTAGGTTGTGTATTTGAGACCTTTCTTGTTTCTTGAGAAAGGCTTGTATTGCTATATACTTTCCTCTTAGGACTGCCTTTGCTGTATCCCAAAGATTTTGAACAGTTGTGTTTTCATTTTCATTGGCTTCCATGATTTTTTAAAATTCTTCTTTAATTTCCTGGTTGACCCATTCATTCTTTAGTAGGATGCTCTTTAGCCTCCATGTATTTGAGTTCTTTGCGACTTTCCTGTTGTGATTGAGTTCTAGTTTCAAAGCATTGTGGTCTGAAAATATGCAGGGAATAATCCCAATCTTTTGGTATCGGTTGAGACCTGATTTGTGACCTAGGATGTGATCTCTTCTGGAGAATGTTCCATGGGCACTAGAGAAGAATGTGTTCCATTGCTTTGGGATGGTTGTCCTGAATATGTCTGTGAAGTCCATTTGGTCCAGTGTTTCATTTAAAGTCTTTATTTCCTGGTTGATCTTTTGCTTAGATGATCTGTCCATTTCAGCAGGGGGGGTGTTAAAGCCCCCCACTACTATTGTATTGTTGTCAATGTGTTTCTTTGCTTTTGTTATTAATTGCCTTATATAATTGGCTGCTCCCATGTTCGGGGCATAGATATTTACAATTGTTAGATCTTCTTGTTGGATCGACCCTTTAAGTAAGATATAGTGTCCTTCTTCATCTCTTATTACAGTCTTTGTTTTAAAATCTAATTTGTCTGATATAAGAATTGCCACCCCAGCTTTCTTTTGGTGTCCATTAGCATGGCAAATGGTTTTCCACCCCCTCACTTTTAATCTGGGGGTGTCTTTGGGTCTAAAATGAGTCTCTTGCAGACAGCATATGGATGGGTCTTGTTTTTAAATCCAATCTGATAACCTGTGTCTTTTGATTGGGGCATTTAGCCCATTTACATTCAGGATAACTATTGAAAGGTATGAATTTAGTGCCACTGTATTACCTGTAAGGTGACTGACTCTATATTGTCTGTGTTCCTTTCTGATCTATGCTGCTTTTAGGCTCTCTCTTTGCTTAGAGGACCCCTTTCAATATTTCTTTTAGGGTTGGTTTCGTTTTTGCAAATACCTTTAGTTTTTGTTTGTCCTGGGAGCTTTTTACCTCTCCTTCTATTTTCAATTACAGCCTAGCTGCATATAGCATTCTTGGCTGCATAGTTTTCTTATTTAGTGCTCTGAAGATACCATGCCAGTCCTTTCTGGCCTGCCAGGTTTCTGTGGATAGGTCTGTTGCCAATCTAATGTTTCTACCATTGTAGGTTACATATCTCTTCTCCCGAGCTGCCCTCAGGATTTTCTCTTTGTCTCTGAGACTCGTAAGTTTTACTATTAGATGTCGGGGCGTTGACCTATTTTTACTGATTTTTGAGGGTTTCTCTGTGCCTCCTGGATTTTGGTGCCTGTTTCCTTCCCCACATTAGGGAAGTTCTCAGCTATAATTTGCTCCAGTATACCTTCTGCCCCTCTCTCTCTTTCTTCTTCTTCTGGGATCCCAATTATTCTAATGTTGTTTCATCTTATCGTATCGCTTATCTCTTGAATTCTGCCCTAGTGATCCAGTAGTTGTTTATCTCTCTTTTTCTCCGCCTCTTTATTTTCCATCATTTGGTCTTCTATATTGCTGATTCTCTCTTCTGCCTCATTTATCCTAGCAGTTAGTGCCCCCATTTTTGATTGCACCTCATTAATAGCCTTTTTGATTTCGACTTGGTTAGATTTTTGTTCTTTTATTTCTCCGGAAAGGGTTTCTCTAATAACTTCCACGCTTTTTTCAAGCCCAGCTAGTATCTTTAAAGTCATAATTCTGAACTCTAGGTCTGACATCGTACTAATGTCTGTATTGAGTAGGTCCCTGGCAGACGGTACTACCTCTTGTTCTTTTTGCTGAGGTGATTTTTTTCATCTTGTCATTTTGTCATTTTGTCCAGAGGAGAATAGATGAATGAGAGAACAAATTGCTAACAGGTTAACAACGTCCCCAGCAAATATACTCTATACAAATCAGAAAAGACCTGAAACCAGGGGAAAAGAAAGGGAAAGAAAGAAAAAAGAAAGAGAAAAACGTCCTACCTTCCAGTAAGTGGTCGCTTCTCTCTTCAGAGTGTTGTTGCTACTCTCCTCTTCGATCTCCTGTTGAGTTCATAGGTGTTCAGAATGGTTTGATTCCTATTCAGCTGAATTCCTGAGACCAGACGAAATCCAGGTCTCCTACTCCTCCGCCATCTTGCTCCACACCCCCCCCACATCATTAGTTTTTGATGTAGTGATCCACGATCCATGTTTTTCGTATTCTTTTTATTTTAATAACACTCTTATGGATTAAATAACTGTGTTCACAGAGTCTCATTTAATTTTGTGTAGATCTTTTACTGGATAGTGTGCCTTGGTGTGGAGGTACTTGATAGATGACTGAAAGCATTTTAAAGGAATGAATCATCCAGTAAATGCAGATATGTCCAAGGTATTTGATTCTTTAAAAAGGGAAAGAAAATTAGATAATAAAATATTATAAAATAGGTTATGCCACATCATTTAAAATAAGCATTGAGGGGTGTGTGGGTGGCTCAGTCAGTTGAGCATATGACTTGATTTTTGCTCACGTCATGACCTCAGGGTTGTGAGATTAAGCTCTGCATTAGGCTCTGTGCTCAGTGTGGAGTCTGCTTGGGATTCTCTTTCCCCCTCTCCTTCTACCCCACTCTCTCATGCATGCTCTCTCTCTAAATAAATAATCAATCTTTAAAAAATAATTAAATAAGCATCTATTCCCAGTAATAATGTAGACTGTGAAGAAAAAAATTTCTCCCCCCAAATTATTTTTCTCTATTATTTCAATTATTTATTATTTTAATTTACATATCATTTAAAAAATTATCCATCATTGCTGTTTCTTTTTGTCAAAGAGACCTGGAAGAAAACACGTTTAGCCTACATTGTGAAACTCCTTGGATGCACAGATGGAGGACGATGCGCTGGGGGGCAATAGTTAGGAGTGAAAGCCTTGGAAAGTTCATGTGTTGTAGCTGCATTTAGGCAGTCAGGAAAGGCATTGGTGGATGAATGTGTAAGACAATAAACATCAACCTAAAACTGAATGGACCTGTCCTGGTTTAAAATTTGGAAATAGAGCTTTCCTTAATATAATGGAAGATTCAGGAGATACTCCTTTCTTCCTTCTTCCTTTTCTCCCTCCACCCTACACCCCCCTCCATTCTCTTCTTGCTCTCTTTCCTTTAGCTTTTTGAATTCTTTTTACTCCCTTTCTGGATTTATAAATGACTATTCTTTTCCGATACTCCACAACTATTACCTGTTGCTTTCAGAGAAGTAATTTCTCTGCTTTAGTGGAAGAAACAATGGAGAATGGTCTTGTCCCTAATTTCCTTTGACCATCTTCTTGCCATTTATATTAAGGCTTATCAATATTCTACATGCTTTTCATTCTTTTTTTTCTTCTTATACTTACATCATTGACTAAGTATAACTGGTATCATCACCCAGAAAATATTGAATCATGCCAGTAAAGCATGAATATAAGTAGCTATTCATGTCACAAAAATTGCTTATCTTTTTTTCCATGATAAGTTAACCTGGAAGGTATAGGTATATACCTAAGAGTACATTCTGCCCATGACAGATATTTTATTTCAATGGAAAAGATAACTGGAGTTTTGAAAAATTAAATAGTTGGTAGCTAAAGTATTACAGATAATACTGTGAAGCTCTAACATTTTATGAGAAAACATGTCAGAACTAATGTGGGAAACAAAGGCAAAAGAAAAATTAAATTTCCTTAATACTTACAGCCCATTGGCAAGTCCTTGAAACAGGCAGAGCAACATCCCTCTAGGAACTCAGCTGCCTTGATGTTAATACTTTGCTAAGGGCAAGAGGCAATCTTAGCCTGACTCCGAAGGATCCTGTAAGTCTCCTTTAACACATAAAAATTCTTTTGGAAACTTCCTTTATCTCTCCCCCACTGGATAAATGTTGGCAGTCATCCTCCAAGAATATGGCACACTGATAGACATCTGAAGAGTCTCATGACTGAGTTTTAACTAAACCGTAATAAATAACCTTTTCCTAACAATAGCCCCTCAGGATCCTGGAAACCTTGTTTCCAAAATACCTTGGAAGTTTGTGCTGTCCCTAAACCCCGCCCAACTTGAAAGTATGTAACAGTCACCTGTCACGACCCCAATGCAGCTCTTTCTGCCCATGGGTCCTGTCCCCATGCTTTAATAAAACCACCTTTTTGCACCAAAGATGTCTCAAGAATTGTTTCTTGGCCGTTGGCTCCAAACCCCAACTTTTTTCTACATCAAGAACCACATATGTTGGATGTTTTAGCCCTAGTTTTTAAGATTCTATTTTATTTTCATAGATTGGATGATACCTATTCACACTGGGGAGAGCTATTTGCTTTACTCAGTCCACCAATTCAAATGCTAATCTTTTCCAGAAACACCCTCACAAACACACAGGGCAATAATATGTAACCAGATATCTGGGCATCCTTTGGCCCAATAAAGTTGACACATAAAGTTAATCATCATAGTTATGTAATTTACATTTGAAATATTAGTGGTACAATGTTACCTTTATAAAAAATTTAATTTACTTTTAAAACTTTATATAATATCTCTATAATGATATTTCACAATAATTGCATTTAAATTGAGTTTGTAACACTAATTTTTCTGTAGCTGAAAATGTAATAAATATCTCATCCAAGACTGACATTAGAATATTTTATGCACATCAGATTTTATTATTTCAATAATTTTATTCTGGTTGCTCTATGCTACACTTGCTTATCTGAATTTATTATCCATTTCTCTCTCCATATATGTATGAAACCATTTCCTTGTCTGTCAACATAACCTCGATATAATGAAATTTTTAATTAGTCTCTCCTATCTGAAACCATGGTTCAATTTTCTTGAAATGTAAGATGATTTTTTCCCCAAATATAGATATTTCTAGGACTTAACTGTTTGAAATATGTGTGTCTTTTAAACCTAAAATACAGATTGTTTCCCAAGTATTATGCACTGTGCCATTGCATAGAAATCAAGGACATGGATTTCTCAAAGCATATGTAAACAGCTCATTAATGTAAAATGTATAATATAACTGTATATGCAAATTGACTTATTATGAGGGCTAATAGTTTGCACAGGTATTAAAATTAAAAAGTTTGAACTAAACTTGTGGCTGCACCATCAAATACCATGCACTACAAACTATTTTTTCTGTGAGACAGATTTACCTGACTCATTTTTACTTTCTCATTATGACTTTTTATTAACCAATAGTGAAATTTAGTTAATGGAAATAATAATTCACTGCATTTTCTCACAGTCCAGTTTTTGACCATAGCATACACAGCATTTTCCTCCTTGTATTTTAATTTAGGTTTGTTTCCTTTACTGGATTATAAATTCTTACTGGTCAGGGACCTGGCCTTTTCCTTTAGTGCCCCTCATAACATTTCAATTAAATGCTTATTGACAAAATGTGAAGTATGAAATTTTGAAGGGTCTTATAAGCTAACAAGTTAAAATGCGGCAGAAACATGAGACCTCTGGATCAAAGGACAGAACTTTTACTCACAGGACATCTTGCACTGTTCTGACCTTCCCGGTCTATGCAGGCCATGCCGTAAGAGCCAGATTTGCACCACAAGAGAGGAATCCTGAAATAGAAAACGTGGAGTTTATTTGGGGTGGCTGGCATGTCTGACCATCCTCCCCCTTGGAAGGAGAAAGAAGACCTTTGCTCTGGAACGTAAACAAATCCTCTCTGAGAAGAGGGAAGAGAGGGTACCATTCTACTCCCTGCAATGTAAACAAATGGCTCTGGGGGGATACATCTTGTTTCTGTCTTTAAGGTTGCTGTTCAATCATTTAATCCAAGTGCCAGGGCCTTTTGCTCAGAAAGCACTAATCAAGCAGAAACATGGCAATATTCATAGAGTATTTCCCCCCCAAACTTATAAGGTGAGATGTAATGTTTTGCTCAAGCTGGGACACTTCTAAGAGTGAGAAGGGTGTCATTAAATTTTTTTGCCAGAAAAATATCATGGAAGACAAAGATAGGCTGAGAAACAACTTCAGATTCAAGAAAACAAGCGACATGTCACCTAAATTTAGTGTGATCTGGATTAGATTCTTAATCTGAAAAATAAATAAAAAAATATTTCAGTAAAGGACATTGTGGGGACAATAGGGAAAATTTTATTATGTACTCGATTATGTCAAGGTTAAATTTTTTGAATTTGATAACCTTACCGAAGTCATATAAGAAAATGTTCTTAAGATATACATTCTGAAGAATTCAAAGTTGAATTGTCATGATGTCTATGACTTACCTTCAAATGGTTCAGGAGAAAAAAGTATGTATTTGTGAGTGTGTATATATATGTGTGTGTGTGTGTGTGTGTGTGTGTGTGTGTATAGACAATAAGGGAAAGAGAAGGGAGAGAATGATTATGACTAAGTTGTAGAACATTGGTGAAGAGTATATGGGTATTGAGTATAGTACTTATGCAACTCTTCTGATGATTTGAACTTCTTCAAAGTAAAAACAATTGTCAAATGTTTGCGTTGGGAAAATAAGAGTAAGCTGGGGCTATGCCAGGTGAGCCAGGAAATAAGATTATCTTGTTTATAAAGGGTAATAATATGTGCCCGGCACTATTCTAGGCTGTAGAGGTACAAAGCTAAGGCACTTTTCTTTTTCTTTCCAGGCTCTCATACATAGAGAAAAAAAATTAAGTCAATAAATGTGACATTTGTTGTAGAGAAAATTTTGTGTAGAGAAAATATTTTTGTGTGTCCCTGTGCAGTTGGGTGCATTCTACACAAATTTTGTCTAAATATAAGACCTGTGCTAAAAGATCAAGCTATGGAAAGAAATTTACAACTGTAATAGTAGTGAGACTCCCAGAGAGATTAACCTAATTCTGGAGGTTTGTGTTTGTATTTCATTCAAGGAGGTGTGAGGCCTGAAACCTTGGAGACATCCTTGAGTTGTAAAGCTGGAGACTCTGGGCTTATCTGGCTAGTGGAGAGATTTATTTACATACCAAAGGTTAGAGTTAGAATCCAGGATTCCAATATAGATTGGATAATGAATTCTTTTTAGAAGCATTGTACGTTGTGTACTCTTCCGTTGTCTCAGTTTTAATTGAACATTAAGGGAATACAGTATTTTAATTGTAACTCTGCCGATATCTTTATCTAGAGGCCTGTTGCCATTTTTGTCTTTTATGAGATTTTTGTCGCCAAGAAAAGCAGGATTACATTTTTTCTTTTCTTTCAGATGGAGCTGGTGTAGTGTATTCTTGGTTATCAAAATACTCATAGTTTGGGGACTTTGAAATGGTAAATATTCATGGTGATACAAAAGCATGATACATAACTGTACGATCTTAATTACATTAAAATGCTTACTTTTATGTAGATACACACATGGGACCTAGAAGTCAAACTGTAAACTGCTTGTGTTTATGGATGACTTTGTTCTTTGCTTCTTGTGTTTTTCAGTTTCCTTTTATGCACATGTTAACTTTTAAAAAATAAATTTTTTAAAACCTAAAAAAAATAAAATAAAAAAATCCAGGATTCCTCCTCTTACTCCATTTTCAAGATTCTCTAAGGGAGAAGGGGCAGCATATCCATATAAGCTAGAGGACATTTATTTTTAACCATTTTTTATCTGTAATACAGACTCTATTTGTACATGTAAGACGTTTGTTCTTGTTTTCATGTCATTACCTCTGGGATAAGACTTGCACCAGTGCTATTTGCTGTGAGTGAATAGAAATCTGTCTCTGATCCAGAAAAATCTAGTACATGCAGTCAGGACAAAATTAATGAAGATGAAAATTTAAAACATCCAACAGAAATACCTTAGAAGTTCTATAAAATAAGAGGTATGAGTATTCTGTAAACACAGAAGGGAGCTACTACTATTCTCCAGGATTTGGTTGGATCTGGAAGACATAGTGGTTTGACAGAGGAGTATCCAAACGGTACTCAGTTAAGTGTGTGTTTGAATTGGAACACGTCATGTTTCACTCTTTAAACTTATGAAGTGGTACCTGGTCTTTTCTCCCCTCATTCTGAAGGATTATTTGAAAAGAACGACAGAAGAGTAATATTACTTAGTGGACATTTGTGGGGCTCCATGCACAGTAGAGAAAGCATCTGTAGGATTTATTCAGAGCCAATCAGACCAGAGTTTGAATCTCACCTGTGGGAGATGGGACTTGTTAATTAAAATCTATCAGTTTCAGTGTCTTAAAAATGGAATGTTCATGTTTAATTCAAAGAGTTGTGATAGGTAAATGAAATAACCCATGTTAAGTGCTTAATGTTGTGCTTAGAAATAATTGGCCCTAAATGGGTTTTGTTCTCTTTCCTTCCTTTTAGTCCTTCCTTCTACCACTTTGTAAGGGACCATCACAATTATAAAATTGAATAATTGAAGGACATTATGTCTGTTATTTACCTGTCTTTGCAAATATTGCATTCTCAAAATGGGGCTTTGTACATGTTGATCTTATGTTGGGAATTGACAGCACATTGGGAACATGTACAGAATAACCTTGCTTAAGTGAGTGGCAGTAGAAGAGAAATCCTAAAGGAACCACTGGACTTGGAAGCCTACTTTATCAGTTATCTATATTCAGGATTGTAAATAATCTGAGTGTATTAATCACATTCTAAACTGTTTTTAGCTTAAAACAAATTAGTAGGAGAGAAAATACCATTTTACTTCATTAATTCATAAATTTGTACACTAATTGTAATTATTTAAATATTGTAGTGAAAATTTTTCCCTTTGAAATTTCTATAGATACACAATCTGAAAAACATAAGATATATAGATTTCTACAACTACTTGCTTTGTAAAGTATCTATTTTCACTTCCAGAATGATCACTTTTTAGTAGTATTGTTTGAAACCGAGGCCAGCTACCTCAGAGCTACCTCAGACTTCAGGAACTCTATATTTCCGAAGCTAAGAACTACTAGGCTTTCAGAGTGAATTTGAGTCATGTTTGGTTTGTAGTAACAGGAGCTGAAAGTCATTCATAATCTGCTGATTACATGGGCTGATCTTTGTTTCTTTCTTCTCCCACCATTGTTTATAGTGTAACACCCCTGGATGTAAGTATTCCCATGGATATAAAAGATATAAAAGATAATCATGTGCATATATTGATGGAGAATAGAAGGAAGACCACAAAGGGCAGTGTTCTAACTCTTCTAACTTTCTAACTTTCTCTATGTAAGATCAGGTAAAACAAAAATACATACTATTCCAAGTGGGCAAGAGTAGGCTGTTCACCAACTTTATGCTTTTAATTCAGACTTTTCTGATGTAGTAAAGCAGTCTAGTTTGCCATAAGTATATTGCATTACCAGGACAGTACCATCTAATTCTATCTGAGATCATGGACCAACCAAATGAAGTTTTATATGTGATATTTGAATTACCTTGAATGCCAAAACTGTTTGAAGGAATGTTCAGTTCATCTGCTAGAGCAGGAAAACAACAGGTTAATTTAACATTATGATTTGTAGTCAGTCATCATCAACCCAATCACCTAAGTTATTTTACTTCTGCTGTCTATTTCCTTGCTGTCTCTTTGTCAGAGACCTCTCATTCAATGTCAGCTTGGAGAAATTACATGAGGGGAGGAAGGCTAGGGCATTTTGATGATTAGTCTTTCCAGCAACTCTGGATCTTTTTACTATGACAGAGCCCAGAAATTTGTCTCTCCTTCTGTTATATCACTAAAAATTTCAGTCTGGTAGAATTATTCCATCATGTAATCATTAAGCAGAAAGATTTTTAAATATCTGAAGCCAAAATTTTCTACTCTAAAGTTAAGACAGGGTTATATTCCATCTGCCTGATCCCTCCCTTAAAATATGTATGCCTGAATTCTCTTCCTTGAATTAACTCCTAAATTTATCTTCCTTGATAATTACTTTAGAAGTTTTCCTATTGAAAGATTTTTTGTTTCAGTATATCAGGAAATTTTTATCTTTGTGGTGGTGACCAGCACAGGTCTAGTTAATTTTTTTGTTTTCATGGTATTTACTTGTACTTCCAATAAATATTCATTGGAGACCTGTGTGGTTACCACAGTCTTCTTTGCCCTCAGGGAACTTACAGTCTAGTGAAAGAGACAAAGAAAGACATGCTGTGCTTTAAGAGTTATGACAGAGGTAAGAGAGCACATGGAATGGACATCTAATTCAGTCTTTATGGGATCAGGGAAGACCTTCTGGAGGAAGTAATGTCTCAATTGATATCTGAAGGATGAGGAAAGTTAATCTAGAAAGAAGAGGGAAAAGTATTTCAATCAAAGGGAACAGAATATGATAGAGACCAAATGAAAACATGAGAATGAAGGCATGGCAATCTGGGGGAGAGGAGTTTGGGTGGTGGAGAGAGAAAGAGTTAAAAAAAAATAAAAGAAAAAGAAACTGGAGAAATCTGCTGGATAGACATGCCAAGGAGTTTTTACTTCATTTAATTTAGAAACTCTCTTTCTGGTACTAAGTAAACATATCTTGATGAACTCCTTGAATGTCGTAAAAAATAGTTAAAACATCACAGTATGGGCTAACTTGAGCTAGTTAACTAAATGTTCTAGTTCTGGTTCTTAATTCTAGTTAATAAGAACTAAGATAAGCTAGTTACAGTTTTCATAAGGATTATCTTAGTTGTCTCATATTTGTATTACTAATTTATTACTGATATCTGAGAATATAATGAATTTCAACTAATCATTTTACATTTTACATTTACATTTTACAATTTCAACTAATCAATTACATTTTACATTTACATTTTACATAGACCTTTCTCATAATTTAAGGTTCAAAATGGTACAAACCATGAACCATCTTGGCTGAAATGGAATTCATTGTTTTAAAAAAAGTGTTCTGGTATAAATTAACATAGATGGCACTATATGCCAGAATATACACAGAGTACATATGATAAATAGGTTTCATCATATGACTTTTCTTTCTAGAAAAACTACTTAGCTTTATTTTATAAACTGAAGCCATTTGCTAAAGCCTTTGAATAGCTGGACAAGATTTTTCTTCACTTAGTCTTGCATGCGTGCACACTTAATCAGGTCGTTCTGTAGTAGTTTACATGAAATTGCATAGGTAATCAGTGTATCATTGCTTGTATACCTTATATGTCTGTAATTATGATGACTGTTCTGCCTACTACAATCATATTAAGAGTCCATATGATGAATTAAGTAAGGTCTCCTATTGTGCAATTCATTAGCAGTACTCCTGGTCCAGCCAACTACAAGAAAAAACAGTTTAGGGAAAGGAACTAACTGATGCATATGGATGTGGCCATTAGTTTTGTAACAGGCCTAATCTTTAAAATGTTTTGTCAAAGCAAATATTCCGAATCAGTAAATTCTGCTATTTCAAGGGAATTTCCCAATATAGAAATGTAACATTTTGCCTCTAACAGTGGTACCACATTGAGAGGCCTATCCTGCCTCCTCTTAGACTAGTTTATATAAACAAACAACTAAATGTATTCGAATGGTAGACAAAATAGAACATTTAAAGGTAAGCAATACTATCATCCCTGAGTTTGTTTCCCAAGGTCATACTTGTCTATCATACATTTTGCCTGGTGGATCAATATAATCTGAGTTACTTCTGTGTAAAACTTAGTAGAAATTTTGTTTTTTTCACTTCCTCCCCTTGATGTTCCCATCCAGCAGACCCTTGACTCTTAGACAACCCGCCTGAAGCTTTCTCCTTATGCATCTCTCTTCTGTGGTGGTCCCAAACTCTGGGGTATTTTCCTCCCAAGTTCAAGTTCATACGATGAAATTGGCATGTCCAAATTATAATTAAAGGACTGATTTCCATGATGATCCAGGAATTTGTATATATTAGTAAGAACACAGACATTGTGGTAGAAAATCAGCAAAATAAAAAATGAGCAATTCACAGAAAAATTATAATTTTATTAAAAGAGGCTTAGTGTTATTTATAATTAGACATGTGCAGATTAGGACAACAGTGTACTTTTTTCAACTACCAGATTGGCAGACTTTAAAAAAAGCTTGATAATACCTGATACTGATGAGTATGTAGAAACAATTATTCTCACAAACTGTTGGTGAACATATAAACTGATATAACATTGTCTTTTTTTTTTCTCTTGGCTTTGTCATCTTGTAAAACCCACTCCTTGATAAAGGATGAGATGAGGCTGAGAAGAAGGCCTCTCTTAGCTCCATAATGTATCCTGCTTCCTGCTTTAACTATTAGAGCAAGGATTTTGATAGCTGGAGCTATAGCTCCCTTCTTGTGACCATGAAGCCACTGAGCTGATGACAAAAAGCCAAGATGTGGAGGATGGCAAAACAGAAAGGATGTGGTCTCTGAAACCATGTTAAGCTGCTACGTTGGTTGTGGAGCACCGGTCTCCCTACTGTTTTGGTAAAAAAGAAATATCCTTGTGACTTATGCCACTGTTAGTCATGTTCTTGGTTACTTACAATCAAAACCATACTTCCTTAATAAAATGTGGATAGTATGATCACATTTGTGTAAATGTATGTGTTTGTAGTAGTATTTGTTAATTTATGAATTTGCTGAGCATTTTTTGAGTTCGTCTATCTTAAGAGTCTACATGATAGATACCACTGAAAAGCAGACATTGCTCTCCTCCTGTAGATTGTAGTAGGAGAGAAGGGCAGACAGTCCTCAAACAAAATATTATAGAGATGCTATATAGAGTAGAGAAAGTGTTATTCTTTAGGTAGTTCCTGGCCATATGCTTATTTTGGCCAATGAGATGTTAACATGTGTCACGAGCAGCAGTCTTAAGTATACTTGTATAGTTCGACTTGAATTTTGCAGTCCATTTTAAGAAGAGCATGGTTTGGGTGGCTGTTGGTCTTAAACAGATAAATGACATGTGGAGCAGACCTGAACCTAACCTGAGACCTGGAGCCCAGAACACAAAGTCCAGTCTTGTCCAATTCAAGCCATCCTGTAGATCTATGAGTGAGAAATAAACACTTGTTGTTTTAAGCTACTGAGTTTTGAGGTGGTTTGTTACAGAGCATCACTGTGACAAGAGCTAACTGATAAATGAACAGTAGTTTTGTGTGTTCCTTAATGGGCTTGTGTTGCTTTTGGTATTTCTATGCAGACAACTTCTAATATTTCTTCTAATAATTCTTTTGATATATAGATACTGAAACCTTAACTCTGTTACCTTTAAGTAATTAACAATATTTGACAATGAAAGTGGTAATTAGAGTGGGATTTTACATATCACCACCATTTACCCTCAGAGGAAATGGGGACTTAACTGTGGAGCCAAGCTGAGGAAGGGTGAAGGAAGATCTTTTTATCTCAAGAAGAAGAGTGATAGGTCCTTGGTTGGTAGCAGCAAGAGTCAGTGAAATGAATTGTGCCCTCAAAAGGTGAGACTGCCACAGAGCAATTCCCACAGAATGAAGAACTCAAGGGAAGTATGATTGGATGTATATCTTAGAGCATGAGGTGTACCTGTTAGAGAAAGGATGAATTTAATAATTCCCAGTTTCAGGGAAGGAAGTAGACCAACATATAATTATGCTGAAAAGATGTAGTTCCTTTTTCAGTCAGTACCTTGAGATTGCTGAACATTATCTGGTCAGTGTGTGTGTGTGTGTGTGTGTGTGTGTGTGTGTGTGTAGAATTGAGACTTCTGCTAATTTCAGGACCATTTAATTTTTTACTTCTGTGGTGAAACTTAATGTCTTCCTTATCAAAAATAAGATGATGATATCTGGGAGGAGTGAAAGTGCTGAACATCCAGTCTAGTCAAAAATACTTCTCTTTGTATACCTCCCCCAAACATCTACCTCATTGTGAGATGTATTCAGGCATGGGGATTAAATATTTCAGGTCTTAGAGGGATCAAAAAATCAGAGTAGAAAAATGATAAAATAACAAAAATAATATATAATAAAATATAAAAATAATGAAAAGCTATGCTTTTGTCAATGATTATATAAGTAAATAAAATGATTGTAAAAATAAAGGCAGTCGTAGAAAACCATATATTCTACTGCTCTATACAGCCGTGTTTTCCAAACACGCCATATTATATAATCATGTGGGGCTCTTATTAAGCACACAGAGTTTTGGTTCCAGCCCAAACTGAGTCAGATCCTCTAAAAAAAGGGCAATTAATATGTTTAAAAGATACCTAGATGAGTTATATGGTCAGGTCAGTTTGGAAAAATGCTGGTTTATTAGGTTTTATTCCATAGCAATTATTTTCAATGTGTGTTTCCTAGACCAGGAGCATTAGCATCTTCTTAGGACTTGTTAGAAATGTAAACCCTCAGGCCTGTAACAGAGCTTCTGCAACAGAAACTCTGGGAGTGGGGCCCAGCAATTAGTGTTGGTATAAGCGCTCTAGGTGATTCTGATTAAGGCTAAAGTTTGAGAACCACTGTTCCAAAGATTTCAGAATGGTGAAGAATAACACTTGGGTGTGCCTACAACAAAACTAAAGTAAAAAGAGTCAATACTTGGGAGATGTTAAACTCTATGACAGACAAGCAGCTTTTAAACATGGATCTTAACATTGCCTCTGTAAATAATATATAACACACAATTTTTGGATTTTCTCCTTTTGGGAAGAGAATGCTGTTCTGCCAATCAATTGAATGGCTACCATGTGCCTAGTACTGATTAAACACTTTTCCTACATTGCAGTAATCATTGTTCTCCATTTTTAGGCGAGCACTTTATGGAGGACTTGTCATTTTAAGAGGGACCTTAAAAGGTAGTGTTTCAACAGGTGGAAGTTGGGAAAAAAATTAATTCAGGGAAGAGAAAAGAACATTAGTAAAAGCAAGGACAAAGAAAAAAAAGTGAATTTGGATAATAATGAATGGAGTAAAGCAGTGGGTCTCAAACTGTCTGCATCAGAATCACCTGGAGAGTTTGTTTAAATGCTGAGCTCCACCCCCAGAGTTTCTGATTTAGTACATCTGGGGTGGGCCTGAGACTTTGAACTGCCAGTACATTCCTAAATTGCACTGTGCTATTGATCTGAAGACTACATTTTGAGAATCCCTGGTATAGTGTGTGTGACGGAGGGTAACAGTGACCAAATACCTAAAGATGTTGGTTTCTGAGGCCAGATTACAGAGGACCTGAATTCATACCAAGAAGTAGTGGCTTATTTTATGTATATGTGTATTTATTTATTTATCTTGGTTTGTTTAAAGCAGGAACAGTGATATGGCCCGGGTCCCTCTGGACTCTTCTGATGTAGTATGCAGGGTTGAGTCAAGGAAAGAGAAACAGGCATGTTCCTAAATTACTTAACTCCAGTCTCCCTACTTTACTGCTACTACTCCCACCCTTTAGCTCCACATCTCCATTAGAGAACGTATGAAATTCTTTCTGTTTTGAACATAAGTGAACGGTTGAGATGACAGTGTGAATGACTGATAGTTATTTAACACTTCTTAATTATTTGCACTTTAAAGGAGGTACATAATAATCTCAATGAACCTCTGTTTTGGAACTTCAGCTACTATAATGTGTTAAGAGAAAAATGTCTAGCAATGTGCATTGTAAGGAAGGGAAAGGGAATACACCTTTTTGGGTGGGAGGGCTTTCTTGTAGGTTGCTCCCAATTAGTTCTCTCTGGCTGTGTCTGCTTTTAGATTACTTGCTTCCCTTTCTCAATCCACAGATCTCAATGCCAAGTTTAGTTTCTGACTGCAGTTATATTCTGATCCATTGCTAGCCAATCAAGCTGTGCTAGCTATGTGTGGTAATCTGACTTTAGTAGGAATATGGGCTTTCAGAATCTGTTCGGAGTTTTTAGGTTTCTCTAGATGGTCAGGATTAAGGATATGGCATACCATTTTTTGTTACTTTGTACATAAAAATATTCCCATATCTATTTGGGTTTGGGTTTGTCTTTCATCCTTATTTTAAATATCCTGTGCACATTCAGCTTTTATTGTAAGTTTCATGAAATCATTTTGGAAGTTGGTGGGGATATAAATAAATAAAATAGGGGAATATCATCATATTATTGTTGTCTTTTATGTGCTCCAGTTCCAGTTATCACTTCATTTCCATATTAGAGACATGTAAAAAGTAGAAAGAGTTCACCATATAAGATAATGTTATTTTCTCAGGTAATGGTATAATAAATAAAAGCCTTTCAACAAATTAATCTGTGGAGGTATCATTTGGTTTTCTAATGAATAGCTTCTCCTTATCTGTAGCCACATTCCTCTGCCTGTTGCCCACTTCAAGGAAGCCAGAAACAGAGGGACACTGGAACTTTACCCATGAAAAAAAATATTGTCAGAGACTTTAACAATCAGTGAGAAGGAGAAACACATAAAATTACCAAGAATGGTAATAACTAGATGAAGATCAATAACTAATTGTTTGAAAGACAGAGATGACTAGAACAAGGCAAAATGAGGCAAAATGGCCCAGAAATTAAAATAATATGTATCCATTTGGAAAATAGATTTAAGAATGCCATAAGTGGGCAGTTTATATAAGTTATACCCAATGGTGTTAAGATCAAAAAACCTAAGACTACCCTTCTTGGCTTGTGGTAATAAATACGAGGGTCATGAAGCGTATTATTTTCTCTTCTCAACAGTCAGTTGAAAACTACTCAGAAATACTAGTATATACATGTAGTATTTTACATTATAGAGAAACATCAAAATGAATAGAATCTGTTCTCGAGTGTCATATATTTTTAAATGATTCAGAAATGGTCCTGATAATGGGTAGTTTTATTTCACTATATCAGAAAATGATACGTGGGCTTTCCAACAACACCATCAGGCTGAATATGGCAGTGATAAGTTGAACGTTATTGAGATTTGAGTGTTTTAAATGATACTTTACAAATACTATGTTTCCTGAAATAAAATACAGTTGATGATACTTCTGTCCTTTCATCTCTCGGTATGGAGCAAATAAAGAAAAGCACAAATAATAGTTGAGGCAAGGTCAGTGTTTAAATCATGGTGTAAATCTCAGAGGATTTCATAGCCAATATCACTTTTTGCTGTTGACATCCGTGGAAAAGGTTAAGATAATCTACTTTCAGCTTACAGGGAATCTGTTGCCTTTTGTTTATGCTGAAAACTCAGAACGGTGGTTCTTTCCCAGCAGATTAATGGAAAAAAAATTTAAATAGGCC
Source organism: Callorhinus ursinus (assembly GCF_003265705.2). Lineage (NCBI taxonomy): Eukaryota > Metazoa > Chordata > Mammalia > Carnivora > Otariidae > Callorhinus > Callorhinus ursinus. Next base: position 16,065,151 of record NW_027397084.1, read on the forward strand.
ATCAAAATTGCTACTGAACATTCAAATATAACAATATGTGTTTCTGTCTTCCTTTTTTTTAAATTGAGGTATAATTGACATATATTAGTTTCAGGTGTACAATATAATGATTCAATTTTGTTTACATTGTGAAATGATCACCACAGTAAGTCTAGTTAACCATCTGTCACCAGTTACATAGTTACAATTTTCTTATGATGAGAACTTTTAAGATCTTTCTCTTAGCATCTTTCAAATATGCAACACAATGTTAACTATAGACACCATGCTGTACATTAGGTCCCCATGATTTATTTATTATATAACAGAAAGTTTCTATTTTTTGAGTTCCTTCACCCATTTTCTTCATTCTCTGCCTTTGGCAATCACCAGTCTGTTCTTTGTATCTATGAGCTCGGTTTTTTGTGTTTCTGTTTTTAGATTTTACATATAAGTGAGATCATATATTTGTGTTTCTGTGTCTGTGTTATGTCACTTAGCATAATGCCCTCAAGGTCCATCTATGTTGTCATAAATGACAAGACTTCATTCTTTTTTATGTGACTAATATTCCATTATATATATATATCACATCTTCTTTTTCCATTCATTCATTGATGGACACGGGTTATTTCCACATCTTGGGTATTGTCAATAACACTGCAGTGAATATGGGGGTACGTATATCTTTTTGAATTAGTGTTTTTATTTTCTTTGGATAAATACCCAAATACCTGTGTATTTTATGTAGAGGTTTTGAGGACTTCTATACTGTTTTCCAGAGTGGCTGTACCAGTTTACATTTCCACCAGCTATGCACAAGGGTCCTCTTTCTCCACATCCTTGCCAACACTTAATGATTTCTTGGTTTTGTTTTGTTTTGTTTTTTGATAATGGCCATTCTGACAGATGTGAATTGATACCTCATTGTGGTTTTGATTTGCGTTTCCTTGATGATTAGTGATGTTGAACGTCGTTCATGTACTTTTTGGCCTTCTGTGTGTCTTTGGAAAAATGTCCATTCAGATCTTCTGCCCATTTTTTAAATAAGATTGCCTTTAATTTGTTGAGTTTTAGGAGTTCTTTATATATTTTGGATATTAATCTCTTATCAGATATATGATTTGCAAATATTTTCTCTCATTCAATAGATTGCCTTTTCATTTTGTTAATGGTTTCCTTTGTTGTGCAGAAGCATTTTAGTGTGGTGTAGTGCCAGTTGTTTATTTTTGCTTTTGTTGCTTTTGCTTTCAATGTCAGATTCTCTGCCTTCTGTTTTAAATGGTGAGCATATTTAGAATATAGATAATATTGGTTATTTTTCCCACCATTTATACCTGTAGTGGTACTAGCCACTCAGTAAATGTTTGATTATATTGAAACATAATACAAAGGAGAGAAAATAATGCATATGAATATGAATAGATTCAGAGATTATTAGAAATGAAAAAGAACCTCAGTGATCATCTGCAGTGGTGTAATGTCGAAGCATGAGGTTTGTAAAGTTTTTTTTTAATTTATTTATTTGAGAGAGAGACAGAGAGAGTAAGAAGATGAGTGGGGTGAGGGACAGAGGGAGAAGCAGACTCCCTACTGAGCAGGGAGCCTGATGTGGGGCTCGATCCTGGGAATCCAGGATCATGACCTGAGCCGAAGGCAGATGCTTAACTAACTGAGCCACCCAGGTGCCCCAAAGCACGAGATTTGTATCCTAGCAGACTAAGTTTGCCATTATGGCTCCATCATTTATTGGCTGTGTGACTTTGGACTGAGTCTCAGTTTCCTTAGATAAGATAAAATGAAATTATTCAAATATACTGGCACATATTGTAGTGATCTGAAGGGGTACCTGCACCACAATGTTTATAGCAGCAATGTCCACAATAGCCAAATTATGGAAAGAGCCAAGATGTACATTGACAGATGAATGGATAAAGGAGATGTGGTATATATGTGTATACACAGACACGTACAGACACACACACACACACACACACACACACACAATGGAATATTTCTCAACCATTTAACAAAATGAAATCTTGCCATTTGCAACAATGTGGATGGAACTAGAGGGTATTATGCTAAGCGAAATAAATTAATCAGAGAAAGACAATTATCATATGATTTGACTCACATGGAATTTAAGAAACAAAACAGAGGAGCATAGAAGAAGGGAGGGAAAAATAAAACAAGATGAAATCAGAGAGAAGAGACAAACCAAAAGAGACTCTTAACTGTAGGAAACAAACTGAGGGTTGCTGGAGGGGAGATGGGTGGGGGAATCGGGTAACTGGGTGACATCAGGGCACATGATGTAATGAGCACTGGGTGTTATATACAACTGTTGAATCACTGAACTCTACCTCTGAAACTAATAATACACTGTATGTTAATTGCATGTAAATTAAATTAAATTTTAAAAAACTATGCACCTTGGCAAGGAAAGACAGTTTTTGGTTATTCTTGCGTTTTAGAGTGGCTTGTAGCTTTTATTTTTTTCCAAATTTTTGTTTGCTTTTTTGAAGTTCACGGCTTTTACATTCACTTACTCACTGGTCCTTTAAACTATTTGAATGTGTTTATTTTTTGAAAATGTATTGCAGTAAGCTCTTTTCCATCCCACAGGCTGATCCACAAGCTGCCTATATTCTTCCTTCCTACCCTACCACCAACTTGCTTACTACCACTTGGCAAATAACAACTTCCAGCCTTTTTTTATTAGGATTCCATTTTTACTGCCTGAGTTAAGCTATATGGTTGGACTGCTATAACAAACAAACCCTAAGCTTTCATTGAGTTATTTAAAATAGTACCAGTTTATTTCTCATTTATGTAACAGACTAGACTGGGTTCAGTTGGTGAGGGGAGACGGTCTGCTGCAGTTATTCAGTTACCCCAGTTGCCGTTGCTCCTGACATCAAGAAGAGGCTTCCTGAGTTCCCTTAGGCATCGGCATTTCCCTGGCGACACAACTAACTGAAAGGGAAGCTTTTCCCAAGCAGTTACCTCTTGGTTTTCAATTTATTCATACTAACTTGGTCCCATTCTCTGAATTGACTTGAATGCAAATTCAGTGATTATATATAAAATGGGATATCTAAGGTGATCAGGGAAATAGCTTTAATATTGTGGTGCTAGCCTATCATTAAAGTGGTTTTTCTTCTCCCTGGGCATGTGAGAAAACTATATTTCACAGCTTCCCTTTTAGTTAGTTGTGTTGCCAGGGAAATGCCGATGCCTAAGGGAACTCAGGAAGCCTCTTTTTGATGTCAGGAGCAGTGACAACTGGGGTAACTGAATAACTGCAGCGGACCATCTCCCCTTATCAACTGAACCCAGTCTAGTCTGGTACATAAATGAGAAATAAACTGGTACTATTTTAAATAACTCAATGAAAGCTTAGGGTTTGTTTGTTTTAGCAGTTGTCCAACCTTAACTAATATAGAAATCTTACCTTACAGTTGAAAATACTTCACAAGACATATTTACATACTCACTTGATAGTTACAATTTGTATGACGTATTTTTATGCCTATTTCCTAATAAAGTAATTGAAGTAAGTAGTGTTATCAAGGGCTTAGGGTCAAGTTCAGGATAGATTTACAGGACTTGAAAGATTAGAAATACAAGCTATTCTAACAGGATAAGAGGTTGAGTGAAAGCATTAAAGTATGACATAGTACCATATGTAAACTACAATATGTAAATATTTATTCAGGCAGGATACATAAAATATAAGGGCTGATCCTGGGACAAGGGTGGAGTATTTTCTCCTGTGTATTGGAACTGCAGTGGTTTTCAACAATTTGCAGATGTATAGCTAAAGGGAATGAAGCTTCCCCAGAGGTGCAGCTCATTCCTGCTTAAATTAGGTTAGAAGGCTAGGCCCTTTGGGAGATGCTTATACTAACCAGAAACTATGCTAACATACTGCATTCCCAGCTACTAGACCTCACTCCACTCTCCATAATTATTTCCTTTCCAAGTGCTTTTGAGGAATCCCTTTAAAATCTGCCCTAATGTGATAATTGGGGTTCAAAAGTTTTAACAGTATAAAGTAAAGGATCATGTTATTGTAATGATAAGGAAAGCTGTGGGGGAGCCTGTGCAGCTTTCTGGCAGGGAGCTGGAGGTCTTGCTGTGTGATCCAAAAGTGTCCTCTCCCAGGTTTGGTTTGGCACCTGTGGTTGTTGTTACCCCTCCACTTAATTTCTTTGGAAGCAGTATTGGGTCCTGTGGTTGGCTGGAGCCCCTACAACAGTGGGCAGTTCTCTTTGTCTAAGTGTCAATGCAAGAATTAATTAATATGGTTTTATAATAATGTTCATGTCTGGTAAAATATGATGACCTTCTGTGTTCTACCTCAAAAATGTCTTATTCTTCTTGGCCTTTGCATTTCTACATAAATTTTAGAATAGGGGTACTCAGTGTGGACTCTGCTTGAGACTCTTTCTCCCCCTCTCTCCCCCTCCCCCCTGCACACACACACTCTCTCTCTCTCAAATAATAAAATCTTAAAAAAATTTAGAATAAACTTGTAATTGATCGGGATTATATTGAATCAAGAGACACATTTGAAGAGAATTTACTCACATTTAAAATGAAGTTTTCCAGTCCAGGAACATGCAGTATTTCTCCATCTAGGTACATCTTTTCTAATTTCTCTCAATAGTGCATTATAGTTTTCCATATAAGATGTTAAGGGTATTTTTTATAAACAATTTTATTAAGATATATTTATATACCATAAAGTTCAATCCTTTAAAACAGAACTCAGTGGTTTTTAGAGTATTTAGTATATTCATCTATTGCCGTGTTTATTTTGGAATGTTTTCACTCCTCCAAAAACAAAACAAAGAAACTCCATAGGAATAGTATTCACATTTCATAATCCCCTAAGCACTGGCAACCACTAATCTACTTTGTCACTATGGATTTACATATTCTTGACATTTCATATAAATGAAATAATATAATATGGAGGCTTTTGTGATCAGTTTCTTTCACTTACCATGTTTTCAAGACTCATCCCATGTTGTAGCATGTATCAGTATTTAATTCCTTTTTACAGCTGAATGATATTCCATTGTATAGATAGATACTCTACTTTTTGTTTATCCATTCATCCACTAATAGACATTTGAATTGTTTCTACTTTTTGACTATTATGAATAATTCTGTGAACATTCAAGTACAAGTGTTTTTTGTGAATATGTTTCTAGTTTTCTTGGCTATATATGTAGTTGTTCACTTGCTGGATAATATAGTACGTCTTTTTTTTTTTTAACTTTTTGAGGAACTGCCAAACTGTTTTCCAAAGAGGCTGCACCATTTTGTATGCCTACCAGCAGTATATGAGGTTTCTAATTTGCCAATATGTCTTCCTTAGAGAAATGTTTAGTCAGATTCTTTACCCATTTTTAAAATTGAGGTATAATTGACATATAACATTATCCTATTTTTAGATGTGCAACATGGTTCAATAATTGTACATATTACAAAATGATCACCACACTGCTCATTTTTAAGTTGACTTATTTGCCTATTTTTGGCTTGTCAAAGTACTTTCTATTTTATTTGTAAATATTTTCTCCAACTCTGTGTGCTGTGTTTGCACTTTCTTGAAGTGCACTTTCTTTGAAGCATGGAAGTTTTTAATTTTTATGAAGTCCACCTTATCTTTTTTTTCTGCATTTTTACTTTTGCTATCATATTGAAAAAAGTATTGCCTAATCCAAGGTCACAAAGATTTACTCTTTTTCTTCTAAGATTTTTTATAGTTTTATCCCTTATATTTAGGTCTCTCGTCCATTTTGAGTTCATTTTTATATATGATTTGAGGTAGGAGTCTAATTTCATTCTTTTGCATGGAAATATCAAGTTGTTACAGCACAATTTGTTGACTTTTCTTTCTCTCTTGGATTGGTTTGACAGCCTTGTCAGAAATCAATTTGCCGTAAATGTGTAAGTTTATCTCTTAACTCAGTATTCTGTTCCTTTATCTATTTATCTATCTTTATGTCATTACCATACTACCTTGATTACTGTAGCTTTAGTGTTTATGGCTAATGTATATAATTGCATTTTTTTTTTGCATACTGATCCCGCAACCTTACTGAGCTTGTTTATTAGTGCTAATAATATTTTTGAAGATTCGGTAAAAGTTTCTCTATTCAAGACCAAGTCATCTGAAAAAAAATAATTTTATTTCTTCCCTTCCAATCTTGGATATCTTTTATTGCTTTTTCTTGTCCAATTGCCCTAAATAGCATCTTCAGTACAATGTTGCATAGAAGTGGTACAAATAAGACATCTTCGTCTTGTTCCTGGTCTCAGGAAAAAATATCCAGTCTTTCACCATTAAGCATGATGTTAGCTGTCGGTTTTTCACAAAAATGCCCTTTATCAGGTTGTGAAATTACCCTCTATTCCTATTTTGTTTAGTATATTTTATCATAAAAGGGTATGGATTTTATCCATTGCTTTGCTGCATCTGTTGATGGGTGATCATGTGTGGTTTTTTTCCCTTTATTTTGTTTATATGCTGTATTACATTGATTGATTTTAGTATGTTTACCTGATCTTGAATTACTGATAAATTCCACTTGATCATCAAGTACAATCCCTTTTCTGTGTTACTGTATTACTTTGCTAGCATTTTGTTGATGACTTTTGTGGCTATATTCAAAAAGAACATTGTTCTACAATTTTCCTTTCTTGTGATGTCTTTCTGTGGTTTTGGTATTAGAATAATACTACCGGCATCATAGAATGAGTTGAGAAGTCTTCCCTCCCCATTTTTTCAAAGAGTTGGAAAGATTGGTCTTAATTATTCTTTAAATGTTTGGTAGAATTAATTAGTTAAGCCATTTGGGCCTGGGCTTTTCTTTGTGGGAAGTGTTTTGATTACTAAATCAATCTATCTACTTAATATACATTTAATCAGATTTTTCTCTCTCTCTCTTTTTTTAAATCAGTTTTGGTAGCTTGTTTGTTTCCAGGACTATTCCCATTTTGCTGGTTTATCTAATTTATTGACATATAGTAATCTATAGTATTACCTTTTAGTTCTTTTTATTTAAGGCCGGTAGTAATGTCTACTCTTTTATTCCTGATTTTAGTGATTTGAATCTTTTCTCCCTTTTTATTTGGTAAGCATAAAGACTTGTCAATTTGTAGATCTTTTTAAGAACTAGCTTTTAGTTTCATTGATTTTCTCTATTGAACTTTTATCCCCTATCCCATTAATTTCTGCTCTAATCTTTATTATTTCCTTTCTGTTTCCTTTAGGCTTATTTACCACCCCCCCTTTTTTTTGTTTCATAAGGTGGAAGGTTAGGCTGTTGATTAGATCTGACTTCTTCCCCCCTACCCCTACCAGCTTTACTGAAATATAATTGACATATGTAACATTGTGTATGTTTAAGGTATACAACGTACTTAGTTGATGTACTATATATTGTGAAAAGATTGCCACAGTAAGGTTAGTTATTAACACACCCATTACCTCACACAGTTTCTAAATACGTACATATGTATATGTGTGTGGATAAATATATATATTTTTAAGTGTATATATATATTGGCAAGGAGAACTTGTAAGATCTACTTTCTTAGCAAATTTCAAATATACAATACAGTATCATTAAGCATAATCACTATGCTGTACATTATATCATTACTGCTTCAGAACTTATTCATCTTATAACTAGAAGTTTGTATCCTTTGATCACCTTCACCCATTTTCCCATCTACTCTTGCTCCCACTACCAATCTGCACTCTGCTCTGTTTGTATGAGTTCATTTTATTTTTAAGATTCTACATACTTGTGAGATCAAACATTATTTGTGTTTTTCTGTATGACTTATTTCACTTAGCATAATGCCCTTTAGGTTCAACCATGTTGTCGTAAGGCCAAAATTTTCTATTTTATGGCTGAATATTAGATATTTATATACATAATGTATATATAATATTATATTATATTATATTATATTATATTATATTATATTATATTATATTATATTACATATCATCATTTGAAGGAGACTTAGGTTGTTTCCAGGTCTTGGCTACTGTAAATAATGCTGTAATAAATATGGGCTACTGATATTTCTTCAAGTTAGTGATTTTATTTCCTTCAGATATATACTCAGAAGTGGAATTGCTGAATCATATAGTAGTTCTATTTTGAATTTTTTGAGAAATCTCCATACTGTTTTCCAGAGTGGCTGCACCAATTTACATTCCCACGAACAGTGCACTAGGGTTCTCTTTTCTCCACATCCTCGCCAGCACCTGTTGTCTCTTGTCTTTTTGATACTGGCCATTCTGACAGGTGTGAAGTGATACCTCATTGTGTTTTGATTTGCATTTCCCTGGTGATTTTGAGCATCTTTTCATGGATTTGTTGGCCATTTGTGTATCCTTTTTGCAAAAGTGTTCAGATTCTTTGCCTACTTTTAAATTGAGGCGGATGTGTGTGTGTGTGTGTGTGTGTGTGTGTGTGTGTGTGTGTGTTATTGAGTTGTATGGGTCCTTATATATTTTGGATAGTAACAACTTACCACATGTGTGGTTTGCAGATATTTTCTGCCATTCTCTAGGTTACCTTTACATTTTATTGGTTGTTTCTTTTGGGGTGCTGAGGCCTTTTAGTATGATGTAGTCCAAATTGTTTATTTTGGATTTTGTTACTTGTGCTTTTGGTGTCTTATCCATGAAATTATTGCTAAGACCAGTATCAAGGACCTTTTACCCTATGTTTTCTTCTAGGAGTTTTAGGATTTTGTGTGTTATTATTTAATTCTTCAATCTATTTTGTGTTGTTTTTGTGAGTGCTGTAAGATAGGGGTCCCATTTCATTTTTTGGCATGTGTCCAGTTTACTCAACACCACTTATTGAAGAGATTATCTTTTCCCCATTGAGACTCTTGCCTCCCTTGTTAAATATTAGCTGAACATATATGCATGGGTTTATTTCTGGGCTCTCAAGTCTATTCTATTGTTTTATATATCTGTTTTCATGCCAGTACCTTAATGTTTTGATTATTATAGCTTTGTCATATAGTTTGCAGTCAGGAAGTATGGCTAGTGTTAATGAAGAAATGAATTTTTAATTTAATTTTCATCCATAATAAATTCAAATCGAAATTGGGACATATGGGTGCTAGCTACCATGTTGTGTTGTACAACTTTAGTGGACTCAGTCTGTTTTCTCTCCCTACTCAGTTTATATGATACATTAGATAGCACGTTTCTTTGGTGGCAACATCTACTTTATCCTTGCTTAATTTTGATACAGGATTTCTTTTATGGTTCCAAAAATGATGCTTAGTGCCAGACATACACGCAGTCAAATTGTTTGCAGGCACTGCCACTTCTGGAGTGCTGCATGAAGAATGAAATGCCTCTCAAGAAACCCACCCTTCTCCAGGGCGGTTAACTTCCACTCAGTTAACATTGATACCCTTATTCTTCTCTCATTCACAGTACTTTCTGAATCCTGTATTTATAAAAACAAAGTCCTCTACTGTAGGGGAGGGGACACCCTTAACTCTAAGACCCAAAGCCCTGACTCCTCATTTTCAAGGAATGAAGATGGGCAAACCTCTCACATTTTTTTTTCATGCTGAGATCACAATAGTGAAAACAAAGACAGAGTTAATTTCTCAGTCAAGCTGTCTTGCTATCCATACAGATCAATGTGACAAAAAAATTAGGAAAAACCAACAAATGAGGAAAATCTTGTATATTATACATTATATGCTCCTATTTGTAAATGCTAGTAATGTTCTTACTGCATTGCAAAGCACATGGTAAATGAGAAAAAAATGCTTAGAAATATTCTTTGCAGGCATGAGTTTTGCATTTCTGGGAACTGGATGCAAGGTAATAACTGTAATAATTTGTGAATTATTTCAGAAGTCTAGCAACATTTCTATTTGAGTAAATTTGAAACATAGAGAGATTGTAGCATAAATGGTCATAAAGATTCAATGATGATGGTCTTAAAATGTCCTCATTTCCATGGCAATTCTAGAGTAATTATCTTATCTTCTAGTAAACATATAAATTTGGGTTTAGTTACAGAATATTCTGATTATATGTGTGTTGTTATTAAAAAACCTACCTATTTTTTTATGTTAGTGAAAACACTGTCATGTGTCTATTACAGTTTCCTTTGGATTCTTTACTAATCAGCTTTTGCAAGTTAGCCAAGTAGAATTTATTTTAAATGTTGTATATGACTTATGAATTGTAATGGGAAATAAAAAATAAATATAAGCCACAGTAGTTCTTGCTAAAATTATATTGCACTCACAATGTAAAAAATTTCTATGGAGTAAGTAATACTATCATACTGGTCACAATTAACTGGTAAAAATAGGAAAATCACAAAATCAATTTGGCTGCAAACATAAAAAACAATATGGCTTCCTCTTTGGTAAACATTCAAAATGTAGATGAAGATGATGTGATTTCTTTGCTGTTATAGAGATGATGCCTCACTTAATATATATTAAAAACATTACTACTTATTTTGAACTAAATATGATATAGTGCAAATAAATAATATATGAAATACTGGAAATAATGTGTTTTAGAGACTTGGAAATCATCATGTGTTAAAATGCAAGATTATTTTTTTTCTATTCCATATGGGTCTTTATTATATATAGATGCTTATTCTGATATATATTAAAATAGTATACATATGCAACAGAAACCAGAAACCCTATTTTCTAATTCTGATTGTATAACTTGTCAGCCATGAGATCATGAGAAAATCATTTTGATATTTCTTATTCATAGTTTATTTACTTATTAACTTTCAATAATTTCCATTCTGCTCATCTTAATACCTGGTAGTAATGACCAACTGATACTAATGGAATATAGAGAATCTTTGATGCATTTTGATTAAATAGAGAGACTGAATAGTCAAAGCACAACTGATTTCAAGGCAAAAGACATGTATTCTTGCTCACAGAGGCCTTGGAGTAGTGATTACATACAATCAAGGTAAATTTATTACCTATCCATTGGGTTTAGAAAGGGTGTAAACTGCATAAATATGTATAAAAGTTTTAGTGGTTGCTTATTAGTATGTATACCCAAAAGCCATATTTCAGAACATAATTCTTTCCTAGAAATATTATGGAATAGTTCAACGTGAAAAATATATGAATATGCAGTAAACAATATATTGGAGGGTGTTATGGAATTGATAGGATTGGGAATGGGATATAAGAAGACTTAGATATCAGCTAAGATTCATTTAGCCTGCATATAATAGAAAACCTAAAATAGTGGCTATACAAAATAGAGGTTTATTTCTCTCTCATTAACAAGCAATTCAGAAGCAGACAGTATTCAGCTGGTTTGGCAGTTCCATTGTTGTTCAAGACCCAGGTTTCTTTTACTTTACTACCTTCGTTAATGACTTCTCTCCCCAAATTTGACACATTGTCCTAAATAGCCACAAGTCTTTGTTCCAAGGAAGTTGGATGAAGGGTATTCAGAATTTTTTGTACTAATTTTTTGCAAAGTTTTGGAAACCTGAATTCATTTCAAAATGAAAAGTTAAAAAATAAAAAAATACAAAAGGATGGAAGGGTTCTTGAGGAGTGGGGAACATTATGATTTGACATATAGTACACAATGGCCAAAAGAATGTACTAAGTTCTAAAAATAATAGAGATTATTTAGAACAGTGGTTTTTAGTCTTAGTATGAGAGGAAGAATTAAATGTTTATCTGTGCATTTAATAGTTTTGAGGGGCAAGAGAGTTCATTACTTCCATCAAAATTTCAGTAGAGAGTAATTTAGAACAAATGGTAAGTTTTGATTTTCATACTTAAACAATCTCTTCTTATTCAGTAATTCAGAAATTCTCTTCTCAAGTATGGGTCAAAACAAAACCCATGAGTTCATATGACACAAAAAAGAGAAAACCAAAAGCAATATAAATAAAAACACAAAATAAAACCAGCTCCTCACTGTGTCATAGGAACTAACTAGGACACACTCCTTATTATGAAAATTGGCAATTTGAAGGAAAACAGTTAATTTTGTTTTTCTTTTTAACTTCCATTGTAGGATGACCAAGTAGTTCATATTGATAGGAGAAAGTTATTCTTTATAGAAGATTCCATGCTAGTAAGTAGAAGAAATGATAGATTTATAAAATTATGATTTTGCATTTCTTAATAATATATTATTCATCATGTGATACCCATCAAGTTGATGGGAAACTTTACAGTAGAGGGATTTGTTTCCTAACTGATAGATAACAATTGAGTTTCAAGCAGCACTTGTGAAGTATTTTTGCCAAAAATGTTTCCTTAGTTCAACCAAGCCTTCATAAGTAACTTACAGTTTATTAGGAATATGAAGAATAAAAACAAGTTAAAGAACATCGCAAAACTGGAATGTAGGATAATCTATAGGAACCTTGATCCTGTTCTTTTAATAAGTCAGTGGCATTAAAAAAAAGGAGAGAGAGACTTAAAAGATACAACTGTGGCAGACAGAGATGCACCTCTTAGGTCCCCCTTCAAGAAGGCACTGTTGCCTAGCTTTGAACAGTGTGCCTAGCTGACAGCTTCCAGATGTGAGTTCCTGTAGGATGTCCTCAGCTTTTCTCTCTACTTTAGCTAATGAGCTGAACAAGAATGTGGTACAAGGGCTGGCGATTTTTGCCAAGACAGGGTGCCTCTAAAGGGTATTCTTTGCTCCTGAACTTCCTGTTGGACTGACAGAAATTTTGTTACAATTGCACCATGGCTCTGTGCCTCACCCTAATTCTGCTTTCTTTCTTTTTATAATTCCTAATAAATAATGGGCTCTCAATGCCTACTGATGTATATTCTTTCATGAGATGTTCAGTCAGGTGTGACCACAAGAGGGGACGCAGGAGAGGTGCAGGAAAAATTTACTATACACACAGTACTAAAAAGAGAGTCACCACATACCACAAAGAGGGGGTCACACAGGAAGCAGGGGGAGAACTGAGGGACCAGGCTCAACCAAGTAAGTGGGGAGAAAAGGGAGATGGGGTGGGAAGAAGGTGAACTTGTGGGCAAATGCCTTTATTAGGAGTTGGGGTAGAGTCCACAGCAAAAAATAGGAGGGGATTTCCTTTGTGGATTTGAAGTCATTAGGTCACAGTCAATGGAGGGGAAGAAGGGAATTTGTGGCAGGGGCCAGCCTTTTTACACTGGAGTTCTTGGTCACCTGGGCACGGTGCTCACAGCCTGTTTGTGGGGATTTGAGGTAGTAGGAAAATAGGAAGTTTTAAAACTGACAATACACCAAATTAATCCTATCTTAAAAACCGTCTTAGTTCTTCCTAGAGGTATAAGTGGATATGATTTCCAATGACAATGTGAGGACCTTATGTGAATTGGAATCAAAACTAAATGTGATAACCAAGAAAGTGTGTACTCTGAAAACTGTAAGATGTTGATGAAAGAAATAAAAAAAGACACAGATAAATGGAAAGATATTTCATGCTCATGGATTGGAACAATTAATATTGTTAAAATGTCCATACTACCCAAAACAGTCTATAGAGTCAATATAATCTTTATCAAAATGCCAGTAGTATTATTCATAGAGCTAGAACAAATAATTCTAAAATTTGTATGTAACCACAAAAGACCCCAAATAGTCAAAACACCCTTAAGAAAGAACAAAGCTTGAGGCATCATGCTCCTAGATTTCAAACTATAGTACAAAGCTATAGTAATCAAAACAATATGATACTGGCACAAAAAAAGACATAGATCAGTGCACAGAATAGAGACCCTGGAAACAAACTCACACTTACATGGTTAAGTAATATACAACAAAGGAGGCAAGAATACACAGTTGGGAAAATATACATAATAAATAATTGGTGTTGGCAAAACGGAATGGCTATATGCAAAAGAATGAAACTACCATTTTCTCACACTGCAAACATAAATTCAAAATGGATTAAAGACCTAAATGATTAAAGACCTGAAACCATGAAACTTGTTAAAAAAAATGTAAGCAGTAATCTCTTAGACATCAGCCTTAGCAACATATGTAGGGCCATGTCTCCTCATGCAAAGGAAACAAAAGCAAAAATAAACTATTGGGACTACATCAAAATAAAAAACTTATGCACACAAAGGAAACCATCAACAAAATGAAAAAGCAGCATACTGAATGATTGAAAATATTAACAAATCATATACTGGTAAGGGGTTAATATCCAAAATATACAAAGAACTCATACAACTCTATGCCAAAAAACAAAACAATCCAATTAAAAAATGGTCAGAGGACCTGAATAGACATTTTTGTTTTTCCTTTTTTCCCCCCTGGCTTTTTAGTTTTTTTTTAACTTTTAAAAAGTTTTTTAATTTTAATTCTAGTATAGTTAATTAACAGTGTTATATTAGTTTCAGGTGTTACAATATGGTGATTCAACAATTCTATACATTATTCAGTCCTCATCATGACAAGTGTACTCTTTAATCTCCATCACCTGTTTCACTCATCGTCTCTCACCTCCCCTCGGGTAAGACCAGTTTGTTCTCTATAGTTAAAGACTCCATTTCTTGGTTTCTCTCTTTTTTCCCTTGCTCATTTTTTTGTTTCTTAAATTCCACATTTGAATGAAATCATATGGTATTTGTCTTTCTCTGACTGACATATGTTGCTTAGCATTATACTCTCCAGCTCCATCCATGTTGTTGCAAATGGCAAGATTTCATTCATTTTATGGCTGAATAATATTCCATTGTGTGTATATATATATGTATATACCACATCTTCCTTATCAGTCTATGGACATGTGGGCTGCTTCCATAATTTGGCTATTGTAAATAATGCTTCAGTAACCATAGGGATACATATATCCTTTCAAATGAGTGTTTTTGTATTCTTTGTGTAAATACCCAGTATTGGAATTACTGGATCATATGCTGTTTCTATTTTTAATTTTTTGAGGAACCTTCATACTGTTTTCTACCGTGACTATGCCAGTTTGCATTCTCACAAACAGTGCACGAGGGTTCCTTTTTCTCCACATCCTCATCAACACCTGTTGTTTCTTGTGTTTTTTATTTTAGCTATTCTGACAAATGTGAGGTGATATCTTGTAGTTTTGGTTTTCATCTCCCTGATAATGAGTGACGTTGAGTAATTTTTCATGCGTCTGTTAGCCATCTGTATGTCTTCTTTGGAGAATGTCTGTACATGTCTTCTACCCATTTTTAATTGGGTTTTTAGAGTGATGAGTTGTATAAATTCTTTATGTGTTTTGGATACTGACCCTTTTTCAGATATGTAATTTGTAAATATCCTCTCTCATTCAGTGGATTGCCTTTTAGTTTTGTTAATTGCTTCCCTCGCTGTGCAGAAGCTTTTTACTTTGATGTAGTCCCAATAGTTTATTTGGCTTCTGTTTCCTTGCCTCAGGAGATGTATCTAGAAAGATGTTGCTATGGCCAATGTCAAGAGAAATTACAGCCTGTGCTCTCCTCTAGGAGTTTTATGATTCAGGTCTCACATTTAGGTCTTTAATCCATTTTCAGTTTATTTTTGTATATGGTGTAAGAAAGTGGTCCACTATCATTCTTTTGCACATAGCTGTCCAATTTTACCAACACCATTTGTTGAAAAGACTGTCATTTTCCCATTTCATATTCTTTGTCAAAAATTAATTGACCATATAATCATGGTCTCTGGGCATTCTGTTCAGTTCCATCTCTCTATGTGTCTATTTTTATGCCATTCTGTTCATTTCCATTTCTCTATGTGTCTATTTTATGCCATACTGTTTTGATTACTACAGCTTTGTAGTATAACTTGAAATCTGAAATTGCATTATCTCCAGCTTTGTTTTTCTTTTTCAAGATTGTTTTGGCTATTTGGGGACTTTTGTAGTTCTATACAAATTTTAGGATTACTTGTTCTAGTTCTGTGAAAAATGCTGTCGGTATTTTGGTAGGGATTGCAGTAATCTGGAGATTGCTCTGGGTAGTATTGGACATTTTAACAGTATTTGGCTTCCAATCCGTGAGCATGGATATGAATATCTTTCCATTTGTTTGTGTCATCTTCAATTTCTTTCGTCACTGTCTTATAGTTTGGAGTACAGGTCTTTCACTTCCTAGGTTAATTTATTCCTAGGCATTTTATTATTTTTGGTGAAATTGTAAATAGGATGCTTTCTTTCTCTTTCCATTGCTTCATTATTAGTGTATAGAAATGCAATAGATTTCTGTATATTGATTTTATATCCTGCAGCCTTTACTGAATTCATTCATCAGTTCTAGTAGTTTTTTGATGGAGTCTTTCAGGTTTTCTGTATATAGTATCATGTCCATCTGCAAATAGTGAAAGTTTGACTTCTTCTTTACCAATTTGGATGCCTTTTATCCCGTTTTCTTGTCAGATTGCTGTGGCCAGGATTTTCAGTACCATGTTGAATAAAAGTGGTGAAAATAGACATCCTTGTCTTGTTCCTGATCTTAGGGACAAAACTCTTGGTTTTTCACCATTGACTTTGATGATATTCACTGTGGGTTTTTCATATATGGCCTTTATTATGTTGAGGTATGTTCCCTCTAAATTTACTTTGTTGAGTGTTTCTATCATGAATGGTGGTTATACTTTGTCAGATGCCTTTTAGGCATCTGTTGAAATGACCATATGGTTTTATCCTTTCTTCTGTTGATGTGATGTATCACAGTAATTGATTTGCAAATAGCTGAACCACCCTTTGATCCTGGGAATAAATCCTGCTTGATCATGTTGAATGATTTTTTTGAATGTATTTTTGGATTTTATTAGCTAATATTTTGTTGAGAATTTTTGCATCTATGTTCATCAGAGATATTGGTCTATAGTTCCCTTTTTTGGTGATGTCTTTTTCTGGTTTTGGTATCAGGGTAATGCTTGTCTCATAGAATGAACTCAGAAGCATTCCTTCCTCTTCTGTTTTTTGGAATAGCTTGAGTAGAATAGATATTAACTCTTCTTTAGATGTTTGGTAGAATTTACCTGTCAATCCATCTGGTCCTGTACTTTTGCTTATTGGAGGTTTTTTGATTACTGATTCAATTCCATTGTGGTTAATCAGTCTGTTCAAAATTTCTATTTCTTCCTGATTCAGTTTTGGAAGGTTATATGTTTCTAGGAATTTAGCCATTTCTTCTGTGTTGTCTAGTTTGTTGCCATAGAATTTTTCTTAGATTCTGTTTGTATTTCTGTGGTATTGGTTGTTATTTCTCCCCTTTCATTTTTGATTTCATTCATTTGAATCCTCTCTCTTTTTTAGATTTATTTTATGTATTAGAGAGAGAGAGCACGGTGGGAGGGCAGAGGGAGAGAATCTTTCAAGCAGACTCCCCACTGCATGGAGACTGACACAGGGCTCAATCCCACGACCCATGAGATTATGACCTGAACTGAAACAGTCAGCTGCTTAACCGACTGAGCTACCCAGGTGCCCTGTCTCTTGCTTTTTTTTTTTTTTTTTGATGAGTCTGGCTAAAGGTTTATTAATTTTGATCTCTTCAGAGAACCAACTCCTGGTTTCATTATCTGTTCTATATATTTTTTTAGTTTCTGTTTCATTTATTTCTGCTTTGATCTTTGTTATTTCCTTTCTTCTACTGGCTTTGAGTTTTGTTTGTTTTTTTTTTTTGTGCCTTTTTTTGTAAGGTTAGGTGGTTTATTTTAGCTTTTTCTTGCTTCTTGAATTAGGCCTGTATTGCTATAAAGTTTGGATGGCTTTTTCTGCATCCACAAATTTTGGACCATTGTGTTTTCATTTTTTTTTTGTCTCCTTGTATTTTTTTATTTTCTCTTTGATTTCTTGGTTGACCCATACATTGCTCAGTAGCATGTTATTTAACCTCCATGTATTTGTGCTCTTTCTTGTGGTTGATTTCTAGTTTCATAGTTTTGTGTTCAGAATGCACAGAATGACTTAGATCTTTTTTAATTTGTTGAGACTTGTTTTATGGCCTAACCTGTGGTCTGTTCTGGTGAATGTTCCATGCGTAAGTACTTGAAAAGAATGTGTATTCTGCTGTTTTAGGATGGAATGTTCTGAATGTACCTGTTTTAGTCTTATCTGGTCCAGTGTATCATTCAAAGCCATTGTTTTCTTATGATTTTCTATTTGGATGATCTGTCCATTGATGTAAGTGTGGTGCTAAAATCTCCTACCATTGTATTACTATTGATATCTTTCTTTATAACAAAGAATGAAATATTCACAAAAACATGGAAGGAACTTACACTAAGTGAAATAAGTCAGAGAAAGACAAATACCATATGATTTCACTTGTATGTGGAGTCTAAAAACAAAATAAATAAAAAACAGAAACAGACCTATAAATACAGAGAACAAACTGGTGGTTGGGTGGTTGCCAGAAAAGAGGGTAGTATGGGGATGGGTGAAATAGGTAAAGGGTTAAGAGATACAAACTTCCACTTAGGAAATAGAGTTATAGGGATAAAAATTACAGCATAGGGAATCTAGTCAATAATGTAATAACTTTGTATGGTGACAGATGGTAAATATACTTACGGTAGTGAGCCTTTCATAATGTACAGAATTGTCACATCATTATGTTGTACACCTGAAACTAATATAATATGGCAATTATACTCCATTTAAAAAATCAAATGTGAAGCACATTTTTAGTCAAAGAAATTTGAATATGAGCTGAGTATTTTACCTTCTAAGGTATAATGTTGATTTGGTTATATATGATAATGGCATTACAGTTATATGAGAGAAGATTAATATTTTTTGGAGATATATACTAAAATGAGTGGTGAAATAAATAAAAATGGCTTAAAATATTTTTCCTAAGAATGAGGGCAGATAAAAAATAGAGAAATAATCTTAATAATCTTGGTGATGAGATCATTATATTACTTGTAGTATGGTGATTTTAAAACACTAGGATGAGTTTTTGGGCATTGGGTATGTGACCTTGGGTGAACTGATGATGAAGAGATCAAGCAATGATCAAGAGTGCATGAAATAGAAAAAAGAAATGAGAAGATGGGTAGTTTATAAAGACAGAAGAATGATAGGAAGCTGCTGGAAATAAAAACTTAAGTATTCTTATTTATTACACTAACAATTTGAAAAGATGAATTACTATAAGGGAGAATACATATGCTTTGAAATTAAAGGACCTAGACTTTATTATTACCTGCAACACTGATAGATCATCTGTCGGATAAATTATTTAACTATATTGAGTTTCAGTTTTTAAAAATACAAAATGGGTAATCTCAGGAAACAAACTGAGGGTTGCTGGAGTGGTGGGCGGTGGGAGGGATGGGGTGGCTGTGTGATAGACATTGGGGAGGGTATGTGCTATGGTGAGCACTGTGAATTGTGTAAGACTATTGAATCACAGACCTGTACAAATAATACATTATATGTTAAAAAAAAAAGATAGTAGGAAGGGAAAAATGAAGCGGGGGAATCGGAGAGGGAGACGAGCCATAAGAGACTATGGACTCTGAGAAACAAACTGAGGGTTCTAGAGGGGAGGGGGGTGGGGGGATGGGTTAGCCTGGTGATGGGTATTAAAGAGGGCACGTACTGAATGGAGCACTGGGTGGTATATGCAAACAATGAATCATGGAACACTACATCAAAAACTAATGATGTAATGAATGGTGATTAACATAACATAAAAAAATGGAAAAAAAACAATAAAATTTAAAAAATACAAAATGGGAATAATAACCTCTACTCTTCTATTTTATTATCAATGTTTATAATAAATGGACAAAAATGCAAGGTACAACATTATATACTAAATGAAATTGATCTTTTTGTAGGTCTAAAATTTGAGTATTGCCATCTGATAGGTTTTAATTTATTATAATCTCAATGAGATAAAAATATGCATAGAATGTAAAAAAAGAATGAAAGGAAATATTTATAGTGATTGTCTTCAGGAGTTTTGGGTGTTTTTTTTTCTTCATATTTTATTCCTTCATTTTTATTTCGTATTTTATTACTTATTTTATTTTCTAGGTAGTTAGAATGAACACTATTTTGTTAATTAAGGGAGAAACTTTAGGAAAAAAAGATCATGTTCCCTTAAATATAAAGGTACCACACATGATAATATAAAAAGTTCTTTTAAAAATATAAAGTACTGTACAATAATAATAGTTAATACCTTACACTTATTATGTATCAATACTTCAATACATTATTTAATCTCTGCAAGAACACTGTGATTTTAAAATGATGCATGTAAAAACTGAGGCACAGAGAGGTGAAGTACCCTGTTCAAATTTATCTGGCCAATAACACAGTTAGAATTTGAACCCAGCCATTCTGGAACCCAAATCCGTCTTTCTAACAATATAAATGTAGATGAGAATGACACCCTGTTATTAAGAGGAATGTGATAGTGGAATGATATGTTTTGTAATTGTCAAAAAGCATTTTAGAAAACATATTGTGATACTTTTCACCTTTTCTTGAAGCACAACCAACATTTAAACTCTGTTTTTTAGCAGAAAAGAATAAATGTAAACAAATAGAATTCCAGTGCTTTTCAAGACTACCTGAAGCCTCTCACTTCATTGGCATGTGTTCAATGCTGGCAAACTATATTTTTCTATTTCTGTATAATCACAGTGATGTCCTATTCCATCCCCCTTACTTTTTTCTCACTGTGAGAAATGAACAGAGCTATTAAGAAGTCACAATTGGTTGATATTAATTCTACATTTTTCTTTTGATGCCTGCTCTCAGGAGTGAGTGTTAACAAGCACTGAAATGCAGAAGGAGAGACAACAAGAAGGTGACCAGAAATGCAAGCTCCATAATCAGTTCCTCAGAATTTGAGAATTGAAAGAATTTTTTGAGAGCTTAATTACTTGAGGTATAGATGGCCAGTCATCTTCTGTATTTTATTTAATGTCATTCATCATATTTTCCACCATCCTAACATTTATAAAAATAGAAACAGAATATCTAGATTGTCTGAAGTCATGAAATGAAATTGGAATATAATTCAGATATTTCTAACAATCATAATTGTATTTGGAACATTAAAGTCATTATTGTGATCCTTTTTTATGCTGATTCTGTACATACACTTTACTATGTTTTTTGAAAATGTTTATAAAGCATCGTAGTATACCCAGTTATAGTATGGGTCAAGTCATATTCTTCCAAGAATATATATAACCAAGAATACATATAAATATATAATCCAAGAATATGTTTTTATTCATATACATAAAATTTAGAACATAATAAAATCATCTGACATGCTTATTCAAAAGCATATTTTGAAACTTCACCATCAGAGATTTTGCTCTAGTATATATGATGTATAGCCCAAAAATTTGGTTAGTCAGTTTAATTTCCATTATTTCCAAAAAGAAACCTCATTTCTATTAAGCTATCACTCTCCATTCCCCACCTCCCTTTAGGCCCTGGCAATCACTAATCTACTATTTTCTATCTGAATTTGCCAATTTTGGACATTTCATATAAATGTCCACATTTTATACAGTCTGGATTTTTTCATCAAGCTTCTTTCACTTAGCATGTTTTTGAGATTCATCCGTGTTTTAGTATGAATCAGTACTTCATTCCTTTTTTGTGGCTGAATAATATTCCATACTATGGATATAAATAAAGCTTTTTTTAAATCTGTTCATCAGTTGATAGACATTTGGGTTGTCTCTGCATTTTAGCTATTATAAATAATCCTGCTCTGAGTCTCAATGTACAAGTTTTTGTACGTACATGTTTTCAGTTCTCTTGAGTAAATAACTAGAAGTGGAATTTCTGTATCATATGGTAATTCTATATTTAACTTTTTGAAGAACTGCCAAACTGTTTTTCGTAGAGGCTGCCCCATGTTACATTCCTACCTGCATTGTATAAAGGTTCTAGTTTCTCTACATCCTACCAATACTAGTTATTTTCCACCAAAAATAATTACCTCAATTCCAGGAGATGTGAGGTGGTTTCTCATTGTGGTTTTGGTTTTCCTAATAACTAATGTCATTGAGCATCTGTTAATGTGTTTTTTAGATATTTGCATATCTTCTCTGGAGGAATGTCTGCTCAAGTCTTTTGCCTCTTTTTATTAAAATTGGGTCATTTGTCCCTTTGTTTAGTTCAGAATGTTTTTATATGCTATGTATACTAGACTCTTATCAGATATATGATTTGTAAATATTTTCCCTTGTTTTGTGGGTCATCTTTTTTTTGTTGATACTGCCCTTTGATGCAAAAAGTTTTAATTTTGATGAAGTACAATTTATTTTTTGTTATTGTTGATTGTGCTTTTGATGTCATGTTAAGAAATTATTGCTTGACCCAAGGTCACAAAGATTTAAACCTATGATTTCTTTAGAGAGTTTTATACTTTTAACTCTTACATTTAGATCTTTCATCCATTTTTAATTCATTTTTATATATTGTTTGAGGTAGAGGCCAGCTTTATTCCCTGTTGTCCCACCAACAATTGTTGAAAAGACTATTAACTTACCCCATTGAATGGTCTGTGCACCTTTGTTGAAATCAATTTGCTATAAATAGGTGAGTCTTTTTTCTTGACTCTCAATTTTATTTGATTGCTCTATCTTTATGCCAGTACCACACTGTTAATTACTGTAGATTTATAGTAAGTTTTGAAATTGGGAAGGGTGAGTCCTCCAACTTGGTACTTATTTTCAAGATAATTTTGGCTTTTCATGGTCCTTGAAATTCTATATGAATTTTAGTACCAACTTACCCATTTCTGAAAAAGAAGCAGGTAAGATTTTTATTGACTGCTTTGAATTTATAGATCAACTTAGGGAATATGGGAATCAAGGTAATACTGCCTTCAGGGAATGAGTTGGGAAGTGTTTCATACTATTTTATTTTTTGGAAGAGTTTGTGAAAGATTGGTATTAATGATTCTTTATATTTTTGGTAGAATTCACCACCTAAGCCATTTTGGACTTGTTTTTTTTTTTTTTGAAAAGTTTTTCAATTGCTCAATCTCTTTACTTGATATAGGTCTATTCAGGTAGTTTCTTTCTTCTTGAGTTGATTTTGGTAGTTTTTATGTTTCTAGGAATTTGTCATTTTTCTTGAATTTAATTAGTATACAATTGTTCATAATATTTCCTTATATTCTTTTTATTTCTGCAACATTAGTAGCAACGGTCTACTTTTATTCCTGGTTTAAGAGGCTGAATCTTCTCTCATTTTTCCTGGGTAGTTTATAAATTGGTAAGAGAAACTAATTCTAAAGAAACATTACGAATACAGCCTTTATAATAACATCTAGATTAGTGTTTGTTGTTGATTAACACTAACAGCTTAGCCAAATTGACACACATGACTAACCATCACAGTCTAACTAAAGGTCTGTTGGTTTTGTTAATGTTTTCAAAGAATCTGCTTTTGGTTTCAAGATTCTCTCTTTGTCATTCTCTTTTTAAAAACAATATTATAGTAATTTATTTAAATATAGAAATCTCAGTGAATTCTGTTTACTTTCATGTGTTTTAAAAATACCATTTATTTGAGTAATAACTACCATTATAGAAAAATGAATAAAGTTTTTTTTTGTATGGTACTTTGAAAAGAGAATAATCCAATTCAATTTAGAGTAATTACTGGCTGGCTCAGTCAGGAGAGTATGTGACTCTTGATCTCGGGGTAATGGGTTCAATCCCCATGTTGGGTGTAGAGATTACTAAAAAATAAATAAATAAATAAGTAAATGAAATAAATAAGGTAATTACTGATAGGAAGGACTTCTGTTATTTTTCTGTTTGTTTTCTACATGCCTGACAGCTTTTTGGTTCCTCACTTCCTGCATACTGTCTTCCTTTGTGTGTGGTTGATTTTTTTATAGTGAAATGTTTAAATTCTTTTCTCATTTCTTTTTGTGTATATCCTATAGGTGTTTTCTTTTGGTTACCATAGGATTACGTTTAACATTCTAAAGTTATAACACTATAATTTCAATTTATACCAACTTAACTTCAGTAACATACAAAACTTTTACTCCTTTAATAGCTCTGTCCCCATCCTTTTCTATTGTTGATGACACAAAATTACATCTTTATACATGTGTGTCCAAAAACATAAACTAATAATTTCTTGATGCCTTTGTCTTTAAAATTATGTAGGAAACAAAATGTGGAGTTCAAAACCATAGTTATAATAATGGTAACTTCTAGACTATTATTTGTTTTATTAAAATATATTAGTCTGCTAAATTATGTAGAAAACAAAAAGCGGAGTCACACACTATTGTTACAATTACAATCGTCCTTTCTTATATAATTGCCCATGCTTTAACCTTTACCAAGACCTTTATTTCTTCATATGGCTTTCAATTACTGTCTAGTGTCCTTTAATTTCTTGCTGGGAAGGTCTAGTGGCAATGAATTCTTCATCTTTTATGTATCTGGTGATGTCTTAAATTCCTCCTCGCTTTTGAAAGACAAATATAGGAATCTTGGTTCACAGGTGTTTTTTCTTTTAGCATTTTGAATATAGCAGCACACTGCCTTCTGGCCTACAGTTTCTGATGAGTAATCTGTAGGTAATCTTATGGAGGATCCTTTGTATGTGACTAGTTGTATCTCTCTTGTTGCTTACAAAATTCTGTCTTTGGACAGTTTGACTGTAATGTGTCTCAGTGTGGGTTTCTTTGAATTCATCCTAATGGAGTTCATTAAGCTTCTTGGAAATTTATAGTCATGTCTTTCATCAAATTTAAGATGCCCAAGTAATAGAGAACATGAGCAGGGAGCCCAAAAATGGGCTCGATCCCAGGACCCCGAGATCATGACCTGAGCCGAAATCAAGAGTTGGCCACTTACCCAGCTGAGCCACCCAGGCACCCCTATTTTCCACCATTTACGTTTTAACCTATTTTTATCTTTATACTTAAGTGTGTTTCATGTATACAGCATATAGTTGGTTCTTATTTTTTTATCCTCTCTGACAATCTGCCTTTTAATTGGGCTATTTAGACTATTATATTTAATATGATCAGTTTATGGGCTATATTTAAATCTACTATCTTGCTATTGTTGTCTATTTGTTCTGTCTGTTATCTGTTGAATATATTTGTACCCCACTAAATGTTCTTGAGCTTTGTCCTAGAATGAAATTATTTGGAACCCATTTTATCATTTTGTCTCTTGTTTTTATGAATTGTTAGATGGGCCTGGAGCAGTTCTCTGTCTGGGCTTAGTTATTCCCCTCTTCTGAGTTTAGCTCCTTCTCTGTATTCTGCTCAGTAGTCCATGAGCTATGTAGTTTATTTCATCTAGCTACTGGAAACAAACACTATTCCAGGCCTTGTGTGAGCATCAGGCCCCATTGTTACCTCTAATCATCTTGTGTGTTTCTTTCCCTGGCCTTACTTAATTTTTTTTACATGTATGTGATAATTAGTACTCAACTATTGCACAAAAATGTTTAGAGTATGAAGTATACAAATAATTTGCAGTAGGTTTATTTTTCTTTTGCATTAGTCCACATCCCACAAATCTAGAAGAAACAGCCTGCTAGACAATCTGGTGCTCTGCTTTCAAAGCAAAATATTAACTCATAAAATATGTTTTAATAACAACAATAAGCAGAATTTGCTGTGGCCTCAAAAGTAGCAGTGCACTACCCTCTCTCCATAGGTTTCTGCGACTCTTCAAAGGCATTTATATTTATAGCCAGTGCTAAGGTTTATCACTTTCCATTAAAGCAGCTTCTCTTTCTTGATTTTCTGCTACTTTTTATCTGGCCAGTGCTTAATGGCACGTTAATAATCACAACAAACACTATTACTGATTCTCTTTAATGTGTAATATGTTGTCTTAAGGATTATATATACATGGTTTATTTACTCCTCAGAAGCCCTATTTTAAAGTTGAGAAAACAGGATGAATGACTTGGCTAGGGTCACACATAGTTGGTAAGAGTTCAAACTTAGTTTATTTAATTCTAGAGTGCTTACATAGGACAGTGGTAGAGTACTACTCTTAGCTGCTACAAGAAATAATAATGACAATTAACACTTGTGTGATTGTTACTACATGTCAGAGTTGTTCTTAAATAAATCACAGATATTAAATTGTTTAAAGGTGGTCTTACAACTACCTGATGGATATGGGATAGGTTCTATTATTTTCCTTATTTTATATATGATGAATGGAGGAACAGATAGGCCATATACCTAGGAAGTGGCAGAGCTGGGATCTGAACCCCACATTTTGTTTTAGGAGTTTATGATCTTAACCTTTATCTGTGTTGATTAGATTAAATGGTACCACACAATCTGCTGGTTTCCATTTTAGCTTTTATTTGTCTCTGGTTTTTGTGTGATTATCCTGCAGTCAGTAACTCACCAAGGAAACAAAGTTTTCATATTTTTCTATCCTTTTCATCTTATTTCCTATTTTATTGACTTGTTTGGGAAATGGCAGATAGCTATAAGGTCATCTCAATTAAGATCACCTCTGACCCACTTGAGCTTTGTGTTATTGGAGAAGTCAGACTGCCCCTTCCCTTGTGTGCTGTGAGCTGTTTTATTTGTCCTCTATTTCAGCTAAGAGATAGTGGGACATGTTTTCCAAATGAAGTACACACACAGTATATACACACATACAAGTTCCACAACAAACCACAGTGGGGTATATTAATAAAGAGTATAAATTATAGTATGTGTATGTGTGTAAAAAAAAATCACCTAAGAATGGTAATATATCAGAAGGTGTTTTTGGAGAAACTAATTCTTTCAAAAGATTTATTATATTCCCCTTTAATCCAGTTTATCTTTCCTTCTGAAATGTATTTATGCCTTAGCACCTTTATAGAGCTTTTCTGGACCTACTTCCTCTTGTCAGATGTGTGTAATAGCTCTTCCTGTGATCCTTACATTTATTTAGTCTTTCCTTGTTCCTCTTATTAAACTCTAAGCCTCTGAATACAAGGAGTTCTTAAATTAGTGCAATAATAGTAGTTAAAAGCAATCTTCAATTCACTTAGTAAAGGCTGGGGAACTTTAATGTTTGTGAAACTATGACTTTGATCTATTTGAAAATAAATTTCTGACAATTCTTTCCCTCCCGTACATCATCACCCTCCCCATCCTGCCACAGTTCTTTCCTTTAAGTTTCCTCCTGGCCCACTGCTTTATTTTCTCTTATTGATGTATTTGGAGCTTACAGGTTCTCTACTATTTGTAAGTTAGACATTCTACCTAAAAATGCTATTGAAATCCAGAAATCATTCCAAAAATCGAGTTTAAAAAGTAAACTCAATTCAGTGTGATTCAAACACTGTCACTTTGGGGTCTCAATTAGTTCTTGGCCTTAAGATATATGTTTAGGATCATCCATCAATTTCTTTATAACACAGAAATTGCACTTCTATGCTATTAGCAAGAGAGAATTCAGGGAGAATGGGAGTTTTGAACTTGAGAGTTGGAAGAGAATTTGAGACTTCTTAACTTTTGCTTCTGGAGAGAAACTGTCCTAATCCTTACTAGACAGCTGGGTGTAAGTCCCATTTTTCAAGAGAAGGAAATTCAACTCTGTAACTCATACTAACATTTATTAAAAGTTCTCCAGGCTTGTCACTGGAGAAAGATGACAAATATTACCACAGCCATGTAATCTAGGTCAACATCAATAGTCATGTTGGTTCCATACACCCTGGAAGTGTTGAGAATGGCATTTTACCTGTGTGACCTTCCTTCTCCAAACCCATAACCCCACTCTAACCTTGAGAAAAGCATCAGACATGCCTAAATCGAGGGACATTTTACAGAATATATAACCAATACTCCCCCAATCTGCCAAGGTCATCAAACATAAGGAAAGCCTGAGAAATGTCACAGCTGGGAGAGGCTTAAGGAGACATGACAACTAAGTGTAATGTGGTATCCTGAGTGGGATCATGGAACAGAAAATGGTCATTAAGGAGAAAGTAATGACATCCAAATAAAGTGTAGATTTTAGTTAATAATAATGTATCAATATTGGCTCATTAGTTGTGACAAATGTACCATATAAGATGTTAATAGTAGGAGAAACTGAATACAGAGTACATGAGAACTCTATGCTATCCTTGCAACTTTTCTATAAAAACTGTTCTAAAATTAAAAATTTATTTAAATATAACAAAATCATCCAACTATAGGAAGGTACTTTTTCATTCAGATTCAAGAATACTTTGATGCAAGCAGAAGTACATGTTTGTCCTGTTTTACTATAATGACTAAGGCTGTTATAGAATTCTGGATTACAGTAAATATTAGTATTTGGGTTTGTTACTTTTCTAGACCTTTGAAAATCCAGAAGGTATTAATTAACATCTTAGCCTTTTTTAACTAAATCAATTGTCCCTTAACTTTTAGCAATTTCTATGATACTAGGAGTCCAGTTATAGTGAAAATTTCTTGTTCATGATCAATTTGTTGTAGAGAGAGTTAACGTCAATGGAATGGATAATTACTTCTAAAAATTTTGGGCAACAATATTGATATGGTCATTTAACATAGGTTAGGAATCCTGACACTTCTTGAAGTGATATCCTAAAAATAGCACACTACTTAATTTTTGTATAATCAGAGCCATGGTTATATACTGTCTTACCATTCTAAACTCCTTTTTAGGACTTGTGCCTTTGTACTTTTAAAGTTTTGTATAAACACTTCTGCTTTGATCATACTTTATTCCTGGAATGCATGTAGTTTATGTTGGTTTATTGAAGAGTCTACTTACAAAGCCATCCTGACACATCATATTTTCTTTGCACAAATAATGTAAAGGTTAGCAGTTGTATATGTTATATATTGTGGCTCTGTGACTATTTCATTTAACTTTTAGGATTGCCCTTTAAATTTTATCTTTCTGACAAATGGATTAGTAGCACTTTTAATACTTTGTATACAATTTTCTGCTACTCAGAAATACATAAATCCATTTATTTGACCTTCATAATGAGGCAGAGTTGATACCATAAGGTTAATGAGGCAATTATTCATATAGAGAACATCAGTCATGAAAGCATAGTTTCTTCCTGCCTTTAATATGCACATTAATTAAAATAATTTTTTCTTTGCTATTTGCATTGATAAGTGATCATCAATGACAGGAGGGATAATTAAGATTCTAAGTATCTCCATTGTGATTTTGGGCCCTAAGTTTCATGGTATAAAACTTTTTCTGGTAAAATATATACTTTCATACTTACCCTCAGTAACTTGATATATACTTTTTTCCATTCACTACAGAGGCAGAAGCAATGGATGTTGCTATGGCAGTCTGTCAGTTATGTGGGGAAGAACATACTCCGAAAGTATTTTCAGAATCTGCCCTTGACAACTACCTCAGATACAACTCACTTGGTTAGGCATGACATTTAACCATAAGCTAATAGGTTCAATATTATTTATTGAATTTTCTTTCAGATTAGGATCTATTCTAGGGCATAGTAAACATTGTTTTCTCTTAACGTCAAAATATACTTTTATGGATATACCAATCAGAACATAGATCCTGAACAACTTTTGTACTAACACAAGATGATTCTATCAGCAATGAACCAGCCAAACTTGCAGGTATGTAAATTTATAAAAAAGTTTAAATATTATTTGGCTTGTGTACAATAAGTTCTTATATTAAACCTAAACCAAATTTAATTATTACAGTTTAAATATATATATGTGTCCATAAATGTATTTAGAAATATATTTATACACACATATTGAAGAGAAAATATAGATAATGTGTTTGCATCTGTAACTTAGAGGAATGGAGTAATTTTTCTCCAGTTGATATTTTTTATTTGGCAGAATGCTTAAATGAGGCATTTGCTTGTGAAAAATGGGGCTTAGACATAGCTGGGAGGGCTGAGAAGAAAGACAGGCAAACATTAAATTGTTCTTCATAATAAAATGAGACTGTTCAAATTTCCTACAGAAGGTAAAGAAAGGGGAAGCGGGGGATGGAGAGTGTCACTGAAAGGAAGGTGGAGAAAGGAGGCCAACAACCCAAGGAAAGCCAGAATGCTCTGCAGTGGGATGGTAAATGAGCATGGATGAAGGATGGTTTATACACATGGATGTCTGGTTTCTCGTAATAAGCTCTTGGTCAGTAAAGTTTTGGTTGGCTCTTCCTTGCCCCACCCTCACTTTGTAACTTCTGAAACTTCAGTGACAGTCTGAGCAGGGGCACACCCACTTGGGGAATGGGTAGATAAGGGTGCTTTTCAGGATTGGGGAGACTCAGAGAAAAAAGCAGCAGTCTTGGATAGAGAAAGGATCCAGTTGTGTAGAGCAGAACTGAGAGCTAGCAGGGTTCAAAAACCAGTGAATACATTCTCTCCTGTGGTTTACACACATTTCATTGGAATGTTAGAGAACATTCAGTACTTGCAGTATATGCAGTACCTTAGCTGTGTCCAGGCTACATATAGGATGTATTTAATACTCTGTGTACGTGATCTGTTAGACTTAGGTTGCCAACAGCATCGCCACCATTCCCGAAGAATATTATCTAAGGATTCATTAGTGAATACCCTGACCTCTATAAAGAAGTGAGTTCTGATTTTGAGAAAGAAAATTCCCTGCACAGTAAAACCTCAAGCCATCTTCCTCATATATGATAACTTTGTGATATTGAAGGGCCACATTTCTCTAAAGCCTTCCCAGAAATCTGGGAAGGAAGGTGTGTTAGTATTCATAGCCTCACAAACCGGAGGGAGGGAAGTTGGGCTCAACTTTGATTTTTCCATTTAAGGACAATATCATAAGTAGCCTTAAATTTTACTATTTCTTTTCTTAAGATATAGAATGTAAGAAATTATTTAGGGTCATAATTGAAAATTGATCTATTGTAGAATCATGTTTAGTCCTTGCCCCACATGGCTGGCAGTCATCCAAAAAGGCTATTAACACTGCTAATCAGGTTGGTTGCCAGTTGTTATCATTTGAAACTGATATATTTTCTTGTTTGTGTATTTTGAACAAAAAATAACTTTTGAGAAGCACAATATACAGTATACACCAATGGTTGGGTGATTTTTCCCCTTATCAGATTAAAAAGAAAACTGCATTTGAAGTAAAATTTCAGTCTCTCCCATCAGATTAAAATTTCATAATTTAGAAACTCATTTAGTTAGTAACGGACTTCTTTTAAAATGGAAATGTAGGGGCGCATTAGTCTTTCATACTTTAGTCTGAATTGTTTATTAGATGACCTGTCTTCTTACATGTAGGTAAAAATTAGCCACAATGAATAGTTGAGAGTGTTAATAGAGCCCTAAAGAGAGGGAGGTTAATTTTTTTAAATTTTTTATTGTTATGTTAATCACCATATATTACATAATTTGTTT
>NW_027397084.1:16096545-16135128 GCF_003265705.2 Callorhinus ursinus
TATCTTCTTCTTTTTCTTTTTTCTTAAAATATGTTGCGTTATTTGTTTCAGAAGTACAGATCTGTGATTCAACAGTCTTGCACAATTCACAGCACTCACCATAGCACATACCCTCACCAGTGTCTATCACCCAGTCACCCCATCCATCCCACCCCCCACCACTCCAGCAACCCTCAGTTTGTTTCCTGAGATTAAGAATTCCTCATATCAGTGGGGTCATATGATTCATGTCTTTCTCTGATTGACTTATTTCACTCAGCATAACACCCTCCAGTTCCATTCACGTAAGAACACAACAGCAATAGTGTTAGAGACAGAATTGCCAAATTGTTTCTATTTGAGAAAAGTAAGAGTTGAAGGATGTGATTATGGAACATCAGGAGACACTGAATGGGACGGATTGTATACTCATCTGTGGGTGCCACCTCTCTTGAATTCTAGGAGTGGTCCATAGTACTACTAGAGTTTTCTTTCTATCCAAGAACAAGACTCATATGCATAGAATTGGTTAATTCAACTCCTCATTATTGCCCCTGGCATTTTTTGCAAAAACTACCTAACTTGTTTTGATCCTTGCCTTTATTTTTTCCATTCTAATTCATACTTCCAAACGATGCCATTATGGTCTTTAAGACCTCTCTACATTTAGCACCTTGTTTGCCTTCTGAAAGCCCGAACCCTCTAGCCAGTCCTTGATGACTTTTTATGTTCTGAAATTACCTTACCTTTACAAATTTGACTCCAAGTACCCCTCATCACCCACTGGATATTCTGTCCCCAAAGTACCTATTTACCATTTGCCATTGACACATATCATGTCCACATTTTCACATTTATGTTTTTGTTCACATGATTCCCTCTGTACCTCTTTTTTTTCTTTAATTTTTTATTGTTATGTTAATCACCATATATTACATCATTAGTTTTTGATGTAGTGTTCCATGATTCATTGTTTGTACATAACACCCAGTGCTCCACGCAGAACGTACCCTCTTTAATACCCATCACCAGGCTAACCCATCCCCCCACCCCCCTCCCCTCTAGAACCCTCAGTTTGTTTTTCAGAGTCCATCGTCTCTCATGGTTCGTCTCCCCCTCTGATTTACTCCCCTTCATTCTTCTCCTCCTGCTTTCTTCCTTTTTTTTTTTCTTAACATATTATTTGTTCCAGAGGTACAGATCTATGATTCAACAGTCTTGCACAATTCACAGCGCTCACCATAGCACATACCCTCCCCAATGTCTATCACCCAGCCACCCCATCCCTCCCACCCCCCACCACTCCAGCAACCCTCAGTTTGTTTCCTGAGATTAAGAATTCCTCATATCAGTGAGGTCATATGGTACATGTTTTTCTCTGATTGACTTATTTCACTCAGCATAACACCCTCCAGTTCCATCCACGTCGTTGCAAATGGCAAGATCTCTTTCCTTTTGATGGCTGCATAATATTCCATTGTGTATATATACCACCTCTTCTTTATCCAGTCATCTCTCGATGGACATCTTGGCTCTTTCTACAGTTTGGCTATTGTGGACATTGCTGCTATAAACATTGGGGTGCACGTACCCCTTCAGATCCCTACGTTTGTATCTTTGTGGTAAATACCCAGTAGTGCAATTCCTGGGTCATATGGTAACTCTATTTTCAACTTTTTGAGGAACCTCCATACTGTTTTCCAGAGTGGCTGCACCAGCTTGCATTCCCACCAACAGTGTAGGAGGGGTCCCCTTTTTCCGCATCCCTGCCAACATCTGTCTTTCCTGACTTGTTAATTTTAGCCATTCGGACTGGTGTGAGGTGGTATCTCATTGAGGTTTTGATTTGGATTTCCCTGATGCCGAGCGATGTTGAGCACTTTTTCATGTGTCTGTTGGCCATTTGGATGTCTTCTTTGGAAAAATCTCTGTTCATGTCTTCTGCCCATTTCTTAATTGGATTATTTGTTCTTGGATGTTGAGTTTGATAAGTTCTTTATAGATTTTGATACGAGCCCTTTCTCTGATATGTCATTTGCAAATATTTTCTCCCATTCTGTCGGTTGTCTTTTGGTTTTGTGGACTGTTTCTTTTGCTGTGCAAAAGCATTTTATCTTGATGAAATCCCAATAGTTCATTTCTGCTCTTGCTTCCCTTGCCTTTGGCAATGTTTCTAAGAAGAAGTTGCTGTGGCTGAGGTGGAAGAGGTTGCTGCCTGTGTTCTCCTTTAGGATTTTGTTGGACTCCTGTCTCACATTGAGGTCTCACAGATCTGTACCTCTGGAACAAATAATATTTGCTCACATTTTCTCACCATTTGGAGTCTATTTTTGTGTGTGGTGTAAGGAAATGGTCCAGTGTCATTCTTCTGCATGTGGCTGTCCAATTTTCCCAACACCATTTGTTGAAGAGACTGTCTTTTTTCCATTGGACATTCTTTCCTGCTTTGTCAAAGATGAGTTGACCAAAGAGTTGAGGGTCCGTTTCTGGGCTCTCGATACTGTTCCATTGATCTATGTGTCTGTTTTTGTGCCAGTACCATACTGTCTTGATGATGACAGCTTTGTAATAGAGCTGGAAGTCCGGAATTCTGATGCCGCCAGCTTTGCTTTTCTTTTTCAACATTCCTCTGGCTATTCGGGGTCTTTTCTGGTTCCATACAAATTTTAGGATCATTTGTTTCATTTCTTTGAAAAAAGTGGATGGTATTTTGATGGGGATTGCATTGAATGTGTAGATTGCTCTAGGTAGCATTGATATCTTCACAATGTTTGTTCTTCCAATCCATGAGCATGGAACGTTTTTCCATTTCTTTGTGTCTTCCTCAATTTTTTTCGTGAGTATTTTATAGTTTTCTGAGTACAGATCCTTTGCCTCTTTGGTTAGATTTATTCCTAGGTATCTTATGGTTTTGGGTGCAATTGTAAATGGGATCGACTCCTTAATTTGTCTTTCTTCTGTCTTGTTGGTGTATAGGAATGCCACTGATTTCTGTGCATTGATTTTATATCCTGCCACTTTACTGAATTCTTGTATGAGTTCTAGCAGTTTTGGGGTGGAGTCTTTTGGGTTTTCCACATACAGTATCATATCATCTGCAAAGAGTGAGAGTTTGACTTCCTCTTTGCCAATTTGGATGCCTTTGATTTCTTTTTGTTGTCTAATTGCTGTGGCTAGGACTTCTAAAATGTTGAATAGCAGTGGTGATAGTGGACATCCCTGCCACGTTCCTGACCTTAGGAGGAAAGCGCTCAGCTTTTTCCCATTGAGAATGATATTTGCTGTAGGTTTTTCATAGTTGGCTTTTATGATATTGAGGTATGTACCCTCTATCCCTATACTCTGAAGAGTTTTGATCAAGAAAGGATGCTGTACTTTGTCAAATGCTTTTTCTGCATCTATTGAGAAGATCACTGACTAATTTTACCTGATCAGTCATCCTGTTATTTTAGATGCCTCATATTTCCCCATATTTTGGTTAATTTTGGTGTCTGTCCTTCATCTAGGGGCTTTCCTCAAATACTTGGCATCTTTGGATGCTGTGAATGGGACTCTAAGAAGCTGGTTGGGGATTGTGTATCTAGACAAGGTTGTGTCCTGGAGACCATGGGAGTGATGTTGGCAAACTTGCCAGATTTTGGCCTTTGAGAAATTCTCAAATGCCAACATCTATTCCTTTCTGGGATTTTTCAGTTCCTTTAGAAATGTTCCTCCATTCTGCTATTTTAGGAGCAAGTTCT
This sequence comes from Callorhinus ursinus, assembly GCF_003265705.2. Taxonomy (NCBI): domain Eukaryota; kingdom Metazoa; phylum Chordata; class Mammalia; order Carnivora; family Otariidae; genus Callorhinus; species Callorhinus ursinus. Next base: position 16,100,265 of record NW_027397084.1, read on the forward strand.
CGGTAGGGGTCTCAGCACTGGTGTACAGTCGTCTGCTGAAAATCACATTTCCAGTCCAGAGTCTGGCCGCTATCCACACTATGCTTGTTATCTCTGTGATACCAAGGAGCCCGCTGCTAGATGGGGCCGAGCGGGGTGCTGGGAAGCCTGTGGGATCATTTCTGCTCTTTCAAGCCCTGTCTGGTTCGCTCCTTTTGTGGTGTCTGACACTGCCATCAGGCTTGCCTTTTTGGGTTCTGAGCTGCCAATGCTTGTCTCTCACTGGTGCACTTCTTTCTTCAGGCACTTGATTTTCAACTTCCTTTGCAGTGCTGTTGAAGTTGTGTCTTAGTTTTTCACCTTTTTCAAATTTTCTGATGTTTCCTGTTCTCTCATCCATGAGGGTTTACATGCCATAGAACTCGGGGAGAGAAAGAGGGATAAGTTTGCTGCATTTAATGGAAAGTCTATTTTTACACTTATAATACTCCAGTCTTACATTTTAGAGCACAAAACAGGGAGATAAAGAATCTCTTCAAATGCATCAGTGTATTTTAAAATTGCATTTTTAGTTGTTCTCCTAGTTCAGAAATATTTCAAACAAGGCATATATGAACATTTTCATTTCAAAATGTAACCTGCTAGTTTATCTTCAGGTATTGAAAAAAGGCTATAAGTCCAAGCATAATAATGAATGTCTGTAACCAATGTCTATAGCCATAGTTTATAATTTAATAAAATATGGATCAATAAGGCATGGGTTAAAAAAATAAGTCAAACTGTTTCTCAGCAAAGATTGTAGATTTCTTCTTTAAAGGATAAAATATTTCATGAACTTTAGTTCCTGATGTCAAAATCCGTGCTAAATTGTGCCAAGTTAGTTCAGTGACAGCATTTAGTCTTAGATGATTTTATCTAACTCTTGAGAATTGGCCTCATGAGCCTCTTGATTTTGTTTCTTTCAGTCTTATCACTTAGTTTGGAAAGTACAAAGACTTCATTCCAGTGTTGGAGTGTGAAAGAATGAGATAAAGATCAAATTACCTGTACAAGAAAGAGAAGTGGATGACTTATCATGTTTTCACATTCCTAAGGTTTCTAGGTGAAATTTCCTACCATAAATGTCAGTTAAATAAATGTCTGAAATAACCTGACTTTTCTTTCTTTCCTTCTTTCTTTCTTTCTTTCCTTTTCTTTCTTTCTTTCTTTCTTTCTTTCTTTCTTTCTTTCTTTCTTTCTTTCTTTCTTTCTTTCTTTCTTTCTTTTTCTTTCTTTCTTTCTTTCTTTCTTTCTTTCTTTCTTTCTTTCTTTCTTACTAGGAATGGCATTAGAATTATTTTGAATTATTGTGAATTATTTTGCCTGTGGGACTAATATACAGACAGAGCCCCAGAATTTGTTCTATCACCCTTATACTTTTAGGAGTGAAATTTATTTAATTAAAATGTTTGGAAAAGGCTCACGGAGGTATTAGCCATTTAAATAGTGAAGAAGTAATAAATAGTCTCAGAAAAATTTTATATTCTGAACCAATCATTTAATTTTGTTTCATGACTTTTTCTCCCTTCCATGAAGAAATAGCTTATATAATTTTCTGTGATGAGTTTTAAGGCAGTGTTAAAAAAGAAAAAAAACACAGAAAAAAGGAGGTAATAGCTAGCCACATATTGTTGCCTCTCTGGCTACTCATTTCATAGCATATGAAGGCAGGTATATCATACCAGAAAAGAAATATACATATGAAAGAAAAAAACCCACACATTTAAAATAATTTTAAAACCAAAGCCTACATTTATACTTCTAAAGGTGAGTTCTTAGGGTATATATTTTGTACCTATATAAAATGTGTATCTCTGTCCACAAATTGTTTTTGATTCCTATCAGAGTAATGAATACTGCCAATTGAATATAAGGAAAACACCTTTTGTGATTGAGGCTTTGAATGTCTATCCTCAGTGTTCAAATGCATTTGCATCTGTGCTCCTTACACCAGAAATAGGAGAGAACGCATCTAGATGGACCCCAGACCTTGTCCCACAGCATCCCAACTTTTTTGTCATGGAGTGATCTTGAGAGCAACACAGATAAATGTGTTACAGTTGTTTTATGTCCTTTGGAAGAACTGTTCCTGGATCTCTCACAGTCCTTCCAGGCTTATAATATGATGTAGTGTCCTTGATCTTAAACTGCTTTTGGTAGTCTCAGGGTTTGTAAATCAGAGAATCTTCTAGTCAGCTCTCTCTGATTGATACATTCAGATCATGGCACAGTGGGCTCTGCTCTAGCAGGGTTTATCTGCATATTCAAACCAGTCATGAATAGCCAAAGCATTGACTTAACATGCCTAAGGCCTAAAATAAATGAGGAGAGGCCCACAAAAGGGTGAGAGAGCAAAACTAATGAGGACCAGGCAGGGAGTCTACAGAAAAGGATAATATACTCTACTTCTCCTTCATACTCTTCTGATTAGTTTTTTATCAGGCTCTGGGGAGCGAATTTTGGAGTATATATGCAACGAGAAGATGCTTGTTCTCTATAGACCAGCATGATGGGAGCAGTAGCTGGGGATTCTTAATATGAATGGGAATAATACAGACTTTGCAAGTTTTATGCAACTTTGTGAATCTATAGAGTTTTTGAAAACTCTGTATCATCTTACTACAGCAGGAATGCATCATTATGGTCTAGTAATTTTAGTTAGATTGAATAAACTCTGAAGCAAAGGTCAACATTTGGAATTTGTGTTTTTTTTTTTCTCAACATCCAAGAGGTAATCCAGTTGGTATTGTTTGAACCATTTTCTATAAGATGTAATTTCCTTATTTAATCGGTTAATATAAACAAAGATGCAAAGATTTAGCTTTCCTAAAATTCCCAACAATTTCAATTTCACATCAAATTATACTATTTTGGAATGAAAATAATGTATCTGCAGATGGTGCTGAATTGCATAAAATTAATTACTACATGTGCAAGTTTTCAGTAATTAATTCCAGTGAGGCCTGTAAAAATCTATTGTGAGCAGAATCACATGCTTTTTTGCCTCTTCTTTTCCAGCCTGATGATTGCTCTTTCACTCTTGAGAACAAGTTAAAGTGACATGGAAGCTTAAAAGTCATTTAGGGAAAATATAGCATTGGGTTTCTTAGGGTATAAAAGAACCAAACTCTTGGGTGATGGCTAGTTCCCATATGCCTGTAGGTTTTCGTTTAAAGAGTGATTATCTCTTGGTGATAGGATGGGGAAGTCAGTATTGGCAAACATACGCTATTGCTTTGCATATGTTTTCCAGCCATGCCTGGACATAGATTGACAGTGGGATTTGTCCAGTATTTTACTCCTTGGACTTAACTGCTATGTAATGTTTATTGTTCCATCATTTTCTGTGGTCCTCATGAGTGACTATTTGCAATACAAAAACTTAATTCATGTAATTGAATATTTTGAGTGTAAAATTGTGTACTTTGTCTATAACAGTGAAGTTTCTGGGATCATTAAAGAGACCACTAATATGGGATAATGAAGAAACAGGAGAATTTCAGACTGACAATATTTAAAAGTCAGAGTTTTCCTAGACATTTAGATTCTATTTTGAATCATGTGCCTTCAAAGTCTTCATGAAGTTTGGGAATTGTGGAAACCTCTAAGCCATTCTCATCTTAGCCACATGGGATAAGACTGTCTCTATTATGAAATCTGATGCTGGGTTTGGATAATATTTAAATAGAGGCATTTGGTGTAGTCACCATTTATTCATGTGAATGAAATTAAGTGAGATAGATTAAAATATCTTAAATATAAGTTTGGAAGGCCCTTAAAGGCCTACTGCTCTTCAGAAGTTACGATGTATTACCTTTTAAGCACCAATGTTATATTACTTTGTGCACACATATAGCTATGATTCTCCACCCTAAGTTTGCAACAGAATTAACTTTTCAAAATAAATGTAATGCTTGCATCTCACCCTAGACAAATGGCATCCCCACACACGAACACTCATTGACTCGCACACACATTGCTATTTCTTGGCTGTTATGCTTGAAGAAAACTGTACAAATTTTGGGGGGTGAAATTGCTTACTTATTTTGCTTTCTAAGTACATGATTTTCATTCTAGACTCCATGAAGCATTCCTTGGCCTAGGGAAAGATTAGAATAAATTACAGAAAAAGTTCAAAGTTGAAAATAAATTAAGAGTTTCTACATTCAATAATATAACTTCTCAGTAAAACAATAGATTCTATACCAGACTTTTCTTTTGAGGAAGGATTGTCTAAATTTCTTTAACTCCCAGTCAGCTAATTGAGGGACAGACTTGGCAGGTGACAAGTTAGAGTTTTGGATCTAACATCTAAAATGGATCCACATCAGGAGAAAGGAAAATTCTTCTTTCTGACTCTGAAAGAATTATGAGCCAAAGAAAGAGAATTAGAAGAGCCAAATGAGCTTTTTTTTTTTTTTCTTCTCCGTGCTTTGAGGAAGAACATTATTGTCTTCCTATTTTCTGTTTGGTAGTCTGAAAAGAGACCACTTTGCAGTCAACAACTTGGACCCCAGCTTCATCAAATAAAATTGGTATCCCAGAAAGGCTGGAAAGGTGGAGGTCCAAAAGTGAAGCTTTCTCAAGTTCCTCGGAGCTTCTGAGTGGTACTGAATGAACCCAGAAATAACTGAGGGTCTGGCTAGGAAACTTGACAGAGGAGGAAACTGTGTTGGTGTAGAATTACCCTGGAGTGAATGGAAGTCAAAAATAGATGACAAAATTTAAGTTAAGGTCGGGTTTGACAGGGAGCCACCAGGGGTCTTGCTTGAGCCAAAAGAAGAATGAGAAATCAGTTAAAGACTTCAGCAGAGGAGGCGAGCAGGGCATCTAGTCACTTGGCAGTCAGTGGACATTGCCTCAGTGACCCATGCATGCCAGCCAACATACCCTGAAGAACTATGCCAGGCTGCAGACCCTCTTGTACCCACATCATGAAGACATGCATGCCACACTCTTCACCCACCATGTACCTGAATGACATCTTAGGAAGAGGAGCTGGGGAGAGAGAGAAGTGCTGATCACAAAACACTATGCTAAAATTATTTCAGACTAAGTAATTAAGCTTTAAATTTATTAAGACTAACTGGGTTTGTTTGTTTATTTCTGTTAGTCAGCAGATCAGGGCCTGGGAGAAAACCCAGATTTGTCCTATAGGAATATCTTGTCTGCAGATTTGGGTTGTAACATAAGATATATCTGATACATAGTCTTAGAAAAATTAGCTGACAAAAAAGGGAACCTATGCATATCCACTTATACCACATATTTGCTTGGAGAGTAATTCAAAATCATTCACTGAAACTGAAAATCCTTTTAAATTTGAATTTTAGCCACCTCAAATATCTAACTACCTATCTCAGATATAAATAGAAATTTTTGAAATTTTTACTAGATGCAGTGAATAATAAAATATCATTGATTTAGGATCTAATTAGCCACTGTATTAGTCTTCTTTGCCTACCATAACAAAATATAATAGACTGGGTGGCTTGAAAAATAGAAATTTATTTTCTCACAGTTCTGGAGACTGGAAGTTCAAGAGCACGGTGCCAGCAGAGTTGGTGTCTGGTGAGAGCTCTCGCTTTGGGTAGTAGATGGCTACCTTCTCACTGTGTGCTCACATGATTTCTTCTTTGTGAATTCACAGATCTCTATCTCTTCCTCTTTTTATAAGACAACCAGTTCTATAGGATTAGGACCCTGCCTTTATGATCTCATTTAATTTTAATTACCTCCTAAAGGCCCTTTCTCCAAATACAGTCCCATTGGGGAATTAAGGCTTTCATATATGAATTTTGAGGGATACAGTTCAGTCCATAGTAGCCATAAAACGCAAACATAGTATTTTTAACATAGTTCTATCTAATTATACTTTATGTATATACATATATTTATGTATATACTTATGCATTATAGGATCCTGAAGTATCTTCTGAAGTAGAAGCAATGAATTAAATTATGTCCAATATACTTCTTGTGTTAAATTGCTTTTTAAACTGGTAATTCGTATATAGAGCATATGGTAATATTTGATAACTAGCATAGATAATAAGTTGGCCAACCCATTTCACTTTTTATTCATTCTGAGAAAATAAAATTCATCATGTTTTCACTTTGGAAATAGATCTAACTTATGAGCCATTAGAATGTGCTATAATGCAAGCATTCATTTAAGCTAAAACTTTTCTAGTATGTAGAATAGCTAGTAAATAAGAAGCTACTTTATTTAGCCATACCCAGAATCATAACCAATAAATTAATTAAATATACGCAATTGGCATAATATTTTCAAAACAAAATAATTATATGGTTTCATTTCTTGTCTTTATAAATCACACTCCCCAGCACTCTACCACCACTGCAGGCACAGTTATAGGGGGAAAGCAAACGCTTTGTTCGGAGGTGATAGTCTGTAGCTTGGGGCTACCACATACAGTTATACAGGTTGTATACTGCATAAGTACATCACATTTACCAAGGCTCCATTCACATTATAGACAACATAGTTCACGTATTTATTTTAACAAAAATCTCCCAGCAGATGGCAGTCAAATATCTTATTCTGAGGAAATCAACATTAAAGCAACAATTTTCTGACAGATGGAAATAAAGCTTTTTGAGGAAGGACCACCGTTTTCTGATTCACAAAAAGGCACTGTGAATAGGCTAGCTCATGGGGGATATACCTCCTGGGGAATTATAAGGATTAATTCAGTCATAATAGTTCCTGGCTCATAGAAATCTCTGAATAAATGTTAGCTACTACACTACACAATTACTACTGTGTGTACTGATGTCATCATTTTCATTATCTCCATGAGGACAAGCAAAGAGTTTTCACACATATAGGCAGTATCATTTGGGAGAAGAGAGATGGTATGGAAATCTGTCTTACCTAAAATGACTGAATGTTCCATAAGATGGTATTTACACAGCCCAGATGAAGACAAACTTTAAACAGAATGAATATTCAGAAGAAAAGAGACTTATAAATTTAAGTCACCCCCCTCCCAGTATGGTGGAAGGTGAGGGTCAAAGACTTGTAAGGAAGATTATATGAGTTCTGGAAAAGTTACTATTTTTTCCTACTTCCGAGTGAGGTGCTGTGTCAGTTCAAGTCTTCTGAGAAGAAAACTCTAAGACAAGATAGTACATGATATTTAGTGAGTAGAACACCTGTATGGATAAAGAGAGAGGGACCAGGGAGGGAAAGGTTTCAGATGGTGATGCAGGACTGATACCCATGAAAGGAGAAACAGAAGGAAGGGGAATTGGATAGGAATAACTCCAGGCTATTATACATTTCTGAGAAAGCCTCAGCCAAACCAATGGAGAGTCCCCAAGCAAAGGTTGCCCACTGAAGGAGTCCCACATTGGACAGGAGTAGCTTGGCTCTAGAACTCTCCATTCTCCATGTTCAGTTAGTGGCTGGGAACAGTGCAGAGGAAGTGTGTTCTCTGAATGAACACAATGGTGGATCCAAAGGTACCGCAGCTGGGGCTGTCAGTCAGCTATGTTCCTTATTGGCAGGTTCTCTTGAAGGGACATCTGAATGAGACCACCTACATGGCAGCCTCAGAAACTGCTTCACATGTTTAAAAGCATAAATACAACCCCCTCTTTAAAAAAATGCATAATATTATGAGCAACCATTTACAGAATTGAAGGGAGAAGTAGGCAGCTATACAATAATAGTAGAAGACTTTGACATCCCATTTTCAATAATAGAAATAACAACCAGATAGAAGATCAATAAAGAAATAGAGGACTTGAACAAGACTATAGAACAATGGGACCTAACAGACATATCCAGAACACTCCATCCAAAACAGCAGAATATACATTTTTTTCAAATGTACATGGAACATTTTCTAGGACAGATCATATATTAGGCCACAAAACAAATCCCAATAAACTTTAAAAAGTTATGGTGAGCGCTGTGAATTGTGTAAGACTGTTGAATCACAGACCTGTACCTCTGAAACAAATAATACATTATATGTTAAAAAAAAAAGATAGTAGGAAGAGAAAAATGAAGGGGGGAATCGGAGGGAGAGACGAACCATGAGAGACTATAGACTCTGAGAAACAAACTGAGGGTTCTAGAGGGGAGGGGGTGGGAGGATGGGTTAGCCCAGTGATGGGTATTAAGGAGGGCACGTTCTGCATGGAGCACTGGGTGTTATACACAAACAATGAACCATGGAACACTACATCAAAAACTAATGATGTAATGTATGGTGATTAACATAACAATAAAAAACTAATGATATAATGTATGGTGATTAACATAACATAATAAAATAAAATTTAAAAAAATTAAAATCATACAGAGTGTATTTTCTGATCATAAAGGAATGCAACTAGAAATCAGTTGCAGAAGGAAAATTGAAAAATCCATGAATATGAGGAAATTAAACTGCATACACTTAAACAACCAGTGGGTGAAAGAAAAATTCACAAGGAAATTAGAAAATATCTTGAGACAAATGAAAATGAAAAACAGCATAGCGAAATGTATGGGATGTAGCAAAAGTGGTGTTAGTAAGGAAGTTTATATTTATAAATGTCTACATTAAAAAAGAAAGAAAGATCTCAGATTGACAACTTTATACCACAAAGGACTAGAAAAAGAAGGACAAACTAAACATAAAACTAGCAGAAGGAAGAAAATAATGACAATTTGAGCAGAGACAAAATGGAGAATAGAATAACTAGAGAAAAATCAATGAAACCAAGAGCTGATTCTTTAAAAATTCAATAAAATTGACAGACTTTTAGGTGGATTGACAAAGAAAAAAGAGAGAAGACTCAAATAACTAAAATAAATGAAAGAGGGTACATTAATATTAATATCATAGAAAGTAAAAGGAATATGAGAATGTTGCGAACAATTGTACACCAACAAATCAGATAACCTAGATGAAATGGATAAATTCTTAGATACAAACAACCTACCAAAACTGAATCATGCAGAATTAGAAAATCTTAACAGACCTATAACTAGTAAGGAGATTGAATTCTGCATGGAGCACTGGGTGTTATGAACAAACAATGAATCATGGAACACTACACCAAAATAAATGATGTAATATGTGGTGATTAACATAACAATAAAAAGTTAAAAAAAACTAATGATAATAATGTATGGTGATTAACATAACAATAAAAAATTTAAAAAAACAAAAAAAAATCTTCCAACAAAGCAAAGCCCACAACCAGAGGCCTTCCCTAGTGACTTTCTAAAGAAGTAACACAAATCATCCTGAAACTGTTTCACGGAAGTGAAGAGAAGGCAGTAGTTGCAAACTCATTTCATGAATCAGTGTTACTCTGATACTAGAATCAAAGACACTTCAGGAAAACTACAGACCAATATCCCTGATGAATATTGGTGCAAAAATCCTCAACAAGATATTAGCAAATAGAATTCAACAGCACGTTGACAAAGGATTATACACTATAACCATGTGGAATTTATTCCTGGAATGCAAGAATGGTTCAACATTTGAAAATTGATTAATGTAATACACTACATTAATAGAATGAAAGGGAAAAAACCATATGATCATCTCAGTTGATCAGAAAAAGCACTTGACAAAATTCAACACCCTTTCATTATAAAAATTCTCAAAAAACTAGGAATTAAAGGAAACTACCTCAACATAAGAAAGGCATATATGAAAAACCCATAGCTAACATCATATTCAATAATGAAAGGCTGAAAGTTTTTCCTGGTAAGATAAAGAGTAAGACAAGAATGCCCACTTTTGCTACTTCTATCAACATAGTTCTGGAACTAGGCAAGAAAAAGTCAAGTTACCCAAATTGGAAGGAAGAAATAAAATGATCTGTTCTCAGACAACAAGATCTTATATGTAGAAAGCCCTAAAGATCCCACAAAATCTTAGAACTAATCAACAAATTTAGTAAAGTACTAGGATACAAAGTCAACATGCAAAAATTAGTTGCATTTCTGTACACTAACAATGAACAATCTGAAAAGGAAATTAATAACTCTATTTACAATAGCATCAGAAAGTGTAAAATCCTTAGGATAAACTTAACCAAGAAGGCAAAAGACTTGTACACTGAAACTCACAAAGCATTTTTGAGAGAAATTAAAGACAAAAATAAATGGAATGATATCCCATGTTTGTGTGTTGGAAGATTTAATAATGTTAAGATGTCAATACTACCCAAAGCAATCTACAGATTCAGTGTACTCCCTATCAAAATCCTAACACTGTTTTGCAGAAATAAAAAAAAAATCCATCCTAAAATTCATACTAAATCTTTAAGAGACTGTTTCAGTCTTGAAAAAGAGAAGCAAAGTTGGAGGCCTCACACTTCCTGGGTTCAAAACTTATTAAAGAGCTACATTAATTAAAACAGTGTAGTACTGGTATAAACATAGACAAATGGAATAGAATACACAATGCAGAAATAAACCCTCGCATATATGATCAAATGATTTTTGGCAAGGACACTAAGACCTTAGTGGGTGGTGGGCAATCTTTTCAACAAATGGTGCTGGGAAAACTGGATATCTATATATGCAAAACAGTGAAGCTGGTCCTTACCTTACATCATATATAAAAATTAACTAAAAAATTGATCAAAGACCTAAACATGAGAGCTAACACTATAAAACTCTTGGAAGAAAACATAAAGGAAAATCTTTATGACATTGGATTTAGCAATGATTTCTTGGTTATACCAAAAGCACAGGCAACAAAAGAAAAAATAGGCAAATTGGACTACATCAAAATTAAAAACTCTTATGCATCAAAGAACACTGTCAACAGAGTGAAAAGACAACCCATGAAATAGGAGAAAGTATTTGCAAATTACATATCTGATAAGGGGTAAATATCCAGACAGTTCTTTATAAAGAACTCCTATTACCACCACCACCAAAAGCAAACTTCTTGATTTAAAAAATGAGCAAAGAACTCAAATAGACATTTCTCCGAAGATGTACAACTGGCCAATAAGCTCATGAGAAGATGCTCAATATCAATAATCATTAGGGAAATGTAAAAAAGTATCATAATGAGATACCACATCAGGATGCTATTATCAAAAAAGGAGAAAATAACAAATGCTGGCAAGGATGTAGAAAAATCAGAACCTTTGTGCATTGTTGATGGGAATGTAAAATGGTGCAGCCATTATGGAAAACAGTATGGTGGTTCCTCAAAAAATTAAAAATAGAGTTACCATATGATCCAGTGATTCCATTTCTGGGTATGTACCCCAAAGATTTGAAAGTAGGGACTCTAACATATTTATACATTTTCCTATCAGCATTATTCATAATAGCCAAAAGGTGAAAGCAACCCTTTTGTATCTCTGCATCTTTCTGTTTTCTCTCTCTTTTTGATTTTCCTTCTCTTCCTTCCTCCCTCCCTCCCTCCCTCCCTCCCTCCCTCCCTCCCTCCTTTCTTTCCTTCCTTCCTCTTTATTTCCCCCTATTTTACTATCTCTCCTCCTCCTCCTCCCTATTCTTCCTTCCTTTCCCTCCCCCCCCCATTCACGTCGACATTTCATTGATGTTCCCATCTCTGTCCTGCTCATTGGTGGATGAATGGGTAAGCAAAATGTGATATATACATATAAGGGAAAAATTATTCAGTCTTAAAAAGGGAAAGAAGTTCTGACATGTGCTCTAACATGGATGAGCCTTGAAAACATTACATTAAGTGAAATAAGCTAGCCACAAAAGGACAAATATTGTATGACTCCACTTATATGAGGTACCTAGAGATTAGATAGAGATTAAAAAGAAGAAAGGTGGTTACCAGGGGCTAGGAGGAGGGAGAAGTGTGGTGTTATTGTTTAATGGTTATGGAGTTTTGGTTCAGAAGCTGAAAATTTCTTGGGAGAGATGGTGGTGATGGTTGCACAACAATGTAAACGTACTTAATGCCATTGAGCTGTACACTTAAAAATGACTAAAGTGGTAAATTTCATGTTATATCTATTTTACCACACACATCTTAAAAATATTTAACTAAAAATATATTAAAATTCATACAATAAACCATCTCACTTCAGAAAAATGCATAATAGTTTAACAATATTAATCATAAGTAATTTAAGCAATGATAATTTGGTCAGTAGAGATGGGATGGATTTAAAAAATATCAGTTTAGCATTAAGTTGTCAGGTGAAAGAGAAGCCTAAACATTCAGTTTCTTTAAGTCCTCTTGGATGTATTTGTATTACAAGAAGGAGAAAAACAAACAAAATAAAAAAACCCTCCAAACTCAATAGAAGGAAATGTCACTTAGATGAATTAATCCCAACATTCTTTAAGGAATTTTGGTGAAAGAAATGAAGCTGTAGTGTTAGGCTATTTTAAGGACTAAGACTTTGTAACTATTTCAGAATACTTCCTCTTTTTTTTTTTGCTTAAACAACAGACATTTCTCACAGTTCTGGAGGTTGAGAAGTCCAAGATCAAGGTGCTGACAGATTCAGTTCTTTCTTTTCTATTTTTCTTAATTTTTTATTATTTTATTTTATTATGTTAATCACTATACATTACATTGTTAGTTTTTGATGGATATGAGGAATTCTTAATCTCAGAATACTTCCTCTTTACTACATAATATTAAAGTTTTATGGATAGGATTTATTCAAACACTTAAGTAAGCTGGGAAAAAATAGTACCATCATTAGGTGATTATTTGTTTTACTCCTTGATGAGAAATTTTTCTATATACCAGGATATTTGAAATCACTCTGTGGCTAAAGGAAACATAACATTATTGAAAAACCACTGACCCCAACAATTGTCATTATTTAACAACCCAAAGTGTATCTGATATCAGTTCTCATTGTTTAACTGTTTTGTATTTTGAGGAAGTCTGTTAAACATGATTATTTTTTACTAATCTATAATATTTTCAGAGCATTGGATAAATGATAAATACAGATACTTCTCCAAACTTTAACATCTATAAAGAAAAAATAATTCTTCAAATTTATTTTCTTTTTTTCAAGTAATATTTTTTTCTGATGAGAAGACAGTAGAAAAATACATGTATGGACACATACATGCACAAACATACAAAAATAATATGTTACTACCTCTTTTAAAGGAAAACTATATAAACAATAATGACATTTTAAATAGTTTATACAGTGAAAGACTGCTGAGTCCATCTGACATATTATAATCAAAATGAAATTTAGCTCTTAGGTCTCTAAACTGCATAACATTTTCATCTTCTCCCAAAAAGTTAGAATCATATGTTGGAGAAGGGGATTAGCTAATGTGTGCTTAGGGCACATGAACAGTTTCTGGCACATGGAAAAGTCTTATCATCATCATCATCATCATCATCATCATCATCATCATCTATACCAGTGATTCTCCCAGGTGGTTTTTGTCTCCCAGGGGACATTTGGCCATACCTGGAGATAATTTGGGTTGTCATGACTTAGGGGACGCTACTGGCTTCTACTGGGTTAGAGTGCAGGATTCTGCTAAAATTCCTACAATGCACAGGACAACCCCACACAAAGAATTAGCAGGCCCAAAATATCAATAGTGCTGAGGTTGAGAAACAATGATTTAAGTTATTCTTTTGTGGGAGATGAAGTTTAAAGGCCAGCAAACATTTTCAAAATGTTGCAAATCATGCTGATTAATCCTAACATTAACTCTGTATTTTCTAAGTTTCTGTTAAGCAAACTGTGAGTTATCAAGAATCAGAAATCTCTATGGGTATATAACTCTGAGGTGGGAAAAGTTTCTGAGGGAGTAATAAGGTAACAAGTGTGGTCCTACAAAATAGAGTAAAAAAATAAAAGAGAAGATGCTGGAGGAAAACTAATGGGAGCAGGGACTGATATGAAGAGGGGAATCTCAAGAACCTGATTTTAGGGCTTCTGTTTTAATACCCTGCCCCTCAGCATCTGATGTAGGTTTATAACTTTATAGTTAATTTCAGTTTGAATGAATGAATGAAAAGAAGTACCTGATTACAACTCTTATCCCTTCACTCTCCACTTCACTTAACAAGTTCTCAACTGCACTGACTATTCCCCCAAAGCTCTACAGTGCTCTGTTTTTTCTCCTAATCATCAGCAAAATGAGGAAAGACCCAGTGCTCCCTAACTGCTTTCCATTGAGGAGGAAAATTGGATTGAGAAAGGATTGGCAGGAATATGTATAGACAGAAATGGTGAGATCAAGTGGGACCCATTCCTATCCATATGTAAAGCTCCCTTCAGCCAGTACACAATTGTATTTATTCTATTGAATTTGCAGGAATTCAATTTGACCCGATTTTGGTAGCTGTTATTGATTTATTTTTATGGAAATACTTCTTTTGCTATGTTTTAAACCAAATCACCATGAATCAAATCACAGATGGTGTGCAACTCCTGTGATTAGAAATCCCCATCATCCTGAGATTCTGATGTAATTGTATGTATGGAAGGGACAGTTTTCTTAATATAATGCTATTTTAAGTGTGGAGGCTTTACTAAACGATATAGTAAGGAAAAAATAAGAAAAAATATAGTAAGAACTAAAGGCATTTTCTGTGTTGAGGGTGCTCACATTGTGACTCAATGTCCATTACTATGTTTGCTAGACCAAGATGTATGCTTTCTGGGTGTTTCTGTTAGCTTTGTACATCACATTTCACTGCATAAATACTGAGTAAGTCATTATCTGGTTTCTAATCAAAAGACACGTAGTGAGCCAAAAAGCAAAGCCAGTTTACACTTTTGTTATCCTGTACTTGTGCTTTTATTTCAACCAACTAAGCATTGATTTGATTGTGAAGTTTCTTATGTTACAAGGTGGAAAATTGTGTTTTCCAGAAGTATGCACCCTGTAAGAAAAGTGGTAAGAGCAGAAAACTGCAGAGGGGTAGGTGGTGGGCTTTGGGAAGGCAATAGATGGTGGAGGGAGAAAGGAGTGGGAGAAGGAAGAGGAGGAAGAGGAGAAGAGGGGAGGGAGGGAGAATAAGGGAGAGATAAAAATAGGGACAGGGAAAGAAAGAGAGGCAGAAAGGCGTAGAGAGGGAGACAGAAAGAGAGATTTAGCGTGGCAGAGACAGAAAACAAACACTGAACATCAGAACCAGAGAAATTTGTTCGACAACTCTGAAGGGTTAAAAGGCCTCAGGAAAAGAGTGATAGCAATCAAAGACGAGTAGAAAATGTGAAATGTTAGGTGCTCTGTAACTTCTGTTTCTCTAAGAGTTTTCTGAACCTTTGTTTCTCTAAGATTTCTGCAAATAATTGCTTTTGGAGTTGGATTTTTTTTTAATGTGGCAATGTTTGTAACTGGTCCCAGAAGTGGCAGGAAGAGCCAAGTTATATTTGAGTTAATAAATATATACCCCTAACTTAATGGTGTATAGAAAACTGGGAACCATTTTTGAAGACTAATAAAATAATTTGCCCTCTAATGTTATTATTTTTACTTACTTGGCTCCACCCAATATTTTAAGATCATTTAAAATCAGTCTTACAATTTTGAAGGCCCATTGCCATGTTCCATACAGTGCAATATATACTTGAATGTCACCATTAACCCAACTTTATCCTAATAATTTTATGCTCTTTCAGCAAAGAGCAGGCACATTTAAAGAAAGAATTTCATAGTCCTCTTCCCTTAAATTATTAATGAACAAATTTTTACAGATTTCCATAAGTACAGAACCAACAAGCAAGCAGGTTTCACAAAACACAGTTGTTTTTATGGTGCAAATAAGGACCATCTATATGAGATATAAAAATTTTAAAATAGAGTATGAGAGCAATGGTCTAGGAGCCTAGATACTGGGATCCCAGGCACAGCTCTGCCTCCAGTTAGTCATGGGACCTTGGCCACCCCATTTATACTCTCTTCGGTTTTGTTTTCTTATCTCTTATATGAGAAATTTTATCAAGATTACCCTTTAAATTTCTTCCAATTTTAACCTTTATGTGTTCTGAGGGTTGTGTTCTGAGGGTTGGTCAGTTGGAAAATCAGAGTCAAGGGGTATAAACCCAGCATGTGCAGTGAGGAGTGGTGTTTATGGTTTGCTATAATTTTGATATTTAGCTATAAAATAATTAATATTCTATATTATAGCCTGTTTCATAAGTTTTTTAAAAAGTAGTATGAATTATCACTTTCTACATATACTACCAAATATACTTTCTGGAACATTTTCTAAAATTTTTTGTGTTCGTGTAAGCTTAAGTGTTAATGGAAAGAGAGGAGACCCATATTTTTTTCAAATTACACTTTTTACTTAGAGATAACTGTAGATTCATATATAGTTGTAAGAACTAGTACAGAGAGATTGTGTGTACCCTTTAACCACTTTCCCCTGATGGTAATATCTTTTTTTATTATTATTATGTTATGTTAATCACCATACATTACATCATTAGTTTTTGATGTAGTGTTCCATGATTCATTGTTTGCGTATAACATCCAGTGCTCCATTCAGTATGTGCCCTCTTTAATATCCATCACCAGGCTAACCCATCCCCCCACCTCCCTCCCCTCTAGAACCCTCAGTTTGTTTCTAAGTCCATAGTCTCTCATGGTTCGTCTCCCCCTCCAATTTCCCCACCTTCATTTTTCCCTTCCTACTATCTTCTTTTTTTTAACATATAATGTATTATTTGTTTCAGAGGTACAGGTCTGTGATTCAAGAGGCTTACACAATTCACAGCACTCACCATAGCATATACCCTCCCCAGTGTCTATCACCCAGCCACCCCATCCCTCCCACCCCCCACCACTCCAGCAAACCTCAGTTTGTTTCCTGAGATTAAGAATTCTTCATAACAGTGAGGTCATATGATACATGTCTTTCTCTGATTGACTTATTTCACTCAGCATAATACCCTCCAGTTCCATCCACATTGTTGCAAATGGCAAGATTTCATTCCTTTTGATGGCTGCATAATATTCCATTGTGTGTGTGTGTCTGTGTGTGTGTGTGTGTGTGTGTCTGTGTGTGTGTGTGTATACCACATCTTCTTTACCCATTCATCTGTCGATGGACATCTTGGCTCTTTCCATAGTTTGGCTACTGTGGACACTGCGCTATAAACATCGGGGTGCACGTACCCCTTCAGATCCCTACATTTGTATCTTTGGGGTAAATACCCAGTAGTGCAATTGCTGGGTTGTAGGGTAGCTCTATTTTCAACTTTTGGCGGAACCTCCATACTGTTTTCCGGAGTGGTTGCACCAGCTTGCGTTCCCACCAACAGTGTAGGAGAGTTCCCCTTTCTCCGCATCCCTGCCAACATCTGTCGTTTCCTGACTTGTTAATTTTAGCCATTTTAACTGGCATGAGGTGGTATCTCATTGAGGTTTTGATTTGGATTTCCCTGATGCCGAGCGATGTTGAGCACTTTTTCATGTGTCTGTTGGCCATTTGGATGTCTTCTTTGGAAAAATGTCTGTTCGTGTCTTCTGCCCATTTCTTGATTGGATCATTTATTCTTTGAGTGTTGAGTTTGATAAGTTCTTTATAGATTTTGGATACTAGCCCTTTCTCTGATATGTCATTTGCAAATATCTTCTCCCATTCTGTCGGTTGTCTTTTGGTTTTGTTGACTGTTTCTTTTGCTGTGCAAAGCTTTTATCTTGACGAAGTCCCAATAGTTCATTTTTTCCTTGCTTCCCTTGCCTTTGGCGATGTTTCTAGGAAGAAGTTGCTATGGCTGAGGTCGAAGAGGTTGCTGCCTGTGTTCTCCTTTAGGATTTTGATGGACTCCTGTCTCACGTTTAGGTCTTTCAACCATTTGGAGTCTATTTTTGTGTGTGGTGTAAGGAAATGGTCCAGTTTCATTCTTCTGTATGTGGCTGTCCAGTTTTCCCAACACCATTTGTTGAAGAGACTGTCTTTTTTCCATTGGACATTCTTTTCTGCTTTTTCAAAGATTAGTTGACCATAGAGTTGAGGGTCCGTTTCTAGTCTCTCTATTCTCTTCCATTGATCTATGTGTCTGTTTTTGTGTCAGTACCATACTGTCTTGATGATGACAGCTTTGTAATAGAGCTGGAAGTCCGGAATTGTGATACCACCAGCTTTGCTTTGCTTTTTCAACATTCCTTTGCTATTCAGGGTCTTTTCTGGTTCCATACAAATTTAAGGATTATTTGTTCCATTTCTTTGAAAAAACTGGATGGTATCCTGATAGAGATTGCATTAAATGTGTAGATTGCTCTAGGTAGCATTGACATCTTCACAGTATTTGTTCTTCCAATCCATGAGCATGGAACGTTTTTCCATTTCTTTGTGTCTTCCTCAGTTTCTTTCATGAGTATTTTATAGTTTTCTGAGTACAGATTCTTTGCCTCTTTGGTTAGATTTATTCCTAGGTATCTTATGGTTTGGGTGTAATTGTAAATGGATCGACTCCTTAATTTCTCTTTCTTTTTTTCTTTTCTGTCTTGTTGGTGTATAGGAATGCCACTGATTTCTTTGCATTGATTTTATATCCTGCCACTTTACTGAATTCTTTTATGAGTTCTAGCAGTTTTGGGGTGGAGTCTTTTGGGTTTTCCACATAAAGTATCATATCATCTGCAAAGAGTGAGAGTTTGACTTCTTCTTCGCCAATTCAGATGCCTTTTATTTCTTTTTGTTGTCTGATTGCTGTACTATGTTGAATAGCAGTGGTGATAGTGGACATCCCTGCCATGTTTCTGACCTTAGGTGGAAAGCTCTCAGTTTTTCCCTATTGAGAATGATATTCACTGTAGGTTTTTCATAGATGGCTTTTATGATATTGAGGTATGTACCCTCTATCCCTATACTGTGAAGAGTTTTGATCAAGAAAAGATGCTGTACTTTGTCAAATGCTTTTTCTGCATCTATTGAGAGGATCATATGGTTCTTGTTCATTCTTTTATTAATGTATTGCATCACATTGATTGATTTGCGGATGTTGAACCAACCTTGCAGCCCAGGAATAAATCCCACTTGGTCATAGTGAATAATCCTTTTAATGTACTGTTGGATCCTATTGGCTAGTATTTTGGTGAGAATTTTTGCATCCATGTTCATCAGGGATATTGGTCTGTAATTCTCCTTTTCGATGGGGTCTTGATGTAACATCTTCCAACACTGTGGTAGAACATCACGACCAGGATTTTGACAGTAATAGACCCAAGATATAGGACATTTTCATCACCACCTGTTACACATTAATAACCACTCACATTCCCTTCCGTCTCATCTCCACCTTAACCCTTGGCAACCCTGATCTTTTTACAATTATCGAATTACAATATTTAACCTTTTGCAGTTGCATTTTATCCCTCAACATGACTTTCTGGTTTCATCCTGGTTGTTGCCTATATCAATAGTGCATTCCTTTTTATTGCTGAGTAGTATTCTGTGCTATGGATATGTCACAGTGTTTAACAGTCCACCCACTGAAGGACATTGGGTTGTTGCCAGTTTTGAGCTATTATGAATAAAACTGATATAAATCTTTGTGTACAGGTTTTTGTGTGAACACAGATTTTCATTTCTCTGGAACATATGCCTAAGAGTTCAGTTGCTGGGTTGTATGATAGTTACTTGTTTCATTTTTTGAGACACTACGAAACTGTTTTTTAGAGTGACTATACCATATTACATTTACATCACCAGTGTATGAGTGATCCAGTTTCTTTACAACCTCTCCAGCATTTAGTATTGTTACTATTTTTTTACTAACTTTTTTTTAAAAACAGTTTTAGATTTATATAAAAATTGAGCAAGTAAAGCAGAGTGTTCTCATATACTCCCTCACACACATTTTTCCCTATTATTAACATTTTACATTCATGTGCTACATTTGTTACAACTAGTGAACCAGTGTTGGTGCATTATTATTAACTTAAGTCAATAGTTTATTCAGATTTCATTAGTTTTTACCTACTGACCTTTTTCTTTTCTGGAATACCATCTAAGACACCATATTATATCTAGCTGCCTTAGGTTCCTCTTGGATGTGACAGGTTTTCACATTTTCCTTATTTTTGATGACCTTTATCTTGATGACCTGGTGTTGTCATTTTACTAACTCAAGGTAAATGTAGAAATCTCTACTTGCAGCCTTTACCCTTCTCTGTTTATAATATAATTGCCTTAAACATTTCCTCTACATACATTTGGAAATATAAGATAATTCTCAAGAAGAGAAGGAAAGTCTATTTAAGCTATCTATATTTTTGCTTACTCTGTTCTTTCTTCCTTCCGGATACTCTAACACTCCTTATTTTATTGTTTTCCTTTCTGTTTAAGGAGCTTTCTTTAGCCACTTTTTTAAAGAAAGTATGCTAATGCCAGATCCTTTCAGTTTCCCTTCATCTGAGCATGTCTTGGTTTTCCCTTCATTCCTGAAAGGTATGGTGACTGAATATAGGATTTAAGGTTCACAATTCTTTTCCTTTTCAGCCTTAAGAAATATTACTCCACATTTCCTGACCTCCATGGTTTCTGATGAGAAATTCCCTGTCATTCAGATTGTTTTCCATTATAGGTGTAAGGTGTAAGGTGTTTCTCTCATTGTTTTCAGATGTTTGTCTTTAGCTTTCAGAAGTTTGACTATGATTTGTCTTGGCATCATTTTTTTTTTGAGTTTTTCGTGTTTGGGGTTTGCTCAGCTTCCCTAGGTTTATGTCTTTTGCCAAATTTGAAAGATTTCCAGCTATTATGCTTCAATAATCTCTCTGCACTGTCATCTTTTCCCTCTCTTTCTGGGACTTTGATAACACAGGTCCCTGATGCTATACTCTCTTTTTTTTTTTTCTTTCTTCTTTTTCCTCCAGTGTGTTTTCTCTTCATTCTCCAGATTGGCTGATTTCTCTGTCTCCAAGTTTATGGATTCTTCCCTCTGCCCCGCCTGCCCCCATTCTGCTTCTGAGCCCATCCATTAAGTTTTTTCTTTTGGTTATATATTTTTCAGTTCTAAAATTTCTATTTGGTTCTTTGTTATGTCTTCTATTTGCTGAGACTTTCTGTTTCCTTGCTGAGACTTTTCATTTTTTCATTATTTCAATTATGTTCATAATTGCAGATTTTGTAATGGATGCATTTCATTGCCAAATAATTCTAACATCTCAGTTATCTTTTATTGACATCCATTATTGTATTTTTCATTTCATCTTGAAATCTTTCTGATTTTTTGCATGACACATTTTGATTTTGACTGGATGTTTCTTTTGTTACTGCTGTTGTGAGATGATAGTTCTTACTTAAACCTTCTGTTTTAGCTGGCTTCCTGTAACCTTGTTCTAAAAGGGGAAGAAGTTATGCTGTTTTTGTTGTTGCTAGGTGGGATAAAAATCCATGTTCCCCACTTGTCTTCTGTTGGGAGGAGCGTTCCTCATTATTGCTGAGTGGAGGTGGGAATCCCAGACCTCCGATAGTCTCTTGTTGGGAAAGGATGAAGGATGGCACTGCTAGTATTGGGTGATAGTGGAAGTCCTTATTCTTCATTAGGCCTTCTTTGATATCACCCAAGTGAAAATAGGGTGTGGCATCTTGTAACTGTTAGATAAGAGTGAAGGCTCCCCACATGGTCTCCAGGCCTTGTTATACCTGATGGAAATGAAAGTCCCAACTCTCCTCTTGGTCTCCCATGACACCAACCTGGATGGAAGCCTGGGGTGCCTCATTCCTGCCTGGTAAAGGTTAAAGTCAGACTATGTTGACATGGGTGGAGGTGGGTCTATAGTTTTTTTTTTTTCCCCCGATGATTTTGGGGATAGATTAGAGCAGATAGTGTCTAAGTTTACAGTCTTGTTAGGTCCTAGCCCTTTCCTAGTTCTTGGACCAGAAAGAGCAGGCTTTGTTTGTTTGTCTTTTTCTTCATTCATTGGTGTTTCTGGGTTGCCAGCTTCTTCATTTTCAAGTCTGGGATATGTGAGGCAAGAGGAAAACCCAGGGAACTCACCACCATGTTGTACCACAGGTCTTGAGGTATAGGTCCCTAGCCTGTCTGTTCTTCTCACTACCTTTTGGAGTCTTCTTATGTTTGTTTTATATATAATGTTCAGAGTTTTTCTGGGAGGGATATGGAAAAGTATGTCTACTCTGTTTTCCCAGAAGTGGAAATAAATATATACAGTCCTTTCTGTATGTATTTAATGCTCTCTTTGAGAATTCCCAGTAAAACAAAATGTCATTTATTTGCCCATTCCAAGAAAATTTGCAGGAAGAAAATTCCTTCCTTTGAAATCATAAGAACCTTCTGCAACACCTATTTTATCTGTGGCCATTCTACTGCTTAGTAGTCATACCTCCCTATCTCTTGCCATGAATTTTGAACTTCCTCTATAGTTTGCATTCCCAGATTATGCTGTTAACTGCTCCAGAGAGTTAACAGTTCCAAAATCTGATTTAGTTTCAACTTTGTAAATTTTTTTGCTTTATTAATTGGTGTATTGAATAGATGATTGTTTTTTTAGTCACTGTTACCACCCACTTTATACTCAAAACTGAAACCTTTATCTGGGTATAGATGTGTGGAGGAAGGGGTGGGCTAAGGAGATGATTGGGCCAGCAAGCAGTACTTTTCAGCCAAGGGCACTTATTTTTTCTTAACTGCAGTCGTTGCCATATTTTAGGGTTTTAAAAATTCCATGGACATTCCTAGCTACATAGCTTGTAGACCTAGTACAAAATATAAAAATGGTGAGGCTCCTTATTTGAAAAACAGGAAAGGGGCCATTAAAGATACTAAAATGCAAAGTTTTTATTTTTTTTTCTGCTGTCTCTTTTGGCTTGTCATGGTGATTTTTTTTTTAAATTTGCTAATGTTTATTCTTAGAGAAAATTTACAAATCTTATCATTCATTTTTATATTCCTACCAGTTTTAATGCCACTTACCAGACAGTGGAAATGCTACACAAAACTAACTAAACTGTTTTTATTTTATTTTTCGAACACATGCATTCTATTCACATTCTATCTTCAGCTTATTAGTGATTAAGTAAGGACTGAAAAGAAAGGGGACTATGGGCTGCTCTATCTTTATCTATTCTTCTATGCCATTTTTAGCATAATTAGTTGGATAATACAAGGAAGTAACATGCATGAGAAAGGATATGATTATGTTTCTTAGTCATTTGTGTTCTCAGAACTCCATTGCTTGCTTTCTGCATTTGAAGCAAGTTCTGGTTAAAATGGAATACCTGGTCTCTTAGAGCTGTCCGTGCCCCTGCTTATTCAGTTGTATATATAACACGCTTAATTTGTACTTGCTTTGAGTTTCGCTGAACTCTCATGCCTGGTGGGTCCACAAGTATTGTGTGCGCTTGGTGGATAGGCCTAGTGCACATATATATATATTCTGTATTCACATACATGCTCCATTGTCCAGTTGGACTTCACTTACTAAAGACAAGTTCAAAAATAAAATTATTGAGGGGGCACCTAGGTGGCTCAATCAGTTAAGTATCCAACTTTTGATTTCGGCTCAGGTCGTGATCTCAGGGTCGTGAGATTGAGCCCTGTGTTGGGCTCTGTGCTGAGCGTGGAGCCTGCTTGAGATTCTCTCTCCCTCTCTGCTCCTCCCCTGCTATTCACACACATGCTCTCTCTCTCTCAAAAAAAAAAAAAATTATCGAGCTTTTTCAAGACACTGTGAGCAAAGCATTTAATCAAGCATAGCTCTGAGCACAGAGCTCTGGCTAACTGCACAGCTCATGACCATGAAACCTGCCCTTATGGATCAGAAGCAAATTTTCCTGTATTTTTAGTGCCCTACACCTAAATTTTCTGATACTCTTTGCTTTGCCCACCTAAATACCTAGTTTTCCTTTAAGTTATGGAATCTGACGTTTCAGTTTCCTATTACCTAAAGGATTTATTAGTTGAGCACTTTGCTTAACCAATTTTTGTTTAAGTATTTACTTGGCTCCTACCTCTATCACATATATTGGCCCTTGTTATCTCTGTGAGTGCAGTTGTCTTTTTTTCTCCTGTTTTAAGCTTTCTACTTCAGTTCTGCTACATGTGAACTTCAGGCTTTCTGTTTTCAGGATCATTGTCTAGGTTAACACTCATACTTCCTAGCTGTGCCCTAATTAACCTGTTTCTTATTCCTTGATTTTTATCTGCAATCTAGTAATGCCTGTGATTTGGTGCTGATGTAGTCTGGGGCAGTGTTTTTTTTCAAACTGTGACAACATGTTCATGTTGATACTCATGTAGATATTGCTTTTTAACACACACACATACCCACAAAGTTGTATATTGGTTCACAGGATTAAATGCATTTATTAATGTGGGCTGTGGGTCATGGTAAAAATGTCTGAAATCTGGTCTACTATAAACACATATTATTTTCACATTGGAAAAAATGTCTAAATCATTGCATAAACTGCAACATGTTATAAATTAAGTGCATAATTCCTGCTGTACTAAAGGGATGCTGGAGTGATGATTGTGCCATAAAGGAATGATCATCATGCCATAAGATTCATCAATGATACTTCTTGTTACTATAATCTTCAATGTGGACTGCCAGCAGTATTGAAGAGAAGGAGATGGAGCCAATAGGGGGAGGAAAAGCACATGTGAAGGATAGAGATGGAATGTGCAGATTAGTTTGACTAGAGGATCCAGGGCTTTATGGAAGCAGAGAACAATGGCATTTGAGTTCAGGAAATACAAGGACATTCTTTGTTAGACTATGTTGCATGCTTGTATTCTGAATTTCATACAGTCATTTCATTAGAAAGCTACTGGAGATTACTAAGTATCAGAATGATTCTATAAAAGTGGGGGTTTGGATGATTATCTTGATAACCGTGTATATCTTGGATTAGAGAAGAGAAAAGCTGAACTTTAAGAGACCATCTAGAGCTGTGCTATCCATTATGGTGGTCACTGGCCAAACATAACTCCTGATTAGTTGAAATATGTCCATGGAACTGAAGCCTCGATCTCTTTCTCATCTGTAAAAAGAGAGTGCCATGTTGTAGAGTTGTGTGAGGCGTAAATGACTCATCCATGTAAAGCCTTTAGAAGAGTACCAGGTTCAAAAACAAAAAACAAAAAAAGAAGAAAAAGAGCACCAGGTATGGAGTAAGTGTTCAATTTAATATTGAATCTTATGTATATTTTTCACAAAAATACCATATATTTAAAGGAGTGTCCAAATATGTTGTAGTCCCAGAAGTATTTAGCATGAGCACTGTAGGTGAAGAAATTCTAAGTATCCTTTAAAAAATATTTGGCTATTGCCATCAAACAATTTCTTGGTCTGTTTTGAGTTAGAATAATTATATGTTTGAGTCAAATCTTAGAAGTCAGATTACATGAACTCGAAATTTGACCAAATCTGACTGAAGGCAAATTACTTAACCCTTAGCAAGTCTCTGTTTTCTCGTCTCTGCAATGAACATAAAAATGTTTTCTCAGTCTGTGTGCCCATTGTTAGGAGATGATTAATGGAAAGAGTCAAGCATAGTGCCAGACACATGTGATTTCATTTCTTTTAGAAATACTCATTTCTTTTAGAAGAACCCTTTGCAGTCCTATAAATCTAGAACTTTTTATTTTAATCTCATTACAAGAATATATTTTTGAATCATGGCCACAAAATCTGAAAGACAAACATTTCAATTTTTCTTTTCATTTTCTCCTTTATCATTTAAGGCTGCATTTATTATGAAAAACCTATTTCTATTGAGTCTTTTAACTATCCACTGGCTTATGAAACTGTTAATTGGTTCAGGAAAACAGCTAAATCTATTTTTTAGCTTAGCACCCCCACTTGAATCTTTTTTTTTTTGCTGTGACGTTTTTAGATTTATGTATCTTTAACTTTTCTTCTCTAGATATGTAGTTTGCTTAATTAACTCTTATTTCTGTTGACTTGGCTGTAATGACCTTGCATTTGGAGGTTTGGGGCAAAATAACTGATTGAGAATCATTATTAATAAAAAATGATTTTAGAATTTGTTATTCCTTTATATAACAATACATATTTGCTTTTTTTA
Organism: Callorhinus ursinus; assembly: GCF_003265705.2. Lineage (NCBI taxonomy): Eukaryota > Metazoa > Chordata > Mammalia > Carnivora > Otariidae > Callorhinus > Callorhinus ursinus. The sequence continues at coordinate 16,126,271 of NW_027397084.1, forward strand.
AAAAAAAGATTTTATTTATTTATTTGAGGGAGAAAGAGAGAAAGAACACGAGCAGGGGAGGGGCAGAGGGAGAAGAAGACTCCCTGGTGAGCATAAAGCTGGTTGGGGCTCTATCCCAGGACCTGAGATCATGACCTGAGTTGAAGGCAGATGCTTATCCGACTGAACCACTCAGGCACCCCTAACGGTACATATTTACTTTCTAATCCAAGGTTAACACTCCAGGAAAAGGAACTTTTTAAAGATTGCTTCTTGAACAATTATTTTCTATGTGTAAACAAGAGGAGGTACTTTGTAAGAAACACTTATTCTGTCATTGATTAAATAGCTAGTCCCTTCTGCCCAGTTATAGCACAGAAATCTAAAGGACATAGAACTCTAAAGGACATAAATAAACACTATTCTCTCATTGATGAAATAGCTATTCTTTTCTGCCCGGTTACAACATGGAACTCTAAAGAAATCTGGTTTGCAAGTTCTCTTTACTAGCATCCTCAGATGCTGACCAACACAAAGTTAAGGAGACTACAAATGTTGCTCTTGGTATAGGCATTATAGGGCCTCTAAAAATGGGTTGAATTATTTGATTTATCTAATCGCAGATTTTACCCCTATTTATTAAGTGACCTGCCCTACATATGATCTAAATGGGATCACAAAATAATCCTAAAATATGTTCATCTCTTCAGGGCTCTCCACAGGGTTTGCCTGATAGACCTATCATTTGTTTATATGGATTCTGGCCTGAGAATGAGGGTTGGCTTATGGAGCAGAGAACATACGCTGAATTTTAAGTGTTGTGAAATATGCCTTAACCAGAAATGGCTTTAAAGAAATTTTTTTTTATTTTAGTATAGTTTACATACAATATTACATTAGTTACAGGTGTACAGTACAGTGATTCAACTTCTCTATATGTTATGCTATGCTCCCTGCAAGTGTAGCTGCCATCGGTTACTATTCATGCTATTATGATATCATTGACTATGTTCCCTTGCTCAGGCTTTTATTTCTGTGACTTATTCATTTTATAACTGGAAGCTTGGATCTCCCACCTCCTTTCACCCATCTTGCCCATCCCCCTACCCCTCTCCCTTCTGGCAACATTCTGTTTGGTCTCTGTATTTATAGGTCTGATTTTGCTTTTTGTTTGTTTGTTTTGTTTTTTAGATTCCTTATGTGAGTGAGATCATATGGTATTTATCTTTCTCTTTCTGACTTATTTCACTTAGCATAATACCCCCTAGGTACATCCATGTTGTTGCAAATAGCACGTTCTCATCTTTTTATGGCTACATAATAATCTATTGTAGATATATCTCCCTTATCCATTCATTTATTGGTGGACACTTAGTCTGCTTCCATATTTTGGCTATTGAATAATACTGCGATAAACATGGGGGGCATGCATTTTTGGGAAAGGCTTTTTAATTTATGTGTCTCCTCATTTTAGATGAAAAATTTATCATCCTTCCAATTGAAGTTAGCTTGAGAATTCTCTGTTGTGAGATTAAGTTAATGGTAGATCCTCATACATTATATATTTACTATCCTAATAGAGCTTGGGAGGTAATAAAGCTGCCAGGAGAGAAGAGGTAAAGTAAGAACCAGAAAATTTTGTAAGGTTAGAAATAAAGTCATGTTCTAATTATAAGAGCAGGGCTAAAGATAAACACATAAGAGTATGTGTGAATGGAAGAGGAACTGTTAAACTAGGAGGTCAGTTGGATGAAAAGCAAGAAGTTTCTTCATGTCTAAAATGGAGCTAGGAGCTAATCATATCTTGCTGTTAGGTTTTTGAGTATATTTTTGTTAATGCTCCTAATAGTGCCTGGCACCTAGTAAATGCTCAATCAATAACAGACATTACTATTATCATCATTATTTTTATTTGAATTGAGGAATCTGACCCTCATAATATTTTCCAAATATGAAAATTTAGAAATGGGTTCTTACATCCCTTTCCAAACTTAAATGCATATCTGGTGCATGGAATTCAACCCTAAGGCCATTGGAGTTCATGTTACATGTGTTCCTTCTTCTTTATTTTCATCACAGAGAGATGCAGCTCTCCTGTCCTCATGATGAGTTTAGTGATTTAGAAATCAAGCCCAGTAACTATATTACCTATTCAGTTGGTGAAATGTGACACACTATTTCATTAGTCATACCAGGTTGTTTTGGAAATATGTCCTGTCAACCTATAAATTATGGAGCTGCTGTTATAAATTCATAACACAACTATATGGGAAGTTTTGGATTAAGTTCATATTCTCTTTAGCTGAATTAAAATATGAATGAGCTACTTTGCATCCCAGACTTTGGTTCGCTCTGAGGTGGGAGGAGGATGTTAAAGAAAAAAAAAATGAGAACGCACTATTATTTGAAGTCCATATCCAACCTGTCATTTTGACAGATGCATGTTCTTGGCTTATTTTAATACTTAGGTTGAAAAAAAAATTAAGGGGCGCCTGGGTGGCTCAGTCGTTAAGCATCTGCCTTCGCCTCAGGTCGTGATCCCGGGGTCCTGGGATCGAGCCCCACGTCGGGCTCCCCACTCCGCGGGAAGCCTGCTCCTCCCTCTGCCTCTCCCCCTGCTTGTGTTCCCTCTCTCGCTGTGTCTCTCTCTGCCAAATAAATAAATAAATAAAATCTTAAAAAAAATTAAGAACTCTAGCTTGGTCTTCTATGGCTCTTCAAATATATAAAGATTTTTCACTCCCATGGGGAAGAGGAGATTATGAGATTCTAAATAATAGGAGGAAGTTTTATGTTTGATGATGATTTAAATTAATCCAGGATGTGTTTATGGCTCTACTAGTTTATTGTGTTATTTTGCCCAGTTCCTACCTAATTTAATCAAGTAACAGCATATTGAGTGCTAGATTATGTAGTTACCATGCTTGGCACCCCTCCTCCAAGAGTATGCAGTATAACCGCCCAGAACACAGATGTATAAAAGACAACAATGGCAGAGGGTCTGTTGTGCTGTTAAACAAATGATACTGATAGCAAGTGCTGTCAAACCTCAGAGACTGTCTTTTGCTCTAAAAATGTTTCAGAGACTTCATTCTTAGGCTGGAAGCGGCACTTCTCTCGGACTCCAGCCTTGCCTCCGCTGTGACCTCTTTAGGACGCTCATGTCACTCAACTCTCCTCACTTGTGGGGATGAATCAAGGTAGGACGTCGCCAGGCTGGGAGGAGGGTTATGCAGTAAAGCCACACAGAGGCTCTTTACATTATCCTGGGCAGCCCTGCACTTACGGTCCCCCCAAAATTTGTTGTCTGATGATATCAGTTTCCCTGACTGCAGTGGGAGTGCTTAACATTGGTGCTTGACACAAAGAAGAGACTTAACAGGTGTTTGTGTAATCAGTGGTTTCTAGAATTGTTTTAACCTGCATTGAGATGTCATTGTTTATAAATTTAAAAAATATAATTATTTTTTTGAATTGTATTTCAGAGAAGCCCAATGACCACAACTCATATTTACAGAAGTCCATCAGTCATAAGCAGCTTTGTACACTATTCACATACCTCACAGACTATTATTGTCCCTCAGAGAGGGCCTTTGCATACACTTTCTACATTTACCTATTCAGGTTTTCCTTCATACTACATTTATTCAGTACCTACCATTCTAAGATTCTAGGAAGCAGGGATACAGTAGCGAACAAGACCTATGAAGCCTCTATTCTTGCATTCTGTTGGAGAAATGGACAATAAGCTAATACAGACATAAAATACCAGTAATCATAAGGGCTAAGAAGAAAAACAAACCAAAGTAAAAGGATGCAGAGGGATTGGTGATAAATGAGCTGGTCAAAGTAGTTGTTTCTGCAAAGATAATATTTGAACTGAGACCTGAGTGAAGTGAGGGAGTAAGGTAAGAGTATCCAAGCAGAGAGAACAGCAAGTGTGCAGGTACTGAGGCTGGAGCATACCTGGCATATCTGAGGAACAGCAAGGAACCCATGGGCCTGGTTGAGATCATAGTGATATGATAAGAAGTTCCAAAGGTAGAAGAAGGACTTTTAGACTATCATAAGGACTTCGGGATTTCTCTGCGTGAGACAAGAAAGAGGAATGATAAGCTCTGACTTGTGCTGTGAAAGAAAATATCTGATGTGTTGAGATTAGTACTTAGGAAGCCAAGTTAGAAGCAGGGAGAACATTTAGAAAGTTCCAGCAATAGACCTGGTGGGATATAGTGATAGGTTGAGCCAGAGTGGTAGCTGTTAGGTGGGGAAAGTGATGAGGTTTCTCAATTAATTTCAAAAGTAGACCTGACAGGATTCATCAATGGATTGGATGTGGGTTGTGATCTGAGAAGACTCAAGAGTATCTCTAAGATTTTTGTAAGCATGGAGTTTATACTTACTGAACTAAGGAACACTCAGGAGAGGGCAGGTATGTGTGTGTGGGGGGGTGGGATAAGTTTGGTTTTGGATGTATTAATTTTGAGAGCTATCAGACATAAAAGTTGAGCACTCGAGTTGGCAATTGAATATATGGGCTTCAAGATGGGAGTAGTGAGGGCTGAAAATATAATATCAGGAGTCTTCTGCATGTAAATGGCATTTAAAGCATGGAACTAGATGAGCTCACCTATAGAACAAATGCTGATAGAGAAGGGAGTAGATGAGAGGACTAAGTCCTTAGGGCACTCCAAAATGTCAAGGTAGGGGAGCTGAGGAGAAATTAATTATGGTGCCAGAAGAAGCAAGTGAGGAAGGAAGGAAGAGTCCCAAGACAAGGGCATCATGAAAGGAAACATGTATCAGGAAGAGGGAAGTTACAAGATGTATTAAACACTGCTGAGAGGGTGAGTAAAATGAGAAACGAGAATTAGCCAAAAGACTTTAGAATAAGGAGAACATTGGTAACCCCCTTCCTGAAGTACCCTTTTCTCACCTTTACATATAGCTGGTGCATAAACAGTTATCCCAAAACAAAGCAAACAAAAACGGATTGAGAGAGGAGAGGGGCAGGGAAGAGGAGGTGGGGAAATGAGAACGTATTAAATAATATAAATATATACAAATGTTAAAACAATGAAATGGGATGGGGGAGTTCTATATAGAGGTCTAAGCTATATGATAGTATTGACAGATACTGTTGTGTGGTGGGGGGTGAGTCCTAGACACATGCCTACTAACAAGCCATATGAGAGAAGGCATCACTGATATTTTGAGTTTGCTAATGATAGAGCTTAAACTAACACATAGAAGAATGCAAAAACAGAGCTTTGCCCTCTTTTCATTATCACCGAATCTGATGATAAATGAGAGTCAATCAGTTTTCAAAAGTCTTGTCTTCGCTGTACCAAGGAAACAGGCTGTTGATATCACTTTGTAAGATGTTATTTTATTTTTTTTACACAAATATGCTAGAAAATAGTTTCTGAAAGTGCAGTATATAACCCTTTTAAATTAGGAAATAAAATATTTGAGATAGTGTTGCTTTTTTAAAGTTTATGAATGAATGAAAAAGGAAGTAATTGGGGCCTCCAATAAAGGAGTAATCGTGAGGAAGCTCACTAGATAGCTCTGCATATTAAATACTATATAGCAATATAGTTATATAATATATAAGAATGGCTCTGTAGTCTATCTAGATACATAGAGGAATTAAGTAATAGATTAAACTAAGCCATTTGACAATTGTTTTCTTAAGTCTTGTATTAGGAGAAAATAGAATTGAGATTACAAAAAATTCCTCTACTTAAACATAGAGCCAAAGGAAGAGAGATGCATAAATAACATTTGGAACACAGATCCATAGTGCAAGAGAAAACAGAACTAACAGAAAGTGGGTAATGAATAAAAAAATAGTATTCCATTTTTAATTTTATTATTTTTCATGGGATGTTATCATACTCTTATTGAGTGAGAAATGGTGATTGTGTTGTTTCAGGTAGATATTTATTTTCTTTTATTAAAGCAACATAATGATTTCAGAGATTATATTATTGATGTGAGAGTTGATGCTACAAATTTATGGGTCTGCTCTAGTGCTTCTCAAACTTAAATGTACACCAAATCACCAGGGGATCCTACTACCATCAGATTCTCGCTCAATAAGTCTGGAATGGGATCTGAGATTTTGCATTTCTAACCATCTTTCAGGTAAAGTCTGTGTTGCTGATTAGAATGTGACGCTTTGAATAGGAAGGTACAGAGGAATTGTACTTCCTCAGTACCTAGGCTGACTTACAGACTGTACTTGATTCTTTCTCAGAGTGAATCTCTTTGGACCTGATTACACCTCTGATTAGCATCCTTTCAGTTCGCATTGTTCTTCATAGATGAACATCATATTCTTGACTAATAACTGAGCATGCTTTCAGAAGTGATAGATTTACAGTTGTTTATTCCTGTTCATTACCCAGACTTCTTTATGACCAAGAGGAACATTCTGAGTGTTGGAGAACATTCTGTGGACAGGGGTAGAATGAAGTCATTAGTCCTTTGTAAAAGATTGTGCCCATGGCCTCATTAGCCCTGTGTTCTAAATCTGGGTTTTTTATTCAGTTTTGTTAATCAGTCAAATTTTTTGACTAATGAGGCCAAGAGTGGAGGCAATGCTCTTGATCCTGCTCCATGACTGTGGACTATACTTTTAAACCAAACTATTCAGAAATGTGGACCATTTTTGTTTGAAGAAGAGGTATATTTAAAGAAAAGTAGCACAAATACCAATACTGATAGAAGTAACCCAAAATTCGTTATCTACATAGAGTAAAACACTCCCTCTTCCTGCTGTCTAGTCAAGATAGTAGCTCTCAACAACCCTGGCTTCCCATTAATCATTTGGGCAAGTTTAAAAAATATTCCAAACTGGACCCACCACCCCTAAAGGTTCTGATTTAGTTGGTAGAGAAGGGGTCCTAGGTATCCACATTAGTTTTAAAGATCCCTCTTGTTCTAATGTGTAGCTAAGGTTAAGAACCACTGTTTAAATGAGTTAGAAAGGGGAATGTTTGCAGATTTCTCTTTTTGAGGAAAAATATAAGCCACACAACAAATGGCTTAAAAATAGTTAAGTGTTCAATAAATATTTAGTAAGTAAATGGTGTTTAAAATTGAGGGTACCTGAGGGTACCTCTGCTTAATTGATCTGTTTACTCCCCCAAAAGAGATACCAAAAAAGGGTTAATTGATGACAGATCTAAAGTTCACAGTGATTTCTTTTTTTCATCTCTAAGGTGAAAAACAAATCTCCGTTAATTTTTTTAACAGTTTTCTCGGTACCTAATAAATACATTTACACCCCTGCTGAGGGTTGTTCAATCAAATGGGGCTTGGATAAACCCCCATTCTCCTATAATACAAATGAAAAGGGAATCAATTTTTGAAATGTATTTGGGTCTGAACTACCTAGGGTTACACTTTCAGGAGTTTTCTCTCTGAGCAAGTTTATGTCTACATATAGCTACTACTCAAGAATTCCAGTCATCTTACATTTCCTCACTTTTTTGCCTTTGCTCAGTCTCAGGATTCGTACTTTTATCTCTCAGATCTTCAAAAACATAAATTTGGACATTCCACTCACTTTCTAGGTTATATTGAAATGATACTTATTCCATGAAGCCGTCTTTCTTCCTTCGGCCAGAATAGTTCTCTCCTACATAAAATATTAATTAAGAATTACCTTTAGTAGCCTATCATGCCTTATCTAGTAGATATTTATGTATGTTATTATTACCATCCACTCAAAAATATAAGCAGCTTCAAAGGTGGGACTATGGCTTATGAAAATTTTGAAAGACATATATTTATTTATTTTAGAGAGAGAGAGAGAGAGAGAGCACATACGTGTGCAGGAGCTGGGGGAGGGGCAGAGAGAGAGGAAGAGAATCTCAAACAGACTTCCCGCTGAGCATGGAGCCCAACACAGGGCCCGTTTTCACGACCCTGAGATCATCACCCTGAGATCATGACCTGTGCCAAAATCGAGAGTCGGATGCTTAACTGACTGAGCCATGCAGGGCACCCTGGCTATGGAAATTTTATTCATCATAAACTCTTATCATATATATAGATACATAAATGCATTAACAAATAAATGATACTTTGATTGAATTAAACAAATAATCTTAATTATTATAAATTTATTTTTATTAATTTCATTTCAGAAGGTAAGTTTTCCTGACTTCATCATCAGAATCTTAGACATTATACTTTTTCTTTTATGGACCAATCACATTATTTAAATTAAAAAGCATTCTTTTCCAACAGAAAGAATATGACAGTCATGACATTTAAAAAATAATCCTTTTATAAAAATGGATTTTGTTTTCAGCAAAGCTAGATGATCAGAATTTCCACAATCCTCAGAATACAGAGGGATTTAACTAAAATTCAACACAGGAAGCTAGGCAAATGAAGAATCAGTGAAACAGAGAAAATTTCACAGACTAAATTACAGACAAGGAGGAAAAGCTGTAAGAAATCACGGAGTGATTTCTTAGACTCTCATACTTTAGTGAAACAGCCTAAGCCCTGAAGAATCTCAAAAGTATTCAACAAATGCACGTTCTTAGAATGATAGAGAAGAGACTGAAGAAACTGTTTTATTGAGAACAGAACCTAAATTGAACAAATTGGAACCTTGGAGATGAGACCAGGAGAAAAAGACGTCAGGATATACCATAACCGCAAAATATAATTTTTGAACACGAGAACACTGATGTGGAAGTCTAAAATTCTGGACCTCTCAGAAGTAGAGTCAGGACATCTATCTACGACCTTCCTTCCTTCCTCCCTCCCTCCCTCCTTCCCTCCTCCTTTTCCTTCCTTCCTTCCTTCCTTTCTTTCTTTCTTTCTTTCTTTCTTTCTTTCTTTCTTTCTTTCTT